>NC_135322.1:24264740-24899860 GCF_048772815.1 Callospermophilus lateralis | reverse complement strand
GATTTTTAGGTTTCCCTCTGTTTTCTCCTATATTGAAAAATGAATTTGGAACTCTAAATCAAACATGGTTTGTGCTAGCTCCTTTATAACTTGATACAATAAAGTAGTTCTAAGGTCTATCTGTATGGGTGGTTTTCACTTTAAGAAGCCCTAAGCAGAGACTGATGAAAAACACTTTAGTTTGAAGTGTTGCCAGGTTTCAAAAAACTACTTGTTTCCTGAAATCTCAGCAAATGTTTTTTCACCCAATCTTGATGATACTTGGTGGTAATGATAACTACACTAATCCCACTTGGCTAACCAAATTTCATTCTTCAAGGTTGAAGCATTTGTTTGCAGGAACTGTTTGGATTTTTTGGTTTCATTCTGTTTTCTCCTATATTCATAGATGAATTTGGAACACTAAATCAAACATGGTTGTAAACTTGACACAATAAAGTAGTTCTTTGTTCTATCTGTATGGTTTGTTTCCTCTTCAAGAAGCCCTAATCAGAGACTGATGAAACACACTTTCGTTTGAAAGGGGTTGCCAAGCTTCCAAAACACTACTTGTTTCCTGAAATCCCAGCAAATGTTTTTTCACCCAATCTTGGTGATACTGGGTAGTAATGATCAGTACACAAATCGCACTTGGCTTACCAATTTTTGTTCTTCTAGGTTGAAACATTCATTTGCAGTCACTCTTTGAAATTTTAGGTTGCACTCTGTTTTCTCCTATATTGATATTTGAATGTGGAATTCTAAATCAAACACGGTTTGTGCTACCTCTTTGAAACTTGACACAATAAAGTAGTTCAAAGGTCTATCTGTATAGTTTGTTTCCTCTTCAAGAAGCTGTAATCAGAGATTGATGAAACACAATTTCGTTAAGGGGTTCCCAAGCTTCCAAAAAACTACGAGTTTCCTAAATTCATAGGAAATATTTTTTGACCCAATCTTGATGATACTTTGGAGTAATGATCAGTACACCAATTTCACTTGACTCACCAAATTTCGTTCTTCTAGGTTGAAGCAATCTTTTCAGTAACAGTTTGAATTTTTAGGTTTCACTCTGTTTTCTCCTATATTCACTCTATTTTCTCCTATGCTAGCTCCTTGAAACTTGACATGATAAAGTAGTTCTAAGTTCTATCTCTATGATTTTTTTCCTCTTCAAGAAGCCCTAATCAGAGACTAATGAAACACACTTTCTTTGAAAGGGTTTGCCAAGCTTCCAAAAATCTACGAGTTTCCTGTAATCTCAGCAAATGTTTTTTCACCCAATCTTGATGACACTTGGTGGTAATAATCAGGACACCAATCCCACTTTACTCACCAAATTTTGTTCTTCCAGGTTGATGCATTTGTTTGCAGTAACAGTTTGAATTTTTAGTTTTCACTTTGTTTTCCTCCTATATTGATGATGAATTTGGAACTCTAAATAAAACACGGTTTGTGCTAGCTCCTTGAAACTTGTCAAAATAAAGTAGTTCTAAGTTCTATTTGTATGGTTTGTTTTCTCTTCAAGAAGCCCTAATCAGAGACTTAAAAACACTCTTTTGTTTGAAAGGCGTTGTCAAGCTTCCAAAAATCTAGGAGTTTCCTGAAATCCCAGCAAATGTTTTTTCCCCCAATCTTGATGATATTTTGTGGTAATGATCAGTACACCAATCCCACTTGGCTCACCAAATTTCGTTCTTCTATGTTGAAGCAATCGTTTGCAGTAACAGTTTGAATTTTTAGGTTTCACTCTGTTTTCTCCTATATTGATAGATGAATTTGGAACTCTAAATCAAACACGGTTTGTGCTAAATCCTTGAAAACTTGACACAATAAAGTAGTTCTAAGTTCTATCTGTATGGTTTTTTTCCTCTTAAAGAAGCTCTAATCAGAGACTGACGGACACACTGTCATTTCAAAGTGGTTTGCCAAGCTTCCAAAAAACTACGAGTTTCCTGAAATCTGACCTAATGTTTTTTCACCCAATTTTGATGATACTTTCTGGTAATGATCAGTACACCAATCCCATTTGGCTCATCAATTTTCGTTTTTCTAGGTTGAAGCATTCGTTTGAGGTAACAGTTTGAAATTTCAGGTTTCACTCTGTTTTCTCCTATATTGATAATAAATTTGGAACTCTGAATAAAACACGGTTTGTGCTAGCTCCTTGAAACTTGACAAAATAATTAATTCTAAGTTCTATCTGTATCGTTTTTTTCCTCTTCAAGAAGCCATAATCAGAGACTGACAAAACACACTTTCTATTGAAAGGGGTTGGCAAGCTTCCAAAAAACTACTAGTTTCCTGGAATCTTAGCAAATATTTTTTCACCAAATCTTGATGATACTTTGTGTTAATGATCAGTACCCCAATCGCACTTGACTCACCTATTTTTGTTCTTCTAGGTTGAAACATTCTTTTGCAGTAACAGATTGAATTTTTAGGTTTCACTCTGTTTTCTCCTATATGGATTGATGTAGTTGGATCTCTAAATCAAACAGGGTTTGTGCTAATTCTTGGAACTTGACAAAATAAAGTAGTTCAAAGTTCTACCTCTTTGGTTTGTTTTCTCTTCAAGTATCCGTAAGCAGAGACTGATGAAACACACTTTCGTTTGAAAGGGGTTGCCAAGCTTCCAAAAAAATAAGAGTTTCCTGAAATCTCAACAAATGTTTTTTCACCCAATCTTAATGATACTTGGTGGTAATGATCAGTACACTAATACCACTTGGCTCACCAAATTTTGTTTTTTCAGATTGAAATATTCATTTGCAGTAACAGTTTGAATTTTTCGGTTTCTCTCTGCTTTCTCACATTTTGATAGATAAATAAGGAACTCCAAATCAAACACGGTTTGTACTAGCTCCTAGAAAGTTGACACAATAAAGTAGTTCTAAGTTCTATCTGTATGGTTTGTTTTTTCTTATTGATGCCATAAGCAGAGACTGACTAAACACACTTTGATTTGAAAGGGGTTGCCAAGCTTCCAAAAAACTCCAAGTTTCCTGAAATCTCAGTAATAGTTTTTTCACCCAATCTTGATGATACTTGGTGTTAATGATCAGTACACCAGTCCCCCTTGCCTCACATATTTCATTCTTTCAGGTTGAAGCATTTATTTCTAGTAACATTTTGAATTTTAAGTTTCACTCTGTTTTCTCCTATATTGATAGATGAATTTGGAATTCTAAATCAAACACAGTTTGTGCTAGCTCCTCGAAACTTGACACAATAAAGTAGTTCTAAGTTCTATCTGTATGGTTTGTTTCCTCTTCAAGAAGCCCTTAGCAGAGACTGACGAGAAACACTTTCTTTTGAGGGGTTGCCAAGCTTTCAAAAATTTATGAGTTTTTTCAAAACTCTGCAAATGTTTTTTCACCCAGTCATGATCATACATGTCCTTAATGATCAGTAAACCACTCGCACTTGGTATCTTAAATTTCAATCTTGTAGATTGAAGCACTCGTTTGCAGTAACATTTTGAATTTTTAGGTTTCACTCTGTTTTCTCCTATATTCATAGATGAATTAGGAACTCTAAATCAAACACGGTTTGTGCTAGCTCCTTGAAACTTGACACAATAAATTAGTACTAATTTCTATCTGTATGGATTATTTCCTCTGCAAGAAGCACTAAGCAGAGACTGATGAAAAACACTTTGGTTTTAAAGTGGTTGCCAAACTTCCAAAAAACTATATGTTTCCTGAAATATCAGCAAATATTTTTTCACCCAAACTGATGATACTTGGTGGTAATGATCAGTAAACCAATCCCACTTGGCTAATCATGTTTTGTATTTCTATATTGAAGCATTCATTTGCAGTAAGAGTTTGAATTTTTAGATTTCACTCTGTTTTCTCCTATATAGATGGATAAATTTGGAACTTTAAATCCAGAATAGTTTGTAGTAGCTCTTTGAAACTTGCAACATAAAGTAGTTCTCAGTTTTGTCTCTATGATTTGTTTCCTTTTAAGGTAGCCCTATGCAGAGACTGAAAAAAAAATCCATTCGTTTTAAAGGGGTTGCCAAGCTTCCAAAAATTTACCAGTTTCCTGAAATCTCAGCAATTGTTTTTCACCCAATCTTGATCATACTTGTCCTTAATGATCAGTACAACAATCGCACTTGGTATCCCAAATAGACTTCAGCATTTGTTTGCAGTAAGAATTTGAATTTTTAGGTTTCACTCTGTTTTCTCCTATATAGAGAGATGCATTTGGAACTATAAATCCAACATGGTTTGTAGTAGCTCTTTGAAACGTGACAAAAAGTAGGTCTCAGTTTGACTCTATGGTTTGTTTCCTTTTGAAGTAGCCCTAATCAGAGACTGGAAAAAAAAAGTGGTTGCCAAGCTTTCAAAAAAACTACGAGCTTCCTGAAATATCAAGATATATTTTTTCACCCAAACTGATGGTTCTTGGTGGTAATGATCAGTACACCAATCCCACTTGGCCCACCATGTTTTGTTATTTCTATTTTGTTATTTTGTTATTTTGTTATTTGTTGAAGCGTTCGTTTGCAGTAAGAGTTTGAATTTTTATGTTTCACTCTGTTTTCTCCTATATAAATAGATGAATTTGGAACTCTATGTCCAACATCGTATGTAGTATCTTTTTGAAACTTGACACAATAAAGTACTTCTCTTTTTTGTATATATTATTTGTTTCCTCTTGAAGTTGCCCTAAGCAGAGACTGGCGAAAAAAACTTTCATTGAAAGTGGTTAATAAGCTTCCAAAAAATTTTGAGTTTCCTGAAATATCAGCAAAGATTTTTTTCTCCCAATCTTGATGATACTTGGTGGTAATGATCAGTACACCAATCCCACGTGGCTCACCAAATTTTGTTCTTCTAGGTTGAAGCATTCGTTTTCAATAACAGTTTGAATTTTTAGGTTTCACTCTGTTTTCTCCTATATTGATAGATGAACTTGGAACTCAAAATAGAACACAGTTTGTGCTAGGTCCTTGAACCTTGAAACAATAAAGTAGTTCTAAGTTCTATTGGTATGGTTTGTTTTTTCTTCTAGAAGCCCTAAGCAGAGACTGACAACACAAACCCTTTCCTTTGAAAGGGGTGGCCAAGCTTCCAAAAACTATCAGTTTCCTGAAATCTCAGCAAATGTTTTTTTGACCAATCTTATCATACTTGGCCTTAATGATCAGTACACCGCTCGCACTTGGTATCAGAAATTTTGATCTCCTACATTTAAGTGTTTGTTTTCAGTAAGAATTTGAATTGTTAGATTTAACTCCATTTTCTCCTATATAGAGAGATGAATTTGGAACTCTAAATCCAACATTGTTTGTAGTAGTTCTTTGAAAGTTGACAAAATAAAGTAGTTTTCAGTTTTGTCTCTATGGTTGGTTTCCTCTTGAAGTAGACCTAAGCAGAGACAGGTGAAAAACACTTTCATCAAAAGTGGTTGCCAACCTTCCAGAAAACTACGAGTTTCCTAAAATATCAGCAAATATTTTTTCACCCAATCCTCATGATACTTGGTGGTATTAATAACGACACCAATCCCATTTGGCTCACCAAATTTCGTTCTTCTAGTTTGAAGCATTCGTTTTCAGTAACAGTTTGAATTTTTAGGTTTCACTCTGTTTTCTCCTATATTGATAGATGAATTTGGAACTCTAAATCAAACACGGTTTGTGCTAGCTCCTTGAAACTTGACACAATAAAGTAGTTCTAAGTTCTATCTGTATGGTTTGTTTCCTTTTCAAGAAGACCTAAGCAGAGTCTGATGAAAAACACCTTCATTTAAAAGGGGTTGCGAGCTTCCAAAAAACTACGAGTTTCCTGAAATCTCAGCAAATGTATTTTAATCCAATCTTTATCAAACTTGGCGTTAATGATCAGTACACCACTCGCACTTGGTATCCCAAATTTTGATCTTCTAGATTGAAGGGTTAGTTTGCAGTATCAGTTTAAATTTTTAGGTTTCACTCTGTTTTCTCCTATATTGATAGATGAATTTGGAACTTTAAATCAAACATAGTTTGTGCTAGCTCCTTGAAACTTGACACAAGAATGTTGTTCTAAGTTCTATCTGTATGGTTTGTTTCCTCCTTAAGAAGCCCTAAGCAGAGACTGACAAAAAAGTCCCTTCCTCTTGAAAGAGGTGGCCATGCTTCTAAAAACTATGAGTTTCCTACAATCTCAGCAAATGTTTTTTTTTTACCCAATCTTATCATACTTGGCCTTAATGATCAGTACACCGCTCGCACTTGGTATCAAAAATTTCGATCTTCTAGATTTAAGTGCTGGTTTGCAGTAAGAATTTGAATTTTTAGGTTTCACTCTGTTTTCTCCTATACTGATAGATGAATTTGGAACTCTAAATCAAACACGGTTTGTGCTAGCTCCTTGAAACTTGACACAACAAAGTAGTTCTAAGTTTTATTTGTATGGTTTGTTTCCTCTTCAAGAAGCCCTAAGCAGTGTGAGACGAAAAACACCTTCATTAGAAAGGTGTTTCCAAGCTTCCAAAAAACTACGAGTTTCCTAAAATCTTAGCAAATGTTTTTTCATCCAATCTTGATCATACTTGATGTTAATGATCAGTACACCACTCGCACTTGGTATTTCAACTTTCGATCTTCTAGATTGAAGGGTTTGTTTGCAGAAACAGTTTGCTCTTGAAGTTCGTTTGCTCTTGAAGTAGCCCTAAGCAGATTCTGGTGAAAAACAATTTCATTGAAAGTGGTTGTTTTGCTTTCTTAAAACTATGAGTTTCCTGAAATATCAGCAAATATTTTTCACCCAATCTTGATGACCCTTGGTGGTAATGATCAGTACACATATCCGACTTGGCTTACCAAATTTCATTGTTCTAGTTTCAAGCATTCATTTGCAGTGACAGTTTGAATTTTTAGGTTTCACTCTGTTTTCTCCTACATAGATAGATGAATTTGGAACTCAAAATCCACATGGTTTGTAGTATCTCTTTGAAACTTGAAAAAATAATGTACTTCTCATTTTTGTCTCTATGATGTTTTTCCTCTTGAATTAGCCCTAAGCATAGAATGGCAAAAAAGACTTTCAGTGCAAGGGGTTGTGAAGCTTCCAAACAAGTACGAGTTTCCTGAAATCTCAACAAATGTTTTTTTTTTTTTTTTACCCCAAATTGATCATACTTGGTGTTAATGATCAGTACACCACTTGCACTTGGTATCCCAAATTTCGATCTTCTACATTGAAGCGTTCATTTGCAGAAACAGTTTGAATTTTTACGCTTCACTCTGTTTTCTCCTGTATAGATAGATGTATTTGAAACTCTAAATTCAACATTGTTTATAGTAGCTCTTTAAAACTTGACAAAATAAAGTACTTCTCAGTTTTGTCCCTATGATTTGTATCCTCTTGAAGTAGCCCTAAGCAGAGACTGGCGAAAATCACTTTCATTGAAAGTGTTTTCTTAAATATCAGCAAATATTTTTTTACCCAATATTGATGATACTTGGTGGTAATGATCAGTTACACCAGTCCCTCTTGGCTTACCAAATTTCGTTCTTCTATGTTGAAGCATTCGTTTGCAGTAAAAGATTGAATTTTTAGGTTTCACTCTGTTTTCTTCTATATCGATAGATGAATTTGGAACTCTAAATCAAACATGGTTTGTGCTAGCTCTTTGAAACTTGACCCAATAAAGTAGTTCTAAGTTTTATCTGTATGGTTTGTTTCCTCTTCAAGATACCCTAAGCAGAGACTGACGAAAAACACTTTCGTTTGAAAGGTGTTGCCAAGCTTCCAAAAAACTACGAGTTTCCTGTAATCTCAGCGAATGTTTTTTCCTTCAATCTTGGTCATACCTGGCCTTAATGATCAGTGCACCACTCGCACTTGGTATCCCAAATTTTGATCTTCTAGATTGATGCATTCATTTGCAGTAACATGTTGAATTTTTAGGTTTCACTGTGTTTTGTCCGATATAGATGGATGAATTTGGAACTCTAAATCCAACATGGTTTATGCTCTTTGAAACTTGACAAATAAAGTACTTCTCAGTTTTGTCTCTATGATTTATTTCCTCTTGAAGTAGCCCTAAGCAGAGACTGGAGAAAAACACTTTCATTGATAGGTTACCAAGATTTAAACTTAAGTTTCCATCTGGCGTCAGTGCTAGGGCTAAGGATAGGTCAAGGGTTATGACTAGGGTTAAGGTTAGAGTTAGGGTTACATTTAGGATAAGAAATGTGGTTATAGCTATGGCCAGTGTAAGGGTATTAGCAATAGGGCTAGGGTTATTGTTTGGGTTGTAGTTAAGTTTAGATTTAGGGCTATGGTGAGCACTAAGCTATATGATATGATTAGGGATAACTTTAGGGCTAACACATATGTCAGGTCTAGGGTTACAGTTAGGGTAGATTTAGTGTTAGGTTTATGGCTTTGTTCAGTGTGAGTGTTAGGGTTAGGAAAAGGGAAGATTTAGATCTAGGTTTATTTTTATGGTCAGTGTCAGGCTTAGAGTTTGGGTTCAATTAGGGTTTAGATTTAGGCTCAAATTAGCATTTTTTAGGGTTACGGTAATTACAGGGTTAGTTTTAGGGATTACGTTTGGTTTAGTGTAATTGACAGGGTTAGGGTTAGGCCAAGGGTTAGCATAAGGGTTAGGGTTATCATAGGGTATTGTATAGGGTTACACCTAAGATTAGGGCTACGGTTATGTATAGGATTAGAGCTAGTGTGTGTGTTAGTGTTATGTTTAATTTTTGAGATTAGGACTCAGATTAAGGCAAGGATTGGGGTTAGTTTAGGGCTAGGATTAATGCTACAGCTAATGTATGAAGTAGGGTTATGTTTAGCGCTAGTTATATAGTTATGCGTAGGTCTAGAGTTAGGGTTAGGTTTACGTTTATGATGATGTTTAGAGCCAGGGTTAGTGTTAGGGTCAGAGTCAGTGTCAGGGTTAGTTTTTGGGTTAGGGTTAGGACTAGAATTAGTGATAGGTTTAGGGCTAGGTATAGGGTTTGGGTTTGGTTTAGTTTAATGTTTAGGGTTAGAGCTATAACTCATTTTTTTTTTTTTTTTGCAAGCATTATGTTCAGGGCTAGTTTTTGGATTAGCATTAGTGTTAGGGCTAGTGTTATTGTGAGGATTAGGTTTAGTGTTAGGGTTAGATTTAGAGTTAGGTTTGAGCTAGGGCTAAGGATAGAGCTAGGGTTAGAAGTATATTTAAGGCTAGGTTTAGGGTGATGTTAAAGAATAAGTTTAGGGTTAGGGTAAGGGACATATCTAAATTAGGGCTGGAATTAGATCTAGGTTTAGTGTTAGGGTTAGGCCTAGGTTTAGCGCTAGGGTTACTGTTACAGTTAGGGTTAGGATTAGGGTTAGGGTAAGGTATGGGATTATAGGTAGTTTTAGGGCTAGGAAAAGCATTAGGTTTAGGGTTAGGGTTAGGGTTGTGATTAAAGTGAGGTTTTTGGCTATGCTGTGAGCTAAGTTTTGTGTTAGGGTTAAAGCCAGAATTAGATCTAGAGCTAATGTCAGGTCAAGAGTTATGTTAGGGATAATTATAGGTTTAGGTTTGTTGCTAGGTCTATTGTAAGGATTAGGTTTATTTTTAGGGTCAGGTTTAGAGCTAGGGGTAGGGCTAGTGTTAGGGTACAGTTTAGGGTTCATTTCAGGTTTAGACCTATGATTAGTTTTAGGGTCTAAATAAGGGTTAGGATTAGGGTTAGGGTTTGTGTTATGGTTAGAGGTAGAATGATGACTAAGGTTAGGACTAGTAATAGGGTTAGGGTTTGGGTTAGGTTAAGGATTATGGTTAGACTAGGGTTTGCATTAGGATGACAGTTTGGCTTAGGGTAAAGGATAGAGTAAAGCTAGAGTTAGGGCTACAGTTAGGGCTAGGCTTAGAATTAAATTTAGGGTTAAACCTTAGGTTATGACTTGGATTAGGGCTATGTTTGTATTAGATTTAGGGCTAGTATTAGGTTACACCTAATGTAAGAATTAGGGTTACAATTAGGGTTAATTTTAGGATTAGGTTTAGGGCTAGGGATTGTTGGTTTAGGTTTAAGGTTAGGGTGATGTTTACAGCAAGGGTTAGTGTTTGGATATGAATCAGAGTCATGGTTAGGTTTAGGGTTAGGGCTAGATCTCGAATTAGGTCTAAGTTTAGGGCTATGTGTAGGGGTATGGCTTATATAGGGATAGGGTTAGGGTTAGGTCTATGTATAGGAATAGGGTTAGGGTTAGGTCTACTTTTAGAATTAGCATTAGGGTTATGTCTAGTTTTAGGGTTAGTCTTAAGCATCAGGTTAGGATTAGATTTACAGTTAGATTTTGATCTAGACTTAGTGCTAGGGCTACGGATAGGTCAAGGGTTAACATTTGGGTTAGGGCTAGGTTTAAGGTTATGGTAATAACTAGGGATAGAACTAGGGATGGATCTGGTGTGAGAGTTATAGTTAGTCTTAAGTCTAGAATTAGGGTTAGGGATAGAAATAGGGATAAATTAAGTCTAGGATTAGTATTAGGTGTAGTGTTAGGGTTAGGGTTAGTGATAGAGTTAGGGTTATGGTTAGGGCTACAGCTAGGTTTAGTGTTAGGGTAAGGGTTAGGGTTTAAGCTAGTGTTAGGGATAGGGCGAGTGTTAGGTTTAGTGTTAGGTCTAGGGTTAGGGTTAGGGTTTTGTAATAAATTTGATTAGATGTAAGTTTAGGGTTAGGGTTAAGGTCAGGTTTAGGGTTAATGGATAAATAATGGATAGGTTTAGATATAGGGCCAGGTTTAGTGTTGGTTAGGGTTAGTGTTAGGGTTTGAGTTAGGGTGAAGTCTATAGTAAGGGTTAGGTTTAGGGTTAGGTCTAGGGTTAGGTTTGCAGTTAGGATTAGGGATAGGGTTAGGTTTAGGGATATGGTTATATTATGGTTAGGGTTAGAGTAAAGTTTAGGATTAGAGTTAGGGTTAGTGCTACAGTTCAGGTTAGGATTAGGGTTAGGGTTAGGTTTATGTTTAGGGATAGGGATAGGTTACATTTGGGCTAAGGGTTAGGCTTGAGATAGGTTTAGGAGTAAGGCGAGGTTTAGGGTTAGGGCTACGTTTAGGCTTAACATTATGCTTAGGATAGGTTTAAGCCTTGGATTAGGGCTAGGTTTTGTGTTAGGTTTAGGCCCAGGGTTATGGCTGTGGGTAATGTAAGATCTAGGATTCTGATTAGGGCTAGTGTTAGGGTTAGGGTTATGGCTAGATTTAGTGTTAGGATTAGGTTTTTGGTTAGGGTCAGTTTTAGAGCTAAGTTTGGTGTTGCTGTCAGCATCAGTTTTCAAGTTAGAGTTAGTTTTACAGCCAGAATTAGGACTAGGTTTAGGTCTAGCAATGTGGTTAGTGTTTTCTTTAGGTTAAGGGTTATTGTTAGGGCTAGGGCTAAGGGTTTTTTTTTTAGATCTAGGGCTATAGTTATGGCTAGATATAGGATTAGGTTTAGTTGTAGGGCTGGTGTTAGGTTTAGGTTTAGGTATAAGGTTACTTATAGTGCTAGTTTCATGGTTTGTTTTAGGGGGACAGTCAGAATTAGACTGAGGATTTGTGATAGGGTTAGGATTTGGGTTAGGGTTAGAGCTAGAATGAAGGCTAGGATTAGGAAAAGTAATAGGGTTATGGTTTGGGTTAGGCTAAAGATTAGTATTAGGACTAAGGTTAGAATTACAGATAGAGTTGGGCTTAGAGTAAATGATACAGTTAGAGCTCGAATTAGGGCTAGGTTTAGGGTTAGGATTATGGTTAATATTAGGATTTAGTTTAGATTTAGAGTTACATCTAGGTTTAGGGCTCAGATAAGGACTAGTTTTTCTGTTAGGTTTAGAACTAGGGTTAGGGCAATGGCTAATGTAAGAACTAAGCTTGAGATAGGGTTAGTTTTATGGGTAGTTTTCAGTCAAGGACTTGTGTTAGCATTATCTTTAGAGTTAATGTGATATTCAGAGCTCGGGTTAGTGTTAAGATATAAATAAGAGTAAGGGTTAGTTTTAGGCTTAGGACTCGAATTAGAAAGGGGTTAATGGCTAGTTGTAGGGTTAGGGTTTGGTTTAGGTTAACATTTAGGGTTAGAGGAATGGCTCGGTTTTGTTTTAGGGCTAAGACTAGGGTTACAGCTAGTTATAAGAATACCAATAGTGTTAGGTCTTGTGGTAGTGTGAGGTTTAAGCTTAGGATTAGGGATAGATTTAAAGTTTTGTTTAGATATATGGTTAGGTCATGGGCTAGGGTTAAGGCTAAGATTAGGGCTTGTGCTAAGGTTATGGTAACGAAGAGGATAAGAACTGGATATGGGGCTAGTATGAGTGTTAGAGTTAGTTTTAGGCCTAGAGTAAGTGGTACGTTTAAGGTTAAGGCTAAATTAGGACTAAATTTGTGCTAGATTTAGTGGTAGAGTGGGGCCTATGGTTAAGGCTAGAGTTAGGGTTAGTGTTAGGGTTAGGGTTAGGGCAAGGGTTAGTGTTGGGGTAAAGGATGGGTTTATAGCTATGTTCAGGGATAGGGTAAGGGTTAATATGAGGGATAGGGCTAGGATTTTGGATTGGATTGGGATTAAGGCTAGATTTAGGGCTAAAATGAAGATTATTGTTTGTGTAAGAGTTAAGGATAGGATTAGAGCTAGGGCTAATGTCAGGTCTAGGTTCATGCTTAGGGTTACTTTTAGGTTTAGGTTATGGCTAGGTCTAGTATAGGGTCGGGTTCAGTGTAAGGTTCAGGTTTAGATCTAGGTGTATAATTAGGGTCAGAGTCAGCATAGGGTTTGGTTATGTTAAGGTTTAGAATGAAGGCTTGAATTAAGATTAGGGTTAGGATTAGGCTAATGGATAGGGTTAAGTTTAGATTTCAGGTTTGGTTTAGAGTAATGGATAAAGTTACTGTTGATGATAGGGTTAGGTTCGGCCTAGTGTTAGTGTTTGGGTTAGGCTTACCTCTAGGGTAATGGATAGGGTTAGAGCTAAGTTTAGGCCTAGAGTTAAGGTTAGTATTAGGGCTATGGTTAGAAGTAGGATTAGGTTTAGGGTAAGTGTTAGTGTTTGAGGTAGTGTTAGGGCTAGGGAGAGGGTTAGTGTTAGAGTCAGGGCTAGGGTTAGGGTTAGATTTAGGGTTATGTTTAGGTTAAGGCTTATAGTTTGAGCTGGGTTTAGGACTAGGGCAGGGGTTTGGGTTAGGGTTAGTTTTAGTTTATGGTGGAGACATGATTAGTGCTAGGTTTATGGCTAGCATTAGGGTTATGCGTAAAGTAAAGGTTTAGGGTTAAGGCTTGAATTAGCTTTAGGGTTAGGGTTAGGGTGAGGTTTAGGGTAATGGATAGGGTTATATTAATGGTTCAGTTTAGGTTTAGGGTAATCGATATAGTTTGTATTAGTGATAAGGTTATAGCGTTAGGCCTAGGGTTAGTATTTGCTTTGGCTTATCATCAGGGTAATGTTAGAGCTAATGTTAGGGCTAGGGTTAAGTTTAGGTTTAGTGCTAGGGTTAGATTTAGGCCTAGGATTAGTGTTAGGGTTAGGCTTAAGGTAAGTATTAGCTTTTGAGCTAGGGTTAAGACTAGGGTGAAGTTTAGGGCTAGAGTCAGGGCTAAGGTTAGGGTTATGGTTAGGGTTATGTTTAGGTAAAGGTTATTGTTTTAGCTAGGGTTAGAGAAAGGGCGAGGATTAGTGTTAGATTTTGGTCTAGGGTAACAGAGTTACATTAGGGCTATGATTAGGCCTAGAATAAGGGCTAGGTTTAGTGTTAGGTTTATGGCTAGCTTTAGGGATATGAGTAGTGTAAGCGCTAGAATTCTACTCATGAGTATTTTTAAGGTTATGGTTATGGATAATTCTCGTGTTAGGGTTAAGTTTTGGGTTTGAATAAGGTTTGGAACTAGGGTGTATGTTACGGTAAGTGTCATTGTTCAGGTTATAGTTAGGTTTATGGTTAGAGCCAGCATTAGGACTTGCATTGGGTCTAGGGATAGGGTTAGACTTTGTGTTAGGTTAGGGGTTAATGATAGGGGTAGTGCTAGGTTTTTGGTTAGGGCTAGGTCTAGTTTTATGACTTTGTTAAGGATTAGGTTTGGTCTCGTGCTAGTATTACTGTAGATTTAAGTAGAGGTTTAACTGTAGGGGTAGGGGTAGTGTTGGTTTTAGGGTTAGGGTCAGGTTTAGACCTAGGATTAGTGTTAGAGTCAGGGTTAGGGTTAGGATTTGGGTTAGGGTTACAGCTAGTATGAGGACTAGGGTAAGACTAGAAATAGAGCTAGGGTTTGGGATAGGCTAAGGAATAAGATTAGGACTAGGTTAAAATTAGAGTGAGAGTTTGGCTTTGGATATAGGATAGTGTTTGATTTTGGGTTAGGGGTAGGGTTAGCATTAAACGTAGGGTTAGGGCTCAGATTAGGGCTAAGATTTGTGTTACCATTAGGGCTACAGCTAATGTAAGAACTAGTATTCCAATTAGGACTAACACTAGGGTTAGCATTAGGGCAATGTTTAGAGCTAGGGTGAGTGTTAAGGTCAGAGTCAGGGTCAGGATTATTTCTAGGGTTAGGGTTAGGACTGTAATTATGGCTAGCTTTAGGCCTACCTAGGTGTAGGGTTAGTGTTTGGTTTAGGTTAAGGGTTAGATGTAGGGTTATAGCTCTTTTTTTTTGGACTAGAATAGTTTTAGGGCTAGTTTTCCAATTAGCATTAGGGTTAAGGTTTCTGTTAGGGTGAGATTTAGGCTCACGTTTAGGGTGATATCCAGTTTTAGGGATGAGAAGAAGGTTAGGACTAGGGTTGGGGCTAAGAATAGAGCTAGGTTTTGGGTTATCAGTAGGAATAGGTTTAAAATAAGTTACACAGCTACGGTGAGAGTTAGAGTTATTCATAGGGCTAGGGATGGAGTTAAGTTTAGGGTTAGGGCTAAATTAGGCCTAGGATTAGTGCTAGGGTTAGTTTTTGTACTAGGATTAGGATTAGGGCTAGAAATAGGGTTAGCACTATGGTTAAATAAAGAGTTAATTTTAGGGGAAGGGATGAGGTTATAGCTAGTATTAGGGTTCGGGTTAGGATTAAGACTAGGTTTACGGCTAAGATGAGGGTTTCAGGTAGAGCTAGGGCTTGCATTAGGCATAAGGCTAAGGTCAGTTCTATGTTTATGGTTTTGTTTAGCTTTAGGATTAGGTAATAGCAATGTCTAGTGTAAGGGTTAGGTTTAGAGCTAGGTGTATTATTATGGTCAGGGTCCAGGTAAGATTTGGTTTATGTTAAGGTTTAGGTTTAAGGCTGGAATTAGCGTGAGGTTTAGGATTAGGGTAATGGATAGAGTTAAACCTCATGTTCAGTTTAGGTTTAGCATAATGGATAGGGTTAGTGATAGCAATAGGTTTACTGTTAGGACTAGGGTTAGCATTTGGTTTGGTTTATAATTAGGGTAATGTTAGAGCTAAAGTTAGGTCTAGGGTTAATATTAGGATTATGCCTAGGGTTAGAGTTAGGCCTAGGGTTAGTGTAGGGTTAGGATTAGGATAAGTGTTAGTGTTTAAGCAAGGTTGAGGTCTAAAGTGAGGGTTAGGGCTCCAGTCAGGGCTAGGGTTATGGTTAGGGTTAGGGTTATGCTTAGGTAAAGGTTAAAGTTTGAGCTAGGTTTAGGGCTAGGGTTATGGTTAGGGTTAGGGTTATGCTTAGATAAAGTTTAAAGTTTGAGCTAGGGTTAGGGTTAAGGCGAAGTTTAGGGTTAGGGTAAGGTCTAGGGTTATGGGTAAGGTTATGATTAGGGCTAGGTTTAGAGCTAGGAAAGGGGCTAGGTTTTGTGTGAGATTTATGGCTAGCATTAGGGCTATGAGTAATGTTAGAGCAAAGTTTAAGGGTATGGCTAGTTTTGGGGTTAGGGTTATGGATAAGTCTAGTGTTAGAATTATGTTTTGTGTAAGGATAATGTTTAGAGCCAGGGTTCATGTAATAGTAAGGGTCATTGTTTGAGTTAGGGTTAGGTCTAGGTTTAGGGCCAGATTTAGGACAAGCTTTGGATCTAGGGATAAGGTTAGTCTTTGCGATAGGTTAATGGCTATTTTGGGGCTAGTGCTACGTTATTCATTAGGGATAAGGCTAGATTTATTACTCTATTTAGGATTAGGTTTGGTCTAGGTCTAGTCTTACTATTAGGTTTAGGTGTAGGTTTACCAGAAATGGTAGGGTTAGGGTTCTCTTTAAGTTTAGGGTCAAGTTTAGACCTAAGGTTAGAGTTAGAGTCAGAATAAGGTTCAGGGTTATGGTTAGGGTTTGGATTAGGGTTAAAGCTAGAATGAGGTCAGGGTTAAGACTAGTATAAAAGCTCATTTTGGGGTAGGCTAAAGATTAGATTTAGGACTAGGTTAGCATTCTGATGAGGGTTTGGCTTAGGGTAAAAAAAAGAGGATTACAGGTAGAGTTATGGTTAGGGTTAGGGGTAGGGGTAGGGTAAAGTTAAACCTAGGCTTAGGGCTCGAACTAGGGCTAAGATTTATGTTAGCAGTAGGGATACAGCAAATGGAAGAACTAGGATTCCAATTAGGGCTAGTTCTAGAGTCAGATTTAGGGCAATGTTTAAAACTATTGTTAGTGTTAGGGTCTGAGTCAGGGTCATGGATTTTTCTAGGTTGAGAGTTAGAACTCAATTTAGGGCAAGGTTTAGGGCTTTGTGCAGGGTTAGGTTTTGGTTTAGTTTAAGGGTTAGCTGTAGGGATATGTCTCGGTTTTGTTGTAGGGCTAGGGTAGGTTTAGGTCTAATTTTCAAATTAGCATTAGGGTTAAGGCTAGTGTTATTGTGAGGTTTAGCCTTATGTTTAGAGTTAGATCCAAGTTTAGGTCTAGGGCGAAGGTAAGGGCTAGGGATGTGGTAGGGATAAGGCTAGGATTTGGGTTACGGTAAAGGATAAGATTAAATTTAGGGATATGGCTAGAGTGAGAGTTAGAGTTAATCTTAAGGCTAGGAATATGGTTAGGTTTTGGGTTAGGGCTAAATTAGGGCTAGGATTAGCACTAGGGTTAATGTTAGTGTTAGGCCTAGGGTTAGTGCCAGAGATAGGGTTAGTGATTGAGTTAGGGTAAGAGTTAATTTTAAGGGAAGGGATGGGGTTATAGGTAGGTTTAAGGCCAGGGTTAGGGTTTGGGTTAGGATAAGGCTATTTTTAGGGTTAGGATGAGGGTTGTTTGTGTAAGGGCTAGGGCTTGGATTAGGACTAGGGCTAATGTCAGGTCTAGGATTATGGTTAAGTTTAGCTTCAGGATTAGGTTATAGCTAAGTCTAGTGTAAGGGTAAAATTTAGGGTAAGGGCCAAGTTTAAAGCTAGGTGTAATATTAGGGTAAGGATCCAGGCAGAGTTTGCTTTAGGTTAAGGTTTAGGGTTAAGGCTTGAATTAGCGTTAAGTTTAGGATTAGGGTGAAGGTAATGGATAGGGTTAGGTTTAGGGTTTTGCTTAGTTTGAGCATAATGAATATGGCTAATGATAGCGAGAGTTTTAGCGATAAGCCTAGGGTTAGAATTTGGTTAGGCTTATATTTAGGATACTGTTAGAGGTAAAGTTTAGGGCTAGGGTTAAGGTTAGGATTAGGACTTGGGTTAGGGTTAGGACTAGGGTTAGTGTTAGTGTTAAGCTTAGTATAAGTGTGAGCATTTTAACTAGGGTGAGGGTTAGTGCTAGAGTCAGGACTAGGGTAAGGGTAAGATTTACATATAGGTAAGGGTTAGAGTTTGAGCTAGGGTTAGGGCTAGGTGAGGGTTAGGGTTAGGGTCAGGTCTAGAGTTATGATTAGGGTTACGATTATGGCTAGGATAAGGTCTAGGTTTTGTGTGAGGTTTGTGGCTAGCGTTAAGGATATGGGTAATGTAAGAACTAGGGTTATTGTAATGGCTACTTTAAGGGTTATGAATAAGTCTATTTTAGGGTAAGATTATGGGATAGAATAAGGTTTAGAATTAGGGTTTAGGTTAGGGTTAGGTTTATGTTTAGGGCCAGAATTAGGACAAGCTTTGGGTCTAGGCATAGGGTTAATCTTTGCATTAGGTTAAGGGTTTTTGTTAGGGCTAGTGCTACGTTTTGCTTTAGGGCTAAGTCTAGATTTATGACTCTATATAGGATTAGGTTTGGTCTAGTGCTAGTGTTACTGTTCGGTTTAGGTTTATGTTTACCGGTAGGGGTTGGTAGGGTTCCCTTTAGGATCAGGGTCAGGTTTAGACCTAGGGTTAGTGTTAGGGTCAGAATTAGGATCAGGATTAGGATTAGGGTTTGGGTTAGGGGTAAAGCTAAAAAGAGGGCAGGGTTAAGACTAAGAATAGAGCTAGAGTTTGGGGTAGGCTAAGAGTTAGGTTTAGGACTAGGGTAGCATTAGGGTGAGGGTTTGGTGTAGGGTAAAATATAGGGTTAGAAGTAGGGTTAGGGGTACATTTAAGGTTATGGCTAGGATTAGGGTTACAGTTAGGGTTGAACCTATGATTAGGGCTCCAATAAGGACTAGAATTTTTGTTAGCATTAGGGCTACAGCTAATGTAAGAAGTAGGATACCAATTAGGGCTAGTTTTAGGGTTAGCATTACAGCAATGTTTAGAGATAGAGTTAGTGTTAGGATCTGCGTCAGGGTCAGAGGTTTTTCTAGGGTAAGGGTTAGGACTCAAATTAGGGCTTGATTTAGGGCTATGTGTAGGTTTAGGGTTTGGTTTAGTTAAGGGTTAGGTGTATGGTTATGGCTCAGTTTTGTTTTAGGACTAGGGTAGGGTTAGGGCTAGTTTTTCAATAAGCATTAGTGTTAAGGCTAGTGTTAGGGTGAGGTTTAGGCTTACATTTAGGGTTATACCCAGATTTAGGGCTAGGGCGAGAGCGCTAGGATTTGGGAAAGGGATAGGGCTAGGTTTTGGGCTATCATAAGAGATAGATTTAAATTAGGGATATGGCTGGGAGAGAGTTACAGTTATTCTTAGGTCTAGGGATAGGGTTAGGTTTTGGGTTAGGGCTAAATTAGTGCTAGGATTAGCTCTTGGGTTAGTGTTAGGGCTAGGGTTAGGGCTAGAGATAGGGTTACTTTTAGGGTAGGGTTAGAGTAAGTTTTAGGGGAAGGGATGGGTTTATAGCTAGATTTAGAGCTAGGGATAGATTTCAGGTTAGGAAAAAGGCTAGTTTTAGGGCTAGGTTTCTGTTAGGACTATTGCTTGGGTTAGGACTAGGGCTAATGTCAGGTCTAGGTTTATGGTTAAGTTTAGCTTTAGGATTAAGTTATGGCTAAGTGTACTGTAAAGGTTAGGTTTAGGATAAGGACCAAGTTTAGAGCTAGGTGTATTATTAGGTTAAGGGTCCAAGTAGCATTTGATTTAGATTAATGTTTAGGGTTAAGGCTTGAATTATTGTTAGGGTTAGGGTTAGGGTTAGGGTAATGGATAGGGTTAGGTTTAGAACTCAGGTTAGGTTTAGCGTAATGGATAGGTTAGTGATAGTGATAGGGTTAGCATTAGGCCTAGGGTTAGCATTTGGTTAGGCTTATCTTTAGGGTAATGTTAGAGCTAAGGTTAGGGCTAGGGTTAAGGTTAGGATTAGGGATAGCTTTAGAGATAGGCCTAGGATCAGTGTTAGGGTTAGACTTAGTGTAAATTTTAGCATTTGAACTAGGGTTAGGGATAGGGTGAGGGTTAGGATTAGTGTCAGGTCTAGGGTTATGATTAGGGTTATGATTAGGGCTGGGATTAGGGATAGGGTAAGGGCTAGGATTGTGTGAGGTTAATGGCTATCGTAAGGGCTTTGGTTAATGTAGGAGCTAGGGTTATGGTTTTGGCTAGTTTTAGGTTTAAGGTTATAAATAAGTCTAGTGTTAGGGTTAGGTTTTGGGTAAGCTTAAGGATTAGAGCTAGGGTTTATCTTAGGGTAAGTGTCATTTTTCGGGTTAGGGTTAGGTAAAACTTTAGGGTCACATTAAGGTCTAGCTTGGGTTTAGGCACAGGGTTAGTCTTTGTGTCAGGTTAAAGGATATTTTTAGGGCTAGTGCTAGGTATTTCTTTAGGGCTAAGGATAGATTTATGACTCTATTTAAGAATAGGTTTAGTCTAGTTCTAGTGTTACTGTTAGGTTTATGTATAGGTTTACTAATAGATTAGGAATATGGTTTGCTTTAGGGTAAGGGTCAGGTTTAGACCTAGGGTTAGTGTTAGGGTCAGAATAAGGTCCAGGCCTTGGGTTAGGGTTTGAGTTAGGTTAGAGCTTGAATGAGAGTGGAGTTAGAACTAGTAATAGAGCTAGTGTTTGGGGTAGGCTAAGGATTAGGTTTAGGACTAGGGTAGCATTAGGGTGAGGGTTTGGCTTAGGAAAAATAGAGTTAGAGATAGGGTTAGGTTTAGGGTTAGGGTTAGGGCTAATGTTAGGGTTAGGGTTAGTGTTAAACCTAGACTTAGGGCTCAGATTAGGGTAAGGATTTGTGTAGAATTAGGGCTGCAGCTAATTTAAGAACTAGAATTCCAATTAGGACTAGTTATAGAGTTAGCATTATGGCATTGTTTAGAGCTAGGGTTAGTGTTAGGGTCTGAGTTAGGGTGACGGTTTTTTCTAGTGTTTGGGTTAGGACTCAAATTAGAGCGAGGTTTAGGGCTAGGTGTAGTGTTAGGGTTTGATTTAAGTTAAAGGTTAGGTGAATGGTTATGGTTCAGTTTTGGTTTAGGGCTGGGGTAGGTTTAGGGCTAGTTTTCCAAATAGCATTAGTGTTAAGGCTAGTGCTAGGTTAAGGTTTAGGCTTATGTTTAGTGTTAGACCCAGGTTTAGGGCTAGGATGAAGATTAGGGCTAGGCTTGGGAATAGAGATAGGGCTAGGTTTTGGGTTATCTTAAGGGATAGGTTTAAATTAGGGATATGGCTATTTTGACAGAGTTAGTCTTAGGGCTGAGAATTGGGTTAAGTTTAGGGTTAGGGCTAAATTAGGGCTATGATTAGTGATAGGTTTAGTGTTAGTGTAAGGCCTAGTGTTAGGTGTAGACATATGGTTAGTGTTAGGGTTGGGTTAGGGTTAGAGTTAGATTTAGGAAAAGGGATGGGGTTATAGAAATGTTTTAGGGTAGAATTAGGTTTCGGGTTAGGATTAAGGCTAGGATTAAAGCAATAATGAGGGATTGTATAAGGGCTAGGGCTTTAATTAAAATGATATATAATGTCAGGACTAGTTTTCTGGTTAATTTCAGCTTCAAAATTTGGATATGGCTAAGTCTAGTGTAAGGGTTAGATGTAGGGTAAGCACCAAGTTTACAGCTAGGTGTATTATTGGAGTCAAGGTCTAGGTAGGATTTGGTTTATATTATAGGGTTAGGTTCAGGTTTAGGGTTTGGGTTAGGGTTAATGTTAGGATTAGGGTTAGGGTTAGGATTAGTGTTAGTATTTGAATTAGGTTTACGGTTATGGTTAGTGTTTCAGATAGGGTTAGTTTTAGAGTTATTGTTACATTTGTGGTGAGCGTTAGGGTTAGTGTTACGGTTAGTGTTAGGGGTTAGGTTTCGATTAGGGTTAGGGTTACGGTCAGGTTAGGGTTATGTTTAGGGTTAGTGTTAGTGTTAGGGTTAGGGTTAAAATTAATATTAGTGTTAGTTTCAAGTTTATGGTTAGGGTTAGGGTTTGGGTTAGTGTTAGGATTAGGATAAGTGTTAGGGTTTGGGTTATAGTTAGGGGTAGTCTTAAATTTACTCTTAAAGTTAAAGTTATGGTTAGTGTTAGGTTTAGTAAAAGTTAGTGTTAGGGTTAGTTATAGGTTTAGTGTTAAGGTTATTTTTGGGGTTAGGGTTAGGGTTAGTGTTAGGTTTTTGGTTTGGGTTAGAGTTAGGGTTAGGGTTTTGCTAGGGTTTTTGTTAGTGTTAGAGTTATTGTTAGAGTTAGTGTTAAGGTTAGGGTTATTGTTAAGGTTAGGATTTTATGAGGTTTAGTGCTAGAGTTAGGGTTAGGATTACTGTTAGGGTTAGGGTTAATGTTAATCTATGGTTAGAGTTAGGGTATGGTTAGTGTTAGGTTTAGGTATAGGGTTAGGTTTAAAATTATGGTTGGCGTTAGTTTTAGGTTTAGATTGATGGTTAGTGTTATGTTAGAGTTAAAATTAGGGTTAGTGTTAAAGTTAGGTTTAGGATTAGTTTGTGTTAGGGTTAAGGTTAGGGTTAGGATTAGAGTAAGTGTTAGGGTATGGGTTAGAGATAAATCTAGGGTTAGTGTTACGGTTAGGGTTAGGTTTAGGTTTAGTATTAAGTTTAGTGTTCGAGATGGGTATAGGATTATGGTTAGTGTTAGGGTTAGGTTTAAAGTTAATGGTTAGGGTTAAGCATAGAGTTAGAATTAGAGTTAGGGTTAGGTTTAGGGTTAACTTTAGGGTTAATTTTAAGGATAGAATAAGAGTTAGTGTAAATGTTAGTGTTAAGTTTGTGTTAGGGTTATGTTTAATGTTAGTTTTCAGGTAAGTGTTAGGGTTCAGTTTCGGGTTAGGTTTAGCATTACATTTAGGGTTATGGTTAGAGTTATAATTGGGGTTATTTTAGGGTTTTTGTCAGTGTTAGAGATAGTGTTAGGGTTAGTATTAGGATTATTGTTAGGATTAGGGTTAGATTTAGGGTTAGTGTTAGGGTTAGTGTTAGTTTTAGGTTTAGGGTTAGGCTTATGGTTAGTGTTATGTTTAGGATTAGGTTTAAAATTAGTGTTAGGTTTACGGTGAGCATTAGGGTTAGTGCTAGAGTTAGTGTTTGGGTGAGTGTTAGTGTTTAGGTTAAGGTTAGTGTAAGGGTTAGGTTTACGTGTAGGGTTAGGTTTAGGGTTAGTGTTATGTTTAGGTTTAGGGTTAGTGTTAGTATTAGGGTTAGGGTTAAAATTAATGCTAGTTTTAGTTTCAGATTTTGGGTTAGGGTTAGTGTTTGGGTTAGTGTTAGGATTATGGGTAGGTTTAGGTTTAGGTTTAGGTTTATGGTGAGTAAAAGGGTTAAGGTTTGAGTTAGGGTGAGTGTTAGGGTTTGCGTTAGTGCTAGGGTTAGGGTTAGTGTTAGGGTTAGTCTTAGGGTTATGGTTAGGGTTTTCATTAGTGTCTGTGTTGGTTTTAGAGTTAGTGTTTTGGTTAGTGTTACGGTTAGTATTATGGTTACAGTAAGGGTTTTGTTTAGGGTTTGTGCTTGAGTTAGTGTTAGGGTTAGTGTTATGTTTAGGGTTAAGGTTAATGTTAGGGTTAGCGTGAGGGTTTGGTTTAGTGTTAGGTTTATGTTTATGTTTAGGTTTATGGAAATAGATAGGGTTAATGTATCCGATATCATTAGGTTGTTAGAGTTATCATTAGGGTTGGGTTAGCATTAGGATTAGGATTAGCGTTAGAGTTTGTGTTTGGGTTTGTGGTAGGATTAGGTAGAATTAGGGTTAGTGTTAGAGTTAGGGTGTTTGTTAGGCTTAGTGTTAGGTTTAGGGATCGGGTTAGGATTAGGATTAGGGGTAGTAATAGAATTAGTGTTAGTGTTGTTAGTGTTAGGGTTAGCGTTAGGGTTACTGTTAGAATTAATTTTAGGTTTAGAGTTAGGTTTAGTGTTCAGGTTAGGTTTAGGGTTATGGTTTAGGTCAGAGTTAACATTAAGGTTAGGGTAAGTTTTTGGGTAATTGTTAGTGTTAAGGTTAGTGTTATGGTTAGGGTTAGTGTTAGGGTTAGGGTTACAGTTAGGATTAAGTTAAGAATTAGGTTTAGGGTTAACGTTATGTTCAGGTTTAGGGATTGGGTTCGGGTTTTGGTTAGCGTTTGTGTTAGGGTTAGATTTCGTGTTAGGGTTAGTTTTAGGGTTTTGGTTAGTGTTAGTGTTAGAGTTAGGGTTTGGGTGAGTGTTAGGTTTATGGTGAGAATTAGGGTTAGTGTTAATGTTACGTTTAGTGTTAGGGTTAAGTTTAGTGTTAGGGTTAGGTTTAGGATTAGGGTTAGAATTATTGTTAGTGTAATGGTTAGGTTTAAGGTTAGGTTTAGTGTTAGAGTTATGGTTATATTTAGGGTTAGTGTTAGTGTTAGTGTTAGGGGTAGTGTTAGGGTTAGAGATAGGGTTAGGGTTACTTTTATTGATAGTGTTAGGGTTAGTGTTAGGGTTACGGTTGCTGTTAATGTTAGGGTTAGTGGTAGGGTTAGAGTTAGGGTTAGGGTTAAGACTACATTTAGTGTTAGGTTTAGGGTTAGGATTAGGGTTTAGTTTAGTTTTAATGTTAGGTTCGGTTTTAGGTTAGGGTTAGTTTTAGTGTTAGGATAATGGTTAGGGTTAGAATTAGTGTTAAGTTTAGGGTCAGGGTAAGTTTTAATGTTAGGGTTAGGGATAGGGTTTGTGTTAGGCTCATTATTTGGTTAGGGTTAGTGTTAGGGTTTGTGGTAGGGCTAGGGCTATGTTTAGGGTTATTGTTAGGTTCAGGAGTAGGGTTAGGTTTAGGGAAAAGGTCAGTGTTAGTGTTACAGTAAGGGATAATATTATGGTTAGGGATATGTTTAGGTTTAGGTGTAGGGTTTTTTTTCTTTGCCTCTGCATAGGGCTACTTCAAGAGGGAACAAAGGTTTGAGAACACACTCAGAAGTAATTGAGCGTGTCAAGATTTGCAGTTAGCACAAATTGTGTTTCATTATAATTCCAACTACATCTATCCCTATAGGGGAAAATGAAGTAAAACCTAACTATTAAAGGGTTCCTGTTAACCAACACTTCAATTTAGAAGCACAAAATTAAGGGCCCAAGTGTGACTGGAGTGCAATATTTGTGACAATTAACAATATACTTGGGTGAAAATATATTTGCTGAGATTTCAGTATACTCGAGATTCTGTGAAAACTTCACAAACGTTTTCCACTGAAAGTGTTTTTTTCCCGCTCTGATTTTAGCTACTCCAAGAGGGAACAAAGCATAGAGAGTACACTGAGAACACATTCACTGTGTGAAGTTTCAAGCAGCCAGCAGATATTGTGTTTGAATTAGTGTTCCATCTTCATTTACGCCTATAGGGGAAAATGAAGTGAAACCTAAAATTTCACACTGTTCCTGCAAAGGAACGCTTCAACCTAGAAGACAGAAATTTGGGGGACCAAATGAGACTGGAGTAATGATCATTCCTGCAATTATCAACAAAATTTGGTGAAAAAATATTTGCTGAGATTTCAGTAAACTCAGAGTTCTGGGAAGCTTGGCAAACACTTGCAAATGAAAGTGGTTTTTTTCCAGCTTCTTCTTCAGGATACTTCAGGATGTAAAAAGGATAGAGAGAGCAATGAGAACTAATTGAGTGTGTCAATTTTAAACCAGTTAGCACAAAAAGTGTTTGATTTAGAGTTCCAAATGCATCTATCCATATAAGGGAAAAATAAGTGAAATCTAAAATTCAAACTGTTCCTGAAAATGAATGCTTCAACATAGAAGAACGAAATTTTTGGTAGAAAGTACGACTACAATACTGATCATTCCTGCTAAGTATCAAAAAGAATGAATGTAAAAGTATTTGCTGAGATTTCAGTAAACTTGGAGTTCTGTGGAAGCTTTGCAAATGCTTTTAAATGAAAGTGATTTTTTTCTTGACTGACAAGTGCCTCTGCCTAGGGCTACTGCAAGATGGAAAAAAGCACAGAGAACTCTCTGAGAACTAATTGAGCATGTCAAGTCTCAGGCAACTTGCAGAAACCATGATTGATTTAGAGTTCCAAATGCATCCATCCTCAGAGGGAAAAATGAAGTGAAACCTAAAATTTAGTGTGTCAAGTTTCAAGCAGCTAGCACAAACTGTGTTTGATTTAGATTCCCAAATGCATCTATCCAATTGCTTCTCTCCCTATAGGGGAAAGCAAAGTGAAACTTAAAATTCAACTTTTCCAATAATCAAACTCTTCAACCTAGAAAAACCAATTATGGCGGCCTAAGTGTGACTGTAATAACGATCATTCCTGCCAATTATCAAGAGATCGGGTGAAAAAATATTTGCTGAGATTTTAGAAAACTTGGAGTTTTGTGGAAGCTTGGCAAATGCTTTCAAATGAAAGTTAATTTTCCTTGACTGACAAGTGCCTCCACTTTGGGCTACTGAAAGAGGGAACAAACCATAAAGATCGCTCTGAGAACTAAATCAGTGTGTCAAGATACAAGCAGCTAGCACAAATCGTGTTTGATTTAGACTTTCAAATGCATCTCTCCCTATAGCAGAAAATGAACTGAAACTTAAAAATCAAACTTTTCCTAGAATCAACGTTTCAACCTAAGAGAACCAATTATGGAGGCCCAAGTGTGACTGGAGTAAAGATCGTTTTTGCCATTTATCAAAAAGATCAAGTGAGGCGGACCTGCGACCCACTGGCAGAACAGGCCCAATAACCCGCGGTGGGGCAGAGCCGCCCCACGCACATGCAAGGTAGGCGGACCTGCGACCCACCAGCAGGTCAGGCCCAGCAACCCGGGGAGGGCCACAGCTGCCCCACGCACCTACAAGGTAGGCAGTACTGTGACCATCATAGGCAGAACTGTGACCACTGACTGAACAGGCCCAGTGACCCGCCAAACACATCGCCCCGGTTAGGGGAGGGGCAGAGCCGCCGCACGCCTGCAAGGTAGGTGGACCTTCAACCGAACAGCAGAACAGGCTCAGTAACCTGCGGAGCAGCAGAGCCACCCCCCGCGCCTGCAAGGTAGGTGGACCTGCTACCCACCGGCAGAACAGGCCCAGAAACCCGCAGAGGGGCAGAGCCACCCCCATGACTGCAAGGTAGGCAGACCTGCGACCCACCGGCAGACACAGGCCCAGCGGCCTGCCGTCGCCCTGGTTGGGGGAGGGGCAGAGCCGCCACCAGCACCTGCTAGGTAGACAGACCTGCAACTGACAGACAGAACAGGCCCAGCGGCCCACGGAGGTAGGCAGACCTGCAACTGACAGACAGAACAGGCCCAGCGGCCCACGGAGCCACCAGCATCTACAAGGTAGGCGGACCTGCAACCACGGAAAAAACAGGCCCAGCGGCCTGCCGGCGTGGTAGGCACATTGCCCCAATTGGAGGAGGTGCAGAGCCACCGCCAACGCCTGCAAGAGAGACTTTGCAACTATACAAGAGCAATATAAATATATAGGGGGAAAAATCAATAACACAACAGTTTCACCAAGCAGAAAGAAATGCGAACTGTATGAAGAGACAAGGAAAGAAAGGACCACAAGCAATGCAGGTCAACTCAACTTTAAAAGAGGTAATATCTGCAGAAGATGGAATGTCAGATAAAGAATTCAGGATATACATGCTTCAGATGATCTGGAGTCTCAAGGAAGAGAAGACATTAGACAGCAAAATCAGACAATGAAAAACCACTTCGGCCACTTCGACAATGAATTACATAAACAAATCCAAGAAGCAAAAGATCAATTATACAGGGAGATAGAGGTTATAAAAAGACAAACAAACAGAAAGCCTAGAAATGCAGGAAGCAATAAACCAACTTAAAAACTCAATTGAAAATACTACCAGCAGAGTAGAACACTTAGAAGATAGAACATCAGACAATGAAGACAAAGTATTTCAACTTGAAAAGAACATAGACAGCTCAGCAAGACTGTTAAGAAACCAGGAGCAGAACATCCAAGAAATATGGGATAACATAAAGAGACCAACTTAAGAGTCATTTGGATACAGGAAGGTATAGAGGTCCAAACCAAAGGAATGAGCAATCTATTCAATGAAATAATACAGGAAATCTTCCCAGACTTAAAGAATGGGACAGAATCCCAAATCCTAGAAGCCTACAAGACGCTGAATGTGCAAAATCATAAGAGATCCACACCTAGACAAATTTTAATGAAGATGCCCAACATACAGAATAAGGAGAGAATTTTACAAGCTACAAGAGAAAGGAAGCAGATTACATTTTGGGATAAACCAATCAGGATAACAGCTGATCTTTCAACACAGACTCTGAAAGCTAGAAGATCCTGGAATAACATATTTCAAACACTGAAAGAAAATGGGCTCCAACAAAGAATTGTGTATCCAGCGAAATTAAGCTTCAGGATGGAAGATGAAATTAAAACCTTCCACGATAAACAAAAGTTAAAAGAATTTTCAGCTTGAAAAGCATCTCTTCAAAACATCCTCGGCAAAATATTACAGGAAGAGGAAATGGAAAATATCAATGAAAACCAACAGTGGGAGGTAGTACAGTAAAGGGGGTGGGGATAATCAAAGCGGTAAACAAACCATGTTTAGTAACATAAATAAACAAATATGGTTGGAAGAACAACCCATATCTCAATAATAACCCTAAATGTTAATGGCTTAAACTCACCAATTAAGAGACACAGGCTAGTAGAATGGATCACAAAACAAGACCCAACAATATGCTGCCTTCAGGAGATGCATATGATAGGAAAAGACATACATAGACTGAAGTTGAAAGGTTGGGAAAAATCTTAACACTCATATGGACTTCAGAAACTAGCAGGAGTGTCCATACTCATATCAAAAAAAAAATAGATTTCAAGCTAAAGTTAATCAAAAGGGATAAAGAGGGACACTACATACTGCTCAAGGGAACCATACAACAATAAGACATAACAATCATAAAAATATATGCCCCAAACAATGGTGCAGCTATGATCATCAAACAAACTCTTCTCAAGTTCAAGAGTCTAATAGACCACCATACAATAATCATGGGAAACTTCAAGACACCTCTCTCACCACTGGACAGATCTTCCAAACAAAAGTTGAACAAGGAAACTATAGAACTCAATAACACAATTAATAACCTAGACTTAATTGACATATATAGAATATACCACCCAACATCAATCAGTTACACTTTTTTCTTAGCAGCACATGGATCCTTCTCAAAAATAGATTATATATTATGCCACAGGGCAACTCTTAGACAATATAAAGGAGAAGAGATAATGCTATGCATCTTATCTGATCATAATGGAATAAAACTGAAAATCAACGATAAAAGTAGTAAGGAAAAATAATGTATCACTTGGAGAATGAATAATAGTTTACTGAATGATCAATGGGTTATATAAGACATCAAGGAGGAAATTAAAAAATTCTTAGAGATAAATGAAAACACAGACACAACATATCGGAATCTATGGGACACATTGAAAGCAGTTCAAAGAGGAAAATTCATTGCTTGGAGTTCATTCCTTAAAAAAAGAAAAAACCAACAAATAAATGTTCTAATACTTCATCTCAAAATCCTAGAAAAAGAAGAGCAAAACAACAGCAAAAGAAGTAGAAGGCAAGAAATAATTAAAATCAGAGCTGAAATTAATGAAATTGAAACAAAAGAAACAATTGAAAAAATTGACAAATCTAAAAGTTGGTTCTTTGAAAAAATAAATAAAATCGACAGACCCTTAGCCATGCTAACAAAGAGAAGAAGAGAGAGAACCCAAATTATTAGCATACCGAATGAAAAAGGCAATATCACAACAGACACTTCAGAAATACAGAAGATAATCAGAAATTATTTTGAATCCTTATACTCCAATAAAATAGAAGATAGTGAAGGCATCAATAAATTTCTTAAGTCATATGATCTGCCCAGATTGAGTCAGGAGCATATTGACAACTCAAACAGACCAATATCAATTGAGGAAATAGAAGAAACCATCAAAAGACTACCAACTAAGAAAAGCCCAGGACTGGATGGGTATACAGCAGAGTTTTACAAAACCTTTAAAGAGGAAATAATACCAATACGTTTCAAGCTATTTCAGGAAATAGAAAAAGAGGGAGAACTTCCAAATTCATTCTATGAGGCCAACATCACCCTGATTCCTAAACCAGACAAAGACACTTCAAAGAAAGAAAACTACAAACCAATATCTCTAATGAACATAGATGCAAAAATCCTCAATAAAATTCTGGCGAATCGAATACAAAAACATATCAAAAAAATTGTGCACCATGATCAGGTAGGATTTATCCCTGAAATGCATGGTTGGTTCAATATATGGAAATCAATAAATGTTATTCACCACATCAATAGGCTTAAAAATAGAACCATATGATCATCTTGATAGATGCAGAAAAAGCATTAGACAAAGTACAGCATCTTTTTATGTTCAAAACTCTACAAAAACTAGGGATAACAGGAACATACCTCAATATTGTAAAAACAATCTATGCTAAGCCTCAGGCTAGCATCATTCTGAATGGAGAAAAACTGAAGGCATTCCCTCTAAAATCTGGAAAACGACAGGGATCCCCTCTCTCACCACTTCTGTTCAACATAGTTCTCGAATCACTGGCCAGAGGAATTAGATGAAAGAAATTAAAGGCATAAAAATAGGAAAAAAATAAACTCAAATTATCACTATTTGCAGATGACATGATTCTATACCTAGCAGACCCAAAAGGGTCTAAAAAGAAACTATTAGAGCTAATAAATGAATTCAGCAAAGAGGCAGGATATAAAATCAACACGCATAAATCAAAGGCACTCCTGTATATCACCAACAAATCCTCTGAAATGAAAATTGGGACAACCACTCCATTCACAATATCCTCAAAAAAAAAAAAAATAAATAAATAAAATACTTGGGAATCAACCTAACAAAAAAGGTGAAAGACTTATACAATGAAAACTACAGAACCCTAAAGAGAGAAATAGAAGAAGATCTTAGAAGATGGAAAAATATACCTTGTTTGTGGATAGGCAGAACTAACATCATCAAAATGGCAATATTTGCAAAAGTTCTCTATAGGTTTAATGCAATGCCAATCAAAATCCCAACGGCATTTCTTATAGAAATAGAGAAAGCAATCATGAAATTTATATGGAAAAATAAGAGACCCAGAATAGCAAAAACAATGCTAAGCAGGAAGTGTGAATCAGGCGGTATAGCGATACCGGATTTCAAACTATACTACAGAGCAATAGTAACAAAAACAGCATGGTACTAATACCAAAACAGGTGTTTGGATCAATAATACAGCGTAGAGGACACAGAAAACAATCCACAAAACTACAACTATCTTATATTTGATAAAGGGGCTAAAAGCATGCAATGGAGGAAGGATACCATCTTCAACAAATGGTGCTGGGAAAACTGGAAATCCATATACAACAAAATAAAACTGAATCCCTTTCTCTCGCCATGCACAAAAGTTAACTCAAAGTGGATCAGGGAACTTGATATCAAATCAGAGACACGGCGTCTGATAGAAGAAAAAGTTAGCTACAATCTACATACTGTTGTGTCGGGCTCCAAATTCCTCAATAGAACACCCATAGCACAAGAGTTAATAACTATAATCAACAAATGGGACTTACTCAAACTAAAAAGTTTTTTTCCTCAGCAAAAGAAACAATAAGTGAGGTAAATAGAGAGCCTACATCCTGGGAACAAATCTTTACTTCTCACACTTCAGACAGAGCCCTAATATCCAGAGTATACAAAGAACTCAAAAAATTAGACAATAAGATAACAAATAACCCAACCAAAATATGGGCAAAGGACCTCAACAGACATTTCTCAGAGGAAGACATACAATCAATCAACAAGTACGTGAAAAAATTCTCACCATCTCTAGCAGTCAGAGAAATGCAAATCAAAACCACCCTAAGATACCATCTCACTCCAGTAAGATTGGCAGCCATTAGGAAGTCAAACAACAACAAGTGCTTGTGAGGATGTGGGGAAAAGGGTTCACTTGTACATTGCTGGTGGGACTGCAATATGGTGTGGCCAATTTGGAAAGCAGTATGGAGATTTCTTGGAAAGCTCGGAATGGAACCACCATTTGACCCAGCTATTCCCTTCTTGGTCTATTCCCTAGAGACCTAAAAAGAGCATACTACAGGGACACTGCTACATTCATGTTCATCGTGGCACAATTCACAATAGCAAGACTGTGGAACCAACCTAGATGCCCTTCAATAGACGAATGGATAAAAAAAAAAGTGGCATTTATACACAATGGAGTACTATTCTGCATTAAAAAATGACAAAATCATAGAATTTGCAGGGAAATGGATGGCATTAGAGCAGATTATGCTAAGTGAAGCTAGCCAATCCCTTAAAAACAAATGCCAAATGTCTTCTTTGATATAAGGAGAGTAACTAAGAACAGAGTAGGGACGAAGAGCATGAGAAGAAGATTAACGTTAAACAGGGATGAGAGGGGGGAGGAAAAGGGAGAGAGAAGGGAAATTGCATGGAAATGGAAGGAGACCCTCAGGGGTATACAAAATTACATACAAGAGGAAGTGATGGGAAATGGAAAAAATATATAAGGGGGAGAGATGAATTACAGTAGAGGGGGTAGAGAGAGAAGAGGGGAGGGGAGGGGAGGGGGAAGGGGGGTAGTAGAGCACAGAAAAGGCAGCAGAATACAACAGACACTAGTATGGCAATATGTAAATCAATGGATGTGTAACTGATGTGATTCTGCAATCTGTATACGGGGTAAAAATGGGAGTTCATATCCCACTTGAATCAAAGTGTGAAATATGATATATCAAAAACTATGTAATGTTTTGAACAATCAACAATAAAAATTAAAAAAAAAATCAAGTGAAAAAATATTTGCTAAGATTTCAGTGAACATGAAGTTTTGGGAAGCTTGGCAAACACTTTGAAATGAAAGTTAATTTTCCTTGACTGACAAGTTTCTCTTCTTATGGCTACTGCAAGAGGGAACAAAGCATAGAGACCACTCTGAGAAGTAATTGAGCATGTTAATTTTCATGAATCTTGCAGAAACTGTGATTGATTTAGAGTACCAACTGCATCTATCCCTTTAGGGGAAAATGAAGTGAAACTTAAAATTTCAAAATGTTTCTGCAAAGGAACCCTTCAACCTTGAAGATCAAAATTTGGGGGGCCAAGTGCGACTGTAGTACTGATCATTACAGACATGTATTATCAAGATCGGTTGAAAAAACATTTTCTAGATTTCAGAAAACTTGGAATTCTGTGAAAGCTTGGTAAACACTAGCAAATGAAAGTGATTTTTCCTTGACTGACAAGTGCCTCTGCTTAGAGCTACTTCAAGAGGGAACAAAGCATAGAGTGTGGACTGAGAACTAATTAAGTGTGACATGTTTCAAGCAGCTAGCAAAAACCGTGTTTGATTTCAACTGCATCACTCCCTATAGGGGAAAACGAAGTGAAACCTGAAAATTCAAAATGTTCCTGCAAACGAACACGTTATCCTAGAAGAACAAAATTTGGAAAGCCAAGTGCAGCTGGAGTTGTGATAATTACCACCAAGTATCATCAAGATTGGGTAAAGAAATTTTGCTGGGATTTCAGGAAACTCAGTTTTCTGTGGAAGCTTGGCAAACAATTTCAAATGAAAGAGTTTTTTCCATGCCTCTGCTGAGGGCTACTGCAAGATGGAAAAAAGCATAGACTGCGCACAGAGAGCTAATTCAGTTTGTCAAGTTTCAAGCAGCTAGCACGAACTGGGTTTGATTTAGTGTTCCAACTGCATCTCTCCCTATAGGGGAAAAAAAGTGAAACCTCAAAATTCAAACTGTTTCTACAAACGAATGCTTCAACCTAGAAAACTAAATGTGGGAAACTAAGTGGGGCTGGAGTACTGATCATTAATACCAAGGATCATAATGACGGGTGAAAAAATATTGGATGGGTTTTCAGGAAACTCGGAGTTCTGTGGAAGCTTGGCAAACGCTTTCAAATGAAAGTGTTTTATCCATGCCTCTGGTTAGAGCTACTGTGAGAGGGAACAAAACATAGAAAGTGCACAGATAACTAATTAAGTTTGTCAAGTTTCAAGAAGTTAGCACAAACCATGTTTGATTTATAGTTCCAACTGCACCTCTTCCTATAGGGAAAAATAAAGTGAAACCTAAAAATTCAAACTTTCCTTCAAATGAAAGCTTCAACCTAGGAGATCAAAATTCGGGGGGCCAACTGAGACTGGAGTTCCAATCTTTACCACCAAGCATCATCAAGTTATGGTGAAAAAATATTTGCTAGGATTTCAGAAAATTCGGTGTTCTGGGCAAGCTTGGCAAACGCTTTCAAATGAAAGTGTTTTCTCCTTGCCTCTCCTTAGGGCTGCTTCAAGAGGGAACAAAAAATAGAGAGCACTCTCAGAACTAATTCAGTGTGTCAAATTTCAAGCAGCTAGCAGAAACCATGTTTCATTTAGAGTTCCAACTGGGAGTATACCTATAGGGGAAAACGAATCGAAACCTAAAAATTCAACGTGTTCCTGCAAACGAATGATTTAACCTAGAAGTACAAAATAAGGGGAGCCAAATGCAGCTAGAGTACAGATGATTCTTGGAACATATATTCATGTTTGGGTGAACAAATTTTTGCTGAGATTTCAGGAAACTCAGATTTCTGTGGAAACATGGCTTTCAATTGAAAGTGTATTTTCCATGCCTCTGCTTGGGGCTAATGCAAGATAGAACAAAGCATAGACAGTGCACAGAGAACTAATTCGGCTATTCAAGTTTCAAGCATCTAGGACCAATTGTGTTTGATTTAGAATTCAAACTGTGATTATACCTATAGAGGAAAACAAAGTGAAACCTAAAATTCAAACTGTTCCTGCAAATGAATGCTTCAACATAGAAGAATTAAATTTTGGGAGCCAAGTGCTGATGGAATACTGATAATTACCACCACTTATGAAAAAGATTGGATGATAAAATATTAGCTGGGATTTCCTGAAATTCAGAGTTCTGTGCAAGATTGGCAAACTCTTTCAAATGAAAGTGATTTTTCCATGCCTCTGCTTAGGGCTACTGCAAGAGGGAACAAAGCATAGAAAGCACATTGAGAACTAATTCAGTTTTTCAAGATTCAAGCAGCTAAGACAAACCATCATTGATTTAGAGTTCCAACTGCATCTCTCCCTATAGGGGAAAACACAGTGAAATCTAAAAATTCAAAGCCAAGGAATGCTTTAACTTAGAAGTACAAAATTTGGGGAGCCAAGTGCGAATCAAGTATAGATATTTCCTGGAACATATCATCAAGTTTGGGTGCAAAAATTTTTGCTGGAATTTCAGTAAACTCGAAGTTCTGTAGAAGCTTGGCAAACACTTTCAAATGAAAGTGTTTGCTCCATGCCTCTGCATAGGACTACTGAAAGAGGGAACAAAACTTAAAAAGCACACTGAGAATTCATTCAGTTTGTCAAGTTTCAATCAGCTAGCAAAAACCTTGTTCAACTTAGAGTTCCAACTGCATCTCTCCCTATAGGGGGAAATGAAGTGAAACCTAAAAATTCAAACTGTTCCTAAAAAACAAATGCTTCAAAGTAGAAGATCAACATTTGGGGGGCAAAGTGAGATTGGAGTACAGATCTTTACCACCAAGTATCATCAAGATATGGTGAAAAAATATTTGCTTGGATTTCAGGAATCCTGGAGTTCTGTGCAAGCTTGGCAAAAGCTTTGAAATGAAAGTGTTTTTTCCATGCCTCTGCTTAGGGCTACTGCAAGAGGGAACGAAGCATAGAGAACCAACTGATATCTAATTCAGTTTGTAGTGTCAAGAAACTAGCACAAATCGTGTTTGAGCTAGAGTTCCAAAAGCATCTATCCCTATAGGGGAAAATGAAGAGAAACCTGATATTTCTAAGTGTTCCTGGAAACGAAGACTTCAAACTAGAAGAACAACTTTGGGGGGCCAAGTGCAACTGTACAAGTACAACTTTCTTCATCTGATCTTGTTGATGCATGGCAGGAATAATCGGTACTAAGGACGAACTTGCCCCTTCAAATTGCGTTCTTCTATGTTGAAACATTCATTTGCAGGAACACTTTGAATTTTTAAATTTTCTTTTGTTTCCCCCTATAGGGACACATGCAGTCACAATTCTAAATCAAACACGGTTTTTGCTAAATGGTTCAAACTTCACATACTGAATTAGTTCTCAGTGCACTCTGTATCCTTTATTCCCTCTTGAAATAGCCCTATTCAGAAGCAAGGAAATAAATCCGTAAACGTCATCCTAATCCTAATATATCCCAAAACCTAAACCTAAGACTAACTAACCCTAAACCTAACCCTAAACCGAACCCTAACCCTAACACTAACACTAACCGCAACCCTATAACTAACCCTAACTGTAACTTAAACCCTACAAAAAAACTTAACCTAAAACTAAACCAAACTCTAAACTCTAAAACTAACTCAAACTCTAAACCTAACACTAAACGCAACCCTAACCTTAACCCTATTACTAACCTTAACCATAACACAATCTGTAACCCTAACCTATCTTAAATCCTAACCCTATCACAAAACTAACCCTAAACCTAAATCTAACCCTAACCCTAAATCTAACCCTATCACTAATCCTTCCCTAACCCTAACCCTAAACATAACACTAAATTAACCCTAACCCTAACACTAACCCTGAACCTATTCCTAACCCTAACACTTAAACCTAAGTGTAATGATATTGCTAACACTAACCATAAACCTAAAACTAACCCTAACCCTAACACAAACCCTAACCCTAAAACGAACACTAACACTAACATAACCATAACACTAACCATAACCCTAAGCCTAACATTAACTCAAAACCTATCACTATAGCTAACATTATACTTATTCCTAACCCTAACCCTAACCCAAACGCTAATACCAAAACTAAACCTAATCCTAAACCTAACACTCAGGATAATTATAATCCTAACATGAACCCTAACCCTAACTCTAACACTAACCCTATGGTAAACAAAATCCTAAACCTAACCCTAACACTAACCCTAAACTTATCCATAACCCCAACCCTAACATGAACCATAAACATAAACCTAACCCTAACAATAACCCAAACACTAACTATAACACAAATTTTAACACTAACACTAACCCTAATTCAAAACCTAATCTTAACTGTAACCCTAATCTGAAACCTAAGCCAAACCCTAAACCTACCTGAAAACCTCACCATAACCCTAACACTAATCCTAACCCTAATCTGTACCCTGACACTAAACCTAATGCCAACCCTAACCCTAAAACTAACCCTAGCCCTAACACTAACCCTAACCATAACCATAAACTTAAAACAATCCCTAATGCTAACATTCACCCTAAACTTGTCTGTATAACAAAACTAAAAAAAAAACCCACAACACTAACCCTTAACATAACCCTAAAACTTACCCTCACACGAAAACTAACCATAACTCTAACCATAAGACTAATACTAAGAATAAAACCTAACCTTAACCATAAGCCTACATGTAACACTAACCCTAACCCTATCACTAACCATAAAAATAACCCTACTACTAACCGAAATGCTAAATCTAACTCTAACCCTAAACCTTACACTAACGCTAACACTAAAACTAAATTAACACTTACCCTAAACCTAAAGCTAACACAAACCTATCACTAACCTTATACTAACACAAAACCTATTACTTACCATAAATCTAACATAAACCCTAACCCTAACCCTAACACTAACCCTAACACTAAACTTTTCCCTAACCCTAAAACTATTGCTAACCCTAACCCTAACTCTAACAATAACATTAACCTTAAGCATAACCCTAACATGAACCCTAAACCTAACACTAACACTAAAACTAACCCTAACCCTAACCCTAACCCTATCAGATATCCTAAACCAAATTCTAAACCTAACACAAACCCAAACAGAAACGCTATCCCTAACCCTAACCCTAACCCTAACCCTAACCCTAACCCTAACGAAAACCCTAACTCTAACAGAAAACTTAACTCTAATCCTACCCATACATCTAACCTAACACTTACTCTAAACATAACATAACACAAACCCTAACCATAACCCTAAAAATACCCTAACCCTTAACCTAAACCTAAGTTTAACACTAACCCTAACCCCAACCTTAACCTAACCATAAAATTTACCCTAACCTGAACACTAACCCTAAGTCTAGCCTTAACCATAACACTAACCCTAACAGAAACCCTAATCCTAACCCTATCACTAACCATAAACCTAACCCTAACCATAATCCTAAAAAAAACTCTAACCCTAACCTAAACCTAACCCTAACATTAAACCTAACCCTAAATTTAAAACTTACCGTAACCCTAATACTAACCTTAACAATAACCCTAAACCTAACCCTTGCACTAAACCAAACCGTAAACCTAACAGTAACCTCAACTCGAACACTAACATTCACCCTAAACCTAAGTATAACTCTAACACAAACACTAATGGTAACAGAAACACTAAACCTAAACCTAAACCTAAAAAGAATTCTAACTTTAATTCAAACCATAAACTTAAACCTAACACTAACCTGAAGCCTAAACCTAACACAAACCCTAACCCTAACCCTAACTCTAAATAAACCCTAACCCTTACCCTAACTCTAACCCTAACCCTAAACTAAGACCTAAACGTAACACTAACCTTAAACCTAACCCTATCCATAACCTACCCTAACACTAACTCTAACCATAACCTGAACCCTAAAGCTAACCCTAAACCTAACACTCACCCTAACACAAACTCTAACCCTAAACTTAACCCTAAACCTAACACTAACAATAACCCTAACCCTAACACTAATCCTAAACCTAACCAGAAACCTAACATTAAAACTAACACTAACCCTAACCCTAACATTAACACTTAGCGAATTGTAACCATAAAACTAACCAAAACACTACACTTAACCCTAAACCAAATCCTATATTTAACAATAAACATAAACCTAACCCTAAAACAAAACCTAACCCTAACACTAACCCTAACCCTAACCCTAACTCTAACCCTAACCCTAATGTAACCCTAATCTTAACCCTACAAAAAACCTAACACAAAAAATAACCCTAACCCTAACCTAACCCTAACCCTAAATCTTACAAAACACTAAACCTAACCCTAACTTTAATTTTAACCCAAAGAATAATACTAAAACTTATCCCTGAATCTAACCCTATACTAACCCTAACATTAAACATAACTATAAACCTAACACTAATCTTAATCCTAACTAAACCCTCACCCTAACCATAACCCTAAAACTAACCCTAACCCTAACGGTAACCCTAAAACTAACCCTAAGCCTCACTCGATACCTAATACTAACCATAAAACTAACCCTAGCCCTAACTGTAACACAAACCCTAACCCTAACCCTAACCCTAAACATAACCGAAACCTAACCCTAACCAAAACCTAACACTACCCCACAACCTTACCCTATCCCAAACACTAATGCTAACCCTAAACCTATTCCTAAAACTAACCATATACTAACACTAAACCTAATGGTAAGAGATACATTAACCCTTAACCTAATGATAATACTAACCTTAAAATTCTCCCTAACCCTAACACTAAACTTAACCATTAACTTAACTCAAACACTAACAATAATCCTAAACCTAAACTTAAAACTAACCCAAACACAAAAGCTAAACATAACACTAACCCTAACTCTAATTCTAAACCTAACCCTAACCCTACCCTAACACTAACCCTAAGGCTCACCTTAATCCTAACCCAAGCCCTAACACTAACCTTAACAGTAATTCTAACACTATCCCTAAACCTAAACTCTAACACTAACTCAAACACTAATCCTAATTCTAACCATAACCCTAGACAAATTACTAACCCTAACCATAAACCTAACCCTAAAACTAACACTAACACTAACCCTAACACGAACCCTAACCCTAACCCTAAACCTAACCCTAACACTAAACTTAACCCTTATATTAACCCTAAACCTAACCCTAACTGTAACACTAACCCTAACGCTAAAACTAGGGTTAGGGTTAGTGTTACAGTTATTATACTGTATATATACTTAACCCTAACCTAACATTAAACCTAACACTAACCCTAAACCTAACCCTAATCCACAGCCTAAAGTAACCCTAACCATAACCATAACCCTCACACAAATTCTAACCAAAAACATAAACCTATTCCTAACATAACAGTAATCCTAACCGTTTCTTAACTTTAACTCTAACCCTTAACCTAACACTAAATCTAACAGTAACCCTAAGTTTAACCCTTAACTTAACCTAATATTAACACTAACACATACCCTAACCCTAATCCTAACACTAACCCTAAATTCAACCTTATTCCTATCACTAACATTAGCCCTAACCTTAACCCTAAATCTAACCCTAACCCTATCCTTAACCCTAACATTAATCCTAACACTAACACTAACCCTAACCCTAAACCTAACACTAACCTAATAACAACCATAAAACTAACCCTATCCAAACCCTATATCTCACTTTAACACTCTTACTAACAATAACCGAAAATCTAAATCTAAATTTAAACCTAACATTAACCCTAACTATAACACTTACCCTAACACAAAACATAACTCTAAACATAATACTAAGTCTAACACAAGACCTTACCCGAATCCTAACCCTAACTCTGAAACTAAGTCTAAACTTAACCTGAACTGTAATTCTAACCCCAAAACTAACCCTAACCATAACCCTAAATGTAATCCTAAAACTAACCCTAAACTTAACCCTAACACTAAATGTAACATTAACCCTAACCCTAATCCTAACCCAAAAAGTAACCCTAACCTATCCCGAATATTAACCCTAAACATATCTCGAACTCTAAACTTATTCCTTACCCTAAGCCTAACACTAATTCCAACCCTAACCCTAATGCTTAAACTAACAGTTACAAAAACCATAACACTTACCCTAATCCTAAACATAAGCTAATATTAAACATAAACCCAACCCCAACACTAACCCTAACCCTAACGCTAACTCTAACCCTATTCCTAACTCTAACCCTAACCCTAATGAAACCCTAATCCTAAACCTACCAAAAACCCTAACACAAACCATAACCCTAACACTAATCTAACCCAAACCCTAAACGTTACAAAGCCCTAACCCTAACCCTAACTCTAATTCTAACCTAAATCTTAATACTAACCCTTAGCTCTAACCTAACCTTATACTAACCCTATCCCAACCGTAACTCTAAACCTAACACAAACCTTAACCCTAACTATACGCTAAACCAAACCCTCACCATAAGACTAACCCTAACCCTAACACTAACCCTAATCCTAACCGTAACACTAAAACAAATCCTAAGCCTCACTCTATTCCTAAAACTAAACATACATTTATCCCTAACCCTAACCCTAACACAAACCCTAAACCTAATTCTAACCCTATCACGAACAATAAACTTAATGTTAACACTAATTTTAACCCTTATCATAATGCTAAAATTAAACCTAAGACTAACCCTAACTCAAAAGTTAAACCTAAATCTGATCCTAACTGTAACCCTAACCACAAACATAATTCTAACCTAACCCTAACAATAACCCTAACCCTAACCCTAATCCGAATCCAAACCCTAACCCTAACCCTCACCCTTTTTCCCTAACCCTAATAGTAACACAAACCTTAAAACAAACCATAACCCTATATCTAACTTAACCCTAAACCTAACCCATACCTAACCTAACCCTAACCCTCATCCAAACCCTAACCTTAACCCGCTCCCTAACCCTAATGCAAAACCTAATACTAACCCTAATTCAAACACAAGCACTAACTATAAACCTAACTAAAACTCAAACACAAACAGTAATCTAACCCTAACCCTAACACTAATCATAACACGAAATTGAACACTCACCCTTACCCTAACAGGAACCCTAAGTGTAACCCTATCCCTAACACTAACCTAACCCTAACCATAACTCTAACAGTAATCCTAATCCTAAACCTAAACCTAAATCTAATTCTAACCCTAACCCTAACACTAAGCCTAAACCTAATTCTAACACTAAATATAACCCTCACCAAAAACCAAAACCTAACCCTAACCCTATCACTATCCCTAACACAAACACTTACCCTAATCTTAACAAGAACACAACCCTGACACTAACCCTCTCCGTAACACCAACCCTAACCATAACCCTAACCCAACTCTAAACTAAACACTAACCTTTAACTAACCCTAACCCTAACCCTAACAACAACCCTAATTCTATCCCTAAAGCTAATCCTCACCCTGAAACTAACACTAAGCCTTAACGTAACCCTTACTCTAAAGGTAATACTAAACCTAACACAAACACTAAACTTTAAACCTTATCCTCAATGTAAAACTAACCGTAAAAGTTATCCTAACCCTAGCCCTAACACTAACTTTAACCCTAACCCTAACACTAAATATAACTCAAACCCAAACACTAACCCTAACCCTAACCCTAAACTCAATTCTAACCCTAACATTAACACTAAACCTAATTCTAACACTAACAATAAATCTAACCCTAACAATAAATATAACCTAAACCCTAAACCTAACCCAAACACTAACCCTAACACTAAAACTTACCCTAAACCTTAACCTAACAAAAACCATAATGGTAATCCTAACATAAACCGTAATTCTAACGTACCCCTAATTTAACCTCAATCATAACGCTAACTCTAACACAAATCTTCACTCTAAACCTAACCCTAACACTAACACTAATCTTTAACATAACCCTTACCCTAACTCTAACACTAACCCTATTCCTAACCCTAACCCTAAACTTACCCTAACACTAACTCTAACTCTAACACTTACTCTAAAACTAACACTAACCCAAAGCCTAACCCTAACACTAAATATAATCCTAACCCTAAACCTAAACCTTAACACTAACCCTAACCTTAACTCTAAACCTAAAACTAACACGAATCTTAACTTTAATCCTAACTTGAACCATAAATCTAACCCTAAACCTAATTTAATCCAAACCCTAACCCTAACACTAAGACTAATCCTAACCCTCACCCTTATGCTAACACTAAAAATAATCCTAACCCTAACAGTAACCTAACGTTAAACATAAATCTAACACCAACCATAACCCTAACACTTACATGAGAACCTAAACCTAAAATTAAACCGAACCGTAACCCTAACCCTAACCCTAACACTAACACTAACACTAACCCTAAAGCTAAATCTAATCCTAACACTAACCCTAAACCAAACCCTAACACTAACACTAACCATAACCATAAACCTTAACTAACCCTATCACTAACCCTAACCCTAAACCTAAACCTAAAATTAACCCTAACTCTAATCCTAAACCTAACCCTAATTCCTAACACCAGGCTGAACCTAACATTAAATGTAAGCCTTACCTAAGCGTAACATTAACCCTAAAGCTAACAATAACTCTTACCTTAACCCAGACCCTAACCCTAACTCTTATCCTACCCTGTAAACTAAATCTAACAGTAAGCCTAACCTTAACACTAAATTAAACCTAACATTATCCCTAACCTTAAACCTAATATGAACCCTAACCCGAACAATAACATAACCCAAAACCTAAAACTATCTCTAACACTAAACCTAACCTTAATATTAACCCTACCCAAACACTAAATCTAACCATTACCCTAGTACTAACCTAATCCTAACCCTAACCCTAACTCAAACACTATTCCTTACCCTAATCGTGATACTAAACGTAACCCTAAAGCTAACCCTAACCTTGTAACTCACCCTAACACTAACCATAAACCTAAACATAACCCTAACAATAAACATAAATGTACCCTAAACACTAACCCTAAACCTAACTCTAAATCTTACCGAAACACTAATCCTAAACTTAATCCTGAAACTAACTGTAACACTAACACTAAGCCTAAAAGTAATCCTAACTGTAACCATAACACCAAGCCTAATCCTAAACCTAACACTAACCCTAAAACTAAACCTAAACTTAACCCTAACCCTAACACTAACCCTAAACTAACACTAACCCTAACACTAAACCTAAACATAACACTAACCATAATCTTAACCCTAAACGTAACACTAACACTAATCTTAAACCTAACCCTAAAACTATCTCTAAACGTATCTCTAACCCTAGTACTATTTCTAAACCTAACCCTAACACTAACACTACAGAATGTCTAACTAAAACCTAACCATAACCCTAACACAAACGTTAACCCTAATTATAACACGAACCCTAGTCCTATCACTAACATGAATGATAACCCTAACCGTAACCCTAACACTAACACTAACCCTAACCTTACCCTAACCCTAATGCTAACACTAACCCTAGCTCTAACACTATTATTAACCCTAACCCTTAACCTAAACCTAATCCTAACCCTAACCCTAACGCTAACATAAACCCTTACCCTAATGCTAACCCTAAGTAAACCTAACACTAAGCTTAACACTAAACTTAAACCAACCCAAACCTAACCCTAAGCATAACACTATCCCTAACTTAAACCTCACCCCAATTGAACCCTAAACCTAAACCTAACCCTAACCCTAATCCTAATCATAACCCTAAACCTAAACATAACACTAAACTTAAACCTAACCCTAATACTAACCCCAAAACTCACCAAAAACCTAACCCTAAGAGTAACACTAACTCTAATCATAACCCTTACCCTAACTCTAAAACTTACCTTAACACTAACACAAACACTAACCCTAACCCTAACCCTAACCCTAATATTAACCCTAACACTAACCCTAACCCTAACCTAACCCTAACCATAACACTAACCCTAACCCTAACCATAACCGTGACACTAAACTTACCCTACCCTAACACTAACCTAACACTAACACTAATCCTAACTTTAACCCTAACTCTAACCATTAACCTAACCCTAAACCTAACCCAAACACTAACTCTAACCCTAAAACTAACCGTAACCCTAACCCTAGTCCTAAAACTTACACTAAACTTAACCCTAACTCTAACATGAACTCTAACCCTAATTCTTACTGTAACCCTAAACCTTACACTAAACATTACCCTAACCGTAAACCTAATCCAAAACTTAACCCTAACACTAAACATAACCCTAACCCAAAACCTAAACACTAACCATAATCTTAACCTTAAACCTACCCCTAATTTTTACCATAACACTAACCCTAACTCTAACCCTTACCTAACCCTAAGAGTAATCCTAAGCCTAGCAATAACATCAAACCTAAACCGAAACCTAAACAAAACCCTAACCCTAACCCTAACACTATCCCCAACCCTAACCCTATCTAAAACCCTAAACATTACATTAAAACTAAACCTAACTCGGGGCTGGGGATAGGGCTCAAGCGGAAGCGCGCCCGCCTGGCATGCATGTGGCCCGGGTTCGATCCTCAGCACCACATACAAACAAAGATGTTGTATCCGCCGATAACTAAAAAATAAATATTAAAAATTGTCTCTCTCTCCTCTCTCACTCTCTTTAAAAAAAAAAAAAAAAACTAAACCTAACTCTAAACATGACATTAACCTTAATCTTAAGCCTGATTCTAACACTAAACCTAATTATAATGCTAAATCAAACACTAATGCTAACCCTAACTGTAACCCTAACACTAATCCTAACACAAACACTAACCCTAACCCTAAATCTAAGATGAAGCCTAACCCTAACCCTAACACGAATCCTAACCCTTACCCTAAAACGAACCTAAATCTAACCCTAACACTATCCTTAACACAAACTCAAAATGCAATCCTAACCCCAAACCTGACACTAATCCTAACCCTTCCCCTAAACCTAACTTAACCCTAATCCTAACACTAAACATAACCCTAACCCTAACACTCACCCAAACCCAAACCCTAACACTAAATCTAATTATAACCCTAAAACTAAACATAAACCTTATCCTAACGCCTAACCTAACTCTAACACTAACACTAATTCTAATCCTAACACTAACCCTAATCCTAACTGAACCCTATCCCTAATCCTAAACCTAACACTAATCATAACATAAACCGTAAAATTAACCAAAACCCTAACCGTAACCTAACCCTAATCCTAACACTAAATTTACAGTAAACCTAACCCTAACACTAACCCTAATCCTAAATTTAACCCAAACATTAACACTAACCTGAACACTAACCCAAACCCTAACCATATCCCTAACACTAACCCAAACACTAACCTTTACATGATTTTTAACCTGAACCCTAAAATTAAACCTAACCCTATCCTTAACCCTAATCTTAACCCTAAACCAAACCCTAAACCTAACCCTAACACTGACCCTAACCCTAAACAAAACCCAAACCCTAACTCTACCCTAACCCTATTACTAACCCTAACCCTAACTGTAATTTTAACAGTATGTCTAAGCCTAACCATAAACTTAAAACTAACCCTAACCTTAACCCTACACTAATATGAACCCAAAACTAACCCTAACCCTAACCTAACCCTAACCCAAACCCTTACACGAAACCTAAACTTTACCCTAAACCTAACTCTAATCTTAACCTAACAGTAACCGTAACCCTAACATAAACATTATACTAAACATAACAATAACTCTAACACTAACACTAACACTAACCCTAACACAAACCCTAAACTTATCCCTAACTCTAACCCTAACACAAACCCTAACCTTATCCCTAACTCTAACCCTAATCCTAACCCTAAGCCTAACCCTCACACTAACCCTATCCATAACACTAACCCTAACACTAATTCTAACCTTAAATCTAACCGTAACCCTAACACTTACGCTAACACTAACCATAATCATAAAACTTACATTAAACCTAAAACTAACCTTAACAATTTCCTTAATTCTAAACCTAATCCTAACCCTTAACCCTACTCTTAACCCTAACACAAACCCTAACCCTAAGCCTAAACCTAACAAAAACACTAACCCTAACACTACAACTAACACTAAAACTAACCCTAACCCTATACTTAACTCTAAAACTCACCCTAAACCTATGCCTAACCCTAACCCTAATTCTAACCATAAATCTAACCCTAACTCTAACACTTGCCCTAACACTAATCCTAACCATACCACTTACAGTAACCGTAACCCTAAAACTAATCCTAACCTTAACTCTAATACTAAACCTGACCCTAACCCTGACTCTGTTAACCCTAACACAAACCCTAACCCTAACCCTATACCTCATAAAAACACTAACCCTAACACTACAACTAACCCTAAGACTAACCCTAACCCTATACTTAACTCTTAATCTCACCCTAAACCTAACCCTAAAACTAATACTAACATTTACCCTAACCCTAATTCTAACCCTAAACCTTACACTTACCGTAACACTAACCCTAAACCTAATCATCAAAATAACCCTAACCCTAACACTATCACTAACACTAACCCTAAAACTATCCCTAAAACTATCCCTAAAACTATTGCTAATGCTAACCCTAACAATAACACTAATCCTACATCTAACCCTAACAAACACTAACCCTAAACCTAACTGTCATCTTATGTTTAACCCAAAACCTAAAATTAACCATAATCCTAAGGCAAACTCTAACACTAAACCTAACACTAAACCCTACCCAAATCTAACCTTAATGCTAATTCTAATGGTAGCCCTATCCCTAACCCTAACACTAACAATAACGCTTAACCTAACACCAACCATAACACTAACCCTAGCTCTAACCCTAAACCTAACTTTAAAAATAACCCTAGCCCTAATTTTAACCGTAACGTAACCTTAACCCTAACCCTACAACTAACTTTAACCCTAACCCTAAACCTAAACCTAACACTAACTCCCAACCTAACCCTAAACCTTACCCTAAATCTAACCCTAAAACAAACCCTAACCCTAATCCTAACCCTAACCTAACACTAATCATAACCCTAAACCTAAACCAAAACCTAACTCTAAATGAAACATTATCCCTAACCAGAAGACTAACACAAACCCTAATCCTAAATATAACCTTAATCCCAACACTAAATCTAATCCTAATATAAACCCTAACACTAACCCTAACACTAACTCTAACACTAAACTTAAACCAAACCTTAAACTTAACACTAAACTTAACCCTAACCCTAACCCTAACTCTAACACTAAACCTAAACCTAACCTTTACCAAAACCGAAAACCTTACCATAACTCAAACACTTATCCTAAACCTAAACCAAAACATAACATTAACCCTAGCACTAAACCTCACAATAACCATAATCCTAACACAAACACTAACCCTAAACCAAACACTAACCCTAATACTAACCTAACTCTAAACTTAAACCTAACCTTAATCCTAAAACTAACCCTATCCCTAAACTTAACCCTAACACTAACTCTAACTCTAACCTTAACCCTAACATTAATCCTAACACTAAGCCTAACCCTAACCCTAATGCTAATCCTAACACTAACTCTAACTCTAAACTTAATGCTAACCCCAAAACTAACCATAAACCTATACCTATATCTTACCCTAAAATAAACCTATCCATAATCTGAATCCGATCCTTAACCCTAACACTAAGCACAACACTTACTCCAACCTTTACTGTAAACCCAACAATAACAATAAAACTAACCCTAACATTAACACTAACCCTAACAAAAACTCAAACCATAACCATAACAATAAACCTAACCCTAACCCTAACTCTAAACCTAACAGTAATGCTAACACTAACCCTAACCCTAACCCTAAACTAAACCCTAACACTAACATTAACCCAAAAACTACCGGAATCCTAACCATAAAAATCACGCAAAACCTAAACTTAAATTTAACCTGAACCCAAGAACTAACCCTAACAATAACCCTAACCCTAACCCTAACACCAAAACCCACCTGAAATCTAAACCAAAACCTAACACTAACCCTATCCATAACCCAAACACTAACAAAAACCCTAATCCTAACACTTACTCTAGTCCTAATTACATTCGAAAACTTAAAACTATCCCAAACACTAACGATAACAGAAATCATAATTCAAACCCTAAATCTAACCCTAACACTAACTGTAATTTAAACCTTAACCTAACCATAACACTAACCCTAAACCTAAAACAAACCCTAACCCTAACCATAACCCTAACCATAACTTAACCCTCACCCTAAACCTCACCCTAACCTAAACCTAACTCTAACCCTAAACCTAAAACTTACTTTACCCCTAAACCTAACACAAACCCTAACACAAACGCTTATCGTAACCCAAACCCTAAGCCTAACCCTAACCATAACACTAACCCTAACCCTAATCATAATGGTAGCCTATCCCTATCCCTTACACTAACAATAACTCAAATTCTAACCTTGACCCTAATACTAACTCTTACCATTTCGGTAACCCTAACTCAAACCCTAAATCTAACCGTAGCTGTAACCCTTACCCTAACACTAACCCTAACACTAAACTTAACACTAACGCTAGCATTAAACCAAACCCTAAACCTAACCTTAACCATAACCGTACCTATCACCATAAGAATAAAACAATAACTAACCCTAAGCATAACCCTAAACATAATCTTACCCTAACGCCAACTCTTACCTAACCCTCACCCTGAACCTAACACTATCACTAACACAAACACTAAACCTAACCCAAATCCTAACACAAACATTAACCACAACCTTAAAACTATTACTAACCCTAATTCTAAACCTAACACTAACCCTAACACTAAATCTAAACTTAATCTATTCATAACCCTAACCCTAACCCTAAACCTAATCCTAACACAACACTGAAACCTAACACTAAACCCAACACAAATCCTAACCTTAACCCTAACACTAAACTTTACACAAACTCTAAAACTAACCATAACCCTAAATCTAAACCTAATCATGTACATGACCTTAACCCTAAACCTAAACCTAACCTTAACTCAACCTTTTAACCTATCCCTAAACCTAACACAAACCATAACGCTAACCTGACACTAATCTCAACACTAACCCTAAACCAAACCCTAATTCTTAAACTAACACTAAACTTAACCCTAACATTTACACTTACACTAACCTTAAAACTAAACCTAACCTTAACCCTAACCCTAACCCTAAACCTAACCCTATTTCTAACCCTAACCCTAAACTTAACCCTATACCAAATCTTAACACAACCCTGAAACCTAACACAAACCCTAACCCTAACCCTCACTCTTACACTGATCTTTAAACTAACCCTAAAACTAACTGTAACCCTAAATCTAAACCTAATCCTGTACATATCCCTAAACCTAACCATAAACATAACCCTAACACAAACCCGTAACCTAACACTAAACCTAAAACAAACAGTATCCCTAACCCTCACACTAACCTTAACACAAACCCTAATTCTATCCCTAACCCTAACTCTTTTACTAACACTAACATTAACCCTAAACTTTATCCTTACACTAAAGCTATTGCTAATCCTAACCTTAAAACTAAACCTTACACTAAACCTATCCCTAACACTAACTCTAATCCTAACCCGAACCCTAACTGTAAACCTAAACCTAACACTTACCCTAACCATTAGCCTAACTCTAAACCTAAAACTAACCCAAACATGAATCCTAACCCTAACCCTAAACCTAAAAATAACCCTAACATGAATTCTAACCCTAACCCTAATCCTAACACTAAACCTAACAGTAACCCTAACCCTATCCGTAACACTAACCTCAACACTAACCCTAATGCAAACCCAAACACTAACACTAACAATAACTCTAACCCTAATCCTAAACATTACTGTTTCCCTAACATTAATCCTAACCCTAGACCTAACACAAATATAAACCCTAACCCTAACAATAACCCTAAACCTATTTCTAATTCTAACCCTAACCCTTATCCTCATCCTAATTATAACCCTAACACTGACATTAACCCTAATGCTAAAACAAACACTAACACGTACCCTAATCCTATTCCTAACCATAACCCTAACACTATAACTAACCCTAACCTAAACCCTAAACCTAAACCTTAATCTAACCCTAATCCTAACCTGAAAACTAAGCCTAACCCTAACCCTAAACATAAATATAACCCTAGCACTAACCCTACACCTAACTCATCCTAAACCTAACACTAACACTTACACTCACCTTAATTCTAATACTAACCCTAACAGTAACAATACCCCTAACACTAACACTAACTCTAACCCTAAACCTAAATCCAATCCTTTTCTTATCTGTAAACCTAATCCTAATCCTAACCCTAACCCTAACACAAACCCTATCCCTAACCCTAACTCTAACCCTAAAATAAGTCCTAAAGCTAATCCTATCCATTACTGTAACCTGAAACCTAACCCTAACTTAAACCCAAACCCAATCACTAATCTTTACTCTAACAAAGACTGTAAACCAACCATAATCCTAATCCTAACTTAACTCTAATCCTAATCCTAACCTATCCCTAACACTAAACCTATCCCACACCTAAGCCTAAAATTAAACTTAACCCTAACTCTAAACTTAAACCTAACACTAAACCTAACTCTAAATCTAACCATAACAGAAATCCTTACCCTAACCTAACTTTAACCCTAACCCTAACCCTAGCCCTAAAACTAACATTAACACTAAACCTAACCCTAATTTAAATCTAAACCTAACACAAACCATAAAACTAACACTAAACCTAACCTTATCCTAACCCTAAACATAACCCTTATTATAGCCCAAATCCTAATTTTAACCCTAAACCTAAAACTAACCCTAAATTTAAACCTAACACAAACACTTATCCTAACCCTAACACTAATCCTAACCCTGACACTATACTTAAACCTAACCTAAACCCTAAGCCCAAACCTTAACCTAACCCTAAACCTAACCTGAAAACTGATCCTAACTCTAATGCTAAATGTAAATCTAACCCTAGCACTAACACTACATCAAACTCTAACCATAAACCTAACACTAACAGTTACACTAACAGTTACACTAACCCTAATCCCTAATGGTAAACGTAACCCTAAAACTAACACTAACTGTAAACCTAACTCTATATCCAGCCCTTTTCCTATCTGTAAACCTAATCATAAACCTACCCCTAACCCTAACACAAACCCTAAGCCTAACCCTAACTCTAACCCTAACACAAAACCTAAAGCTAATACTAATCATAACTGTAACCCGAAATCTAACCCTAACCTGAACCCTAACCCTATCATTAACCCTTACCCTAACACAAACCCTAAAACTAACCATAATTCTAATCCTAACCTAATACTAATTATAATCCTAACCTATCCCTAACCCTAAACCAAACCCACAGCTAATCCTAAAATTAAACTTAAACCTAACTCTAACCCTAAACCTAACACTAAACCTAACCCTAAATCTAACCCTAACAAAAACCTAACCCTAACCCTAACTTTAACACTAAAACTAATTTTAACACTAAACCTAACCCTAATTTAAATCTAACCCTAACACAAACCCTAAACCTAACACTAATCCTAACCTCGCCCTAACCGTAACCATAACCCTTAATCTAGCCCAAACCTATTTGTAACCCTAAACCTAACTCTAACCCTGAATTTATAACCAACACAGGCACTTATCCTAACCCTAACACTAACTCTAAACCTAAATATAAACATAACCCTAAAACTAACTCTAACAGTAATTGTAACCCTAAACCTAGCACTTACCCTTACACTAACCCTATATTAACCCTAGCACTAATCCTAACCCTAACCCTCATACTAATCCTAAACCTAACCCTATGACTAAATCTAACTCTAACATGAACCCTAAGCCTAACCTTATCCTAAAACAAACCCTAACACTCACCATAAACCAAACCTTATAACTAACACTAACACTTACACTAATCCTATTCTAACCCTAACAATAACTGTAACACCAACCATAAACCTAAAGGAACCCGAACTCTAACCCTTAAAATAACCCTAACCCTAATCTTAACAGTAAAATTCACCCTAACTTTAACCGAAAATGGAAATTTAACCCTAACCCTAATTCTAAACCTAACCAAAACCTAACCCTAACCCTAAACCTAAACCTAACACAATATAACTAACCATAACCCTAACACTTAACCTAACCCTAACCCAAACCCTAACCTTAACACAAACTCTAACACTAAAACTAAACCTAACCTTAATGCTAACCCTAACACTAAACCTATCCCTAACCCTAACTCTAAACATAACCCTAATCCTAACCCTAACCCTAACACTAACACTAATCCTAAACCTAACAATAACCATAACACTAACTCAAACACAAACCATTACCCTAACCCAAAACCAATCCTAACCCTAACCCTAACACAAACCCTAACCAAACCATTTCACTAACAGTAATTCTAACCAAAACCCTAATCCTACCTGTAAACCTAAACTAACACTAACCCTAACTTTACCCCTAAAATGAAAACATAACCCTAACCATAACACTAAGCCTAATTCTAAACCTAACCCTAACCCTGAAACTTATTGTAACCCCAACCCTAACTTTAACCCTAAACATAACACAAAGTGTAAGTCTTCCCTAATCCTAACCACTATACAAAAACTAACTGTAAACCTAACACTAAACCTAATTTGAACCGTAGCCTTTACACTAACCATAACCCTAACACTAACCCTAACACTAAAACTAAACCTAACACTAACCCGAATACTAACCCTAACCCTACCCTTAACCCTAACACTAACACTAACCCTAACCCTAACCCAAACACTAACACCAAACCTAAACCTAACCATAACCTTAACACTCACGTGAAACGTAAACCTAACATGACCCCTAATCCTAAACCTAACACAAACCCTAAACCTAACCCTAATGCTAACACTAACACTAACCATAAGCTTAACCAAACGCTCACACTTACACTAAACCTAACCCAAATTCTAACACTAACCTCAACCCTAACTCTAAAGCTAACCATAATGCTAATTCTAACCATAATCCTAAACCTAATCCTAATCTTAACCCTAACAAAAACACTAAAACTTACCATAATTTAATCCTAACCCTATCCCTAACCCTAATATTAACACTAACCCAAACCCTAAAACAACCAATAACCCTAACCCTAACACTATCTCTAACCCTAACTGACTATAACCCTCACCATAATTCTAAATGTAAATCTAACCTTAATCCTAACATTAACACTAACACAAAACCTAACCTTAAATGTAACACTAAACCTTACCCTAACCCTAACACTCACACTAAACCTATCCCTAACATTTACATTGACACTAACCATAAACCTAAATCTAGCACTAAAACTAACCCTAGACCTAACCCTAATCCTAACCCTAACCATAACACAAATCGTACCACTAACTATAAATCTTTCACGAACCCTAGCACTAACTTTAACCCTAACCCTAACCTAACAAAAACACTAACACCAAACCTAAATCTAAACCCTAACTGTAACAATCAAGCTGAACCTAACACTACAAGGAACCCTAAACCTAACCTTAAACATCACCCTAACCCTAACACTAACACTAAGTCTAAACTTAATCCTAACCCTAACCCTAACACTAACCATAACCATAAACCTAACCCTAACAGTAACTCTAAATCAAAGTTTAACACCAACACTAACAATAACCCAAACCCTAATCCTAACTGTAACACTAAATCTAACCCTAACCCAAACCCTAACCTTAACTCAAACCCTAAACATAATCCTAACAATAACCCTAACCCTAACCCAAACATTAACCCTAATTCTAACTCTATGTGTAACCATAATACTAATTTTGTGCTGACCCTAACACTAACCCTAAACATATTCCTAAACCTAACACTCTACCTCACCCCAACCCTAACCCTAACCCTAACACTAAACTTAACCTTAACCTTAACATTAATTTTAACTCTAACTCTAACCCTAACAATATTTTGAACCTTAACTCTAATTTTATAACTAACCCTAACAATAACACTAAACCTAACACAAACCTAAATCTAACACTAACCTAACACTAAAACTAACCATAACTCTAATTCTAGCAGAAAATCCAACACCACCCCTACCGTAACCATAACTCTAACCCTAACACAAACCCTGACACTAACACTAATCCTAACACTAACCCTAATCCTAAATGTAATCCTAAATCTAACAATAACCCTAATCTTAAACCTAACAAAAACATTAACCCAAACCCTAACACTAAACCTAACCATTAACTTAAAAAAAAACCCTAAAACCAATTCTAATCATAACATTAATTCTAACTGTAATGCTAAATTTAACAATAACCCTAACCCCTAACACTAATTTTAAAGCAAACCCTAACACTAACTCTAACACTAAACCTAACTCAAAACCTAAACGTAACACTAAAGCTAACCCCAAATCTTAACCTAACCCTAAACTTTACACTATCCCAAATACTACCACTAAACCTAACCATAACACTAACCCTAATACTGAAACTAAACCTAACCATAACCCTAACCCTTACACTAACACTTATCCTAACACTATAAGTAAAACTAATCCTAAACCTAACCATAATGCTAACACTAACACTAACCTAAACCTAATCCTAAGGCTGACTGTAACAGAAACACTATTTCTAAACCTAACCCTAAACATAACACTAACCCTAACAATAACCTTAATCCTAACACTAAACGTTATCTTATTCCTAACCCTAACATTATTGCTACCCCTCACCCTAACCCTAACACTAACACTCACCCTAAATCTAACTCTAACACTAACCCAAACCCTAAACCTAACCCAAACACTAACCCTAACCTTAATCCTAACACTATTTAAAAAACTAATCCAAACACTAACTCTAAACCTACCCTAACCCTAACATTAACAATAACCCTAACACTAAACATAACACAAACCTAACCAAACCCAAACCTAACCCTATCTCTGAACCTAACCTAACACTTACTGTACTGCTAAACCTAACCAAAACCTAGCCCTAACACTAACTCCAACCCTGTCCATAATCCGAACCCTTTAACTAGCCCTAACCCTAACCCTAACCTTAATATTAACACTACAACTACCACTAACCCTAATCCTAACTGAAATCCTAACCTATCCCTAACCCTAACAGAAACCCCAACACTAGTCCTATCACTAACCATAACCCTAACTTAGACACAAAGACGAACCCTAACACTAAACCTAAACTTTACCCTAATTCTAACAGTAAACAAAACCCTAAACTTTACCTAACCCTAAACCTTACCCTAACCCGAACAAAAACCTAAACCTAAACCTAACATTAAACCTAACGCTAACATCATAACCCTAACACTAACACTATCCTTATCTGTAACAATAAAAGTAAAACTAACCCTAACCCTAAGCGTAAAGCTAAAGATAACTCTAATCCTAACCCTAACCCTAATGCTAACCCTAACACTAACCCTATCCTTAATTTAACACTAAATATAATACTAACCCTAACACTAACCCTAATTTTAAACCTAACCATAACCCTAAAACTAAAACTAACACAAACCCCAACCTTAACCCAAATACTAACCCTAACTCAAACCTAACCAAATGCTAAAACTAAACCTACTACTAATCCTAATGCAAACCCTAACACTAAAACTAACTCTAACCCTAACCCTAACCCTAATCCTACCCTTAAACCTAACCTAACACTAACCCTAACTCTAACACTAACCCTAACATTAACCCTAACACTAACTCTAAACCTAACCCTAACCCTAATCCTAACCCTAAACCCAACACTAATCCAAACCCTCACCCTATTTCTAACCCTTAGGCTAACACTAACCATATCCGTAAACCTAACTAAAACTAACTGTAAACATAACAATAACACTAACCATAAACCTAACTCTAAAACTTACTCGAAACCTATCACTAAAACACTAACCTTTAACCTAACACAAACAGTAACACCAAACCTTAACATAATCCTAACCCTAAAACTCAGGCTAGACCTAACCCTAACATATATACTTACCCTAAAGTTAACACGAAACCTAACCTTAAACATAATCCTAACCCAAACCCTAACCCTAAACTTTCCCTAACCCAAACCCTAACACTAACCGTAACCATGAACCTGACCCTAATACTAACCCTAAAAATATCTCTAATGTAAAGTTTAAAATTAACACTAACCCTAACCCAAACCCTAATCCTAACTGTAACCCTAGCCCTTACCCTAATCCAAACTATAATCCTAACACACACCCTAACCCTAAACTTAACACTAACCCTAACCCTAACCCGTACCCTAAATCTAAACCTAACACTAACCCTAACAATAACCCTATACCCAACCCTAATCATAATTATAACACTAACCCTAAACCTAACCGTAACCCTAACTCTAATCCTAAACATATTCCTTAACCTAACACTATACCTAACACTAATCCTAACCCTTACCCTAACACTATCCCTAACCTTAACCCTAACATTAATCCTAACTCTATCTCTAACCCTAACACTATGAGGAACCTCAACCCTAATGCTAAAACTAACCCTAACCCGAACCCGAAGCCTAAAACTAACCTTAAAACTAACACTAACCCTAATACTAACACTAACCCTAATTATATCCCTGACACTAACACTAATTTTAACCATGACACTAACCATTACACTAACCCTAAAGCAAACCCTAACACTAACACTAACTCTAACACTAACCCTAATCCTAATGGTAACCCTAACAGTAATACTAACCCTAACCCTAACCCTAACACAAACCCAAACCCAAACCCTAACACGAAACCTAACACTAAACTGAACCCCAACACTAACCCTAACAGTAACCCTAAACCTAACTCTAATCCTAAACATATCACTTGTTCTAACAGAAACCCTAACCCTAAAAAAACTGTAACACTAACCCTATTCCTAAGCCAGGATGATCCCAAACCCTAATGCTAACACTAACCCTAAACCTGTCCATAAATCTAAACCTAACAAAAACCCAACAATAACTCTTAACCTAACCCTAAAACTTACCCTAACCCTAACTCTTATGTTAATCATAACACTAAACCTAAGACAAAGCCTAAACCTAAACATAACCTTAAACATAACACTAACCCTTACCCAATAACTAACCCTAATACTAACCCTAATCCTAGCCCTAATGGTAAACCTAACTCTAACCCTAAACCTGACCCTAACGCTAACCCTAAAACTCACCCTAATACTAACCCTAGCTACACATGACACTAACCCTGAAGCTAACACTAAACCACTAACTAACACTAACAATATTGCTACCCTAACCCTAACCCTAACTCTAACACTAACCCTAACTTTAACACTAAGATGATCGGTAACCCTAAACCTAACACTAAAACTGACCTAACCCTAAACCTATCACTAATACTAAACCTAAAACTAACCCTAACACAAACCACCAAACCTAACACTAACCCCAACCCTAATCCTAACGCAAACCCTAACACTAACACTAACCCTAAACCTAACTCTTATCCTACCCATTAACCTAACCTAAAGTTACCCTAAACCTAACCCTAACCTTAACCTAACCCTAATCTAACACTAATTCTTAAACTAACTTTAAACCTTACCCTAACCCAAACACTAACCCTAAGTCTAACCTTAACAATAACACTAACCCTAAAAGAAAATATAACTAACCATAACCCTAAATGTAACCCTAACCCTAACCCTATCACTAACCCTAAAACAAACCCTAATTCTAATCCTAATTCTAATAGTAAATTTATCCCTAAACCTAAAACAAACCCTAAGTATTACCCTAAACTTCACCCTAACACAAACAACAACCCTAAACCTAACACTAAACCTATCGTTTAGCATAAACCTAATCTTATTCCTAAACCTAATACTAACCCTAACACTAAACATAACCCTTACCATTACCCTAAATGCAACACTAATCCTAAGCCTAACCTTAAATCTTGCATTAACACTAACCCTAATCATGAACATAAGAAAAAAACTAACCCTAACCCTAACGCTAACCTAACCCAAAACCTATCCCTAATTGGAACCCTAACATAATCTTTAATCCTAATCATAACCCTATTTCTAGCCCTAACCCTTACCCTAAACCTAACCCTAAACCTAACCCTTGACATAACCCAAAACCTAACCCTAATCCTAGCCTTAATCCTAACCATAAACCTAGCCCTAACAGTAGCTGTAACCCTATCAATTACCCTAATCCTAATCCTAAAACTAATGCTAACTCTAGGATAACACGAAACCTATTCCTAACCCTAAACTTATACATTACCCTGAACTTAAAACTAACCATATCGATAAACCTAATCCTAACCCTAATAATATTAATCCTAAAACTATCTCTAACCATAAGCCTAGACCTGACATTAGCCCTAGCCCTAATGAAGCCCCAAACCTAAAACAAACTCTAACCCTAATCCTATCCCTAATCTTAGCCTTAATCCTAAACCTAATCCTAACCATAGACCTAGACCTAATCTTAACCCTCACCTTAGTTCTAAAGCTAGATATAACATCATAACTAACCATCACCATAAGCCTAGACATAAACCTAGGCTCAGCCTTAATACTAACCCTAGCTCTAATCCTAGCAGTAATTCAGCCCTGATTCTAACCCTAAATCTTACCCTAACACTAAGTCTAATTCTAACTCTCGCCCTAGCCCTAGCCCTAGCTCTAACCCTATCCCTTATGATAACTCAGACCCTAGGCATAACCCTAGCCCTAACCTTCACTGTAGCCCTAAACCTAAATCTTACTTTAATTCTAGATATAACCCTAACCCAAAGCCTAAACTACACCCTAACACTAGCTCTAACCCTAATGCTAATTTGAAAACTAGCCCTAACCCTATACCTAGCCCTCAAGCAAAACCAAGCCATAACACTGACCCTAAACCTTAACCTAAAGCAAACCCTAATCCTTCACCTAGCTCTAACCCTAGCCCTAATTTGAGCCCTAAATTAAACCCTAGAAGTAATACTAACTCTGACTTTGACCTTAGCACTAACCCACTTTTACACATCACCCTATCCCTAAACCTAATCCTAACACTAGACCTCAACCTAAAACTAACCCTAAACTAGTCCTAAATGTAATGCCAGTTCTAAAATTAGCCATAGCCCAAAACCTAACAAAAAACCTAGCTCTAATCCAAGGCCTAACCCTAGCTTTAACCCTAACCCTAATCCTGTCCCTACCCTTAACCCTAACAGTAGTCCTAATTCTAGCTCTAACCCTATTTCTTACACTTAATCAAACCCTCACCCTATTGTTATTCTAGCCTAACCCTTATTCTATGCCTACCCCAAACTCTAACTCTATTACTAGTCCTAAACCTAGCCCTTATTCTAGCTCTAATCTTAACCCAAACCCGTAACCTAATGCTGACCCTTATTCTGATTCTAACACATAACCTAGGATTACACCTGACACTAATCCTTATCCGAAAACTAACACTAGCCCTACCAGTAACCCTAACACTAAAGCTAACACTAACACTAGCCCTAGACCTAAACCTAATTCTAAATATAGCCATAACCCTTGCCTTAGCCCTAACAATAATCCTTAACCTAAACCAAACACTAAATATACCCCTAGACCTACCCTAGTTCTAATTCTGGACCGAACCCTAAACCTAATCCTAACATGAACGCTGACACTTACCCTAAAAAAACCCAAACTCTAAAACTTATCATAACCACAAACTAACCCTAACACTAGACAAACTCTAAATCTAGCCATAACCAGAACTCTAGCTCTTACATTACCCATATACCTAACACTAGCCCTAAACCTCACACAAAAGATAGCCCTAATTACAGCCCTAAAGGGAACCCTAAGCATAACTCTTACACTAAACCTAGCCCTACGGTAACCCTAACCCTCGTTCTAGCCCAAACCCTAGCTCAAACCCTAAACCTTACCCTAAATATAATGCTAGCCCAAGCCCCAAACCTCACCCTAACTTTAGCCATAATCCTATCTGTAACCATATCCCAAACCCTAGCTGTAACTATGTCAATTACACTAACCATAACAGTAAAACTAATGTTAAACATAGCCCTAAACCAAACCCTAACCCTACCCTAGCCCAGACTGTAACCCTCATGCTTGACCTAGCCCTAAACCTAGCTCAATCCCTAATCCTTACACTTAACCTTACCCTAACACTAATCCAAGGCCTAACACTAACACTAACCCCAGCCGTGATCCTAACCGTAACCCTAGCCCTAACCCTAGTTCGAACCCTACCCAATACGCTAACCCTTAACTTAACCCTAAAAATAACACTAGACCTAAAACTAAACTACATTAACCATAAACATAAACCTAACCCTAAAACTAACAGTGAACCTAACCCTAACCCTAAATTTAAGCTAGCTTAAATCCGAACCCTAATTCTAAACCTAAACTTAACGCTAACCTAAACCTAACCCTATCTTTAACCTGATATCTATTACCTATCAATTACCTATCTATTACTATATCTATTACTATTACCCTAATCTTAATGATAACACTAGCCCTAACCACACACTAACCATGAGCATAACCCTAGACCAAATTCTAAATTAACCTTAGTCATAGCAAAAATCCTAGCTCAAACACTAATCTGTACCCTTAACTAATACTATGTGTAACCCTCATCCTAAACCTGACTCTAACCTTATCTCTAGCCCTAATCCTAACCATTATCCTAGCCCTATCCCTAGGTCTAACCCTATAAATTACCCTAACGATAACAATAACACTAAAGCTAACCCTAGGCCTATCCCTAAAACTATTACAAACCCTAACCATATCCATTACCTTAAACCTAACCTTAATCCTAAACGTAACACTATCCACTACCCTAAAACTAATTCTAACCTTAATGCTAATTTGAGCCTTTACCCTAAAACTTAACCTAACCCAAACTCGAAGCCTGACCCTGACTCTAATAATACCCCAGCTCTTAATCTTACCCTTTCTCTATACATAACATTTTAATTTCACCTAGCTATAAACCTAAACCTAAAAATATCATTAACTATAAACCTAGACCTTACAGCCCTAGTTCTTGCCTTAAACCTAACACAATACCAAGCCCTAATCCTAGCCTTAAATCTAGCCTTAATTTTAAACCTAATCATAACCCTAGCCCTAATGCTAAAGCTAATCATAAAACTAGCCCTAACCCTAACCATAGCATTAAAACAAAACCGAGAAACAGGCCTAATACTAACCTTAACTTAAACCTAACCGTAGCACTACACCTAGATTTAACCCTAGCCCTAATTCGAGGCCTAATCATATCCTTAAAAATAAAGTGAACCTAACCCTAACACTCATCCTAGCTCTAAACACCACCCTAAATTTAAACTGAACCCTAACAGAAACCCTAGCACTAATTCGAGTCCTAACCCTAACCCTAAAACTAACCCTGAACTGACTGATATCCTAACACTAACCCTAGCTATAAATATCACCCTAATCTTAAACTTAACCCTAACACTTCACCTGCCCCTAACCCTAAGCCTAATTTTAACCATCGTTCTTATATTAGCCATTGCCCTAACCCTAGCCTTAAACCTCAAAAAAGAAAAAAAAAAACTAGCCCTAATCTGAGCCCTAAACCTAGTTTTATTTCTAACCGTAAACCTAACCCTAGCCAAAATCCTATGCCTTAACCTGAGCAAAACCTTAACCCTAATGGTAATCCTAGACCTATCTCTAATCCTTAGGCTAACCAAATCCTAACCCTATTAATAGTCCTAACACTAGATCTCATTCTATCTCTAACGCTATTCCAAACCCCAACTCTTACCCTGACCCTGCTTAGATTTATGGTATGTGTTAGGGTTTGAGCTCGGGTTAGGCCTATGGTGAGTGTTAGTTTTAGGGTTAGGTCTATTCTTAGTTTTCTGGTTAGGGTTAGGGTTACAGTTAGGGTTAAGGCTAGGGCTATCAATAGAGTTAGGTGTACGGTTAGGTAAGGTGTAGGATTAGAGCTAGGTTTAGGGATAGGCTTAAGTTCAGGTTTATGGCTAGGGTTAGGGTTCAGAGTAAAATATAGGTCTAAGTTTATATTTATGGTAAGGGTTAAGATTTGAGTAAGGTTTAAGACTAAGGCTAGGTTTAGGTTTAGGGTTAGGGCTAGGGCTAGGGTTAATGTTGGTGTTACACTTAGGGCAAGATTTAGGTCTAGAATTCGCTCTAGCTTTTGTGTTAGGTTAAGGCATAGAGTTAGAAATATGAGTAATGTTAGAGCTAGGATTATAATTAGGGTTAGTTGTAGGGTTAGGATTATGGCTATGTCTAGTGTTAGGCTTAGGTTTTTGGTTCGGGTCAGGTTTAGAGATAGGTTTAGTGTTAAAGGCAGGGTCAGTGTTCAGGTTAGAGTTAGAGTTAATTTAAAGCCAGAATTGGGACTAGGTTTATGTCTAGGAGTAGGGTTAGGCTTTGTGTTAAATTAAGGGTTATTGTTAGTGCAAAGGCTAGGTTTTTGTTTAGGTCTAGAGCTAGAGTTAAATCTAGATTTAGGATTAGATTTAGGTATAGGGCTAGTGATAGGGTCTGGTTTAGGTGTAAGTTTACTAGTAGGGTTTATGTGATGGTTTGGTCTAGCGTTAGAGTCAGGTTTAGACCTTGGTAATTGTTATGGTCTGAAAAAGGGTCAGGATTAGGGTTAAGGTTTGGGATAGCATTAGAGATAGAATGAGGGCTAAGGTTAGGACTATTAATATTCTGAGGGTTTTGATTAGGCTGAGGATTAGGGATAGGTATAGGGTTACCATTAGGGATAGGGTTTGCTTAGGATTAGGGATAGGTTTAGAGCTAGTGTTAGGGGTAGGGTTAGAGTTAGGGTTAGGGTTAAAGCTAGGCGTAATGCTCAGATTAGGGCTAGTTTTTGTGTTAGTGTTTGGACTAGGGTTAGGGCAATAGGTAACGTAAGAATCAGAGTTACAATTAGGATTAGCTTTAGGGTTAGCGTTAGGGGTAGTTCTAGTGTTACAGTTAGTATTAAGGTTAGAGTGATATTTAGAGCTACAGTTATTTTTAGCATTGGAGGCAGGGTCAGGGTTAGTTTTAGGGTTTGAGTTAGAACTCGAATTAGGGCTAGGTTTACTGTTAGGGTTTGGTTTAAGGTTAGCGTCATGTTTAGAGCTAGGGTGGGTGTTAGGATATGTTTCAGGGTCAGGGTTAGTTTTAAGGTTAGGTTTACGACTCGATTAGGGCTTGAATTAGTTTTTTTTTTTTTGTAGTTTATTGTTTGGTTTAAGTTAAGCCTTAGGTTTAGGTCTATTGCTCGGTTTTTTTTTTTTTAGTTCTAGGGTTAGATTTAGGGATTATTTTACAATACCATAAATCTAAGCATAACTGTAGCCTTAACATTAACCCTAAAACTAAATTGAACCCTAAACCTAAACCTACCTCTAAACATATTCATTATCCCATCCCTTATTTGAACCCGAATTATAACTCTAGCCCTAACCTTAACCATAACCTTAAACCTACCATAATCCTGTCCCTAGACCTAAGGCTGAATCTAATCCTTGACCTAGTCCTAGCACTAACACTAGCTCAAACGTTAGCCCTTACCCTAAACATACCTCTAGCCCAAAACCTAACACCAATCCTAGCCCTAACCGTAAACATAACCATAGCCAAAACCATAGCTCTAACTCTATCCATTACCCAAGCCATAACCATAAACCTAATGCTAAACCTAGACTTAACTCTAACCCTAACCCTAACTCAATCCCTTTCCCTGATTCTAACCTGAAGCCACAACCTAGACCTAACACTTACTCAGTCCCTGAAGCTTACCCTTAACCTAACCATAAGAAAATGATAAGCCTAACCCTAATCCTAACCCTTGCGCTAATCTTAAACTTTAAACTAGACTTCACCTTAGTTCTAAACCCACCAATTACCCTAACCCTAACAATAAACATCATGAAAACACTAGCCCTAACCCTAAAACTACTCTAACCCTAACTGTAAAACTAACCCTAGACCTAAACATAAACGTAACCTTTGCCATAGTCCTAACCCTAGCTCAAACTCTAACAATTATGCTAAACTTAACACTAACCCTATACCTAAACCTAAATCTAACCCTAACCCTAACCCTAATACGACATTTACACCTGTCCATTACCCTAAACCTAATGATAAACCTAATCCTAACCTTAGACCTAATCCTAAAGCTAATCCTGTCTTTAGCACTAACGCTAGCTCAATCCCTAACCCATACCCTAAACCTAACCCTAGACTTTACCCTAACCCTAACCCTAACTCTAGTGCTAATCCTAAACATAACCCTAGCTCTAACCCTACTTCTAACCCTATCCATTACCCTAATGCTAACCCTAGGCCTAACCCTAATCTTATCCATTACCCTAAATCTAACCTGAGCCCTAAACCTAACCTGAAGCCTAAACCTAACCTTATCCATTACCCTAAACCTAACGCAAACCTAATGCTAATTTGAGCTATCACCCTAAACCTTAACCTAACCCAAACCCAAAACCTGACTCTGACTATTATAATACCCCTAGCTCTCAACTTGAACCTCACCCTAAACCTTGCTCTGAAACTAGACCTAACTAACCATAAATCTTACCCAAAACTATCCCTAACCATAACCCTAGACCTGGTATTAGCCATAGCCCTAACTCTTGCCATAACCCTAACAAACGCTAGCCCTCATCGTAGCCCTAAAACTAGCCTTGATCCTAACCCAAACCCTAACTATTGCCCTTTCCCTAATTTTATTCCTCACCATAGTTCTTAACTTTGGTATTACCTCATCCCTTCACCCAAATCTAACCCTAACTCTAAATCTAGAGTTAACCTTTACACTAATCCTATACCTGATCCTAGCCCTAATTTAACCCTAACACTACAACTACCACTAAGATTAACTCTAACTCTCGCCCGAGCCCTATTCCTAGATCTACCCTATCCCTTAACATAACCCTAACACTTGCCCTAACATTAGCCCTAACACTAACACTAATCCTAAAACTAGCCCTAATCTAATTCAAGCCCTAAAACAAAACCGAGCCATAGCCCTATCCCTAACCCTTAACCTAAACCAAAACCTAACCTACACCTAGCACTAACCTTAGCCCTAATTCCTGTCCTAACCTAACCCTAAAACTGTCCTTGAGCCTGACTCTGACCTTAAACCAACCCTATCTTTAACATCACCCTAAAAGTATACCTAAATCTAAAACTAGTACTAGCCCTAACTGTAACCCTGAAAGTAGCCCTAATCAAAACTCTAGTTCTTACATTAGCCGTTGCCCTAACCTAACCCAAAACCTATACCTAAACTGAGCCCTACACCTCATTTTAACACCAACATTAACCCTAGCCCTAACCATTACACTAAACCTAAACCGGTTTTAGGTTAGGACCCTAAAACTGGCCCTAAACCTAAACCCAAGCCTAGACTTAATCCTAAGCATAATCCTAGCCCTAACTCTAGCTCTACCCATATCCATTACCCTAAACATAACCCTAACCCTAATTATAACCCTAGCCTTAAACTTAACCATAATCCTAAACATAGACCTGACACTAACCCTAATCATCGACCTAGACCTAACCATATCTCAAATTCTAACACTTAACCTAAACCTAACCATAATGCTAACTCTAGGCTTAGCCCTAACCCCAGCCCTAATTCTAACCATAATGCTAGACTGAAACGTATTCATTACCCTAAATATAAGCCAAACAAAGCTCTAAACTAAGCTCTAAACACATCCATTAACCTAACCCTAATTATAAACGTCATGATAACACTAGCCCTAACCCTCAACCTACTCTTACGCTAACTGTATATTTAACCCTAGTCCTAACCCTAAACCTACACTAACCCTAACTGTAAACGTAACCCTACAGCTAACCATAAAAATAACCCATGCCATAGTCCTAATTCTAGCTCAAACCCTAAGAATTATGCTAAAGCTAACACTAACCCTAGTCCTAAACCTAAATCTAACCCTATCCATTTACGCCTAAACATAAACCTATCTTACCTAAACATAACCTGAACACCAAACCTAACCCTATCAATTACTCTAACCCTAACCCTAACACTAACCCTTATGCTAATTCAAACCCTAAAACTAAACCAAAGCCTAACACAAACTCTAAGTACCAAACTGACTCTAAAAACACACCTAGCTCTAAAACTGACCCTTACCCTAAACATAACCCTTCAACTAGACCTTGACATAAAACTAACCCTAACACTATCCCTGACCGTAACCCTAGACCTGACATTAGCATTCTACCTAATTTATGCCTTAAACCTAACACAAACCTGAACCCTCATCTTAGCCCTATACGTGGCCTTAGTCCTAACCCGAACCCTAACCCTAGCCCAAACCCTAATTTCAACCCTAACCCTAGTTCTGAACCTAGGTATAACCACACCATTTTCCCTAACCCTAATCATAACACTATCACTAACACTAACCCTAGACCTAACCCTAGGTCTCATCATAACACTAACCATAGCTCTAATCCTTGCTCTAATTTATTACTAACTGTAACCCTTACTCTAATCCTAGCCCTAAGACTAAACCTAACTCTAGCCCTAGACCTATATCTAGTATCAACCTTATCTATTGCCTAACCCTAACACTAGCACTAACTTTAGACCTAACCCTAGACATAGTCCTAAAGTTAGAACAAACCTGAACTCTAAATTTAACCCTAACTCTAAACCTAAATCTCACCCTAACACTAGCCCTAACCCTCATTCTAATTTGAAAATTAGCCCTATCCCTAGCCATAGCCAACAAACAAAACTGTGCTATAGACCTAATCCTAACCCTTAACCTAAACCAAATTCTAATGCTACACCTAGTCCTAACTTTATTCCTACAATTTTTACTGACCCTGACTCTGACCCTAAAACTATCCCTACCTCTAAACATCACCCTAAACCTAAACCTAACCCAAACACTAGACCTAGCACTAATCCTAACACTAAAATTATCCCTAACCATGAAGCTAGTTCTTACATTAACCACAGCCCTACCCCTAACACAAAACCTAGCACTAATCTGAGCCTCAACCCTAGCTTTAACTCTAACCCTAACCCTAACACTAACCCAAACCCTAGCTCTAAACCTATTCCTTACCCTAATCCAAACCCTCACCCTTATGCTATGCTAATTCTAACAGTAATCCTTACTTTATTCCAAATTCTAACTCTATCACTAGTCCTAACCCTAGCCCCCATTCTATCTCTCACACTAATCTGAAGCCTAATCCTAAACCTTACCCTTATTTTGACCCTAACACTAACCGTAGGTCAGAGCCTGACCTTAACGGTAAAACGAACCCCAACATTAGCCCTACCAGTAAACCTATACTTACGATTAACCATAACACTAGAACTAGACCTAAACTTAATCCTAAATATAGCCATAACTCTAGCCCTAACCCTAAACAAAAACCTAGCCATAGCCCTTAAATGAGACAAAGACTAACCCTAGCCCTAGACCTAACCCTAGTTGTAATTCTGGCCCTAACCATAATTCCAATGCTAGCCTGAAAACTGACGCTTACCCTAACACAAACTCTAGCTCTAAACCTTACCCTAAACCGAAACGTAAATATAACACTATATATATATATATATATATATATATATATATATATATATATATATATATATATAATCCCAACACAAAAAACTAACCGTAACCATAACTCTAGCTCTTACATTAGCCATAGACCTAACAATAGCCATCAACCTCACAAAAAACTTAGCCCAAATACAAGCCCTAAACCTAGACCTAAGCATAACTTTAATATAACTCTAGCACAACCTACACTAATGCTTGTCCTAACCCTAACTCTAGCTCAATCTCTAATCCTTACTCTAAACATAACTCTAGCTCTAACCATAAACCTAACCCTCTTCATTATCCTAAGAGTAACCATAGTCCAAAGTTTAACTCTAACTTTATTCATTACATTAAACATAACCCTAACCCTAATGCTAACCCTAGCCCTAACCCTAACTCTAACCCTAACCCTAACCCTAAACATAGATCTGATTCTAACCCTAACTCTCATCCTAGCCCTAACCCTAGCTCAAACCCTAACACTTACCCTAAACTGAACCCTAACACTAACTCTAGGAGTAACCCAAACCCTAGCCCCAATCCTAATCTTAACCTAAGGCCTAATACTAGCACTAAACTTATTCATTACTCCAATCATAAGCCTAAACAAAATGCTAACCCTAGGCAAAACCCTAACACTAACAATAACCCTATACATTACTCTAAACCTAACCTGAACTGTAAACCAAACTCTATCCATTACTTTAACCCTAAACCTAACACTAATGCTAACTTGAACCCTAAACTTAAACCTTAACCCAAACCAAACCCTAATCCATACTCTGACCCTAATAATATCTTAGCTCTATACCTGACCCCTACACTAAACCTAACCTTTACACTAGACTGAGCCATAAACCTATCTTTAACACTATACCTAACCATAACCCCAGACCTGACATTATTCCTAGACCTAATCCTAGCCATAAACATAACACAAACCGTAGACCTCATCCTAGACCTAAACCTAGATTAACCCTAACCCAAAAACTTACCCTAGCCCTATCCCTAAACATAACCCCCGACCTAGCACTGAACCTAGGTATATAACCCCAACCCTTCTCCTAAAACTAACCCTAAACCTAGCCCTAACCATAGGCCTAACTGTAACACTAGTCATAGCACTAATCATAGCACGATTTGAAAACTAAACTTAACCCTACCCCTATCCATAGCCCTAAGACTAACTATAACTAATCCTAACAAAAAACTAAGCCTAACCCTAAACTTAACCCAAACCCTAACACTAACACTTACCCTAAAGCTAACCTAACACTTACCCTAACCCTAAACCTAAAACTAAACTTAACCGTAATACTTACTCTAAGCCTAAACCTTACCCTAACACTAACACTAAATATAACACTAGCCATAACCATAACACTAACCCTAACACTGACACTAACCATTCCACTAAGCCCAAACCTAACCCAAAACCTAACCTTAACCCTAACACTAAGACTAAACCTAATCCTAACCTTAAAACTAACACTAATCCTAACCCTAATATTAACCCTGACACTAACATTAACTCTAACTCTACCCTAACACAAACCCTAACCCAACCATAATAATGACCCTAATCTAAACCTAACCCTCACTGTTACCTAACCCTAAACCTAACCCTAAAACAAAAACTAACCCTAATCTTAAACCAAACCCTAACACTAACCATAAACCTAACCCAAACCCTAAACATGACACTAACCCTAACCTAACCATAACATTAATTTTAACCTTAACACTAACCCAAACCCTCACACATACTGTAACCCTAACTCTAACAACAACATGAAGCTTAACCCTAAAAGTAACCCTAACACTAACCCCAAACCTAACGCTAAACCTAACACTAACAATAAACCTAAAAATAAGCCTAACCTTAATCCTAACCCTGACCCTAAACCTAATCCTAACCCTAACAGTAACCCTAACCCTAACACTAACACTAAAATAAACCTAACTATGACCCTAACCCCAAAACTAAAATAACCCTAATTTTGACCTTAACCCTAACACTAACCCTAACACTAACCCTAAAGCTAAACTTAACACTAACCCTAACCCTAACCCTTGCCCTAACATGAACCCTAACCACAAACTAACCCTAACATACCCCTAATCCTAACCCTAACCCAAACCCTAACCTTAACACAATCTTTTCCCTAACCCAAACCCAAACCCTAACACTAACCGTAACCATAACCCTAACCAAAAAACTAATCGTAACTCTAACACAAAACCTAACACTAACCGTAACCATAACCATAATCCTAAACCTAAAAACACCTCTAACCGAAATAATAACCCTAACATTTACCTAACTGTAACAGTAATGCTTACCTAACCAAACCCAAATCCTAACACTAATGCTAAACCTAAGCCTAACCCTTAACCTAACAGAAACACGAACCATAAGTCTAACCCTAAAACCAACACTAACCCTAAATCTGAATTTAACTCTAAACCTAACCCTATTTCTTACCTAAAAATAACCCTAACCTAACCCTAAACCTAAACCTCAACATAACCCTTTCCCTAAACCTAACACTAAACCTAGCCCTAATCCTAACACTAACACTAAAAGTAAACATAAATATAATCCTAACCCAAAAATTAAAAGTAACCCTAATCCTAATCCTAACCCTAACACTAACTCTAACCCTACCTCTAAAAATAAACTTAACACTAACCCTAACCCTTACCCTAACATGAACCCTAACCCTAAACTACCCCTAACCTAACCCTAACCCTAACCCAAACCCTAACTGTAACATAATCCGTTCCCTAAAGCTAACCTCAACCCCAAAACTAATCACAACCATAACCCTAACAATAAAACTAACCGTAACCCAATCACAAACCCTAACATTAACCCTAACCCTGAGACAAGCCCTAGCACTAATCCTAAACATAACAACAACCCTAACCCAAATCATAACACTAACTTTTACATTACCAAAACACAAATGCTTACCTAACCAAACCCAAATTCTCAAACTAACACTAAACCTAAGCCTAACCCTAAACCTAACAGAAACCCTAACCCTAAGTCTAACCCTAACACTAACACTAACCCTAACAGTAAATTTAACCCTAAACCTAACCATAATCCTAACCTAAAAATAACCCTAACCCTAACACTAAACTTAACCCTCAACATAACCCTTTCCCTAAACCTAACACTAACCCTAACCCTAAAACTAATAATAACCCTAAACCTCATTATAACCCTAAATCATACACTAATGTTTACCCTTACCCTAACCGTAAGCCTAAATCAACATCAAAACCTAAACCTAATACTAACCCAATGCCTAAACATAACACAAACCTTAACCCTAAACCTAACTCTAACCTAACCCTAACTGTAACCCTAACCATAACACTAAACCTAACCCTAACTCTAATCCTAACAATAACAATGACTTTAACACTAACCCTAACCCTAACTTACCATAAACCTATCCCTAACCCTAACCCTAATCCTAACTGAAACCATAAAACTTAAAGTAAGCCTATTAGTAGCCTTAACACAAACCCTAACCCTAATCCTAACACTAACCCTATCCCTAACATTACACTAACTCTAATTCTAACTATAAGCCTAAACCTAACCCTAAACTTTAACCTAACCCTAACCCTAACACTAACACTAACTTTAACCCTAAACCTAAAACCAATCCTAACCCTCATGCTAACCGTAACACAAACCTCAAAACTAACCATAACCCGAAACTTTACCTAACCCTAACCGTAACACTAAGCTAAAACTAACTCTAACCCTAAACCTAACCTTATCACTAATCCTAACCCTAACCCTAACCCTAACACTAACACTAACCCTTACCATAACATTAGCCCTGACCGTAACTCTAACTCTAACCCTAACATTAACCCTATCATGAACACTAACCCTTATCATAACCCTAACACTAACACTAACATTAACCATAATTCTAACCCTAACACAAACCCTAACCCAACCATATTAATGAGAGTAATCTAAACCTAGCCCTCACCATTACTTAACCCTAAACCTAACCATAGAATAAACAGTAAATCTAATCCTATACCAAACCCTAACACTAAACATAAACCTAACCCTAACTCTAAACTTAACAGTAACCCTAACTTAACCATAACACTAACTCTAACCTTAACCCAAACATAATCCTCACATTTAACCTAACCACAACACTAACCCTAAACCTAACTGTAACTGTAACACTAACTCTAAACCTATCCTTAACCCTAACATTATAATTAACCATATCCCTAACCTCACAACAAACACTAACACTAAAACTAACTCTAACCATAACCAGTGTATCACTAATCTTAAATTTAAACATAACACAACCTTAACCTTAACCCTAAAACTAACCCTAACACTAAACCTAATCCTAATCCCAATCCTAACCATATCATTAACTTTTACCTTAACACTAAACCTAGCTAAACCCTAACCCTAACCCTAACTCTAACCCTAACCCTCATCGTAACCCTCACCCTAAACAAAACACTAACCCTAAACCTAATCCTAACACTAACACTAACCCTAACCTAACCCAACCCTAAATCTAAACGTAACACAAACCCTAACCCTATCCCTAAATCTAACCCGAACCCTAAACCTAATCCTAACCTAACCCCAACCCTTACCCTAACATAAACCTAACCTTAAACCTAACCTAAACCTTAACATTAATTGTAAACATATCCCTAACCATAACCCTAATTTTAACCCTAACACAAATGTAACCCTAAAACTAACATTAAACCTAAAACTTATGCTAACAGTAACCCTAACCCTAACCCTTACCTTAACACAAACCCTGAGCAAAAGCTTAACCACAACCCTCACCTAACCCTAATGCTAATGCTTACTTAACCCTAACTGTAATTCTAACCCTAACACTAGCACTAAGACTAACTCTATTCTAACTTTAACACAAACTATAAACCTAATCATACCACTAAGCCTAACCATCACACAAACCCTAACCCTAACCCAAACTCTAAACCTAAACCTAATCCTACATATAATCCTAAGAGAAAAGCTAACCAACCATAACACTAACCCTAACGCTAACTTGAAACCTAAACATAACACTAACCATAACCCTAATCCTAACAATAAACCTAACCCTAACCCTAAACCTAACCATCACACTAACCATAAACCTAACCTTAACCCTATTGCTGACACTCACTCTAAACCTAAGAATAAACCTAACCCAAACACTAATGCTAACACAAAAACTAACCTTAACCCTATCACTAATCCTAACTCAAACCTAAACCCTAAACCTAAACCAGACACTATAACTAACCATGAAACTAACATGAACCCTAACCCTTTCGCTAACCCTAACAAAACCCTAACCCTAACACTAACCCTAAACCTAACACTAACCCAAAACCTAATCCTAACTCTAACCCTAACAATAACCTTAACCCTAACCTTAACACAAACATACCCTAACACTAACCCTAACCCTAAACCTAATACAAATTGTAACTGTAACTCTAAACATTACCCTAACGGTAACCCTAATACAAACCTTAACCCTAACCCTACAACTAACCTAACCCTAAATTAATTCTAACACGAATTTGAACCATAATCTTTAACCTAATCCTAAAACTTAACCTACCCCTAAACCTAAACCTAGTCCTAAGACTAACTTTTAACCTAATCATAAAACTAACCCCAACTCTAACCCTAACCTCAACACAAACTCTAACTCTAACCATAACCCTGTCCTTAACTTAACCTAACCCTAAACCTAAAATAAAATTAACACTAAATCTAACACAAACCCTATAACTAACCCTATCTTTAATCCTAAACCTAACACTAACATTAACCCTAATCTTATCACGAATCCTGACCTTTATTTACCCTTATCCTAACTCTAACACTCATACTAACCCAAACCCTAATCCCAACCCTAATCCTATTACTAAGCTTAACCCTCACCTTACACTTAACAGTAACCCTAACACTAAATCAAACACAAAAACTAACCTCAACCCAGCACTAACCCTTACCCTAACCCTTAATTTGACCTAAAACTATCCCAAAACTTAACACTAACTATAAATCTTGACCTAATAAAACACTAACCCTAACCCTAACCTTAACATTAACCCTGACACAAAACCTCAACTTAACCCTAAATCTAACCCTAACCCTAAACCTAAACCTATCTTTTTTCCTAACTCTAAACCTAATCCTAACCCTAATTCTAACCCTCAACCAAAACCTAAACATAACACTAACACTAAAGTAAAACTAACATTAAGAATAACCCTAACCCTAATCATAATATAACACCAATCCTATCCCTAACCATAAACCTAACTTTAACCATAACCGTAACTGTAAAAATAACACTAAGTGTAACCCTAACACAAACCCTAATCTTAACCCTAACACTAAACATAACCCTAACCCTAACACTAACACTAACACTAATACAAATTGTAACTGTATCCCTAATTAAAACCTAACCCTAACCCTAACCATAACCATAACTCTAAACTTAACCCTAACTAACCCTAATCCTAACCTTATTGTAACCCAAACTATAACATTAACCATAACCCCAACACAAACCCTAACCTTAAACCTAACACTAACCCTAACACTTACCCTAACATGTATCCTAACCCTAAAACTAACACTAATTGTAAAATAACCCAAACCCTAACCCTAAAACTTATGCTAAGCCTAATTATAACCGTGATCCTAATATTAAACCTAACCCTAATAGTAAAACTAATCCTCAGCCTAACCCTATCCAAAATTCTAACCACAACCCTAACCCTAACCTAACTGTAACACAAACCTTAACCCTAAGACTAACCCAAACCCTTACAATATCCCTAACACTAACCCTAATCCCTAAACCTATCCCTAACACTAACTATTCCCTAATCCTAAACCAAATGGTAAGAAATGCCTTAACCTTAACCTAACGATTATACTAACCTTAAAAATCTCCCTAAATCTAACACTAAACCTAACCCTAAACTTAATCCAAACAAAAACAATAACCCTAAACCTAACCCAAACACAAACACTAAACCTAACCCTAAGCCTAACACTAACTCTAACCCTAACCCTAACCCTACCCTAACAATAACCCTAAGCTTCACCATAACCCTAAACCTAACACTATTCCTAACCCTAATTCTAACATTATCTCTAAACTTAACTCTAACACTAACACAAACACTAATCCTAACACTAACCATAACCCTAAATGTAAACCTAACCCTAAACATAAACCTAACACTAAGCCTAACCCTAACCCTAACCCTAATACTAACCATAACACTAAACTTAAACTTAACACTAACTCTAAAACTAACCCTAACCTTAACACTAACCCTAAAAGTAACCATAACCTTGACACTAAATCTATCTTTAACCCTAACCCTAACCCTAACAGTAACCCTAACACTAACCCTAATCCTAACCTAAGCCTAAAGTAACCCTAAAGCTAACCATAACCATAACCCTAAGCATTATCCTAACAGAAAACCTAACCCAAAACATAACCCTAACCCTAACATAACCCTAACACTATCAGTTTCCTAACTTTAACCCTAAACCTAACCCTAATACTAAACTTAACACTAAGCCTAACCCTAATCCTATCAGTATCCTAACCACAACCATATACCTATCACTAACCCTTACCCTAGCCCTAACCCTTAATTTAACACTAACCCTATCCCTAGTCCTAACCTTAACCCTAACACTAATACTAAACTAACCCTCACATTAACCCTAATGTACCCATAACCCTAAAACAAACCCTAACCATAACACTTATCCTAACACAAATCATAATGATAATCCTAACCCCAACTCTAAAACTAACCCTAACCCTAACCCTAACTCTAATTCTAACCTAAATACTAACCCTAACTATAAACCTAAATGTAATTCTAAAACTAAACCTAACTTTAACTTTAACCCTAACTGTAACACTAACCCTAACACTAATCCTAATGCAAAGTTAACCATAACCTATTCTGAACTTTAAACTTAACCCTAACTCAAACCCTAATTATAACTGTAACCATAAGCCTAACACTAACACAAACCTAACCCTAACATTTAAACTAACACTTATCCTAACCATAACACTAACACTAAAGCTAACCATAACCTAAAATGAAACATAAACCTAACTGTCATTCTAACCCCAACACTAACCCTAACCCTAATCCTATTTCTAACTCTAACCCTAAGCCTAATGTAACCCTAATTCTAATGCTAACCCTAACCATAACAAAAACCCTAACCCAAACCATAACAATAATTCTAACCTAACTCTAACACTAACCCTAAAACTACATAACTCTGACAATAACCCTAACCATAACTCTAACCCTAAGACTAATTCAAACCAAAATCTTAACACTAACCCTTACTCCAACCCTAATGTATACTAACTATAACCCTAACTCTAAATTTATCACAAACCTTAACCCCAACTATATGCTAAACCTAACACTAACCCTAACACTAGCACTAACACAAACAGTAAATGTAAGTGTAACCCTAAAACTAAATATTATCCTCACTCTAACCTAATACTAAACATAAACTCTCCCTAAACCTAAACCTAACACAAAACCAAATCTAATCCTAACCCTCTCACAAAAGATAACACTAACGCTAACACTAATACTAACCCTAACGCTGTAACTAATCCTAAGACCAACCCTATCCCTACATTTTAAATTAACCCTGATCCTAAACAAAACCCTAACCCTAAACCTAACCCTTACCTAAAAATAACACTAACCCTATCCCTAACAATAATCCTAACCCTAACCCTAATCCTAGTCCTAACCCTCACCCTAATCCTATCTCTAATGTAACCCTAACACTAACACTAAACCTATTTCTGAAAGATACCCGAACCCAAACCATAAGCCTAAACTTAACTTAACCGTAACCCTTACCTAAACCTAACTCTAAACATTCCCCGAACTCTAAACCTAACCCACTCCCTAACCCTAATGCTAAACATAATACTAATCCTAATGAAAACCCTAACACTAACCCTAAATCTAACTATAACCCAAACATAACACTAACGCTAAACCTAACCCTTAACCAAACCTTAACACTAACCCTAACACTAACCCTAACCCTAACCCTAACACTAACCATAACCCTAAACTTAAACCTAACACTATACCTAACCCTAACACTAAACCTAACCCTAATAGTAATTCTAACACTAACTTTAACCCTAACACTAAACCTAAGCCCCACCGTAACCTTAACCGAAACCCTAACCGTAACCATCAACCTAACACAAACCATAACCTTAACATTAACACTAACCATAACACTAACCATAACCTAAAAACTAATTCTAACTCTTAGCATAACACTAACACTAACCTTATCCCGAACCATGATCCTCACCCTAATTCTAAAACTAATCCTAAACCTTACCCTAATCAATACCCTAACACTAACCCTAAACCTTACCTAATACAAAACCTCTGAACCCTAAAACTATCATTAACCCTAATCTTAAACCTAACCCTAAACCTAACACTAACCCTAACTTTAACACTAACCCTAACACTAACACTAATACTAACCCTAATCCTAACCCTAAACCTAACCCTAAACCTACCCTTAACCTTAACCCTACCCTAACTCACACCATATTCCGACCTTAACCCTAAACCTAACCCTGATACAAATCCTATTCGCAAACCTAACCCTAAAACCTATTCTTACCTGAACCCTCACCCTAACTGAATCCCTAAAACTAAACCTAACCCTGAAACTAACTCTTACCCTAACACTAAACCTAACCCAAACCCTAAACCTAACACTAACACTAAAACTAACCATAACCCTAACCCTAAAAAAACTCACCTTATCTCTAAATCTAACCCTAAACCTAAACCTAAGCCTAAACCTTATCATAACCCTATGCCTAAACATAACCCTAATAATAACCATAAATCTAACCCTAAATTTAACACTTACTCTAACACTAACCCTAACCATACCACTTACAGTAACCATAACCCTAAACTCAACCCTAACTGTAACCCTAATACTAAACTGACCCTATCCCTGACTCTGTTAACCCTAACACAAAACCTAGTCCTAAGCCTAAACCTAATAAAAACACTAACCCTAACACTAACCCTAAAACTAACCCTAAACCTATACTTAACTCTAAAACTCACCCTAACTTTAACCCTAACCCTTACTCTAACACTAACCCTAATCCTAACCCTCACCATAACATTAACCCTAACACTAACACTAACCCTAAATCTATCCCTAACACTATTGCTATCTCTAACTGTAACCCTAACCCTAACCTTAACCCTAACCCTAATCCTAACATTAACACTAACCCTAACCCTAAACCTAACCCAAAACTAAACCTTATCCTATGTGTGACACTAAACCTAACACTAATTATAATCCTAACACAAACTCTAACACTATACCTAACACTAACCCATATCCAAAACCTAACGGTAATGCTAATTCTAATCATAACCCTATCCTTAAAACTAACACTAAAACTAACTCTAACCCAAATCCTAACACTATCCCAAACCTATCTCTAACCCTAAACCTAACACTAAAAATAACCCTAACCCTAACTCTCACCCTTAACCAAACTCTAAATCTAACAAAACCCCAAACCCTATTACTTATCCTAATCTAAACTTAACCCTAAACTTAAAACAAACTTTAACCCTAACCTTAACCTTACATGAATTCTAACCCTAACCTCAACCTTACCCTAAATCTAACCATGAAACAAACTCTAACTCTAACCCTAACCATAACACAAACCTAAACCTAATCCTAACCCGAATCCTAACCATAACTGAAACCCTAACCCTATCTGAAACCCTAATACATACCTAATCCTAAATGTAACCTTAATCCTAACACTATTTCTTACCATAATAAAAACCCTAACACAACCCTAACACTAACTGTTACCCTAAATATAAACCAAACCCTAACCTTAACCCTAACCATAACAATAAACTTAACCCAAAGTCTAACACTAAATCTAACCCTAATACTTACCATAACCGTAAAACTTGCCCTAATGCAAACACTTATCCTAACCCTAAACCAAAACCTTACACTAACCCTAACAGTAAACCTAACCAAAAACATAACTCTAAAATGAAAACTAACTCTAACCCTAACCCTAACTCTAACCCTAACTCTAACCCTATCCCTATCCCTAACTGTAACACAAAACCTAACCCTAACCCTAACTCTAACCCCAATGCTAACCCGCACATTAACCGTAAACCTAACTCTAACTGTAACACTAAAACTAAACCTAACCCTACCCTGAACCCTATCCTTAACCCTAATAGTAACTCTAACCTTAACACTAATCACAACCCATACTCCAACCCTAATCCTAACACTAATCCTAAAACCAACACTATACCTAACCCTAACACTAAACCTACCCTAATCCAAATTCGAACCATAACCATAACAATAAACTTAACCCTAACCCTAACACTAACCCTTACCCTAACCTTAAACCTAAAACTAACCCTAACACTTACCCTCACACTAACCCAAACCTAACCCTAAATTTAACTCTAACCATAATTTTAACTGTAAGCCTAAACCTAACCCTAAAAAAACCCTAACTCTAAACCTATATCTAACACTCATACAAAACTTAACCCTAAACCTAACTCTAACTAAAACCCTAATCCTAACCCTAACCCTAACTGTAAAAATAACCCTAAACCTAACTCTAAACCTAATATTAATACTAACACAAAACATAACCCTAATACTAAACCTAACCCTAACCTAACAAAAAACTTAACTCTAACCATAAACCTAACTCTATCCTATCCCTAAGCCTAATCCTACTCTATCCCAAACTCTAAACCTAACCCAACCATAACGCTAAAATTTAAGTTAACCCTTACTCTATCTCTAACACTAACGCTAACCCTGACTCTAACCCTAAATCTAACCTTAACACAACCCTTATGCTAACCTAACACTAACCCTAACCCTAATTCTAAAACCAACCTTAACCCTAACCCTAATACTAACCCTAAACCTAAATCTAAACCTAACACAAACCCTAATCCTAAACCTTACCCTAACCTTACCCTAACCCTAACAATAACCCCAGCCCAAATCCTAAGAATAACTGTAAACCTAACTAAAACCCCAGCACTAATACAAAAACAAACCCTAAACCTTACTTAACACTAATCGTAACCCTAATACCAAACCTACATCTAACCCTAACCCTAACTGTAGAGCTAACTCTAACCATCACCACAACTCTAAACCGAAAACTTACCCTAAAACAAACCATAACCCAACCCAAACATTAATTTTAACAAAAACTCTAGAACTAATCCTATCCCTAACTATAAAACTAACCCTAACCCTAACAGGAATCCTAACTGAAAACTATCCCTAACATTAACCCTAAACTAAACCGTAACACTAACACTAACCCTAACACTAAACCTAACTCTAACCCTAACAATCACCCTAACCTAACCCTAACTTTAACCTGAACCCAAAACCTAAGAATAATAATAAACCTAACCCTAACTCTGACACTAACACTCACCCTAACTCTAAACCAAAACCTAAAACTAATCCTAAACGTAAACCTAAAAGTAATACTAACCCTAACCCTAATGCTAACTCTAATCCTAATTCAAACTGTAAACTGACACTTAACCTGAACAATTACGATAACATAAACCCTAATCCTAACCCAAACTCTAACACTTACACTTACCCTAACCCTAACTCTAACCATAACCATAACCATGACACTAACCCTAAACTTAACACAAACTCTGAAGCTAACAATAACCCTAACCCTAACTTAACCACAACCCTAACCCTAATCTAACCCTAACCCTAACCATAACCATAGCACTTATCCAAAACCTTACACAAACCTTAACCATAACTATAACCATAACCCTAACCTAACCCTAAGCCTAACATAAACAAAACCATAACTCTAACCCTAAACCTAATCCTGTACATAAACCCAACACTAACCCTAAACCTAACCCTAAGACAACTCTTTAATCTAACTCTAAATCTAACACAAACCCTAACCCTAAACATAACACTAACCTTAACACTAACACTAACCCTAACCCTAACTCTTAAACTAACCCTAACATTAATCCTAACCTTTCCCTTATACTAACCCTAACGCTAAACCTAACCTTAGTCCTAACCCTAATACTAACCCTATCCCTAAACCTAACACTAACCCTAACCCTAACCCTAACCTTAACAGTAAAACCATTCCTAACCCTAATTTTAATCTTAACACTAACCTTAAAATTACACGTAACCCTAACCTTATCCCTAACTCTAACTCTAATACTAACACTAACACTTACCCTATCCCTAAATCTAACACTAAGCCTAACACTAACACCAACCCAAACCCTAATTGCACTCCTAACACTAACCTTAAAAATTTCCTAACCCTAACATTATTCCTAACTCTAACACTAACACTAATACCTACCCTATTTTTAAATCTAAAATAAAACTAACCCTAACCCTAAACTTAAGATCAACCATAATCCTAACTTTAAAATTAACATTACCCATAACCATAACCCTAACACTAAGCCTAAATCTAAACCTAACCCTAAAACTATCATGAAAACTACCCCTAAACCTAACGCTAATCCTACCAATAATACTAACAGTAACCCTAATTATAACGCTAATCCTAATACTAACCCTAATGAAAAACCTAATACTAACACTAACCCTAAACCTAAAATTAATCCTATTCTTAACCCTAACACTAACTCTAACCCTAACTCTTACATACAATAACACTATTATTAACACTAACCCTAACCCTAACCATAATCCTAACACTCCACCTACCTCTTACCCTCGCCTTAATTCTAACTGTAACCTTAAACCTAACAATAAACCTAACCCTAAGAAAACCCTGATACTAACTCAAACACTAACCCTAAACCTAACCTTAAATGAAATGCTAAACCTAACACTAACCCTCATCTTAAAACTTCCCCTAACACTAAACCTAACCCTGAACCTATCCCTAAACTTAAACCTTACCCTGATCCTAACACTAACCCTAAACCTAACACTAAACCTCACCCTTCCCATAACCCTAAGACAAACAATAACCATAAATCTAACCATAACCCTAACCCTAACACGAACCCTCCACCTAGCCCTAATGCTAACTCTAACAGTAACCCTAATGCTAACCCTAACACTAACCCAAATCCTTACAATAAACCTACCCTAACCCTAATACTAACCCTAACCCTAAACCTAATCCTATCCCTAACAAAAACCCTAATTCTAACATTAACACTAACCCTAATTCTAACCCTAACAATTAACCTAACCCTAACCCTAATCAGAAACCAAATACTGAAAGTAAACCTAATCCTGAACCTAACACTATTAATAACACTCGCCCTAAACTTAATCCTAAACCTAATACTAACCCTAACCCAAACCCAAAACTAACCCTAACTTAAACCTAAACCTAACACTTACAATAAACTAACACTAGCAGTAACCCTAAATGAAACCATAACATTAACACTAACCCTAACCTCAAACCTAACCCTAACACTAACCCTAACCATAACCATAACCCTAAACCTAACACTTACCCTAACCCTAATCCTAAACCTAACGCTAAAACTAACCCTAACATGAATCCTAAAGCTAACCTAATCCTACCACTAACCCTAACACTAACCCTAATTCTATGCCTAACACTAACTCTAACACTAACCCTAATGCAAACCCAAAAACTACCACTATCGCTAACCCCAACCCTATTATTAATCATTACCATATCCCTAACATTATTTCTGAACCTAACCCTAATACAAAATTTAACACTAACCCTAACCCAAACACTAACCCTAAACCTAACACTAACACTAATACTAACACTAATTCTAAACCTAATCTTAACCCAAATCTTAACTGTAACCATAACCCTAGAACAAACACTAACACTTGCCCTAACCCTAACACAAACCCAAACCCTAAGCCTAAACCTTACCTAACCATCACCAGAAAACTAACCCTAACTCTAACACTAAACATAAATCTCACCCTAGCACTAACTCTAAACCTAACTCTAACTTAAACCTAACTCTAACACTTACACTAACCCTAACCTTAACACTTACCCTAACCTTAACTGTAACACTAACACTAAGCCTAACTCTGACCCTAATTCTAAATCTAACCCTTAACCTATCTGTAACCCTAACCCAAATTCTACCCCAAACCTATCACAAACCCTAATCTTAACCCTAAATTTAATCCTAAAACAAACCCTAAACCTAATCCCAACCGTAATTCTAACCCGAACCCATACCCTAACCTGAACCACATAACTAAAATTTACCCTCACCCTGAAACAAACCCCAAACTTAACCATAATCCTAATCCTAACCTAACCCTAACCCTAACCTATCCCTAACCCTAACCCTAACCTAACCCTAACCCTAAATTTTAATTTAACTCTAATTCTAACCCTAAACCTAACACTAAACCTAACCCAAAATATAACCCTAACACAAATACTTACACTAACCTATCCCTAAAACTAACCCTACAACTAACCCTAACAAAAATCCTAACCCTAATTTTAATCTAACCTAACACAACCCTAAACCTAACACTAAACCTAGCCTTACCCTAACCCTAATCTAACCATAACGCTTATTCTAGCCCAAATCCTAAATGTAACCCTAAACCTAACCCTAAATTTAAACCTAACATAAACCCTTATCCTAACGCTAACACAAATCCTAACCCTAACCCTAACACTAACTACCCATTTCCCTAAACCTAACCCTAAAATTAACTCTAACTGTAACACTAACACTAAACCTAACACCCTAACCTAACCCTGTATCAACACTAACACTAATCCTAATCCTAACCCTAATACTAACCCTAAACCAAACCCTATCACTTAACCAATCAACAACACTAATCTTAACACTAACCTTAAACCAAAACCTAACACTAACACTAAGCCTAACACTAACCCTACCCAAGCCATAACAATAATCCAAACACTAACCCTAGTCTTAACCCTAATAGTAAAACTCATCCTAACCTAATCCAAAAGCAAACCAAACTCTAAGCCAAACACAAACCTTCAGACTAACAATAATAACACAATAATTAACCATAACCCTAAAACTAAACTACCTCTAAACATAACCCTATCCCTAAACATAACACTTTCACTAACCGTAACCCTAAACCTAACCCAATACGTAAGCCTAACCCTATTCCTTACTCCAAAATAACCCTAAACCTAACACTAACCCTAACCAAACCCTAACCCAAAACCTAACTAAAAACTTAACACAAACACTAATCTTAACCTCAACTCTAACCCTAACCCTAACCTTAACCCTAACGCTAATACTAACCATAATCCAAACCCTAACCTGAATTATAACGTAACACAAACCCTAATGCTAACCATAACTTAATCCTAACCCAAACCCTAACCCTAACCCTAAACTTAACCCTAACATTTACACTAACCAAAAACCTAACACAACCATTAAATCTAACCCTAACCCTAAACCTATTACTAACACTAAGCCTAACCCTAACATTAACTGTAACCCTTACCCTAACCATAATTTTAAATGTAAACCTAATTCTAACCCTAACCGTAACACTAATTCTAATCATAAGCGTAACCCTAACAGTAACTCAAATCAAACCATAAACCAAACCCTAGAAAAAACCCTAACTCACACCTAACCCTAACCATAACACTAACCCTTTCTAAAACCTATCACTAACAGTTATTCTAACCAAAACCCTAATCCTACCCATAAACGTAACCTAACACTAAACCTAATTTTAAATCCAACACAATACATAATCCTAACCATAATACTAAACCTAACCCTAATGCAAACCATAACACTAACCCTAAACCTAACCCTAATCCTAAACCTAACACTAACTGTCACCCTAACACTAATTATTATTCTAAACGCAAACCTAACCCTAAACCTAACCCTAACACTAACACAAAACTTCATCCTAACCATAAACATAACCCTAACTTTAATCCAAACCCTAACTTGAACCCTAACACTTATGCTATCCCTAACATTAACACTAACCGTAACCATAACCCTAACAATAAACCTAACACTAACCCTAAACCTAACACTAACCCTATCCCTAACATTAACACTAATGCTAACCATAAACCTAAATCTAACACTAACACTAACTTGGGACCTAGCCCTAAACCTAAATATAGCACTAACCATAACACTAACCCTAACACTAACTCTAAACCTTTCACTAACCCTAACACTTTCCTTATACCTAACCCTAACCCTAACCCAAACACTAACACCAAACCTAACCCTAACTCTAACCCTAACACTCACACTAAACCTAACCCTAACGTGAACCTTAACCGAAACCTTAACACTAACCCAAACCTTAGCACTAACCCTAAACTTATCCCTGACCCTAACCCTATCACAAACCGTAACAATAAACCTAACCCTAAACTAAACCTAACACTAACTGTAATGGAAATTTTAACAGTAACACTAACCCGAAACCAAACCCTAATTCTAACTGTAACACTTGCCCTAAATTTAACCAAAACTCTAGTCCTAACTTAAATTTTATCCTATCCTAACAGTAATTCTATTCTTAATGCGTACCCTAACACTAACCCTAATGCAAACCCTAACACTAACACTAATTCTAACACTAAAGCTAACCCTAAATGTAACCCTAAAGCTAACACTAAACCTAATTCTAAATCTAACACAAGTTTTAACACAAACCTTAACACAACTCCTAACCCTAAACATAACATCAACTTTAACCCTAAAACTAAACATAAACCTAAACCTCATCCTAACTGTAACCCTAAATTAAACAAAAACCCTAACCCTAACACAAACCCTAACACTAACCCTAACCCTAACACTAACCTTAAACCAAACTGTAACACTAACTCTAATCCTAACCATAAATCTAAACCTAAAACTAACACCAAACCTAAACCTAAAACTTAACTTAACCCTCAACATTACGCTAACCTCAACAATAACACTATCCCTAAATAAAAATATAACTCTAACACTGAACATAAACCTAACCATAACCCTAAAAATAAAACTCACCCATATTTTCAAACTATCCTTGAAAGTAACCCTAAACCTAACCATAATGCTAACCCTACCACTAAAACTAAACCAAATCCTAAGGCTAAACCTAACACTAACCTTATCCCTAAAACTAACCCTAAACATAACACTAACCCTAATACTAACCCTAACCCTAACACTAAACATAAACCTATCTTTAACCCTAAAATTATTGCTAAACCTAAACCTAACACTAACACTAACACTAACACTAACCCTAACATGAACCCTAACCCTTACCCTAACACTAAACCCAACCCTAAATCTAATCCTAACCCTAAGCCTAATACTAATCCTAAATCTAACCCTAACCCTAACACTAAACCTAACACAAAACCTAACCCTACACCTAGCACTAACACTAACCCAACCCTAAACCTAACCCTAAAAATAACCTTAACACTAACACTAACGCAAACCTAACACTAAAATTAATCTCACCCTAACTTAATCCTACCTGTAAACCTAAACTAACACTTACTGTAACCCTTAACCTAACCATTAACCTAACCCTAACACTAGACCTAAGCATATGCGTAATCCGAACCCTAACACTAAACCTAAACCTAACTTTGACGCTAACCCTAAAACTAACCCTAACCCTAAGGCAAACCCTATCCTTAACTCAAAACATAACCCTAATGCTAACCCTGACACTAACCCTAAACCTAACCCAAATTTAACACTAACCTTAAACCTAATCCAAACCTTAACACCAACCATAACCATAACCTTAAAACTAACATTAACCCTAAACCTAACCCTAATGCTAATTCTAACAGTAATTCCAATCTTAACCTATGAGTAACCCTAAATGTAACCCTAACCCTGACCATAACACTAACCATTAACCGAAGACAAAGCCTAACTAACCGAAAACATAATCCTAAACTTAACATAACAGTAATCCTAAACTTTAACTAACACTAGAACTAACCATAACTCTAACCCTAACCATAACCCTAACACTAACAATAACCCTAACTCCAAACCCAAGGTTATCACTGACACTAAACTTAAACATTACCCTATAACTAACAATAACTCTAAACATAACATTAACCCTAAACCTAACACAAACCCTAACCCTAACCCTAACACTAAACCTAAAACTAACACTAAAAGTAACATTAACTATATCCCTAATTCTAACCCTAAACCTATCCATATCCTTAATTTTAAACCTATATCTAACCCTCACACAAACCAAACCCTAACCCTAACACTAACCTTAACAGTTATTCTAAAACTAACCCTAACCCTAACCCTAAACCAAACTCTTAAACTAACCCAAACACTGACCCTAACCCTAATCCTAAACCATGCACTAAAACTAACCCTAACCCTAAAACTAACTCTCAATCTAACCTTAAACCTAACACTAAACCTAACTCTTAAACTAACACTAACCTTTAACTTAATCCAAATACTAAACCTTACCATATCGCTAACCTTAACAGTACCCCTAAATCTAACACACTAAACCTCTCCCTAATCCTAACATGAACCTTAACACTAACCATAACTGTATCCTTTACTTTAATACTAAAACTAACCCTAACCCTATCACTAATCGGAAACCTAATGCTAATCCTAACACAAACCCTAGACCTAATTCTAAGCCTAAACCTAACCTTAAAACTAACAGAAAACCTAACACTAACAATAACACTAACCATAACCTCAATCCTACCATAAACCTAACCTAACATTTACCCTAAACATAACCCTTACACAAACCCTAACCTAAACACAAACTCTAACCCTAACCCTGACACTAACACTAACCCTAACCCTAACCCTAACTTAACCCTAATTCTTAATCTGACCCTAAACCTTACCCTAACCCAAACACTAATCCTAACTCTATCATTAACAATAACACTAACCCTAAGAGAAAAGCAACCTAATCATAACCCTAAATGTAACCCTAAACCTAACCCTATCACTAACTCTAAAACTAACCCTAATCCTAACCCTAATGCTAACCTTAATTCTAACCCTAAACCTAAAACAAACACTAAGCTTACCCTAAACTTAGCCCAAACACAAACAATAATCCTAAACATAACTCTTACCATAATCCTACACTAAGCCTAAACCTAAATCTATTCCTAACCCTAATACTAACCCTAACACTAACCTAACCAAAACCATAACCATAAACGTAACACTAACCCTAACCCTAATACTAACTCTAAAACTAATCTTAGCTGTAACTCTAAACCTATCTCATACTCGAATAAAAAACCTATCCCTAACCCTAACCCTTAGAAAAAACCTAACACTAACCCTTTCCCTAACACTAAACCTAACTCTAACTCTAACCCTAACACTAACCATAACCATAACGCAAATCCAAACGATACCGATAACCCTAACTCCTTTCTAACCCTAACCACAACCCTATCCCTAACCTAACCCCTACCCTAACCCTAACCCTAAATCTAACACTAAAACTAAACGTAACCGTTAATCTAACGATAACCCTAACACTAACCCTACAAAAAACCTAACTCTACATCTAACTCTAACAAAAACTTAACTCTAACCCTAACCCAAACCTAACCCTAAACCTAACTCTAATTTAACTGTAACTGTAAACCTAAATCTAAACTTACCCTCACCCTAACAGAAATTCTAACACTAATTCTAACACTAATCCTAATGTTAACCCTAGCACTGTTTCTATCTGTAATCATAACCTAATCCTTACATTTAACCTAAGAGTAATCCTAAACCTAAACGTAACCCTAACCCAAACACGAACCCTAATTCGATTCTAACCCTAACACTAAACCTAACACTAAACTTAACCCTATCTCTAACACTAACACTAACTCTAACACTAATCCTAACGACAACCCTAAGACTAACACTAACCCCTACACTAACCCTATCACTAACACTAACCCTAAACATATCACTAAACCTATCACTAACCCTAACCCTAATCCTAAACCTAACCCTAACACTAAAACTAACCTTAATTCTTACCCTAACCTAACAGTAACACTACCCTTAACCTTAAACATAACTGTAAACTTAACACTAAACCTAACCCTAACCCTTACCCTAACACTAACCCTAACCCTAAATCTAACCCTAGCACTAAACCTAAACCAAACCCTAACAGTAACCGTAACACTAATCCTCACCCTATGCCTAACATTAATCTCCAACATATCCCTAATTCTAATACTGTTCATAACCTTAACCCTAACACTAACTCAATCACCAACACTAACCCTAATCCTAAACCAGACCCTAACCCTAACACTTACCCTAAGTGTTATTCTTACATGAACCCTAAACTTAACCCTATCACTAACCCTAAACCTAACCCTTACCCTGAGAGTAACCCTAAACCTAACCCTTACCATAACATGAAAAATAAACTTAACCCTAACATGAACCCTAAACTTAACCCTAATCCTAACACTAACCCTAACCCTACCTCAAATCCTGACTCTAATCGGAACTTTAAGCCCAACCTTAATACTAATTCTAACACTAACATTAAGCCTAAAGCTAAGTCTAACCCTAACCCTAACACTAACCCTAAACATAACAGTAACCCAAACCCTAATACTATATCTACCCTAACACTAGCCATAACCCTAAACATTACCCTAACCCTAAACTTAACCCGAACACTAACCTTAACCCAAACCCTAAGAATGAAAATAACCCTAACACTAACCAAAACCTAACACTAACCCTAAAACTTATCCTAACCCTAACCTTAACCATAACGCTAACCCTAACACTAATTTTAAACCTAACCCTAAAGTTAAACATAACATTTATAGTAACCCTACACCTAACAGTAAACATAACCCTAAACCTAACACAAACCCTAACCCTAAATCTAACCCTACCCTACCCTAACCCTAACTAACCCTAACCCTAACACTAACCTAATACTAAATCTATAATTAATTTTAAACATAACCCTTACTCTAATACTAACATTAAGCATAAACCTAACCCAAAACTTAAACCTAACCCTAACACTCATCCTAAATCTAATCCTCAACCTAAAATAAACCTAACACTAACCATAACCTAAAACTAAATCTAAGCCTAACCCTAACACTAAACCTAGTGTAACACTAAACCTAACCCTATCCCTAACCCTAATCCTAACTTTAACCATAACCGTGATTGAAACCATAACCCTAAATGTAACCCTAAAACAAACCCTAACATTAACCCTAACACTAAACCTAACCCTAACACTAACACTAAAACTAACAAATTGTAACCACAATCCTAATCCATACTCTAATCCTATCCCTAAACCTAATCCTAACACTATCCAATACCCTGAAACTAACTGTAAGACTAACTCTAACCTTTATCCTAAATCTAAATTGAACCTTAACACTAATTGTAAACATAACCCTAACATTAACAGTAACTGTAAACCTAACACAAACCTAACCCTAACAGTAACACTAACCCTAAACTTAACCCTAATCCTATCACGAACCCTAACCCAAACCAAAACCCTAACCCTAACCTAACTCTAATACTAACACTTACCTAACTCTAAGTGTAATTCTAACCCTAACACAAACCCTAACACTTACTCTACCCTAAGTTTAACATGAACCCTAAACCTAAACATACCACTAAGCCTAACCCTCAACCAAACCCTAAACCTAACACTATCCCTAAAACTAACACTAACTTTAATCCTAACAGAAACCCTAACCCTAACACTAACCCTAAACCTAACTTGAAGCCTAAACCTAACCCTAACCCTAATCCTAACCTTAACAATATACCTAACACTAACCCTAAAACTAAACCTCGCACTAACTCTAACGCTAAAACTAACACTCATATTAAACCTAAGAATAACCCTAACCCAAAGAGTAACACTAATCCTAACATGAATCCTAACCCTAGTCCAAGTCCTAAACCTAAACCTAATAATAACCCTAACCCTACACCTAACACGAACCCTAACCCTATCCCTAACTCTAAAAAAACCCTAATGCTAACATTAACCCTAACCCTAACAGTAAACCTAAACTGAAGCCTAAGTCTAATCATAACACTAACTTTAACCCTAACCCTAACCAAAAACTATCCTAACACTAACCCTAACCCTAACCGTAATCGAAACTGTAACTATAACTCTAAACATAACTCTAACACAAACCCTAAAACAAACATTAACCCTAACCTAAACCTAAAACAAACCCTAACCCTCATTTTATTCTAAAATTAATTCGAACCATAACCCTTAACCTCATCCTAATTCTTAACCTAACCCTAACCATAAAACTAATTTTAACACTAACTTTAACCTATACCCTAACACTAACACCAACAGTAACCCTAACCATAACACAAACGCTAACTCTAACCATAACCCTAACGTTAACCTAACCCTAACCATAACCCTAAACTAACACTAACCCTAAACCTAACACTAACCCTATCACTAAACCCTAAACTTTATCCTAACCCTAACACTAACCCTAACTTTAACCCTAACACGAACCCTAAACTTAACCCTTATCCTAACCATAAAACTAACACTAACTCTAACCCTAACTGCAGCCCTAACACTATCACTAACCATAACCTTAACCCTACACTTAACACTAATCCTCACCCTTACACTAATCATAAACCTAACCCTAAATCTAACCTAAACCTATCTCAAAACCTAACAATAAGCCTAACCCTAGACCTAATTCAAACATTAACCCTAATTCTAACCCTAATCCTAACACTAATACTAACACTAAACCTCACCTTTACCCTAAAACTATCCCTAACCCTAAACCTAAATCTATGACTTATTCAAACCCTAACCCTGTCACTCACCCTAACACAAAACCTCAACCTAAATCTAACCCTAACACTAACCCTAACCTAGAACTAACACTAAACCTAACCCTTACACTAACCCTTATGTAACAAAAACCCTAAACCTATCCCTCACACTAATCTTAATTTTAATCATAACTGTAATTGTAACCATAACCCTAACTGTAACCCTAACACAAACCATTAACTTAGCCCTAACACTAAACATAAACCTAACACTAAACCTAAACCTAACCCTAACAGTACAACTAACACAAATTGTAACCACAATCCAAATCCAAACCCTTATCCTTTCCCTAACCCTAACCCTAACACTAATCATAACCCTAAACCTAAGCCTAACACTAACCCTAACCCTAATCCAAAACCTAACCCTGACACTAACTCTAAACCTAACCCTAACACTAACCCTAAGCCTCACCCTAACCCTATCCCTAAAACTTACATAAACCTAATCCTAAAACTAACACTAAACCTAATACTAAGGCTAAACAAAATGTTAAAACTAACTCTTAACCCAATGCTAACCTTATCACTAATCCTAACCCTAAACCTAATTATAAACCGAAAACTGATGTTAATCCTAACTGTAACCCTAACCCTAAGCATAACCCTAACCCTAAATATAATGCTAAAACTAACCCTAACACTAACCCTATGCCTCACTATAAACCTACTCCTAACCGTAACTCTAAAACTAACCCTAACACTAAACCTAACAATATACCCAAACCCATGACTAAGCCTAACCCTAACCCTATAGGTAATCCTAATTCTTACAGAAACCTTAACCATAAACCTAAAACTTATCTAAACATAACCCTATTTCTAACTGTAACTGTAACAATAACCCTAAACCTAAACCTAACCCAAACCCTAACCCGAACACTCACACTAATCCTAACACTAACTCAAATCCTAACACAAAACCTAAACTTAAACATAAGCCTAACCCAAACTCTAACGCTAAACCTTACCCTAACCTTAACACTAATACAAGCTATAACCCTAATCCTAAACCTAATACTAACAATAACCTTAACCCTTACAGTAACATGAACCCTCACCAGAAACCTAAACATCACCTAACCCTAACCTAAACCTAACCCTAAATCTAACCCTAACCCTAACCATAACACTACTCCTAACCATAACCATAAAACTAAAATAAGACTAACAATAACCCTAACTCTAATCTAACCCTCATCCTAAAACTAAAGCTAACACTAAACCTAATCCTAACCGTAACACAAATCCAAACCCTAACCCTACCCTGAACCTAATCCTAACAATAACTTTCACAATAAGCCTAATCCTAAACCTAACACTAATACAAAACCTAAACCAACACTATCCTTAACCTAACACAAACCATAACCCTAATCCCAAACCTAACCTTAACCCTAAAGGTAACCTTAACCCTAACATTAAACCTAAACCTCACCCTAACTATAAAACTTTACATAACCCTTACCCAAACCCTAACATAACACAAACCGTAACCCTAACCCTAAAAATAACCCTAACAATAACCCTAATCTTAAGCCTATCTTGAACCATCACCATAATTCTAACCATATGGAAACCCTATACCTAACCCTTATCCCAACACGAACCTTCAACCTACCTATCACCCTAAACCTAACACTAACCCTAATTCTAAACCTAATTTTAAATATAAAGCTGACATTAACCCTAATCTTAACTGTAACACGCACCCTAACCCTAACCTAAACCTAAGTCTAAACCTAACCCTAACACTAACCCTTAACTTAACCCTATCTTGAAACCTAACACTAACCTAACCCTAACCCTAACCCTAAATTTCATCCTTACCATAACTGGAACCTTAAACATAATCCTAACTGTAACCCTAAAACAAATCCTAACCCTTACCCTAACACTAAAACTAAATCTAACATTAACCCTAACCCTACCCCTTAAACTAAACCTTAAATTAACCCTAAACTTAACTCTAACCCTAATAGTATCCCTAACACTAACACTAATCTTAATCCTTAAGATAACACTAACCCTAACTCAAAACCTAAATCTAATTTTAATCCTATCCCTAACCCTAACTTTAACCCTATCGCTAACATATCACAACACTAACCCAAACTGTATCCCTAAACATAAACCCAACCCTGAGATAATCCTAACAATAAACCAAACCTTAAACTAACCCAAACACTAAATTTAGCCCTAACCCTAACAGTAACCATAATCATAACCCTAAAACTAACCCTAATAAAAACCCTAATCTTAACAGTAACTTGAACACAAACACTAACCCTAATCCTAAACAGAAACCTAAACCTAAACCTAATCCTAACAATAACCCTAAACTTAACTCTAAACATAACTCTAAATTACTCTAACTTAACCCTAACTAAAAGTAATCCTAAGCCTCACCGTAACCCTAACCCTAACCATAACACTAACCCTAACTATAACTCTACACTAACCTTAATTTAAGTCTAACACTTACCCAAAACTAATCCTAAATCTAACCATATTCCTAAACATAACACTAAAGCTAACCCTAAACCTAACCCTAATCCTAACCCTAACACTAACCCTACCCCTAACCTAACCCTAAACATACATATAACCCTAAACCTAACACTATCTTGAAACCTAACACTAACCTAACCCTAACACTAACCCTAAATTTAATCCTAACCTGAAAACAACCTTAAACATAATCCTAACTGTAAACCTAAAACAAATTTTAACCCTAACCCTAACACTAAACCTAAACCTAACCCTGACCCTAACACTAACCATAAACCTAACACTAACCCTAACCCTAAACCTAACACTAATACTAACCCTAACCCTAACCCTTACATTATAACTAACCATAACCCTAACACTAATCACAAACTGAACATTACCCTAACCCTAACCTTAACTATTAACCTAACACAAACCCTATAGCAAAACACAACTCTAACCATAACCTAACACTAACCTCACCCCTACCTAACCATAACCCTAACCCAAAAACACACTAACCCTAACACTCACCCTAACGCTAATCTAACACTAAACCTAACCCCAACGCTATCTCTGTCACCAACCGTAACCCTATCCCTAACCCTAACTTTAACAGTAACACTAACCCTAACCCTAACACTTTTCCTATCGTACCCGTAACTGTAAAACTAACCTTAACCATAACCCAATGCCTTACTCTAACCCTCTTTCTAACCATAATCGTAATTGTAACACTAATCCTAACTCTGACACTAACGCTAAACCTAAAGAAAACACTAATCCAAACACTAATCCTAAACCCAACCATAACCCTAACACTAAAATTATCTTTTAATGCTAACCCTTACAAAAAGCTTAAACCTAAACCTTATCATAACACAAACCATAATTCTTAACACTAACCTAACCCTAAACATAACTTTAACCCTATGGCTAATTCTATTGCTAACCCTAACCTGAACCCGAACCCTAAACCTAACCCTAACATTAACCAAACCCTAAGCCTACCATAACACTAATTCTATCCCTAACCTTAACCCTTAAAATACCCTAAATGTAACCCTAAACCTAACACTTTCCCTAACTTTAACCCTATCTCTGACATAAACACAAACACTACACCTAACTATAACCCTAACCCTCACACTAACGCTAACCCTAAATAATTCCCTAAACCTAACACTAACCCTAACACTAACTGTAACACTAACACTTATCCTATCCTACATATAACCCTAAAACTAATCCTAAACTTAATACTAAGCCTCATGCTAACTAAATTCTAACCACAACCCTAACACTAGCCCTATCACTTACCCTAACAGAAACCCTAAACCTAACACTTAACGTAACACAAAACATATCTCTGAACCTAAACCTAATATTATAACTAAACCTAACCATAAACCTAACTCTAAAACTATCCCTAAACCTAACCCAAACTCTAATCCTAACACAAACCCTAAAACTAATTCTAACCATAAAACTAACCCTAACACTAAGCCTAACCTAACCCTAGCCCTAACACGAAACCTATCCTAACCCTAACACTAACACTAACACTAAGCTAACCCAAAACCATATCCTATCCCTAACACCAACCCTAACCTTATTTCTAACCCTAAGCTTAAACCTAACCCTAAACCTAACACTAAACTTAACACTAACAGTAACTCTAAACCTAACCCTAACCCTAACACTAACCTCAACTTTAACCTTAAGCCTATCAATAACCCTAAATCTAACACCAACTCTAACCCTAACATTAACCGTAATGCTAACTTTAACCTAAATGTAACAATAATCCTAACCCTAACCCTAACCCGCAACCTAACCCTAACACTAACCCAAACACTAACCCTAACCCTAAAACTAACCATTACATTTAAACTAAACCAACCCTAAACCTAACCATTAACACTAACCCTAAACATAACCCTAAACATAACACTAAACCTAAACTTAACCCTAACCCTAAAACTATCTCATAACCTATCCCTTATCCTAACACTATTCCTAAACCTAACCCTAACTCTAACAATAAGAGAAAGCTTAACCCTAAACCTATCGCTAACCCTAACCCTAATCCTAACACGAATCCTAATCCAAACACTAACAATAACCGTAATCCTAACCCTAACACTAACACTAACCCTAAACCTAAACCTAAACCTAATCCTAAACCTAACACCAATTCTAACCCTAAATCTAACCATAATACAAACCATTAAACTAACCCTAACCTTCTCCATAAACTGAACACTAAACTTAACCTTAACCTCAATCCTTATTGAACAAAAATTTAACCCTAACCATAACATAAAACTTAACACCAACCATAACCCTAACCATAACACTAACCCTAACCCGAATCCTAACTTAATTGTAACCCTTATCCTAATCCTAATCATAACACTAACCCTAAATACAACACTAACCCTAAACCTAGTACTAACCTTAAACCTAACCCTAAATCTAAGCCTAACACTCACCCTAACCCTAACCCTAACAGTAAAAATATCTCTATTCATAACCCTAACCATAACCCTAAACCTTACCTTAATCCATCACTAACCCTAATACTATCCCTAACCCTAAATCTAACAGTAATACTAGCAATAACCCTAAACCTAGTCTAACTCTAATCCTAATCCTAACAGTAAACTTAAACCTAAACTGAAACCTAAAGATAAAACAAACCCTAATTCTAACCCTAAGTCTAACCCTAACACAAACCCTAAACCTAACCCTAACTGTAACACTAACCCTAAACCTAACAGAAACCCTAAACCTTACCATAACCTGAACCTTAAACTAACCCTAACACGAACCTTAACCTAACACTAATCGTCATTCAAACCCTAACCCTAACTATAACAATAACCCTAATCCTAAACCTAACCCAAGCACTAACTTTAACCTTAAAATTAACCCTAACCCTAACACTAAAACTAAACCTTACACTAACCCTATCCCTAACTTTAACACAAACTCTAACCCTAACCCTAAGAGTAACCCTAAACCTTACACTAAACCTAACCCTAACGCTAACACTAAACCTAACCCTAACACTAACCATTACCCTTACCCTAACCTGAAACCTAGTGATAACCATAATCCTAACCCTAAAATTAACCCTAATCCTAACCATAACACTTTCCTTAACACTAACCCCAACCCTTATCCAACCCCAACAGTAACTCTAAACCTAATATTAACATCAACCCAAAACTTCCCCGAAACCTAAACCAAACCATAACCCTAACCCTAACACTAAACCAAAACCTAACACTATCCCTAAACCTAACTCTTAAATTAAAACTAAACCTAACTCTAAACCTGATATAAAAACTAATCCTACCCCTAACTCTAACCCTAAACCTAATTATAACGCTAAACAAAACACTAATGTTAACCCTAAGTGTAACCCTAACACTAACCCTAAACCTGAACCTAACACTAACCCTAACCCTAATGCTAACCCTAACATGAACCTAAGCCAAACCCTAATTCTAACCTAAATCTGACCCTTACCCTATACTTAACATGAACCCTAAACCCAAACCTAACCCCAATGCTGATATTAACCTAACCCTAACCCTAATGCTAAATTAACCTTAATCCTAACACTTAACCTAACCCTAACTCTAATCCTAACCCTAACCCTAACAATAACACTTGCACTAATTATAACACAAAACATAAACCTAAACCTTATCCTAATGCTGAACCTAACCGTATCACTAGAACTAACCCTATCCCTAATACTACCCCTAACACTAACACTAAGGATAATCTTAACCGCAACACTAACCCTAATTCTAACCCTAACATTAACCGTAACATAAACCGTAAACTTAACCATAACCCTAACCCTAACCTAACTGTAATCCTAACCCTAAATTTACACTAAACTTATCCCAAAAACTAACTCTAATCCTAAACTTAAACCAACCACTAACACTAAACCTAACACAAACAAAATCCTAACCCTAACCCTAACACTAACCCTAACCCAAACACGAAACCTAACCCTAAACCTAACCCTAGCACTAACCCTAACCCTAATAGTAACACTAACACTAACCCTAAAATGAACACTATCACTAACCCTAAGCCTAACTGTAACCATAACCCTAATTCTAAACCTTACCCTAAACCTAAACCTAATATGAATCCTAACCCTACCATAATATGAACCCAATCCTAACCTGAACCCAAACCTAACCAAATCATAAAACTAATTATAAACAAAACTCTAAACAAAACCCTAAACCTAAACCTAACCTTAACCTAATAGCAACCCTAACCCTAACCTAAACCTAACACTAACATAACACAAAACCTTACCTAACCCTAACATTAATGCTAAATCTAACCATAAAACAAACACTAATTCTAATTAGAACCCTAACCCTAACCTTAACACTAACCCTAAGCCGATCCCTTACACAAACACTAACCCGAATCCTAACACGAACCCTAACCACGAACCTTAACCTAACCCTTATTCTCACCTTAACCCTATCCCTGATCCTAACCATAACCCTGACACAAACCCTAACCCAAACCATAAACCTAATCCTAACCTAATCGTAACCATAAGGCTCACCTAATCCTAAACCTAAGTTTAACACTAACTAAAACACTAAATCTAACCCTAACCCTAATGGTAACCATAACCATAATCCTAAACCTAACACTAACCCTAATTTTAACACTAACCCTAATCGTAACCCTAACCCTAACACTAACCTTAACCCTACCCTGAACCCTAAAACTAAACCTAACCCTATCATTAACTCTAAAGCTAACCATAATCCAACCATAACCCTAAACATAGCCCTAACACAAATACTAAGCCTAATCCTAAAACTAACAAACCCTAACCCTAACACTAACACTAACCCTAACACCATCCCTAAACTTAACCCTAACCATAACTCAGACACTAACCCTAACACTAACTGGAAATTAACCCTAACACAAACCCTCCTCCTAACCCTAACCTTTATTCTAACACTAAACCTAACTCTATCCATGAACCTAATGTGAACCCTAAACCTAACCCTAAACCTAACCCTAATTTTAACACTAACCCTAACCCTAACCCTAACCCTAATCCTAACCCTAACCACAACACGAACCCTAAACCTAACACCAACCATAACCCTAAAACTAATCCTAACCAAAACACTAACACTAACCCTAATCTTAAGCCTAAACCTAACATTAATCCTAAACATAACTCTAAACATAACTTTAATCCTCACCCAAACGCTATCCCTAACCTTAACCCTTACTCCAACATAACTCTCACCCTAATCCTAATCCCAAAACTAACCTTCATACTAACCCTAACACTAATTTGAATCTAACCCTAATACAACAGTAAACCTAACAATAAACCTAACCTTACCCTAACCCTAATCATAAACATTATTCTAGCCAAAATTCTAATTGTAACCCTAAATCTAACCCTAATCCTAAATTTAAACCTACAACAAGCCCTTATTCTAACCCTAACATTAACTCTAACCCTAACAACCACTAACTCTAAACCTAACCCTAAAACTAACTCTAATGTAACCCTAACACTAAACCTAACACTTACTCTTACCTAACCCTATATCAACCCTAACACTAATCCTAACCTTAACCCTAATATTAACCCTAAATCTAACCCTATCATTAAACCTAACCCTAACCCTTACACTAACCCTAAACCAAACCCGAATACTAACACTAACCCTACCCTAACCCTAACAATAACCTTAAATCTAACCCTAACCCTAACATGAACCTGAACTCTAAACCTAACAATAACCCTAACCCTAATACTAACAATAAAACTCACCCTAACGCTAAACAAAATGCAAACCTAACCCTAACCCTAATCCTAACCCTAACAAAACCCTAACACTAACCTTAAGCCTAAACCTAACACTCACAATAACATTAACCTAAACCATAACACTTACCCTAACCCTAACACTAACCCTAATCCTAAACTTAACACTAACCCTAACACTAAACCTTAACCAAACCCTATTTCTAACCCTCACACTAACACTATCTCTATCCCTAATTCTAAATATAACACTAAACCTAACCCTAACACTAACACTAACAGTAATCATACACCTAACCATAAACCTTACAGTAACCATAACACAAATTGTAACCCTAACGCTAACACTAACCCTAAGCCAACCTTAACCATAACTGTAATACTATCCAAACCCTATCACTTACAATAATTAAAAAAAAAAACCTAATTCTACCCGTAAACTTAACCTAAAATTAACCCTAACTTTAACCCTAACACAAAACATAATCCTAACTATAACACTAACCCTATCCCTAATAAAAACCCTAACACTAAACCCTAAACCTATCACAAACCTTTAGTCTTTCCCTAATCATAACCATAACACAAAAACTAACTCTAACCTTAACATTAAACCTAACTCTATACCTAATCCTACCACTAACCATAACCTTGACCCTAACCCTAAACCTAAGACTAAGCTTATCCCTATCCCTAACCCTAACACTAACCCTATCCCTGACACTAACCATAATGCTCACCCTAACACTAACCCTAACCCTATCCATAACCTGAACCCTAACACTAAACCTAATTCTAACCCTAAACTTAATACTAACACTAACATTAACCCTAACCCTAAGGCTAATCCTATCCTTAACCTGAAACCTAACCCTAATGCTAACCCTAACACTAACCCTAACACTAACCCAACCATAACACTAACCTTAAACCTATCCCAAACCCTATCACCAACCCTAAATCTAACATCACCTTAAATCTAACAGTAACCCTAACCCTAACAATAATGCTAATCCTAACCATAATCCCAACCCTAACCTAACACTAACCCTAACACAAACCCTAACTCTAACCATAACACTAAACCTAACCCTAACATAACCTTAACCCTAACCTTAACAGTAACCATAAACCAAAGACAAACCCTAACCTAAACCATAATTCAAAACTTAATGTAACCGTAACCCTAACCCTTAACTAACACTAAACCTAATCCTAAACTTAAAACTAACCCTAACCCTACCCTTAACCCTAACACTAACCCTAACTCCAAAGTTAAGCCTATCAGACCCTAAACTTAAACGTAACCTTAAACAAAACACTAACACTAAAACTAACAATAACCCAACCCTAACACAAACACTAATCCTAAGCCTTACAATAACACTAACCCTAACACAAAAACTAACCCTAACTTTAAACCTAAACCTAACACTAACAGTAACCCTAACCATAACCCCAACACTTATCCTAACACGAACCTAACCTTTATTCTGACCCTAATCCTATCCATATAAATAACCCTAAACCTAAACTTAACAATAACACAACCCCTAACCCCAAAACTAACCCTATCACTTACCTGAAAACTAACCATGACCCTAACCCTAAACCTAACTCTTAAGCTAAACCTAACACTTACCCTAACACTAATCCTAAACCTTACACTAACACTAAACCTAAACCTAAATATAACTATAATCTAACCCTAAATCTAACACTACACCTAACTCTTAAACAAACCATTCCCCTTAAATTAACCCAAATCCTAAACCTTACCATAACAATAATCCTAAATGTAACCCTAACTCTAACACTAACCCTATACCTAACCCTATCCCTAATTGTTACACTAAACAAAAACCTAACCGTAGCCCTAACACTTACCGTAAACCCTTCCTGAACCTAACACTAACCCAAAAACTTAACCTAAAGCTAACACTAACCATAACCCTAAAACTGTCCCTAACCCTAACCCTAACCCTAAGATGAACCGGAACCCTAACCCAAACACTAACCCTAAAGGTATCCCTAACCTTAACTCTAACACAATCAATAAAATTAATCCTAACCCTAACATTAACTATAACCTTATCACTAACCTTAACACTAACACTAAGCTTAACTCAAACCCTAATGAAAACCTAACACTAACACTAAACCTATCAGTAACCCTAATCCTAACCATAACCCTTCCACTAACACTAACCCTAACCCTAAACCTAACACTAAACCTAACCCTAACCCTAACTCTAACACTAACCATAACACTAATCCTATCACTGACTCTAAACCTAATCCTAACTGTAACCCTAGACCTATTTTTATAATTAACCATAATCCTAACACTAACCCTAAGACAAACCCTAACCCTATCCTTAACACTAACCCTAACCCAAACCCTACCCTAAACCTCAAACTAACCCTAACAGTAATAGTAATCCAAACCCTAACAATAACACTAATTCTAACCCTCATCCTAATCCTACCCTCAAACTTAACCTAACACTAACCCGAACACTAACCTTAACCGTAAATGTAACAGTAATCCTAATCCTAACCCTAACCCTAACCCTAAATTTAACCATAATCCTATCTGTAATGCTAAACTAACCCTAAACCTAACATTAACTTAAATCCTAACTCTAACCCTAAAAAATCCCTAACCCAAACCCTAACACTAAACCTAACACTAACCCAAAACCTAAATCCATCCTTAACTTTAAAACTAATCCTAATCATAACCCTTACCCCAACACTAATACTAACACTAACCCTAAACCTAACCCCTAGGCTAACACTAACCATAACCCTAAACCTAGCACTAATACTAACCCTAAACCTAACACTATCCCTAACTATAACACTAACCATAACACTAGCCTTAACAGTGTCTCTAAACTGATCACTAAACTTAACATTATCTTTAACCCTAAACTTAACCATAACCCGAACACTAACATTCAATCTGAACCTAACCCTAACACTAACACTCATGCAAAACCTAACCCTAACATAAATCCTAACCCTAAACCTAACACTAAACCTAACTGTAAACACAAGCCTCACGCTAACTGTAACACTAACATTAAACTTATCCCTAACCCTAACCCTAACACTAACCGTAACCATAAACTTAACCCTAATACTAAACCTAAAAGTAACATTTATGCATAGTTTAACACTAACACTAAACCTAACCAAAACCCTAATCTTAACTGTAACACTAGCCCTAACCCTAACCCAAACCCTAACCCTAACCCTAACTCTAAACCTAACAGTAAACCTAACCCTAAACTGTACCCTAAAACTAAAACTAACCCTAACTCTAACACTAACCCTAACCCTAACACTAACCGTAACCATAACCATAACACTAACCCTAAACCTGACCGTATCCCTATCCCTAATACTAACCCTAAACATATTCCTAAAACTAACACTATACCAAATGCTAACCCAAAACCTAACCCTAACCCTAAGCTAACTCTAATCTTAAGAGAAACCCTAAACCTAACACAGACCCTAACACAAACCTTAACCCTAACCTTGCCACTAACCTTAACCCTAATGTAAATCCTCACCTTAACCCTAACACTGAACTTATTGCTTACCCTAACCCTAAAACAAACGCAAACACCAACCCTAAACCTAACCATAACTTTACCTGTACCACAAACACTAACCCTAACACTAACCCTATCATTAACCCTAACTGTAACCCTAAATTTAACCATAACACTAATCCTAACCCTAAACCTAAACCTAAAACTAACCCTAAACCTAATCCTAAACCTTACACTAAACCTAACCCTAACACTAACCATAACACAACCCTAATCATAAACATAAAACTAACCCTAAAACACACCCTAACCCAAACACTAACACTAGCCCTAAACATATTCCTAAAACTAACACTATATCAAACTCTAACCAAAACCCTAACGCTAACACTAAGCTAACCCTAATCTTAACAGAAACACTAAACCTAACACAGACTCTAACCCAAACCCTAACCCTAACCCTACCAGTAATCTAAACCCTAATCTAAAACCTAAGCTTAATTCTAACACTAAACTTAATGTTAACCCTAACACACATAACCAATATCAATCAGAGAGATTAAAATTAAAATAACACATTTAAGGAAGACTTTCAGAAAAATGTGTTATGAAATGTACTGAAGCAAAACCTTGGAACTCACCCCTAAAGCTAAAACTAACCCAAGCACCAACCGAAACCCTAACCATAACACAAAAACTAAACCTAACACTAAACCTAACCATAATCCTAATTTTAACACTAACACTAACCCTAACCCTAAACCTAAACCTAACACTAACCTTAAACCTGATCCTAATCCTAACACTAAACCTAATCCTAACACTAACCCAAACACTAACTCTAAACCTATCTGTAACCCTAACACTAACTCTAAACCTTACTGCTACCAAAACTCTATCCCTAATCCTAACACTAAATCTAACCCTAATCCTAAACATAACACTAGCATTAACCCTACCCCAAACCCCAACCCTAATCCAAACTGTAACCCTAACCCTAATACTAAAACTAATCCTAACACAAACCCTACCACTAAGCCAAAAAGTAACCCTATCCTAACTCTAACACTAACCCTAACCCTAACGCTAACTCAAAGCCTAACACTAAACCTAACCTTCAACCTAAACATAACCGTAACCCAAAACCAAGAACTTACCCTATCCCTAAACTCATCCGTATCACTATGCCTAACCCTAACACTAAATCTAAAACTTACACTAACCCTAACCATTAACCTAACGGTAATCCCAACACTAATTCTAAACATAATCATAACACTAACCCTAACACTAACCCTAAAACTAACCCTTACCCTACACCTATCCCTAACCCTAAGACAAACCCTAACCCAAACCATAATCCTAAACCTAACCCAATCCTAACCCTATCCCTTACCTAACTCTTACCAAAAAACTAACACTAACCATAAAACCAAAGCTAAAACTAAACCGAACCCTAACACTAACCCTAACCCTAATTCTAATTATAACCATAACATTAATTGTAATTCTAACCCTAACCCTAAAACTAACCCTAATCTTATCCCTAACTCATACACTATACCTAAACCTAACTATATGCCTAACACTAACACTAACTCTAACAGTAACCCTAACACAAAACCTATACCAAACCCTAACCCTAACCCACAACCTACATTAACCTTAACCCTATAACTAACCAAAAACCTAAACCTAAACATAACTCTATCACTAACCCTAATCCTAAACCTAACACTAACCCTATCTCTTCGCTAATTCTATCCGTAAACCTAACTTTAACCTTAACCCTAACACTAACACTAAACCTAAACCTAACCCTAATCCTAACATTGAACCCAACCCTAACCCTAACACTAACACTAACCCTAACATGAAACTTAATCCTTACCCGAACCCTAAGAATAACTCTAACCCTAATCTTAACCCTAACACAAACCCTCACTAAAACCATAATGCTAACCCTAAATTTACCCTAACACTAAACCCTACCTATACCCAACACTATCTCTAATAAAAACCCTAACTCTATCACTAATCCAATTCCTACCCCTAACCCTAAAACTAATACTAATGCTTATCCTAACTCTAACACTAATACTAACACTAAAATAGATCCTAACTCTAACCCTAACTCTAAACATAACACTAACCCAAACACTAAACCTAACACTAAGCTAATCCTAATCTTAACGGAAACCCTATACCTAATACTGTCCCTAACACAAACCCTAAACGTAAACCGAACAAGTAACCCTAACACAAACCCCAAACCTAACTCTAAATCTAAACATAAGCCTAACCAGAAACTTAACCCTAATCCTATCACGGACCTAACCCTAACACTAACTCTAACCTAAACCTATCAATAACCCTAAAACTAACCCTAACTCTAATCCTAACTGTAATAATAAACCTAAACCTAAACTTAACCCTAACACTAACCTTAACCCTAAACCTATCCCTAACCTTAACACAAGCCCTAACTCTTATCCTAACATTAAACCTAACCCTAAACCTAAACCTCACCCTAACACAAACCCAAAACCTTACCCTATTACTAAACCTAACCCTAATCAAAAATCTACACCTAAATCTAACACTAACCCAAACACTAACCATAACCATTACCCTAATACTAACTCTAACACAAACTGTAACCCTAATCCAAACCATAATCCTTACCCTAACCCTTACAGAAACCCTAACTCTAAACTTTACCCTAACAGTAACAATAACCATAAACGTAACTTTCACCCTAACACTAAACCTAACAATAACCTTTAACCTAACACTAACCCTAAACATAAACATAAACCGAACGCTAATAATAACCCTAAACCTCACTTTATCCCTAACCCTAACCCTAACAGTAAGACTAAATCTAACACTAACCCTAACCCAAACACTAATCCTAACCCTAACTCTAACCCTAAACCCAACACTAACCCTAAACCTTACAGTGAACCTAAACCTAACCTAAAACTAACTCTAAACCTATCCTTAACACAATCCCTAACCCTAACCATAAATCTAAAATGAACCCTAACTTTAACCCTAACATGAACCCTGAACTTACCCTTAAACCTAACCCTAACACAAACCCTACACCTAATCCTAACCCTAACACTGAACCTAACCCTAACACTAACACTAACCCTAACCCTAACTCTAACCCTAAAACTAATCGTAACCCTAACACTAAACCTAAACCTAATCCTAACACTAACACAAACCCGAACACTAATCATAACCTAACCCTAATCTTAAACCTAACCCTATCCCTAACCCTAACAAAAGAACAAACCCTAATCCAAACCCTAACCCTAACCCTAACCTAACCATAATTCTAACCCTTACCTAAATGTAACCCTAATCCTAACACTTACACGAACCCTAACTCTAACAATTCCACTAAGTTCAACCATCAAACAAATCCTAACCTTAACCCTAAAAGTAACCCTAAACCTAAACCTAACTATAACAATAACACCAACCCTAACGCTAAGGCTAACATTAACTCTAACTCTAACACTAACAAAAACCTTAACCCAAATCATAACCCTGAACTTAATCTAACCCTGACTCTCATCTTTAACTAACCCTAACCACTAACCATATACAAACACTAACTTTAACACTAACCGAACCGTAAAAATAACCCTAACATTAAAATTAAACCTTACCCTAACCCTAACACTAACTCTAAACTTAACGCTAACCTGAAACATAACACTTACCCTCACCATAACCCTAACAATAACACGAATCTTATCTTTAAATCAAACTCTAACCTAACACTAAACTTAACACTAATCATAAACCTAATCTTAACCCTAAACCTAACACTAACCTTAAAGCTCACCTTAATCCTGTAGCCTAAACCTAACAAGAACCCTAAATCTGACACTAAGCCTAAACTCATCCATAACACTAACCTTAAATCTAACCTTAAATCTAACTCTAACCGTAACACAAACCATTACTCAACCCATACCTGTAACCCTAACTTAACCATAATGCTAACTGTTACCTAACACTAACCTTACTTCTAACCAGAACACTAACCCTAACACTAACCATAACCCTATTACGAAAGCTTACCCTAACTATACCACTAAGCCTAAGCCTCACCCAAACCTTAACCCTTACCCTAATACTAACCCTAAACCTAACCCTAAACTTAACACTAAGAGTAACCCTAAACCAAACCATAAACTGAATGCTAATACTAACTCTAAACCTCACCATAACCCTAACCTCAATACTAACATTAACCTTAAACCTAACATTTACCCTAACCCAAACACTAATCCTAAACCTAACCCTAATATTAATCGTAACACTAACACTAACCCTAAACCTAAACCAAAACCTAAACATAACAGTAACCCTAAACTTAACCCTAGCAGGTACCCTAACCCTAACCCAAACTGTAACCCTTACACGAACTCTAAAATGAACCCTAACCCAAACACTAAAACTAACACTAACCCTAACCCTAAACCTAACCCTAAACCTAAATGTAACCCTAAACCTAATCTTAGCACTAACTTTAAACCTAAACCTAACCCTAACCCTAAATTTAAACCTAAACCTAAGAAAAAACCTAACTCAACTAATATTCCTGACCCTTATCTAAACCTAACCTAACCTTTACCTAAACGTAACCCTAACCCAAACACTAAACCTAATGATAATGCAAACCCTAAAACTAAACCTCACTCTAAACCTAACACTAAACTTATCACTAACCCTAACAATAAACCTAACCTAAGCATAACGCTAACTCTAACCCTAACCCTAACCCTAACACTAACAGTTAACCTAAACCTAAACCTACCATGAATCCTAACCCTAACCCTAACCCTAACCCTGAAACTAACCCTAACACTAACCCTAAACCTAGCCCTAACCCAAACCCTAACCCAAAACCTTAAACTTACACTTACTCTAACCATAACACAAACCCTAAAACTAACCCTAAGTTTAACCTAATCCTAAACTTAAACCTAACCCTAAACTTAACCCTAACCCTAACTTAAACCGTAAGCCTAATGCTAAACCAAACTCTAACACTAACCGCAACCAGAAACCTAACCCTAAGCCTATCTGTAAACCTAACACAAAATCTTACCCTAAAACTAGCACTAACACTAACACTAACACTAACCCTAACACTAACCCTAACCATAACACTGACCCTAACCATAACCCTAAACCTTACTCTACTTCTAATGATGACCCTAACCCTAATGCTAACCCTAACACAATTTGTAAACCTAACCATAAAACTAAACCTAGCATCAACCCTAACCCTAACACCAACCCTATGTTTAACCTAACACTAACCCTTACACAATCCTGAAACCAAACCATAGCCCTTAACCTACTTCAACCCTAACACTATCCTTTACCTAACACTAACCCTAACACTAACACTAACCATAAAACTAAAGCTAAAACTTACCTTAACCCTAACACTTACCCATACCCTAACTCTAACCCTAACCATAAGGCGAATCGTTACTCTAACCCTAACCCTAAAAATAACCCTTAACCTATCCCAACTCAAAAACTATACCTAAACCTAACTGTAACCCTAACACTAAACCTAAGTTAAACCCTAAACCTAACCCTAAATCTAAAACTAATCCTAACCCTAACATGAACACTAACCCTAACACTAACCCTATTACTAACACTAATCCTAACCTTAACCCTAAGAGTAACACTAACCCTAAACCTAATCCTAACCGTAACACTAACACCAACACTAACCCTAACTATAACTCTAACAAGAAACCTATAACAAACCCTAAATTTAACCCTATCAATAACCTAACGCTAACCATAAACCTACAATAACCCTAACCCTAAAACTAACCAAAACCCTAAACCTAACAATAACCCTATCACTAATTCTAACCCTAGCACTAACCCTGTCCTTATACCTAACCCTAACCCTAAACCTACCACTAATCATAACCCTAACCCTAACACTAACACTAACCCTAAACCTAACCCTAACCCTAACACTAAACTGAACACCAATTTTAACACTAACACAAACCCTAACAGGAACCCTAACCCCAACCCTAAGCGTAACTCTAACCTTACTCCTAATCCTAACACAAATCCTAACCAAAACCATAGCCCTAAGCCTAAACTAACCTAACTCTAACCCTTTCCTAACACTAACCCTAACCCTAATCAAAACCCTAACTCTATCACTCACCCTGAACCTAACCCTAACCCTAAACCTAACAATAATGCTAATCCTAATCCTAACCCTAACATAAACACTAACATTAACTCTAACTATCACCCTAAATAAAACACTAACCCTAACCCTAATCTAACTGTAACAATAACCCAAACACTAACCCTAACACTATGATAACCCTAATTTTTACTGAAACACTAACCCTAACCCTGTCTTCAATAAAATCCTAAATTTAACCCTAACTAACTCTAACTCTAACTCTAAAACTACACCTAAGTCTAACAAGAACCTTAAACCTAACCATATCTCTTACTCTAACACTAACAGTAACCCTAATACTAACCCTATCAATAACCCTAAAGCTAACCCTAACCCTAAGCCTAACACTATCCCTAACCCTAAACCTATCCCTAACATTAAAAATATACCTAAACCTAACCCTAAAACTAACACTAAATCTAAACCTAAACCTAACCCTATAATGAACCCTAAACTTACTTACAACTAACCCTAACCCTAACCCAAATACTACTCTACCCCTAACACTAAACTGAACCCTAACTCTAAACTTTACCCTAATACTAACCCTAACACCAACCATAACCCTAATATAAACCATTACAAGAACCCTAACCCTAACCCTCACACAAATACTAAGCCTAATCTTAAGCCTAACACTAAACCTAAACTTAACCCTAACTTTCACCCCAAACCTAAACCTAACCCTAACCCGAACGCTAATATTAACCCTAAATCTAACCCTATCCATAACACTAACCTTAATAATAAAACTAAACATAACGCTAACCCTAACCCAAACACTAACCATAACCAAAAACAAAACCCTAACCATAAAACTAACCCTAACCCTAATCCTAATACAAACTATAACCCAATCCATAACCGTAACAGTAACCTAACACTAATGCTAACACTTACCTAATATTAACCCCACTTCTAAGCAGAACACTAAACCTAACACTAACTTTATCCCTAACCCTAACATGAACCCTAATTCTAACTATTCCACTAAGCCTAAGCCTCACACAAACCCTAACCCTAACCCTAATATTAATCCTAAACCTAAAACTAACCTTAAAACTAACACTAACACGAACACTAACCCTAATCCTAACCCTAACAAAAACACTAATGCTAACCCTAAAAATAACCATAACCCTAAAATTAAACCTAACACTAAACCAAGACCTAACACCAACCTTAACCCAAACACTAATCCTAACATTTACCCTAACCATCACCATAAAATCAACCCTAACCCTAAACCTAAAACTAAACCTAAACCTAATAAAAAACCTAAACCTAACACTACATGAACCCTAACCCTAACACAAACTCTAAGACAAAATCTAACCCTAACTCTAACCCTACCACTAAACCTAAACCTATCCCAAACTCTAACCTTAATCCTAACACTAAACCTAACATTAAACCTAAAACTAAAAATAACCCAAACACTATCCCTAACCAAAAACCTAACCTTTACCCTAACACAAACCCTAACCCAAACACAAACCCTAACCCTAAACCTAACACTACCCTAACCCTAAACCTAATCCTAACTCTAAACTAACCCTAATCCTAACCAGAAACCTAACCCTAATCCTAACTCTGGATAAAACTAAACTTAACCCTAAACTTAACCCTAACTTCTAACCAAAACCTAATCCACATTCTAACAGGAACACTAACCCTAAACCTAACCCTAACTCCAACATTAAACATAATCCCAAATTTATCACTAACCTTAACACCTAACCCTAAACCTAACCCTAACCCTAATACTAACACTTACCCTATCACTAACACTAACACTAACCCTAAAGCTAAACCTAATACTACACGAACCCTAAGCCTAACACTAACCCTACCACTAATACTAACCCTAACCCAATTCCTAAACTGAACCCTAACAATAAACATAACGCTAACTCTAACACTAAAACTAACCAATACAACAACCCTAAACCTAACTATATCCCTAACTCAAACCCTAACCCTAAGCTTAAACCTAATTTTAACCCTAAACCTAACCCTAACAGTAACCATTACCTAATCCTAAACCTAATTTTAAACCTAAAAATAACCCTGACAACAACCCTAATTCTAACCTAACATGAACTGTAACCCTAACCATTCCACTAAGGCCAACCCTATTTTAAACACTAAACCTATCCGTAACACTAGTCCTAAACCTAACAATAAATTTAACTCTAAAACTAACCCTAATCCTAACACTAACACTAACAATAACACTAAATCTAAATCTAACCCTAACACAAACCCAAACCCAAATATTAACTTTGACCCTAATTTAATCCTAACCCTCACACTAACATTAACCATAACCTCAACACTAACTGTATCACTGCCCCAATCCCTAAGCCTATCCCTATATCTAACACTAACTCTATCTTTAACCATTACTTTAACCCTAACACTAATACTAAGCCTAACACTAACCCTAACACTATACCTAATCTATCCATAACCCTAAAACTAACCCTAAAGCTAACATTATGCCTCACTCTAACCCTGTTTCTTATCATAACAAAAATTCTAATTTTACGTATAACCCTAACAAAAAACCTAAACCTAACCCTTACCCTAACACATACCATAATTCTTACCATAACACTAACCAAAACACTAACCCTAACACTAACTATAACCCTAATTCTAAATCTAACCCTAACCCTAACCAGAACCCTAAATCTAAATCTAACCCCAAAACTAACCTTAACTATAACCCTAACACTAACCAAACAGTAGCCCTAACCACAACCCTAACCCTAAGAGCAACACTAACTATAACCCTAATTCTAACCCTAAACCTAAAAAGAGCTCTAAAACTTTTACTAACCCTAACGCTATCCCTATCCCCAAACATTACACTAACACTAACATTGAACCGAACCCTAAAACTAACCCTACTCCTAATCCTCATCCTAAACCTTACTCTATCACAAATCCTAACCTGACCCCTAACATAAATCCTAACCCTAATCCTAACACAAACCTTTACCTACAAGAAACCCTAAAACTAACCCTAAACTTAACCATAAGCCTCACTTTAACCATAATACTAACCATAACCCTAAACCTATCCCCACTTTTAACACAAACCCTAACCCCAACCCTTACCCTAACACAAAGTATATCCCTCTCATGAACAATAATTTTAACTCTAACCCTAACCCTAACCCTAAAGCTAAACCTAAACCTCACTCTAACCATAATCATAACCCTAAACTTAACACTTAACCTAAACTAACCCTAACCCTAACCCTAAATCTAAACCTAAACCTAACTCTAACCCTAACCATAAACCTAATTCTCACCCTAATAAGAAAAATAGACAAAAGCCTAACCGTAACACTAACCCAAACACAAAACCTAACCCTAATAATAACTCTAAACCTAACCCTAATCATAATAATAACAATAACCCTAATCCTAACAATGACGCTAACACTTACCCTAAACATAACCCTAAAGCTAACACTAAACCTAACCCTAAAAGAAACACGAAACCTAACTCTAAACTTAACCCTAACACTAAACTTAACCCTAAATCTAACACTATCCCTAAATCTAATCTTACCCTAACCCAATCCCTAACCCTAGACGTAACACTAGAAATAAAACTAATCCTAAACCTAAGCATAAACCTAACAATAAACCTAACCCTAACCCTAATATTAACACTAACCCTAACCCTAAACCTAACACTAACATTAACACTAACACTAACACTAACCCTAAACCTCACCCTAAACCCAAACCTAAGCTAACACTAACCTTAACAAAAATCATAAACCTAAGTCTAACCATAAACCAAAACTAATTTTAACCCTAAGTTTAAACATAACCGTAACACTAACCCTAATGCTAACCCTAACCCTAAACCTAAACTTAACACTAACTCTAACCCTAACCCTAATAAAACCCCTAAATCTAACCCTAATCTTTAAATAAACCCTAAACTTAACCCTAACCTTAACACTAAACCTAACTCTAACCCTAACCCTAACCGTAATACTAATACTAACACTAAAATTAACAATATCTCCAACATTAATCATAACACTAACCTAACGCTAACCAAACACTAAACCCTAACACTAACCCGAACCCTTACACTAACCCTAACCCTAAATCTAAATTAACCAATAACCCTAACCATAGCACTAACACTTTCCCTAACACAAAACATAACCAGAAACATAACACTAATCTTAACTTTTACCTAACACTAACCCTAACAATAACACTAAAACTAACCCAGCCCTAACCATAACACTACCCTAAACCTAACATAACCCAAACCATAACAGTAAAACCTAGCCCAACATTAACCCAGACCTGAAAACTAACCCTAATCCTTTCCATTACCCTAAACCTAACCCTAAACCTAACTCTAACCCTAACCCTAACACGAACCCAAACCCTAATCATAACCTAAAAACTAACCCTAACTTTAACCTTCACTTAACCCCAACACTAAACCTAACCCTAACCTTATACCTAACACTGACTCTAATCCTAACTTTACCATAACCATAAAACTAACACTAACCCTAAAACTCATTCTAATCCTGAACTTAACATAACACTAACCCTAACACTAACCATAAACCTAACTCTAACCCTAGACAAGACACTAATTTTAAACCAAGGCTTAACCCTAACCATAACACTAATGCTAACCATAACCCTAACCCTAACCCAATACCTAAAGCAAACCGTAACACTAACACTAACCCTAAACCTAAACCAAACCTAACCCTATCACTAATCATAACCCTAACCTTACTCCTAAGAGTAACACTAACCCTAAACCTGACCGTAGTCCAAACCATTAAACTAACAATAAACCTCAAATTAACTAACTAAAAGAAACCCTAAAAATAACACAAACCATAATGTTAATACTAACATTAACCCTAACACTAACCTTAAACCTACACCTCTCTATAAAAATAACCATAACCTTAACACTAACCCTAACACTGACACTAAACCTAAACCTTACCCTAAACCTAACATACTAACAATAATCCTAAACCTAAACCTGAACCTAACACTAAACCTAACCCTAAGGCTAACCATAACCATAACATTGATCCTAACCCTAAACCTAACACTAAACCTAAAACTTTCTCTAACCCTAAAAATATTCCTAACACTTACCCTAATCCTAATCCTAACCATTACACTTACCCTAACCCTAACCCTTTCCCTAACACTAACCCAGACTCCAACACTTACCCTAAACATAATTGGAACCCTAACCCTAAACCTAACACTAAAGCTAAACCTAACACAAACCCTAACCCTAACACTAACTGAAACACTAAACCTAACTGTAAACCTTACTTTAATCCTAACACAAACCCTAACATTAACAATAAACCAAATACTTACCCTAAATCTAACACTAACCATAACCATAACCCTAAAACTAACAATAACCCTAAACCTCACCCTAAACCTAACCCTAACCTAAACTAACCCTAAAACTAACCATAACCCTAACACTAACCCTAACCCTAACTCTAACCCTAACCCAAACAATAATTTTAAACCTAAGCCTAACCCTAACCACAAACCTAACCCTAACCCTTACCCTAAACCTAACAGAAAACTAAACCTAATCTTAACCCTAACCCTAAACCTAAACCTAACCAGAAACCTAACATTAAACCTAAACCTAACCCTCACCCTAACCCTAACACTCACCATAAATTAACCATAACCCTAACCCTATCCCTAACGTAATCCTAACTTTAACCCTAACCCTAACCCTAACACAAACCCTTCCCTAAACCATAACCCTTACTCTAACCTAAACCTAACCCTAACCTTTATCTTTCCCTAAACTTAAACCTAAACTTAAACCTAACACTAACCCTGACCCTTATCATAACACGAACCCTAACCCTAACCTATCCCTAACCATAACATTAACCCTAACACTAGACAAAATCCAAATCCTAACTTTAACCCTAACACTAACCCTAACCGTAATCATGACACTAACTTTACACTAAAACTACACCTAACCCCAAACCTAACATGAACCATAAACTTAACTCTAACCTGAACCAAACCCTAACACTATCCTTCACCATTACACTAACCCTAACCCTAACACTAACACAAATCCTAAACCAAATCCTAAACTTAACCTATCCCTAACCGTAACCCTAACCCCAAACCTAACCTTAACACTAAAGCTAACCCTAATCATAACACTAACCCTAAACCTCATTCTAATCCAAACCCTAAACCTAACATTTACCCTAAATTTAACTTTAACCCTACACAAACACTAGGCCTAAACCTAACCCTAATCCTAATCATAACCATAACACTAACCCTCACCCTAATCCTTATGCTAACCCTAACACTAACTCTAACCCTAAAACTAACTCTAATTGTAACCCTAATCCCATACATAACACTTATCCTAAACCTAAACATAACCCAAATCCTATCCCTAACACAGACACTAATCCTAACACTAATCCTAATACTAACCCTAACCCTAACTCTAAAACTAAAATTAATGCTAACTCTAACCCTAGCCTAAACCCTAACCCTAAACCTAACCCTAACACTAACCCTAACCGCAACCTTATCCCAAACACTAACCTTAAACTTAACCATTAAATTAACCCTAACCATAACCCTATTCTTAACCGGACCTTAACCCTAACCCTAACCTAACACTAAACTTAACCCAAACACTAACACTAACCATCCCCTAAACCTAACCCTAATCATTACACTAACCCTAATCATAAACCTAACCATAATATTAAACCTAACATTATCCCTAAACTTAATGCTTACCCTAAACCTAACTTTTACCCAAACACTAACTCTAACCCTAACCCTAAACCTAATACTAACCCTAAGCCCTACCCTCACTCTAACCCTAACTTTACATCTAAACCAAACCCTAACAGTAACCCTGTCACTAACACTAACCCTATACCTAACCAAAACTCTATCCCTAACCCTAAACCTAACACTAACCCTAACCTTAATCCTAACATTATGTTAACACTAACACTAAACTTAACCCTAACTCTAACCTTAAATTAAACATTAAATCTAACCCTAAACCTAATTCTAACTGTAACACTAACCCTAACACTAACCCTAACCCTAAGAGTAACACAACTCTGAACCATAACCGTTACACTAACTCTAACCATAACCCTAAACCTATCCCTTACACTAACCCTAATCTTAACCCTAAACTGAAACCTAACCCTAACACAAACCCTAAACCTAACGCTAATACGAACCATAACCCTAACCCTAACCCTAATTTAACCCAAACCTTAACCCTAATACTAACACTACTCCTAACCCTATCCCTAAACCTATCCCTAAACCTAACCCCAAACCTATCCCTAACCCTAACCTAACCCTAAACGTCAACCAAAGTCTAACCCAAATTTTAACCTTTATTATAACCCTAAATATAACCCTATCTACACCCCTCCAGACTATAAACCTAAACCTAACACTAACGAAAACCCAAACCCTAACACTAACCATAACCCTAACCCTACCACTAACACTAAATCTAACAATAAACTTATCCTTAACCATAAATTTTACCCTAACAATAACCCTAACCCTAACCCTAAAACTAACCATAAACCTAAGCCTAACACAAACCCTTTTCGTAACCCAAACACTAAATTTAACCCTAACACAAACACTAACCATTATTTAAATCTTAACCCTAATCCAACACTAAACCTAACCCTAATAATATCCCTAAACTTCAATCTAACCGTGAAGCTAGCCATAATCCTAATCCTAATCAAATAACACTAACCCTAAACCTAAGTATAACCCTAACACTAAGACTAATGCTAACCCTAAACCTACCCCTAAACCTAAAGCTATCACTAACCCTAACCTTAACCCTAACACGAATCCTAAACCTAACCTTAACCCTAACCTAACTCTAAACATAGACATAACCCTAACACTAACCATAATCCTAAACCTTACCAAAATCCTAACACTAAACTTAACCCTGCCCTAACCCTAACCTAAACCTAAAAATAACCCTAACCCTAACACAAATCCTAACTCTAACCCTAACACCAACCCTAAATCTAACCCTAACACAAACCTTAAAACTAATCCTAACCATAATCTAACCATGAACCTAACCCTAACCCTACAACTAACCCTAACCTTAACACTAACCCTAATACAAACATTGGCCTAACCCTAATCCTAAAATTACAACAAACACAAACCCTAATCTACCCCTAACCCTAACACTAACATAAAGCTAACATTAAATCTATTACAAACAATAAACCTAACCCTAACACTAAGTCTAAACCTAACCCTTACCCAAGGCTAATAATAACCCTAAGCCTCACCATAACCCTAACCCTAACACTAATCCTAATTCTAAACTTAACACCTTCCCTAAACCAAACTCTAACACTAATCCAAACAATAATCGTAAGTCTAACCCTAACCCTAAACAAAACTCTAGCCCTAACCCTAAGCCTAACCCTGATCATAAACCTGACACAAATTCTAACCGTAAACCTAACCGTAACCCTAAACCTAACACTAACCCTAAACCAAACACTAACCCTAACCCTAACACTAATACTAACACTAAAATTAACAATAACTCGAACACTAATCATAACCCTAACCCTAACCTAACACAAAACCCTAACACTAACCCTAACCCTAACACTAACCCTAATGCTAAACCTAAAGTAGCCCTAACCCTAACCCAAAACATAACCATAAACATAACATAACACTAATCCTAACTTTTACCTAACACTACCCCTAACCCTAACAATAACACTAAAACTAACCCAGCCCTAACCCTAACACTAACCCTAACCCTAACATAACCCTAACCCTAACAGAAAAACTAACACTAACCAATAATCTAACCCTAACCCTAACTCTAACCCTAAACCTAACACTAAACCTAACCCTAACAATAACCATAACACTAAATATAACCTAATTTCTAACAGTAATCTAGCACTAACTCTTTACATAACACAAACCCTAACCCTTCCCCTAACCCTTACATAATCCTAACTCTAACCCTAACCCTAACACTAACAGTAAAATTAACCCTAAACTTAACACTAACCCTAAACCTAACACTAACCCTAACCTCAACCCTAAGTGTAACCCTAACCCTAACACTAACACTAACCCTATCCCAAACTGAACCCTAACCCTAAACCTTATCTAACCCTAAACCTAACCCTAAATCTAACACTAACCATTACCGCAACACTACCCCTATCACTACCCCTAACCCTAAGCCTATCCCTATATCTAACACTAACCCTATCCTTAACCCTTACTTTAACCCTAACACTAAGCCTAACACTCAACCTAACACTATACCTAATCTTCCCGTAACCCTACAACTAACCCTAAAGCTAACATTATGCCTCATTCTAACCCTGTTTTTTATCATAACTAACACCCTAATTTTAATTCTAACCCTAACAAAAAAACTAAATCTCACCCTTACCCTAACAAAAACCATAATTCTTACCATAACACTAACCTTAACACTAACCCTAACCCAAACCATGAACCTAATTCTAAAACTAACCCCAATCTTAACGGGAACCTTAAATCTAATCCTAACCCCAAAATTAACCTTAAATATAACCCTAACACTAACCAAACAGTAACCTCACCACAACCCTAACCGTAACAGTAACAGTAACCCTAACCCTAATTCTAACTTTAAAACTAAATGTAACTCTAAACCTATCCCTAACCCTAACACTATCCCTATCCCCAAACATTACACTAATGCTAACATTGAACCTAACCAAAAACTAATAACCCTAAACCTATCCCTAACCCTCACCCTAAAGCTTACTCTAACACATACCCTTACCTGACCCCTATCACTAATACTAACCCTAACACGAACACTAACCTTTACCTACAAGAAACTCTAAAACTAACCCTAAACCTAACCCTAAGCCTCACTCTAACCCTAATCGTAACCATAACACTAACCCTATCCCTAATTTTAACACAAACCTTAACCCTAACCCTTACCCTAACACAAAGTATATCTCTCACACGAACACTAATTTTAATCCTAACCCTATCTCTAAATCTAACCCTATCCCTAGCCTGAAACCTAATCCTAACCCTAAACCTAAAACTAAACCTAAACATAACCCTAACTCCAAAATAAACTTTAACCCTAACACTAACTTTAACACTAACCCTAACCATAAACCTAGCCCCAACCCTAAACCTATCCCTAACCCAAAAACTCTCTCTAACCCTAACCCTAACACTAACACTAAAGGTAATCCTTAACCAAGCCCTAACCCTAATTCTAAGCCTAACCCTAACTCTAATATGAATCCTAACACTAACACTAACACTAACACTAACTCCTACCCTAAACCTTACACAAAACCTAATCCTAACCACATGACTAACCTTAATCCTAAAACTACCCCTTATCATAACCCTTACCCTAAACCTAACATGAACCCTAAAATAATCTGTAACACTAACCATAACCCCAATCCCATCCCTTACACTTAAAATAACCCTAAACCTATCCCTAAACCTAACACTATTCCTAATTCTAACTCTAACCCAAACTCTTATAATAACCCTAAACCTAAGCTAACCCTAAACCTAACACTAACCCTAAACCTAACCCTATTACTAACCCTAATCCTTACTCTAACTCTAACCCTACACCTCACCATAAATGTAACTTTAACCCTAACACTTACTCTAATTCTAATGCTAACACTAACCCTCAACCTAACTCTAACACTAACCAAAACACTAATCCTAACCATAACCTTAATTCTAACTGTAACACTAACACTAGCCCTAACCGTAAACCTACAACTAACACCAAAAGTAACTCTAACTGTAACTCTAACACGAACCCTAAACCTAACCCAAACCATAAATGTAACAATAACCCACACCCTTACCCTAACCCTAACACAAACCGTAACCCTAACCCTACATCTAACACAAACTCTAACCAAGCCATAACCCTATCCCTAACCTAACATTTACCCTAAACATTACCTAACACTAACCTAACCCTAACCTCAACCATAACACTAACCCTTAACCTAAGCGTAACACTAACCCAAATCTCAATATTAACCCTATAACTAACCCTAAAACTAAACCTAACCCTAAACCCATCACTAATCCTAATTCTTACCGTAAACCTACGTGTAACCCTAAACCTAATTCTATTCTTAACCGTAACCATAACGATAAACTTAACCCTAAACCTAACACAAACCCTAACCCTAACACTAACACTAACCCTAAACCCAACTTTAACACTAACTCTAAAACTAACCTTAACCATATCCTTAACCCTACCCTAAACCTAACCCTAATACTAATCCTAACTCTAACTGTAAACCTAAACTTAACTGTACCCCTAACCCTAACCCAAGCCCTAAACATAACACAAACCCTAACATTAAACCTAACACTAACCCTGAACAAAAGCAAAACCCTAACACTAACACCAACCCTAAAGGTTACCCTAACCCTAAACCAAACCCAAACACTAAATCTAACCCTAATTCTAACCCTTACTGTAACACTAAACCTAAACCTAATTTTAAGCCTAAACCTAAAAATAACGCTAAACCTATCCCTAACCCTAACACTATTCCTATCTTAACACTAACACTGTACCTAACTCTAAACCTAATCCCATCCCTAACCTTCATCCTAAACCTTACCCTAACACAAACCGTAACTATAACCCTAACACTAACACTAATCCTAACTCTAACCCTAACGCCAAACTTTACCTACAAATAACCATAAAACAAAAAATATACCTAAACCTAAGCCTCACTCTAACCCTAATCCTAACCATAAACTTAACAATAAACCTATCCCTAATCCTAACAAAAACCCTAACGCTAATCCTTACCCTAAGACAAATCATATCCATCAGAAAAACACTAATCCTAACATTAACCCTAACCCTAATTCTAAAACTAACCCTAACTCTAGCCCAAACCCTAACCCTAACCCTAAAACTAACCAAAAACATAATTCTTATTCAAAAACAAACTCTAACCCTAATCATAATCCTAACTTTAACACTAACCCTAACCCTAAACCCAGCCCTAATTCTAAACCTATACCTAACCGTAACAGTCTCCCTACCCCTAACCTTAACATTAATACTAAATCTACCCTAAACCTAGCCCTAACTCTAACCCTAACCCTAAAACTAACATGAACCCTTACTCTAAACCTAAGACTAACCCTAACGCTAAATCTTACACTTACGCTAAACCTAACAATATCCCTATCCTTTAACTTAAAATTAACCCTAAAAATCACCCTAAACCTAACCCTAACACGAACCCTAATCCTAACCCTAACACTAACCATAACACTATCCAAAACCCAATCACACACCTAACACTAAAATTAACCCTACACCTATCCATAACCCTAACTCTATACCTAATCCTAATACTAACTTTAACACTAACCGTTACAATAACCCTAAACCTAACCTAACCCTTACCCTAACACTACGCCTAAACTTAACCATATAACGAACACTAATCCTAACACTAACAATAACTCAAACATTAATTCTAACCATTACCCTTATTCCAACCATAACACTAACTCTAGCCCTAACCGTAAACCTACAACTAACACCAAAACTAACCCTAACTGTAACTCTAACACGGACCATAAACCTAACCCTAAATATAACCCTAACACTAACCCACACAATAACCCTAACCCTAAACTAAATTTAACCCTTTACCTAACCCTAACCCTAACACTAACCCTTAACCAAACCCTAAGACTAATCCTAATCCCACATTAACCTTATAACTAACCTTAACCTAAACCTAACACTAAAACTAACCCTAACCATAATCCGATGCCTAACACTATATCTAACTCTAATCTTAACTGAAACCCTAACAATAACCTTAACCTTAAACCTAACACAAACCAAACCCTAACCCTAACCCTAACAGTAACTCTAACACTAACCTTAAACCCAACCCTAATGCTAACTCTAAAACTTACTCTAACCCTATCCTGAACCCTAAACCTAAACCAAACCCTATCACAAATACTTACCCTAACCATAAAACTAACCCTAATACTAATCCTAACCCTAACCCTAAACTTAACTGTAACCCTAACACTAACCCAAACCCTAACCATAACACAAACCCTAACACAAAACCTAAAACAAACCCTAAACCTAAGCAAAACCCTAACCCTAATACTAACCCTAACCCTAACCCAAAGCCTAACATTAACCCTAACACTAAACCTCACCCTAATGCTAACCCTAACACTAACACCAACTGTAAAGATTACTCTAATCCTAACATTAACCCAAACACTGGCCATAATCCTATTCTTAAACCCAACACTAACCCTAACATTAAACCTAACCCTCACCATAACCCAAACACTAAACCTAACCCTAATCCTAACCCTAACACTAACACTAAGACTAAACCTAACTCTATTTCTAATGCTAACCAAAACACTAACTCTAACCCTAACCCTAACGCTAACTGTAACATTAACCCTAACCCTTAACCTAACCCTAAAAATAACTGAAACACTAATTCTAACCCTAACACCAACACTAACCCTAACACTAACCCTAAATTTTACACTACTTGAAACACTAACACTAACCCTAACCCTAAACCTATCCCTAACACTAACGTTAATGCTAATAGTAACCCTAACCCTAACGTTAACCCAAACACAAACCCTAAACTTTTCCATTACAGTGACCCTAACCCTACCACTAACACAAACCCTGACCCAAAGATAACCAGTAACCCTAACCAAAACACTAACCCTAAACCTAACTCTAAACCTAACCCTAATCTGAATCATAACCCTAAAACTAACCCTAACCCTAACAGTAACCCTAGCCTAAACCTAAACCTAACCCTGTCTCTAACCCTAACACTAACACTAACTCTAACACTAATTCTAACCTTAACCATTACCCTAACCTTAACACTCACCTAACATAACCCTAAACCTAAATATAACCCTAACCCAAACACTAAAGCTAACCTTAACATTAGCCCTAACCCTAACACTAATCCAAACCACATCTCTAACCCTAAACCTAATCATAAGTGTAACCCTAAACCTAACCTTAACCCTAACCCTGACCTAAAGCAAACCCTAATACAAACCCTAACTCTAACCCAAAGCCTAACATTCACCCTAACACTAAACCTAACCCTAATGTCAACCCTAACACTAACACCAACCATAAAGATTATCCTAACCCTAACACTAACCCAAACACTGACCATAACCCTATCCCTAAACCCAACACTAACCCTAACATTAAACCTAACCCTTAGCATAACACTAACCCTAAACCTAACCCTAACCTCAACTATAAAACTCACCCTAACCTTAATCTGAAATGTAACCATAATCCCAACCCTATCACAAACACTAAACCTAAACCTAAGACTAACCCTATAAGCCTAACCCTAACATTAACCTTAACCCTAAGTGTAATCCTAATCTTAACTCTATCCATAACCCTAACCCAACTTTAATCCTAATGCAAACCCTTACACTAACCCTAACCTTTACTGTAATTTTAAACTTAACAGTAACCCTAACCCAAACTTTAACACTAACACAAATCCTAACACTAAACCTAACCCTATACCTAACCCTAACACTAACCTCAACCCTAACCTTAACCCTAACAATAAACCTAACCCTAACTTAAAGCTAACACTAACACCCTAAACCTAAACCTTAGGCTACCCCTAACCCTAACCTGAACACTAATTCTAATCCCAACACTAGTTCTAACCCTAACACTAACCCTATCACTAATCGTAACTGTAACCCTAACCATAACCGTAACACAAACTGTAACCTAACCATATCCTAACCCTAAACCTAACCCTGTCTCTATCCCTAACCCTATCCCTAACACTAACCCTAACCCTTACCCTAAACCTAACCCTAACACTCACATTATCCTAGCCCTAAACTGAATACCAACTCTATTCCTAATCCTAATACTAACCCTTAACCTAACTATAAGCCAAACCCTAAAAATAATGCTAACCCTAACCCTAACACTAACCCTAACCCTAAACCTACCTCTAACCCTATTCCTTACCCTAAGCCAAACCCTCATCCTAATGCTACCCTATTCCTAACTATAATTCTTAGCCTACCCTAAAGCCTAACTTTATTACTAGTCCTAAACATAGCCCTCATTCTAGCTCTAATTGTAACACTACCCTGACCCTTATTCTGACCTTACACTAACCCTGGATCTAAACCTGTCCGTAACCCAAAACTGAACCTTAACACTACCTCTACCAGTAAACCCTTACCTAAACCTAACAGTAACACTAGCACTAGACCAAACCTAATCCTTAATAGAGTCATAAATCTAGATGTAGCCCTAAACAATATCCTAGCATTATCCCTAACAATTACTCTTAACCTAACATAAAGACTAAACCTATCACTAGACGCAATGCTAGTTCTAACTGTGGTCCTAAACCTAAAATTAACCTGACCCCACAATAATCCTTAATCTAATAGAAACCCTAGATCTAAACCTTATCCTAAACCAAAACCTAACCCTAACACTAGACTTATCCATAACCCTGACCCTAAAATTAATCATAAACATATCTCTCACTCTTGCATTACCCAAAGCCCTAAAGTTAGCACTAAACATCACACAAAACGTAGCCCTTATCTTAGCCCTAAACCTAGCACTAATCATAACCCTAACCATAACCTTAGACCTAACCCTAATGCTAACCCTTGCCCTATACCTAACCCAAGCTCAAACTCTAATCTTTAGCCTAAATATAACCCTATCCTAAACATAACACTAGCCCTTACTTAAAACCTAACGCTCGCCCTAACCCTATCCCTAGCTCAAATGCCTACACTTACCCTAACCCTAACCCTAACATTAACCCTAGGTCTAACCCTAACCTTAAACTTAACCATAACCCTAACCCTATCCCTAACCTTTGCTCTAACCCTATCAATTACCCTAAAGAAAAGCCAGACCCATACACTAACCCTATTCCTAACAATAACCCTATCATTAACACTAACCCTATCCATTACTCTAAACCTAACCAGAAACATAAACCTAATTCTATTCATTACCCTAACCCTATACCTGAACCCATGGCTAATTCAAGCATTTACCCTAAATCTTAACCTACACCAAACCCTACCTTGACCCTGACCCTAATAATACAGCTAGTTTTATTCTTGACACTTACCCTAGACCTTACCCTTAAAATAGACATAGCCATAACCTAACACTAAAACTAATACTAACCATAAACCGAGAATGAAATTATCCCTAGCTCTAATCATAGCCATTGCCATAACATAAACCCTCAGCCAAGCCCTAAACCTAGTCTTAATTCTAATCCAAACCCTAACCTTATTTTTAACCCAAATTCTAACCCTTGCCCAAGCCCTAAACCTAGCTCTAACCCTATCCCTTCCACTAAACATAATTCTAATCCTAACACTAACACTAACCCTAAACCAAGGCCTAATCCTAACACTAACCCTAGCACTAATCCTAGCCCTAATTCAGCCCTAACACTAAACCTACCACTAACCTTAGCCCAAAGTCTACCTCCAACTATCAACCTAGACCTATTTCTAGTTCTAACCCTATCTGTTACCATAACCCTAACATTAGCCCTAAACTTAACCCTAATCCTAGACATAGCCCTAAACCTAGATGTAACCATAACAATAAATCTAAGCCTAAACTTCACCCTACCATTAGCCCTAACACTATCACTAACATAAAACTAGCCCTAACACTAAGCCTAGTTCTAAAAAAAAAAAAAAACTGAGCCATAGCCCTATCCCAAACTCTACCTAACCTTAAAACTAGACCTGACATTAGCCATATCCCTAGCCCTAATCCTAGTTCTAAACCCAGCCTTAATTCTTACCCTGATAATAACCCCAGCCCTATCCCTAATTTTATTCCTTATCCTAGCACTAAACATAGCTGTAACATCATACCTTACCATAAAACTAATCCTAAACTTAACCCTAGCCCTAAACCTAGGCCTTAACCTAACACTAACCCTAGCACTTATCCTAGCCCTAATTTAGCCCTAACACTAAACCTAACCCTATCCTTATCCCTAAAACAAACTCTAAATCTCTCCCTAGACCTATCCCTAGTTCTAAACTTATCCCTTACCATAACCCAAAATCTAGCCCTCTCTCTAGCCACAACTTTAGCCCTAATCTTTGCCCTACCCCTAAACCTGGATAAAACCCAAACCTTAAGTCTAAATCTCACCCTAACTCTAACCCTAACAGCAATACTAATTGGAAAGCTAGCCGTAACCCTAACCTAGCCCTGAAAAAAAACTGAGCCATAAACCTAACCATTACTCTTAATCTAAACCAAACACTAAATCTATAACTAACCCTAACCCTAAACCTAACACTAAACGTAAAAATAATCCTAACCTGCTGAGAGCCAGTAGCCAAGTAGGTATGACAATTTCCTTGCCAGTGTACCCCATGTTGCTTAGAGGAAGGACTCGTGGAAATGGACTTGCCTTGGAAATTTTGCAGTGACATTGCATGTAAGGTGACCTTGCTCAAGGACCAGGGCGGATCCGGGTTTAGGGCAGATCAGGGTTTGGGGCTCTCCTTGGGTTTAGGGCGGTTCCAGGTTTAAGGTGTACCCTGCTGGGAATAGGGTGTATCCTGCTGCCTCAGGCGTGCCCACTCCTGTAGTTCCCATTGCGTTCTCCCAGGATTCAGAGAGTATTTTGGGATTTTGCTTCAGAACGTGTGTAGAGTGCCGGTGTGAGTTCAGGAATAAAGAATTGCTGTTTGAATCTACAAGGCTGTGAGTGGCTCATGATTTTGTGCCCAGCCAGACTGCGGCACTTACCCTAACCGTAACCCTATGCCTAACACTAAATGTAACTCTAATCTTAACTGAAACCCTAACAATAACCAAATAAACCCTAACCCTAAACCTAACAGTAACCCTAACACTAACCCTAAACCTAGCCCTAAACCTTGCCATAATTTGAGTGCTAACCCTAACCCTAGAAGTAATCTGACCCTGACTCAGATCTAACACTAACCTTAGCTCTAAACATTGACTTAATGCTAAACTAAGAAGTAGCCCTAATCAGAAACCAAGTTATTTCATTAGACGTAGCCCTAATGCTAACACACATTCTATGATAATTCGAGCCCTATCCCTAGGTATAACTCTAAGACTAACCCTAACCCTAAACCTATCCCTAACCCTATCCCTAATCCTCACACTTACCCTAAGCCTAACTCTCACCCTAATGCTACCCTAGTCCTAACACTAATCCTTAGCCTATCCCAAACCCTAACTCTATTACTAGTCGTAACCCTAGGCCTCATTCTAGCTCTAGCCCTAACCCAAATATGACCCTTATTCTGACCCTAACACTAACCCTAGATCTAATCCTGACATTAACCCTAAACTGGACTTTAAATCTACCCCTACTAGTGAACCTATACTTAAACCTAACAGAAACACTAGCACTAGACCAAACCTCATCATAAATAAAGTCATAAATCTAGCCTTAGCCCTAAACAAAAATTTTGGACTAGCCCTAACAATAGCCTTTAACCTAAAACAAGACTAACTCTATCCCTAGACCCAATGCTATTCAGAATTCTGGCCCTAACCCTTAACCAAACACTGATGCTTAACTTAACACAAACTCTAGCTCTAAATCTTATTCTAACCCAAAACCTAACCCTAACAATAGATTTATCCATAACCCTAACTCTAAAAGTAGCCATACCCATAATGCGAGCTCTTACATTACCTATAGCCCTAACACTAGCCATAAACATCAAAACAAACCTAGCACTTATCATAGCCCTAAACCTAGCCGTAATTGTAACCCTAACCATTACCCTAGACCTAACCTTAACCCTAACCCTCGCTCTAGTCCTAAACCTGGCTCAAACTCTAACCCTTTCCCTAACCATAACACTAACCCTAAACTTAAAACTAGCCCTGACTCTAACCCTAACGCTCACCGTAAACCTAACCCTACTTCAAACCCTAATACTTACCCTAAACTTAACCTTGACACTAACCCTAGGCCTAACCATAACCCTAGCCATAAACTTAACCTTAAATGTAGCCCTAACCTTAGCTCTAACCCTATACATTTACCTAAAGATAATGCTAACCCAAATGCTAACTCTAGGCTTAACACTAACCCTATCACTTACAAAACCCTATCCATTACTCTGACATTAGCCCTAAAACTGACCTTATCCATTATCCTAATTCTAAACTGAGCCCTAATGCTAATACTAGCCTTAACCCTAAACCTTAACCTAAACCAAACCATACCTGGACCCTGATCCTAATAAAACACCTAGCTCTAAACCTGACCCTTACCCTAAACCTAACCCTTACACTATACCTAGCCATAACTTAACCATAAAACTACCACTTACTTTGAACCTATACCTGACATTAGCCCTAGCCCTAACACATACCCTCAACCTGGCACTATACCCAGCCTTAATCCTAACCCAAACACTAACTCTAGCCCTAAATCAAATTCTAACCAGAAACCTAGGTCTAAAGCTAGCTATAACCCCATCCCTTCCCCTAAATTTAACCCTAACCCTAACACTAACACTAACTATAACCCTATTCCTAAATATGACTAACCCTAACTCTAACCCTAGCATTAATCCTATCCTTAATTTAGCCTTAACCCTAAACCTACCCCTAACCCTAGCCCAAAGCATAACTCTAATCACACACCAGTCCTATTTTTAGTTCTAACACTATCCATTATCATAACCCTAACACTTGCTCTAAACTTAATCATAATGCAGGCCCTAGCCCAAAACCTAGATCTAACCATTACAATAAATCTCAGACTAAATCTCATTCTACCACTAGCCCTAACACTATCGCTAATCCTAAAACTAGCCCTAAACCTAGCCCTAGTTCTAAAACAAAACTGAGCCCTAGGCCTAACCCTAAACCTAGCCTAATGGTAATGGTATACCTGACATAAGCCCTATCCCTAATTCTGACCCTAATCCTAACACAAAACCTAAGCCTACACCTAGTATTAATCCTACCCCTAATTCGTGTCCTATCCCTAACCCTGATCAGTAACACTGATCCTGACTCTGACACCAACACTAAGCTTATCTCTAATCATCTCCCAAAACCTACACCTAATCGAAACACAAAACCTTGACGTAGAACTAATGCTAACTCTAATCTAGCCCTAATTTTAACTCTAGTTCTTACAATAGCCATAGTCCTACCTTATCGCTAACCTAACCCAAAACCTAGCCCTAATCTGAGCCCTAACCCTAGCTTTAACCCTATCCCTAGCCCAAACCCTAGCCTCAACACTTAACCTTAAACTAACTCAAAAAAAATAAACTTGAACTAACCTGAACCATGGCCCTAATCCTAACCATGACCCTAGGCCTAACCCCATATCTAATCTTATTTATTACCCTAACCATAACCCTAAGTGAATTCCATCCCAAGGCCTAACCTTAACATTATCCCTTACCCTAAGGCTGTCCATTACCCTAAAGCTAAAATGAACCCTAAACCTAACCATATCTATTATCCTAACCCTAACACTAACCCTAATGTTAATTTGAGCCCTAACCCTAAACCTTAACCTAACACATTCCCTAATGCTGATTCAAACCCTAATAATACCCTAGCTCTAAAAGTGATCCTCACACTCAACCTAACCCTTACAATAAATCTGCTATAAACCTAATCCTGAAACTATCCCTAACCATAACCCTATACCTGACATTAGCCCTAACCCTAATCCTAGCCCTAACCCTACCATAAAATCTAGCCCTAATCCTAGCACTAAGTCTAGCCTTATTCCTAATCATAACCCTAACCCTAGCCCTATCCTTAATTTTATACTTTGACCTAGCCCATAACATAGCTGTAACATCACACCTTACCCTAATCCTAGCACTAAACCAAGGCCTAAACCTAACACTAACCCTAGTACCAAACCTAGCCCTAATTTTACCCTAACCCTAACCCTATACCTATCCCTAGTTCTATGATTAACTCTCTCTCCCTAGCCCTATCTCAAGTTCTAAACTTATTCCTTATCATAACCCAAATTCTATCCCTATACCTATTCCCAACCTTAGCCCTAACTGTTGCTCTAGCCCTAAACGTGAATATAATCCAAATCTTAAGCCTAAAGCTCACCCTTGCTGAGAGCCATTGCCAAGTAGGTATGACGCATGGCATGACCCAGGTCATTTGCAGTGACATTGCGAGAAAGGTGACCTTGCTCAAGGACCAGGGCGGATCCAGGTTTAGGGTGTATCCTGCCGGGAATAGGGAGTATCCCGCTCCTTGGGTTTAGGGAGGTTCCAGGTTTAAGGTTATTCCTGCTGGGAATAGGGCGTATTCTGCTGCCTCAGGCGCCTTGAGTTCCCATTGAGTTCTCCTGGGATTCAGAGAGTTTTTGGAATTCAGAGCCCAGTGGAGAGTGTGGATTTTGCCCAAAACGTGGATTTCCCCAGAAAGTGATTGTACAGTGTCAGTGTGAGTTCAGGAATAAAGAATTGCTGTTTGAATCTACAAGGCTGTGAGTCGCTCGTGATTTTGTGCCCAGCCAGACTGTGGCACACCCTAACACTATCCCTGAACCTAATGGTAATTGGAAAACTAGGTCTAATCTAACCCAGCCCTAAAAAAAAAACTGAGCCATAAACCTAACTGTAACCCGTAACCTAAACCAAAAACTAACCCTAAACCTAGCCCTAAACCTTGCCATAATTTCAGTGCTAAACCTAACCCTAGAAGTAACACTGACCATGATTCGGATCCTAAAACTAATCCTAGCTCTATACATTGCCCTAACACTAAAACTAGATCTAAACCTAATCAGAAACCAAATTTTTTCATTAGACATAGCCCTAAAGCTAACACAAATCCTAGCACTAATCCAAACTCTAACCCTGGGTTTAACTTTAAAACTAACCCTAACCCTAACCCTAGCCCTAAAGCTATCCCTAACCCTAGTACTACCTCTAATCCCATTCTTTCCCTAAGCAAAACCCTCATCCAAATGTTACCTAGTCCTAACCCTAATTCTTAGCCTACCCCAATTCACAACTCTTTTGCTAGTTCTAACCATAGGCTTCAATCTAGTTGTAACTGTAACCCATCCTTATTCTGACTTTAACACTAACCCTAGAACTAAACCTCATACTTACCCTAAACCAGACCATACCCCTACCCTTACCAGTAAACCTGTCCCTAAACCTAACATTAACACTAGTACTAGACCAAACCTAATCCTAAATATAGTAATATATCTAGCCCTAAATCTAAACAAAATCTTTGTACTAGCCCTAAAAATAACCCTTAAACTAATCCAAATACTAACCCTATCCCTAGATTCAACACTAGTTCTAATTCTTGCCCTAACTCTAACCCTAACCCTAACCCTAACCAATAGCCTTAATGCTAGCCATAAACACCACAAAAACCTAGCCTTATCCTCGCCCTTAACCAAACCCTAATCATTACCTTAACCATTACCCTAGCCCTGACTCTAACCCTGATCATCACCCTAGCCCTAACTCTAGCTCATATCCTAAAACTTACCCTAAACCTAGCCATGACACTAACCCTAGGGCTAAACCTAAATGTATCCCTAATCCTAATCTTAACTCTCTCACTAACCTTACCTCTAAACTTATCCACTAACCTAAAGATAAGCCAAACTCAATTACTAACCCTAGGCCTAATGCTAACCCTATCACTAACACAAACTCTATCCATTACTCTAAACTTAACTTGAACCCTAAACCTAACCCTATCCATTACCCTACTTTAAACCCTAACACTAATGCTAATTCAACTCTTAACTTTAAACCTTAAACTAAACAAAACCCTACCCAAACCTGACCCTAATAATATGCCTAGCTCTCAACCTGACCCTTACCCTAAATGAAAACCTTACACTAGACCTAGCCATTACCTAACTATAAAACTATTACTAACCAAAACCCTAGACCTGACATTAGCCCAATCCATAATCCTAGCCCTAGCCCTAACACAAATCCTCAAACCTAGCCCTAAAGGTAGCCTTAATCATAACCTGAACCTAACCTAGCCCTAACCCTAATTCAACTCTTGCTAAACTTAGCTATATCCCCATCCCTTTTTGTCGGAGACCAGGTCCAACAGGGGGTCTCAGAAGATGAACGGATGGTGAGGAGTCTGTGAAAGAGGGGTGGAGAAACAACACAGACACCAAAGTGCAGGTGTTGATCCCAATCTTTACTTGTGAACTTGATCATATATACTTTTCATTTTGGCAGGCTCACAGTACTTTGTGGTTACAAAACAGGAATCATTATTCAAAGAAACAAAATATTACCTAGCTACAATCAGAACAGAAGAATGTATCTTGGCTGATGCATAAGCAAACATTTGTACTTTCAGTTCGTGTTTTGCTTTGAGCTGTTTCTGCTTAGTTAACTTTTAATAATAATTACAAATGTCCCAAACTATTGGCCTATACCTTGACTATTCTTTCTTGACTTACTGACTGGAACCGGTGCATTGGTTATGGCAAGTGGTTGACTTGTTATTAATTTTAATCAAACAAGAGTAAGAGCACAAACCATTGTGCACAGGAACAAGAACAAGTTGCCCAGTACTAAGCACTAATCTGTCTTCTTAACATTAATTTTTCTTCTCTAGATTTTAATTTAATTTCTCAAAAACTTCCTTGACAGGAATACAGGGAGTTTTTCATTCACATTAACAATTTACACTCCACAGCTGAATCATTGTGATTCACAGCTGAATCATTTAGAGCAAACAGATCCATTCTTTAGAATTAGTTGCATTAATTGGGAAAGTCATGTTTTTTCCTTCATACTTAATGGTCATATGAGAAGTCACAACTATACTTATTAAAGGAATACAAAAACAAATCAGCTCATTCCCAGAAACATACTGCACTCCTCCAGAGGATGGACGCCTTGCGCCATCCACCTCAGTAGGGCCTTGCCATTGCCTGAGTCAGGGGAGGGGCGCAGCACCTTTCCCTAAACCTAACCCTAAACCTAGGCCTAACCCTAACACTCACCCTAGCACTAATCCTAGCCCTAATTTAGCTCTAAGCTTAAACCCAAACCTAACCCTAGCCCTAAGAGTAACTCTAACTCTCGCCCTAGTCCTATATTTAATTCTAACCCTGTTATCAGAACCATAACACTAGTCCTAATTTTAGGCCTAAACATAGCCCTAGACCTAAACCTAGTTCTAACCAAAACAATTAATATAAGATTTAATCTCACCTTACTACTAGCCCTAACACTCTTGCTAATTCCCAAACTAGCCCTAAACCTAGCCCTAGCACTACAGCAGAACTAAGCCATAGCCCCAACCCTAACCCTAACCTAAACGTAACACTAGACCTGACATTAGCCCAACTCTAATTCTTACCCTAACCTTAACACAAATTCTAACCCTACACCTACCTTAACCCTAACCCTAATTCAAGTCCTATCCCTAATCCTAAAAGTTACACTAATCCTGACTCTGACCCTAACAATAATACTATCTCTAATCACCCCCCTAAACATAAACCTAATATAAACACTAGACCTAGTCCTAATGCTAACACTAATACTAGCCCTCATTGTAACCCTATTTCTTACATTAGCCGTAGTCCTAAACTAGTCCTAACCTAACCCAAAACCTAGCCGTAATCCGAGCCCTAACCCTAGGTTTAATTGTAGCCCTAACCCTATGGCTAGTCTTAACAATTAACCTAAACATAACCCTAAATGTAACCTTGTCCTAACCCAAAACCTAAACCGAACCATAGCCCTAATCCTAACAATAACAATAGCCCTCAACCTAGATATAATTAATCCATTACACTAACCATAATTCTAAGCAAATTCTAACCCTAGGCCTAACTCTAATCATAGCCCTAACCTAACCATAACCCTAGTCCTAACTATAGCTCTGATCCTATCCATTACCTGAACCATGTCTTCAACCAAATTCTATCCCTAGGCCTAACTCAAACCCTATGCCTTACCCTAAACCCTGTTTATTATACTGAACCTAACCTGAACCTAAAACCTAACAATATCCATTACCCTAACCCTAATGTTACTTTTAGCATTAAACCTAAACCTTAACCTAACCCAACCCCTAACCCTGATTCTGACTCTAATAATATTCCTAGCTTTAAAACTGACCCTAATGCTCAACAAATTCCTTAAAATAGACCTGGCCATAAACCTAAACCTAAAACTATCCCTAACCATAACCCTGGAACTGACATTAGCCCTAAACCTAATCCTAGCCCTAAGTCTAAAACAAAAAATAACCCTAATCGTAGAACTAAGCCTAGCCTTAATCCTAGTCCTAATCTTAACTGGAGCCCTAACCCTAATTTTATCCCATGCTCTAGGCCAAAATGTAGCTGTAACATCATACCTTACTGTAATCCTAACACTAACCCTAACCCTAGCCCTACCTCAAGGCCAAAACTTAACACTAACCCTAGGGCTAATCCTAGCCCTAATTTAACCCTAATCTTAAACCTAATTCTATCCTTAGCCTTAAGACTAACACTAACACTCACCCTAACCCTATCCAAAGTTTAAAAACTATTCCTTACCATAACCCAAAACCTAACCCTATCCCTAGCCCCAACCCTAACTCTAACCATCACCCTAACTCTAAACCTGGTTGTAAATCCTAACCTTAAGTCCAAACCTCACCCTAACACTAGCCGTAAACCTAATGCTAATTGGAAAACTACCCCTAACACTAACCTAGCCCTAAAAAATAACTGAGTCATAATCCTAACCCTAACCCTTAACCTAAACCAAACACTAACTTTACACCTACCCCAAAACATAGCCCTATTTTGAGTCCTAACCATAACCATAGAATTTGGACCCAAACAGTACTCCTAGCTCTAAACATTACCGTAACGCTAACCCTAGAACTAGCCCTAATCAGAAAAGTAGTTGTTTTGTTATCCGTAGCCCTAAAGCTAACACAAATTCTATCCTTAATCTGATTCCTGACTCTAAACCTAAACCTAACTATACCTCTAAACCATTCCTTACCCTAAGCCAAACCCTCACCTTAATGCTACTCTAGTCCTAACCTTAATCATTAGCCTACCCCAAACCCTAACTCTATTACTAGTCATAAACATAGCCCTCATTCTAGCTCTAACCCTAATCCTAACCCTGACACTTTTTCTGACCCAAAAACACTAACCCTAGATCTAAACCTGACCCTAATCCTAAACTGAACCCTAACACTACCCCTACCGTTAAACCTATACTAAAACCTAATGTTAAAACTAGCACTACACCAAACCTAATTCCAAATAGATTCATAAATCTAGCCTTATCCCTAAACAAAAACCTAGCACTAACCCTAAAAATAAACCTAAAACTAATGAAAAGACTAAACCTAACCCTAGCCCTGACTAAAACCCTAACGGGAACCCTAGGCCTAACCCTAGCTCAAATTCCTACATTTACCCTAAACCTAACCCTAACATTAACCTTAGGACTAACCCTAACCCTAACCCTATACCTAACCTTAAGCCTAGCCCTAACCTTAGCTCTAACCCTACCTATTACCCTAAAGATAAGCCTAATCTAAATGCTATCTCTAGGCCTAAAGATAACCCTATCGATAACACTAACCCTATCCATCACTATAAATCTAACTGGAACCATAAACCTAATTCTATCCGTTACACTAACCCTAACCCTAGCCCACTGCTAATTCAAGCACTAACCCTAAATCTTAACCTAAACCAAACTCTACCCGGACCCTGACCCTAATAATACACATAGCTCTAAATCTTACCGCTACCCTAAACCTAAACCTTATACTAAACACAGTCATAACCTAACACTAAAACTAATAAAAGCCATGAACCTAGACCTGACATTAGCCTTAGTCCTAATCCTAGTCATTGCCCTAACACAAACCCTCAGGTGAACCCTAAATCTATTGTTAATCTTAACCCAAACACTAACCTTAGTGCTAACTCTTTCCCTAGCCCTATTTCTTGTTCTAACCCTATTTGTTACCATAACCCTTACAATAGCTCTAACCTTAGCCTTAACCCTATCCATAGCCCTAAACCTAGATCTAACCATTACAATATATCTAAGCCTAATCTTCACCCTACAACTAGCCCTAACAATATCACTAATCATAAAACTAGCCCTAAATCTAGGCCTAGTTCTAAAACAAAACTGAGCCATAGTCTTATCCCTAACTGTCACCTAACCATAACCCTAGACCTGACATTAGCCCTAATCCTAGACCTAATCTTAGTGCCAATCCTCACTCAAATGTCTACACTTACCCTAAACCTACTTTTAACCATAACCCTAGCCCTAACCTTAGCTCTAACCTTATCCATTACAGTAAAGATAAGCCTAACCCAAATGCTATCCCTAGGCCTAAACACTAACCCTAGTGCTAATCCTAGCCCTAAATTAGCCCTAACACTAAACCTACCATAACCCTAGCCTAAAGACTAACAAGAACTCTTCACCTAGCCCTATTTGTATTTCTAACTCTATCCATTATCATGACCCGAACAATAGCCTAATCTTAGCCTTAACCCTAGCCATAGCCCTAAACATAGATCTAACCATAACAATAAATCTAAGCCTAAACTTCATCCTACCCCTATCCCTAACACTATCACTAATCATAAAACTAACCCTAACTCTAAACCTAGTTTTAAAACAAAACTGAGCCATAGCCCTATCCCAAACCCTAGCCTAACCTTAACCCTAGGCCTGATATTAGCCCTAACCCTAGATCTAATCCTAGTTTTAAGGCTAGCCTTAATCCTAACCCTAATTTCAACCCTAGCCCTAACCCTAATTTTATCTCTTTTTCTAGCACTAAACATAGTGTAACATCATACCTTATCCTTACCCTAATGCTAACTCTAACTCTAGCCCTAATCCTAGGCCTAAATCTAACACTTACCCTAGCACTATTCCTAGCCCTAATTTAGCCCTAACAGTAAACCTAACCCTATCCCTATCCCTAAGACTAACTCTAACTCTCACCCTAGCCTTATCCCTAGTTCTAAACATATTCCTTATCATAACCCAAACGCTAGCCCTATCACTAGCCCCAAACCTAGCCCTAACCTTCACCCAAGGTTTAAACCTGGATCTAAAACTAAAATAAAATATTAACCTCACCCTAACACTAGCCGTAAACCTAATGATAATTGGAAAACTAGCCCTAAATTTACCCTAACCCTAAAACAAAACAGAGACATAACCCTAAACCTTAACCTATACCAAACCCTAAAGCTACACGTAGTCCTAATCCTAGCCCTAATTTGAGTCCTAACAATAACCCATTAAGTAACCCTGACACTAACTCAGCCCCTAACACTAACTCTAGCTCTAAACATTGCCCTAACACTAACCCTAGAATGAACCATAAATAGAAACCTAGTTCTTTCATTACCAGTAGCCCTAATGATAAGACAAATCCTACCCAGATTCCGAGACCTAACCCTATTTTTTAACTCTAACCGTAACTCTGACCCTAGCCCTAAACCTAACAATAACCCTAACTGTACTTTAAATCCTATCCCTTTTCCTAAGTCAAACCCTAACACCAATGATACCATTGTCCTAAAATGAATTCTTGGCCGACCGCAAACACTTACACTATTACTAGTCCTATCCTAGCCCTCATTCTAGCTCTATACCTAACCCCAACCATGACCCTTATTCTGACCCTAACACTAACCTAAATCTAAATATGACCCTAACACTAAACGGAAACCTAACATACCGGTAAACCTATACTTAAACTTACCAGTAACACTAGCACTAGACAAAACCTAATCCTAAATAGAGTCATAAATCTAGACCTAGCCCTAAACAAAAACCTAGCACTAGCCCTAACAATAACCATTAACCTAACTTAAAGACTAAGCCTTTCCATAGACCCAACGCTAGTCGTAATTCTAGCACTCACCCTAAACCTAACACTATCTTGAGTAATGACCCTTAACCCTAAACAAACTCTGGCTCTAAATCTTATCCTTACACAAAATCTAACCTTAACACAAGACATATTCATAATCCTGACCCTAAAACTAGCCTTAAACGTATTCCTAGCTCTTATATTTACCACAGCCCTAATGTTAGCCCTAAACCTCACACAAAACCTTGCCCTTATCCTAGCCCTAAACCTAGCCCTAATTGTAACCCTAACCATAATCCTAGACCTAAGCCTAATACTAAACTCGCCCTAGCTCTAAACCTAGCTCGAACTCTAACCCTTACCCTAAATATAAACCTAACCCTAACCCTAGCCCTGACTCTAAACCAAACCCTCGCCCAAGACCTAACGCTAGCTCAAATGCTAATACTTACCCTAAAACTATTCCTGACACTAACCCTAAGCCTAACCCTAAACCTAGCCCTATTTGTAACCGTATCCCTAGCCCTAACCTTAGCTCTAACACTATATATTGCCCTAAAGATGAGCCTAACTCATATGCTAACCCTAGGCGTAACGCTAACCCTATCGCTAACACTAACCCTATCCATTACTCTAAATCTCACCTGAACCCTAAACCTAATCTTATCCATTACCCTATCCATAACCCTAAACCTAAAGCTAATTCAATCCTTAACCCTATAACTTAACCTAAACCAAAACCTACCCAGACCCTTACCCTAATAATACACCTAGATTAAAACCTGACCCTTACCTAAACCTAACCCTTACACTAGACCTAGGCATAACCTAATCCTAAAACTAACACTAACCACAAATCTAGACCTGACATTAGCCCTAATCCTAGCCCTAGCCCTAACACAAACCCTCATCTTAGCACTAAACATAGTCTTAATCCTAACCCTAGCTCTTACCCTAATTCTAACCCTCACCCTAGACCTAAACCTAACTCTGACTCCATCCCTTTTCCTAAACCTAACCCTAATCCTAGGCCTAACCCTAACACTAACCTTAGTGCTAATTCTAGCTCTAATTTAGCCCTAACCTTAAACTCGCCCCTAACCCCATCCCTAAGACTAACTCTAACTATCACCCTACCCCTATTTGTAGTTCTAACTCTATCTGTTAATAACCCTAAAACTCGCCCTATATTTATCTCAAAACATAGCCATAGCCCTAAACCTAGGTCTAAACATAAAAATAAATCTAAGCCTGAACCACATCATACCACTAGTGCTAACACTATCGATAATCCTAAAGGTAGCCCTAGCTGTAAACAAAACTGGTACAATGCCCTAACACTAATCCTAACCAAACCCTAATTCTAGACTTGACAATAAACTTATCCCTAATTCTTACCCTAACCCTTCCACAAACCCTAACCCTTCTCCTAGCCTTAACCCTAGCCCTGTTTTGAGTCTATCTCTAACTCTGATCAGTAAAACTGATCCTGACTCTGATGGTAACACTAACTCTATCTCTAAACATCATCCTAAACCTAAACCTAATGTAAACACTAGATTTAGATATAATTCTAAATGTAACACTAGCCCTATTAATAACCCTAGTTCTACATTAGTCTTAGTCATTAATAGCCCTAACCTAATTCAAAACCTAGACCTAATCAGAGTCCTAACCCTATTTAACCTAGCCCTAACCCTAACCCTTTCCCTAATATTTAACCTAAACCTAACCATAAACCTAAACTTTGTCCTAACCCGAAATCTAACCCAAGCCATAGCCCTAATTCTAACCATAATCCTAGCCCTATTGCTAGCTTTAATCTTATCCATTACCCTAATCCTAACACTAAACAAATTCAAACCCTAGACCTAACCCTAACCATAGCACTAAACTAACCATAACCCTAGTCCTAACCATAGCTCTAACCCAATTTATTACCCTAACCATAACCCTAACTGAATTCTATCCCTAGGTCTAAACATAACCCTAACCCTTACCCTGAAACTGTCCATTTTTCTAAATCTAAACTTAACCCTAAACTTAACCATATCCATTACCTTAACGCTAAAACTAACCCTAATGCTAATTTGAGCCCTAAGCCTAATTCTTAACCTAACACATACCCTAACCCTTACTCTGACCTTAATAATACCCCTAGCTGTAAACCTGACCCTAACCATGAACCTCACACTTATAATAGACCTGGCCATAATCCTTAGCCTAAAGCTATCCCTAACCATAATTAGCCCTATCCTTAAACCTTGCCCTAAACCTAACACAAAACCTAGCCCTACGCCTAGACTTATCCTTACCCTAACATTAACCATAGCCCAAACCCTAATTTTATGCTTTTCCCTAGCCCTGAATGTAGCTGTAACATCATACCTTACCCTAACCCTAATGCTAATACTAACCCTGGTCCTAAACCTAGGACTAAAACTACAACTAATCATACTTCTAATCTAGCACTAAATTAACCCTAATCCTAAACCTAACTCTATCCCTAGCACTAAGACTAAATCTAACACTCACCCTAGCCCTATCCCTAGTTCTAAACCTATTTATTACCATAACCCAAAACCTATCCCTATCCCTAACACCAACCCTAGCCCTAACGTTCACCCTTAGCCCTAAACCTGAATCTAACCCTAACCTTAAGTCTAAAGCTCATTCTAACACTAGCCCTAACCCTAATGCTAATTGCAAAACAAACCCTAACAGTACCCTAGCCCTAAAACAAAATCAGGCCTTAACCCTAACTGTAATCCTTAACCTAAACCAAACCCTAACCCTACACCTAGCCCTAAATGAAGTCCAAATCTGAGTCCTAAGTCTAACCCTAGAATTAACCCTGACCCTTGCTCAGACCGTAACAGTTACGCTAGCTCTAAACATTGCCCTTATGCTAACGCTAGAACTAGCCCTAATCAAAATCGTAGTTCTTTCATTAGCTGTAGCTCTAAAGCTAACACAAATCCTTGCCCTATTCCAATGCCTAAACCTAGTAATAAACCTAACCGTAATCCTAACCCTAACGCAACCTAAATCTATCTCTAACCCTATCCCTTACACTAAGCCAAACCCTCACCCTAATCCTACCCTAATCCTAATCATAATCCTTAGCCTAACTCAAACCTTATCTCTATTACTAGTCCTAACTCTAGTCCTCATTGTAGCTCTACCCTAACTTTAATCCCGACCCTTATTCTGACCCTAACACTATCCCTAGGTCTAAACCTGACACTAACCATAAAGCAAACCCTAACACGACCCCTACCGTTAAACCTATATTAAACCTAACAGTAACACAAGCACTAGATGAAACCTAATCCGAAATATAGTCATAAATCTACACCTAGCCCCAAACAAAAACCTAGCACTAGCCCTAACAATAACTATTAAACTACTTTGAAGACTTACCCTTTCCCTAGACCCAATGCTAGTCATAATTTAGCACTTACCCTAAACCTAACAATATCCTGAACAATTGCCCTTAACCCTAAATAAACTCTAGCTCTAAATCTTATCCTAACCCAAAATCTAACCCTAACACAAGACATATGTATAACCCTGACCCTAAAACTAGCCATAAACATATTCCTAGCTGTTATATTTTCCATAGCCCTAATGTTAGCCCTAAACTTTAAACAAAACCTAGCCTTTATCCTAGCCATAAAACATGAGTTATATTAAAACACTAACCTTAATTTTAAATATATATCTAATATCTAAATAACCCTAAAGATAGTGCTAACACTAGATCTAGACCAAATACTAACTCTAATCATATCCTTAGTTCTTATATTCGCCCTAGCCCTAAACCTAGCCCTAAACCTAACAGAAAAACTAGCCCTAATCTGAGCCCTAACACTAGAAGTAAATCTAAACCTAAACCTAGTCCTAGCCCTAGCACTAACCTAACCCTAACCCTAGCCCTAACCCTAACTCTAACTCTATTACTTACCCTAAGCCAAACCCTATCCATAATGCTAACCTTAGTCCTAATCCTAATCCATAGCCTAATCCAAACCCTAACCCTATTACTAGTCCTAACTCTAGCCCTCATTCTAGCTCTAACCCTAACTCAAACCCTTACATTAACACAAACCCTAAGTCTAAATCTGACCCTAACCCTAAACCAAACAATAAAACTAGCCCTACCAGTAAACTTATACCTAAACCTAACAATAAAACAAGACCTAGTCCTAAGCCTAAACCTAAATATAGCCATAACTCTAGACCTAACCCTAGGTCTAACGCTATTCATTTCCCTAAGATAACTATAATCCTTATACTAAACCTAGACGGGACCCTAAACCTTGAACTAGCGTTAACCTTATCCATTAACCTACACCTAACCTGAACCCTAAATCTGTGTCATTACTCATTCCCTAAAAATAAGACTAAACCATAATCTAACCCTAAACCTAAACTTGACCCTGACTCTAATAATACCTATAGTTCTAAACCTGACCCTAGCAAGAAACCTAAACTTTACAATAGACCTAGCCATAAACCTAACCCATAAACTATCCCTAACCTGACCCTAGACATGACATTAGCCCTAGCTCTAATCCTAGCCCTAATCGAAATACAAAACTTAGCCAATATCTTAGCCATGAACCTCTTCTTAATCATAACCCTAACCCTAACTTTTACCTAACCTTAACCCTGAATCTCACCCTAGTCCTAAAACTAGCTATATTTTCATCCCTTACCCTAAACCTAATCCTAAACCTAAACCTAACAATAACCTTAACCCCAACCCTAGTTCTAAACCTAACACAAAACCTAGCCCTGATCCAAGCAGTAATTTAGCCCTATCCCTAACTCTAATCCTAGCACTAAGACTAACTCTAACTCTCACACTAGCTCTATACCTAGTTATAACCCTATCCTTTACCATCACCATACACCTAGCCCTAAATGTAGCCCTACCCTAGACTTATACTTAGCCCTATCACAAAACCTAGATGTCAACCTATCTCTAAATTTAACCCTAACTCTAATACTAAATCTAGACATAACTCTACTCCTATCACTAACCCTTAACCTAAGCCTAATTCTCAAACTTACACTAGCCCTAACACTAAGACTAACTTTAAAACTAGCCCTAACCCTAAACCTATCCCTAAAACAAAACCGAGTCATAGCCCTAACCTTAATGCTTAACGTAAACCAAACCCTAACCCTACACCTAAACCTAACCCTATCCCTAATTATAATCTAACCCTAATCCAAAAATTAGCCCTGTCCCTGACTATATCCCTAAAACTAACCATGGCTGTAAACATCATCATCATCGTAAACCTAACCATAACACTAGACCTAGACCTAACTCTAACCCTAAAACTAGCTGTAATCATAAACCTATATACTAACCTTAGCCTTAAACTTAGCCCTAACCTAACCAAAAACCTAGCCTTATCCGAGTCCTAAACCTGGCTTTAGCCCTAAACTTAAACCTAATCCTAACCAAAGCAGTAGCCATAATCCTATATATAACCCTAGCCCTAACCTTAGTGCGAACCCTATCCATTACCCTAACGATAACCCTAACCCTTCTGATAACTCTAGGCCTAACCCTAACCCAATAAATTACACTAAACCAAACCTAAACCCTAAATCTAACCCGGTCATTACACTAACCCTAAATCTAACACTAATTTGAGCCCTGCACCTAAACACAAACTTAGTTCAAACCCTAATCCTGACCCTGATTCCACCCTAGATCTAAACTGGACCCTAACCAAAAACCTAACTCTTACACTGGACCAAGTCATAAACCTAACACTAAATTTATCCCTAACTGTTACCCTAGACCTGGCATTAGCCATAGACCTAATACTATCCATAACCCTATAACAAATCCTGTCCTCATTGTAGCCCTAAACATAGCCTTAATCATAATCCTAACCCTAACCCAAGTTCTAACAATAATAGTAACCCTCGCCCTTGCCCGAAACATAGCTATAACCACATCCTTTACCCTAAACTAAATTGTAACTCTAACCCTAACCCTAGTAATAATCCTTTCCTTAGCCTTAGGCCTAGCAGTAACCCTAGATCGAAACTTAACTGTAAATCTAACCCTAATTTGATGCTTAAGCTTAATCCTAAAACTAGCCCTAACCCTAGCCCTAACATAACCCTAGACGAAATTTAGCCATATACCTAAACCTAACAATAACCCTAGCCCTAAAACTAACTCTAACTCACACACTACCCCATCACTCATTCTAACTCTACCCCTTTCTATAACCCTGAGCCTAGCCGTAAGCCTAGCCCTAACCCTTTCTGTATCCTTATCCCTAGCACTAACCTTAGGCAAAATGTAACTTTAAATCTAGCCCTAACCCGATGCCTAAGCCTAATCCTAACACAAGCCCAAACCATAATACTAATCCTAAAACGAGCTCTAATGCTAGCCCTATCCCTAAAACAAAACCGTACCATAGCTCTCACCCTAATCATTAACCTAAACCAAACCCTAACCTTACACCTAGACCTAACCCTAGCCCTAATTCAAGTTGGAAGCCAAAACCTAGAACTAACCCTGAACCTGGCACTGACCCTAACACTTCTAGCTCTAAACATCTACCTAAGTGTAAACCTAACCCTAAGACTAAACCTAGCACTAAAACCCTAAAACTAGCCCTAATTGTAAACCTAGTACTTGCATTAGCGGTAACCTTAACCCTAGCCCTAACATAACCCAAATCCTAGCCATAATCCGAGCCCTAACCCTAGCTTTAAACCTAACCTAAACCTAACATTAGCCCTAATTGTAACCATAACTCTAGCATTAAACTTATCTCTAAATCTATCCATTAACATAACCATAACCCTAATCATAATGATAACACTAGGCATAAATCTAACCCTATCCCAAATTCTAACACGTCCATTACCCTACACCTAACGTGAATCCTAAACCTAACACTATCATTATCCTAACCCTAAATCGAAAACTAATTAAAGCCCAAACTTAAAACCTTAACCTATCCCAAACCCTAACCCAGACCTTGACACTAATAATACCCCTAGCTCTAAATTTGACTGTAATCCAACACCTAAACCTTAGCCTTCACATAGCCATAAACCTAATCCTAAAACTATCTTTAACCATATTTCTGGACCTGAAATTTGCTCTAGCCCTAATCCTAGCCCTAACCCTAAAAACACACATAGCCCACATGCTAGACCTAAACCTAGACTTAATCATAACCCTAAATTTAGCCCAAACACTTACCCTAGCTGTAATTAGCCCTATCCCTAACACTAACACTAAGCCTAGCCCTAAGAATAACTCTAACTCACATTGGCCCTATCACTCGTCCTAATGCTATCCATTCCAATAAACCCAACTCTATCCCAAATCCTAGTCCTAACCCTTGCTCTATCCTTAGCCCTAACACTAAACTTAGATAAAAACCTGACTCTAAATTTAAGCCTAAACTGAAGCCTAAGCCTAAAACTAAGACTAACCCAAACCCTAACACTAATCCTGAAAATTTCACTAACCCTAACCCTAGCCTTAAAACCAAACTGAGCCAAAGCTCTAACCATAAACCTTAACCTAAACCAAGGCCTAACCCTACACCTAGCCCTAACCCCAGCCCTAATTCAAGTTTTAAGCAAAACCCTAAAACTATCCCTGACCCTTACTCTGACTATAACACTAACCCAAGGTCTAAACATCACCCTAACCCTAACCCTAAACCTAAGAGTAAACCTATCCCTAAAACACTAAAATTAGCTGTAATCATAAACCTAGTACTTGCATTAGCCATAACCCTAAGCCTACCACTAACTTAACCGAAAACTTAGCCCTAATCATAATCATAACCCTAGCCCTAAACTGATTTCTAACTCTATCCATTACCATAACCCTAACCTAACCTTAATGCTAATTTGAGCACTACCTTTAAACCTTAACCTACCCCAAATCCTATCCCAGAACTTGACCCGAATAATACCCCTTGCTCTAAACTTGACACTAACCCAAAACCTAACCCTTACACTAGATGTATCTATAATCCTAATCCTAAAACTAACTTTAACCATACTTATGGACCTGAAATTAGCCCTAGCACTAATCTTAGCCCTAAACCTAAAAAACAAAAAACCCTAATCCTCACCTAGCCCTAAACCTAGCCTTATCATAACCCTAACCATAACCACAGCCCTTTCCCTAATTATAACATTCACATTACCTCTAAATCTAGCTTTAAAGCCATTCCTTTCCCCAAAATCTGCTCTAACTCTAAACCTAAACTGTAAACTCTAATTCTAACCCCTAACTCTAACCCTAAACCTCACCCTGACCCTAAACCTAGGCTTAAACTAAACACTAAACCTAGCCCTAATCCTAGCCATAATTTAGCCCTATCTCTAACCCTAACCCTAAAGCTAGCCCTAAGACTATCTCTCTAGCCCTATCCCTAGTTTTAACCCTATCCCTTACCATAACCCAAAACCTAGCCATAACCCTTGCCCTATACTTACTTCTAGCCCTAACCCTAGATCTAACACTAATTCCAAATTTAACCCTAACACTAAGCCTAAGCCTAACACTAACACTAGCTCTAACTCTAATCCAGGACTAAAACAAAACTGAGCATTAGCCCTAACCCTAAACCTTAACTTAAATTTAACCCTAAAACTACTACTAGACCTAACCCAAGCCCTAGTTTGAGTCTTAACCGTAACCTAAAACAAACCCTAACAGTAAACCAGCATTAATTCGAGTTGTAACTCTAACCCTAAAACTAAGCTTGACTCCGATTCCTATCCTAACACGAACTCTAGCTATAAATATCACCCTAACCTTAAAACTAACCCTAAAACTAAACCTAACTCATACCCTAAAACTAAAACTAACCCTCATGGTAACCCTAGTTCTTACATTAGCCAATGCCCTAACCCCCTAGCCCTAAACCTAACACAAAACCTAGGCCTAATCTGAGCCCTAAACCTAGCTTTAACCCTAACTCTAACCATAACCATAGCCCTAAACCTAGCTCTAAACTAATCACTTACCCTAAGCAAAACCCTAAACTTAAGGGTAACCCTAGACTTATCACTAATCCTTAGGCTAAAAAAACACTAACCCTATTAATAGCCCTTACCCTTGTCCTAATTCTAAATCTAACCCTATCCAAAACTCTAACACTAACCCTAACCCTTTTACTGACCCTATCACTAGTCCTAGGTCTAATCCTAACCCTAACCAAAACCCAAAACCTATTGTAATCCTATCCCTAGACCTAATCCTAAACCTAACTCTCAGCCTATCCCTAACCATTGTGCAGAACCTAACCCTTACACTAAACACAACCTTAACCAAAACCTAGTTCTATCTCTCACCATAACCCCAAATCAAGACATAATTCTAACCAAAACCCTAGTCCTGAACTTAAATCTAACTGTATCCATATCCTAAACATAAACCGTATCCTAATGCTAACCCTAGGCCTAACCCTAAATATATCACTATCCCCAAACTTAATAATTTCCCTAAACCTACATTGAAATCTAGACCTAATCCAATCATTACCCTAAGCCTAAACCTACTGCTAATTTGAACCCTAACCCTAAACTCAAACATAAATCAAATTCTAACACTGACACTTTCCCTAATTATTTCCCTAGCTCTAAACCTCACTTTTACCCTATATCTAATCCTTAAACTAGACCTAGACATCGAACTATCCCTAAAACTATCCATAAGCATAACCATAGACCTGATATTAGACATAACCATGATACTAGCCCTAATCCTAACACAAACCCTAGCTCTTAAGCTAGCCTTAAACATAGCATTAATTTTAACCCTAACCATAACTCTAGGCCTAACTATAACACTAACCATAGATCTAATCTTAGACCTAATTTAGCCCTATCCCTAATTTTAACCCTAGCTCTAGCTCAAAGACTATCTCTAACTCTCACTTTAGTACCAACCCAGTTCAAACCCTATACTTTACTGGAACCCTAATCATAGCCCAAACCATAGAAATAACTCTAGCCCAATTCATAGCCCTAGCAGCAATATTAGATCTAAGTCTAACTCTAAATCTAAGCCTAAACCTTAGCCTAAACCTAAACCTAACCCTTGCCCTAACCCTAAGGCTAATCCTAAAACTAGCACTAACCCTAGCCCTAAAATAAAACCAAGCTATACACCTAACCCTAACCCTTAATATAAACTAAGCCATAACCATTCACTTAGCCATAACTCTAGCCCTAATTCAAGTTTTAAGCCAAACCCTAAAACTAACCCTGACTCTGACTCTGACCTTAAGTCTTATCCTAGCTCTAAACATCAACTTAACACTATACCTAAACCTAACAATAGACCTAGCCCTAATACTAATCCTAAAATTAGCCCTAATCAGAACCCTGGTACTTACATTAGTCATTACCTTAAACCTAGCCTTAACTTAACCCAAAACCTAGCCTTATTTCGAACACTAAAACTAGATTTACCCCTAACCCTAACCCTATCACTAATCGTAATTAAAATCCTAGCCATAAACCTATAATTAACCCTAACCAGAACCCTAAGTGTAACACTGTCAATAATCATAACAATAACCCTAACCATAACCCTATCTCTAACCCTATCCATTACCCTAACCATAACCCAACCCTAATGCTAAAACTGGGCCTAAACCTAACCATATCCCGAATCCTAACCCTAACCATTACACTAAACCTAACCAGAAATCTAAACCTAACACTATCTTTACACTAATCCTAACTCTAATGCTAATTCAAGCCATAACATTAAACTTTAACCGATCCAAAACACTAATCATGACCCTGACCTAATAGTACCCTTAGCTCTAAACCTGACCCTAACCCTAAACCTAATTCTTACACTAGACATAGCCATAAACCTAAACCTAAAGCTATTTTTAACCATAACACTGGACCTGAAATTAGCCCTAGCCATTATCCTAGCCTTAAACCTAGGCTTAATCCTAACCTGAACCATAACCCGAGCCCTAACCCTAAATCTATTCCTCACCCTAGGCCTAAACCTATCTATAACCTCATCCTGAACTCGAAAACTAACCATAACCCTAAACCTAACCCTAACCCTCGCCCTAAACATAGGCCTAACAGAAAGCCTAGTGCTAATCCTAGCCTTTATTTAATCCTATCCTAACTCTAAAACTAGCCATAAGACTAACTCTAACTCTTGCTCTAGCCCTAGCACTAGTTCTATCCTTAGCCTTAATCCTAATTCTACATCTAAGCCTAAGTCTAAATCTAAACTATATCTAAATTAACTGTAACAATAAGCCCAAACCAAACCCTAACATTTATCCCTAACCATATCGCTAACTCTAAAACACGCCCTCACCATAGCCCTAGCCATAAATCAAAACAAAGCCATAGCCCTAATCCTAACCCATAACCTAAATCAAACCCTAACTCTACAAGTAACGCTAAAACTAACTCTAAAACTAACTCTGACCCTGACACTGACCCTAACACTAATCCTAGCTCTAAACATCACCCTAACCTTAAATTAACCCTATACGCTATATATAGCCTTAGCCTAACCCTAAATCAAGCCTTATTCATAACCCTAGTTCATACATTAGTCATTGTCCTAACCGTAGCCCTAACCCTAACATAAATTCTACCTCAAATCCGAGCCATAACCCTATCTTAAACCATAATACTAGGCCTAACCCTAACCCTAACACTATCCCTAACCCTAACTCTAACTCTATTCCTTACACAAAGCCAAACCCTGACCCAAATGTTAATCCTAGTCCTAATCCTAATCCTCAGCCTAACTTAAATGCTAAAAATACTAGTCTTAACCCTAGCCTTTATTCTAAATCTAAACCTTACCCTGACCCTCATCTGACCCTAACAGTAACCTTAGGTCTAAACCTGACCCTAACCCTAAGCAAATCCCTAACACTAGCCCTACTGGTACCCTATACCTATATGTAAGTGAAACACTAGACATAGACCCAAAGCTAATCCTGAATATAGCCATAACTCTAGCCCTAGACCTAAAGAAAAACATAGCACTAGACTCAACAATAACCCTTAACCTAAATCGAACACTTACCCTACCCATAGACCTAAACCTCATCCTAATTCTGGATCTAATTCTAACTCTAACTCTATTCCAAAAACTGACCCTGATTCTAACACTGAACCTAGCTTTAAAGCTGATACTAAGCCAAAACCTAGACCTAACACTATGCCTAGCCATAACCCTAACCCTAAAACTATTATTAAACATAACCCTAGTTATTACATTACTCATAGTCCTAACCCTATTGCTAAACCTAACATAAAACCCAGGCCTAATCCTAGGCCTAAACTTAGCTCTAAGCATAACCCTCAGCCTAACCCTTGCCCTAAAACAGCTCTAACCTTAGCTTTGCCTTAGACCTAACCATAGCTCAAAGCCTAACCTTTACACTAAACATAACCCTAGCTCTATCCTAAACCCTAACCCTAACCCTACCCTAATCCTAAGATTAAACCTAGCCTAAAATTTAGCTCTAAACATATACATTACCATAAACCTAACCCTAACCCTAATTAAAACCCTATACCTAACACTAAAACTAACTCTAACCATAAATATAAACATAGACCTAAACCTAAACCTAACCCTCACACTAGCCCTAACCCAAGATGAAACATTAACCCTTACCCTAAGCTAACCATAACCCGATCCCTAAACCTAACACTTACCCTAACACTAAAACTTATCCCAAATCACACCCTAGCCCTATCCCTAAACTAAGCCATTATCCTAGACTTAATTGAAACCATAATCAAACCCTAACCTAGCTCCAAACCTATCCATTAAACTAAACGTAACCCTAACCCTAATGCTAAACCTAATCCAATCGCTAAACCTAACCCATCCATTACCCTAAACCTTAACTGAAAACAAAACTAAACCCTATCCATTATGCTACCCCCTAAACCTAACCCTAATGCTAATTCGAGCCTTAATCTTAAACCTTTAGCGAAACCAAATGCTAACTCTGACCCTGACAATGATCCTAATAATGACCCTAGCCCTAAAGCTGACCTTTAATCTAAACCTAACTCTTACACTAGACCTAGCCATAACCTAACCCTAAAACTATCCTTAACATTAACCCCAGACCTGATATAAGCCCTAGACCTGGTCCTAGCCATTAACCTAACAGAAATCCTAGACCTTAATGAAACCCTAAACCAAGGCATAATCTTATACTGAACCATAACCCTAGGACTAATCTGAATTCCAATTCTTACCCTAGCCCTAAAGCTTGATATAACTCCACTCATTCCCCTAAACTTAACCTTAAAACCAATGCTAACCCTAACTCTAGCTCAACCCCTTTGTCTAACCCTAACACTAACCCTAGCTTTAATACTAGTCCTTAATTAGTCCTAAACTTAACACTAACCATAGCCCTAATACTAGCCCTAATTTAGCCCTAAACCTAGCCCTAACCCTAGCCTCAATTTAGCGCTAACCCTAAGACTACTACTATTACTGACTCTAATTTTTGCCCTACTCATATCCCTAGTTCTAACCATATTTGTTACCCTAACCCTAACTCTCAACCTAACCCTAGCCCTAGTCCTAGCCCTAACCATAGATCTAACCCTAACTCTAAATCTTACCATAACCCTGTGTATTGCTCAACCTATCACTAGCCCTAAACCTGATGCTAATCCATAATCTATCCGTAACCATTGACCTAACCCTAAAACTAAAAGAATGTATATCTTTAAACCTTAACCTAAACCAAATCCTAACCATACACCTAGTACTAACTTTAGTCCTAATTCGAGTTCTAAACCTATCCCTAAAACTATACCTGAATCTGACACTGATCCTAAAAATAACCCAGGCTCTAAACATCACCCTAACCCTAAAACTAACCGTAACACTAGACCTAGCCCTAACCCTAACCCTAAAACTAGCACTAATTGCAACACTGGTTCATACATTAGCCATAGCCCTAACCCTAGCTGTAACCAAACCCCAAACCAAGCCCTAATCAGAGCCTTAATCCTAGTTTTAACCCTAACCCTAAACCTAACACTAACCTAAAACCTAGCTCTAAACCTTACACTAACATTAGCCAGAAAAATAATCATAACCCTAGCCATATTACTAGCTCTAACCCTAAACATTACCTTAACCATAACCATAACTCTAATGGTAACCCTAGGCCTAACCCTAAACTTTTGCCTAACTCTAACCTATTTCATTAAACTAAACCTAACCTGAACCCTAAACCTAACACTATCGTTACTATAACTGTAACTATAATGCTAATTCAAGCCCTAAACCTAAACCTTAACCTAACCCAAACCCTCACTCTGACCTTTCCCGTGATAATATACCTATCTGTAACATTGACCCTACCCCTAAACCTAACCCTTATACTAGACCTAGCCCTAAAACTATCCCTAACCATAATCCTAGAACTGACATTTGCCCTAGTCATAATTGTAGCCCCAAACTTAATACAAAACAAATCTATAACCCTAACCCTAACCCTAGCCCTAATCCTATTGATAACCCTACCAATAAATTTAGCTCTAACCCTATCAATTACCCTAAATATAACCCTAAATATAATCCTTAACCTAGGCCTAAATCTAATGCTATCCCTAACCGTAACCCTATCCATTATGCTAAATCTAACCTAAACCCTAAACCAAATCCTTTCATTACCCTAATCCAAACCCTAATGCTAATTCAAGCCCTAACCCTAAACTCTAACAGAAACAAAACCCTAAACCTGATCCTCACCCTAATAATACCCCTATTTCTAAACTTGACACTTATCCTAAACCTAACACTTACACTAAACATAGCCATAAACCTAACCCTAAAACTATCCCTAATCGTGACCCTAGATCTGACATTTGCCCTAAGATAATCCTAGCCATAACCCTAACACAAACCCTAGCCATCATCCTAAAATAAAACTTAATCATAACTCTAATGAAACCCTAGCCCTAACCATCAATCTAACCTTTATTCTAGCCCTATCACTAGCTCTAACCCCACCACTTACACTAAACCTAACCCTAAGCCTAAAACTAACCTTAGGCCTAAACATAACCATAAACCTAGACCTATTAATAGTCATATTTAAGCCCTATACCTAACTAAACACTAAGCTTAGGCGTAAGACTAACTCTCATTCTCACTCTAGCCCTATTCCTAGTTCTAACCCTATCCCTTACCATAACCTTAATCCTAGCCATAAACCAAGACCTTAAAGTAGCCCTATTCTTAGCCCTAGACCTAACCCTAGATTTAATTCCAAATCTAAATCTAATTTTGAACCTAAGCATAAACCTAAACCTAACACTATCCTTAATCCTAATTCTAAGCCTAAAACTAGCCCTAACCACAGCCCTAGACCTAAAAAAAAAAACCAACCCATAGCCCTAACTTTAAAACTTAACCTAGGGGGACCCAACATGGCTGCCGGCAAGGAGGCAGCACTTTCAAGGTCTGCACAGTAACGGGAGCAGAGAGGCCTATTAATTCACCTGCATGCGGCCTGCTGAGGGACTTCTAGCAAAATTCCGCTGAAAGGAGACCTGCCGGGAATTAGTAAGTCTATAAGAGGGGTCACTTTGTCCCAGATGAGTGAATCTCAGCGAGTGAATCTCAGCAGTGAGGATCCAGCCGGCCAAAGCTGAACTCACGGCCAACGCCGAACTCCCGCTGCCTACACTTTGCAGCGTACTTACAAACGGCCACAGCCTGCTTGGGCCCCAGCCGGCCTAGCACAGAGGCGGTTAGACGCTGCAAACGACCACCCCCTCCCCCCCGACGGCTCTGTGCTCTGAACGAAGACCCCCACCCCCCACCCCCCGCGCTCATGTGAACAGCTCCCGTGGGGGCGCAGTCCCGCCTGCCCAGCCGAAAAACCGCTGCTCACACATTGCAGCGAGCATACAGAAGGCTGGGCCCTGCCTTCCCAGCTCTATGAGCCGCCTTTGGAGGTTTGGCACTGCAAACAACCACCCCAACCCCCAATCCCGCACTCGTGTGGACAGCCCCCACCTGCCGGGCACTGCTAAAGGCCCCGCCCACCCGGCTCTTGCACGGGGGGGGGGGGGGGGGGGGCGCGGGACCCGTAGCGCAGAATTCCCAGCTACCGCTATCACCAGTGCTGACAACTGAGGTCTCTTGCACCAGCTTCCAGGGGTGTGGCTACCAGAGGGCAAGCAAATTCGCTGGGGCTTCACAGCCCCAAGCTCTACAAACTTAGGGTTCAAGGGAATGGCAAACAGGGAGAATGTGCCCAGGCGTTCTTGAAAACAGGGCTCACAGGAGCAGCAGACTTGGCGTGTAGCCAATATTGTGGTGAGTGTCACCGGTGCACTCAGGATTGGAGACCCGCCCAGTATAGGAGGAAGAGCTGCTGCACAGTGACTGGCTCCCGCCTACTGAGAGGAGAAGCATGGCCCGGTGGGCACAGCTCCACCTACTGGAAGAATAATGAATCGAACTCTAAGACAGCATGTATTAAAATTTTTTTCTTTTTTTTTTTTTGGTTTTGTTTTGTTTTTGTTGTTGTTGTTTTCCCCAAAATTTTTTTAATTCATTTTATTTTATTTTTAAAACTAATTTTATTTTTAGTATTGCAATTATGATTTCTTTTTAATTCTTTTTAATTTTCTGTTTCCTTTCTCTCTCTCTTGTTTTCTTCTGTCTTTGCATTTCTTTTCTATTCTCACATTCCCCCTTTCTTGAATTCTGCCTGCTTACTCTCATTCTCTTTGGTGACTTATTCCCTCTCCCTATAATACCTTTCCTCCCAAGCAGCAAATAAATTTATAGGAGTAAACAGCAACTCAGTAGTCAAACAGAACAAGGAGCAATATGAAAAAGCAAGGAAGGAAAGGAGTACAAACAATGCAGGAAGGCCTAAATATCCAGGAGGATATAGATTCATCAGAAAAATGGTCATATAGAGAACTCAAGGAATACCTTAGACAGATGGAATGGAACCTTAAAGAGGATACGAGACAGCAAATTCAAGCAGCAAAAGAACACATTGAGAATGAAATACAAAAACAGATAAAAGAAGAAGTTAAGCATATTTATCAGAAGATAGAGATTATAAAAAAGAATCAGACAATAATCTTAGAAATGAAGGAACTTATAAGCCAAATTAGAAACTCAAACGAGAGCATCACTAATAGAGTGGAGTAAGTAGAAGCCAAAACGTTAGATAATGAAGACAAAATATATCATCTTTAAAAGAGTCTAGCCAACTTTCATAGGCTGGTTAAAAATCACGAGAGAAGCATCCAAGAGATATGTGATAACATTAAAAAACCAAATTTAAGAGTCATCAGGATAGAGGAAGGCACAGAGATTCAAACCAAGGGAATGTGTAATCTACTGTATGAAATAATTACAGAAAACTTTCCAGAAATAAAAAAGGAAACAGATATACAAATTGTAGATGCATACAGAACACTGAGCATACAAAATCAAAGTAGACCAACGCCAAGACACATTGTTATGAAGTTGTCCAATACACAGAACAAAGAGAAAATATTAAAAGCTACAAGAGAAAGGAGGCAGATTACATTCAGGGGTAAACCAATAAGGTTAACAGCGGATTTTTCATCACAGACACTGAAAGTGAGAAGATCCTGGAGCAACGTAATTCAAACACTGAAAGAAAATGGATGCCAACCAAGAATTCTGTATCCAGCAAAATTAAGCTTCAGGTACGACAACGAAATAAAAATCTTTCATGATAAACAAAAGCTAAAAGAATTTGCAGCCAGAAAACCAGCATTGCAAAGCATCTTGAGCAAAACACTACACGAAGAAGAAATGAAAAACAACAACCAAAGCCAACAGTGGGAAGTGCCTCAGTAAAGACTGACGGAGGGGCGAAAGCTAATCATGGAGAAACAAACTAAATTAAAAAAAAAAAGAGAGACAAATAATCAAACATGGATGGAAGTACAAACCATATAGCAATAGTAACTCTAAACATTAATGGTTTAAACTCTCCAATAAAGCGACATAGACTGGTAACATGGATAAAAAAAAAACAAATCCAACAATATGCTGGCTCCAGGAGACACATCTGACTGGAAAAGACATACACAGGCTGAAGGTGAAAGGTTGGGAAAAAATATACCACGCACACGGTCCTCGCAAACAAGCAGGGGTGGCCATGCTCATATCGAACAAAATGGACTTCAAGACTAAGTTAATCCAAAGGGATAAGGAAGGGCATTATATACTGTTAAAAGGAACCATTCACCAACAAAACATAACAATTATAAATATTTATGCACCAAATAATGGTGCTGCGATGTTCATAAAACAAATTCTCCTCAAGTTCAAGAATCAAATAAACCACAACACAATAATTATGGGTGACTTCAACACACCTCTCTCACCATTGGACAGATCCTCCAAACAAAAGTTGAATAAAGAAACTATAGATCTAAATAACACAATCAATAACCTAGACTAAACTGACATATATAGAATATATCAACCATCATCAAGTGGATATACTTTTTTCTCAGCAGCACATGGATCCTTCTCAAAAATAGACCATATATTATGCCATAGGGCAACCCTCAGTAAATATAAAGGGGTGGAGATAATACCATGCATTTTATCTGATCATAATGGAATGAAACTGGAAATCAATGATAAAAGAAGGATGGGAAAATCCTATATCACATGGAAAATGACAATATGTTACTGAATGATCAAGGGGTCACAGAAGACATAAAGGAGGAAATCAAAAAATTCTTAGAGATAAATGAAAATACAGACACAACTTATCGGAATCTATGGGACACAATGAAAGCAGTTTTAAGAGGGAAATTCATCGCCTGGAGGTCATTCCTCAAAAAAAAGAAAAACCAACAAATAAATGATCTCACACTTCATCTCAAAGCCCTAGAAAAGGAAGAACAAAACAACAGCAAATACAGCAGAAGGCAAGAAATAATTAAAATCAGAGCGGAAATCAATGAAATTGAAACAAAAGAAACTATTGAAAAAATTGACAAAACTAAAAGTTGGTTCTTTGAAAAAATAAACAAGATTGACAGACCCTTAGCCATGCTAACGAAGAGAAGAAGAGAGAGAATTCAAATTACTAACATACGGGATGAAAAAGGCAATATCACAACAGATGCTACAGAAATTCAGAAGACAATTAGAAATTATTTTGAAAACCTATATTCCAATAAAATAGAAGATAGTGAAGACATCGATAAATTTCTTAAGACATATGATTTGCCCAGACTGAGTCAGGAGGATACACACAATTTGAACAGACCAATATCAATGGATGAAATTGAAGAAGCAATCAAGAGACTACCCACCAAGAAAAGCCCGGGACCGGATGGGTATACAGCGGAGTTTTACAAAACTTTTAAAGAAGAATTAATACCAATACTTTTCAAGTTATTTCAGGAAATAGAAAAAGAGGGAGCTCTTCGAAATTCATTCTATGAGGCCAATATCACGTTGATTCCGAAACCAGACAAAGACACCTCAAAAAAAGAAAACTACAGACCAATATCCCTGATGAACCTAGGTGCAAAAATCCTCAATAAAATTCTGGCAAATCGGATACAAAGGCACATCAAAAAATTTGTGCACCATGATCAAGTAGGATTCATCCCTGGGATGCAAGGATGGTTCAGTGTACGGAAATCAATAAATGTTATTCACCACATCAATAGACTTAAAGATAAGAACCATATGATCATCTCGATAGATGCAGAAAAAGCATTCGACAAAGTACAGCATCCCTTTATGTTCAAAACATTAGATAAACTAGGGATAACAGGAAATTACCTTGACATTGTAAAAGCTATCTATTCTAAGCCTCAGGCTAGCATCATTCTGAATGGAGAAAAATTGATGGCATTCCCTCTAAAATCTGGAACAAGACAGGGATGCCCTCTATCCCACTTCTCTTCAATATAGTTCTCGAAACACTGGCCAGAGCAATTAGACAGACGAAAGAAATTAAAGGAATAAAAATTGGAAAAGAAGAACTTAAATTATCACTATTTGCAGATGACATGATTTTATACCTAGAAGACCCAAAAGGGTCTACAAAAAAACTGCTAGAACTAATAAATGAATTCAGCAAAGTGGCAGGATATAAAATCAACACGCATAAATCAAAGGCATTCCTGTATATCAGCAACAAAACTTCTGAAATGGAAATGAGGAAAACCACTCCATTCACAATATCCTCAAAAAAAATAAAATACTTGGGAATCAACCTAACAAAAGAGGTGAAAGATTTATACAATGAAAACTACAGAACCCTAAAGAGAGACGTAGACGAAGATCTTAGAAGATGGAAAAATATACCCTGCTCATGGATAGGCAGAACTAACATCATCAAAATGGCGATATTACCAAAAGTTCTATATAGGTTTAATGCAATGCCATTCAAAATCCCAAAGGCATTGCTTGTAGAAATAGATAAAGCAATCATGAAATTCATATGGAAAAATAAAAGACCCAGAATAGCAAAAGCAATTCTAAGCAGGAAGTGCGAATCAGGCGGTACAGCGATACCGAATTTCAAACTATATTACAGAGCAATAGTAACAAAGACAGCATGGTACTGGTACTAAAACAGGCGGGTGGACCAATGGTAAAGAATAGAGGACACAGAGACCAATCCACCAAGTTACAACTATCTTATATTTGATAAAGGGGCTAAAAACATGCAATGGAGGAAGGATAGCATCTTCAACAAATGATGTTTGGAAAACTGGAAATCCATATGCAACAAAATGAAACTGAACCCCCTCCTCTCACCATGTACAAAAGTTAATTCAAAATGAATCAAAGACCTTGATATCAAATCAGAGACGCTGCATCTGATAGAAGAAAAAGTTGACTACGATCTACATATAGTGGGGTCGGGCTCCAAATTCCTTAATAGGACACCCATAGCACAAGAGCTAATAGCAAGAATCAACAAATGGGACTTACTTAAACTAAAAAGTTTTTTCACAGCAAGAGAAACAATAAGAAAAGTAAATAGGGAGCCTACATCTTGGGAACAAATATTTACTCCTCACACATCAGATAGAGCCCTAATATCCAGAATATACAAAGAACTCAAAAAATTAGACAATATGATAACAAATAACCCAATCAACAAATGGGCCAAGGACCTGAACAGAAACTTCTCAGAGGAGGACATACAATCAATCAATAAGTACATGAAAAAATGCTCATCATCTCTAGCAGTCAGAGAAATGCAAATCAAAACCACCCTAAGATACCATCTCACTCCAGTAAGATTGGCAGCCATTATGAAATCAAACAACAACAAGTGCTGGCGAGGATGTGGGGAAAAGGGTTCTCTTATACATTGCTGGTGGGGCTGCAAATTGGTGCTGCCAATTTGGAAAGCAGTATGGAGATTCCTGGGAAAGCTGGGAATGGAACCACCATTTGACCCAGCTATTGCCCTTCTCGGACTATTCCCTGAAGACCTTAAAAGAGCGTATTACAGGGATACTGCCACATCGATGTTCATAGCAGCACAATTTACAATAGCTAGACTGTGGAACCAACCCAGATGCCCTTCAATAGATGAATGGATTAAAAAAATGTGGCATCTATACACCATGGTGTATTGCACAGCACTAAAAAATGACAAAATCTTGGAATTTGCAGAGAAATTGATGGCACTAGAGCAGATTACGCTTAGTGAAGCTAGCCAATCCCTAAAAAACAAATACCAAATTTCTTCTTTGATATAATGAGAGTATCTAAGAATAAAGCAGGGAGGAAGGGCAGGAAGAAGATTAACATTAAACAGAGAAATGAGGTGGGAGGGAAAGGGAGAGAAAAGGGGAATTGCATGGAAACGGAGGGAGACCCTCATTGTTATACTAAATTACATATAAGAGGTTGTAAGTGGAATGGGAAAATAAACATGGGAAATGAATTACAGTAGAAGGAGTAGAGAGAGAAGATGGGAGGCGAGGGGAGGGGGGATAGTAGAGGATAGGAAAGGTAGCAGAATACAACACTTACTAGTATGGTATTATGTAAAAATGTGGATGTGTAACCCATGTGATTCTGCAATCTGTACTTGGGGTAAAAAAGGGAGTTCATAACTCATTTGAAGCTAATGTATGCTAATGTATGAAATATGATATGTCAAGAGCTTTGTAGGGTTTTGAACAACCAATTAAAAAAAAAAAAACAAAACTTAACCTAAATCAAAACCCAACCCGACACCTATTCCAAAACCTACCCCTAGTTGGAGTCCAAACCCTAACCCTAAAAATACTCTGACCTTGAATTTGACACTAAAAGTAACACTAGCTCTAAACTTTATACCTAATCCTACCACTAGACCTAGTCTTAACCCTAATCCTATAACTAGGCTAAATCGTAAACCTAGTCCATACATTGTCCATAATTTTAAAACCAGCCCTAACTCTAACCAAAACCTTGCCTTAATGCAAGACCTAACCCTAACCCTAAACCTAACACTAGCCCTAAATCTAACCCTAAACATAGCCCTAATCCTAGTTGTAATCCTATCCCTTACCCTAAGCTATCCCTAAACATAATGCTAACCCTAGGCCTAACCTTAATCCTTAGCCTAACCCAAACCCTCACCCTATTACTAGTCCTAACCCTAGCCCTCATTCCAGCTCTAAACATAACCCAAACTCTAACCCTAACCTTGACACTTATTTTGACCCTAACGGTAACTGTATGTCTAAACCTGACCCTAACCATAAACAGAACCCTAACAGTAGCACTAGCAATAAGCCTATACATAAACCTAACCCTAACACTAGCCCTAGACCTAAACCTAATCCTAAATCAAGTCATATTTCAATTCATAGTCCTAAAGAAAAACCTAGCTTTAACCCTAATGATAAACCTTAACCTAACACAAACACTAACCCTACCCCTAGACCTAACTCTAGTAATAATTCTTGGTTTAACTCTAACCCTACGTATAACCTGAACACTGACCCTGACCCTAACACTAACCCCATCTCTAAATATTATGCTAATGGTAACCCTAAACCTAATGCTTGACCTAGCCATAACACTTACCCCAAAATTAGCCCTAGTCATAATCCTGGTTTATACATTAGTTTTAGGCCTAACAATAGCCCTAAACTAACAAAAAACATGGCCCTAATCCGAGCCCTAACCCTAGTTTTAACCCTAATTCTAAAAATAGCCCTAAACCATACCCTAACCCTAGCTCTAAACCTAGCTCTTACCCTAGCCCTTTCCCTATCCATTACTTAAAGCTAAACCCTAAATCTAATGCTAACCCTAGTCCTAACTCTAATTCATAACCTAACCCAAACCCTAACCCTATTACTTGTCCTAACCCTAATCTTTGATTTAGCTCTAACCTTAACCCAAACCCAAACCCTAACCCTGACACTTATTCTGGCCGTAACACTAACCGTAGGTCTAAACCTGACTCTAACACAAAACCAAACCCTAACATTAGCCCTACTGGTAATCTTTTATTTAAACCAAAACCTAACACTAGCCCTAGACTTAAACCTAATACTAAATCTAGCCATATCTCTAGACCTAGTCCTGAACAACAACCTAACCCTATCTCTAACAATAACCTTAAACCTAACTAAACTCTAACCCTACACCTACACCTAACCCAAGTCCTAATTCTGGTAATAACCCCAACAATAAGTCTAACTTGAACACTTGCCCTCACCCTAACATAATCCTAGCTTCAAAGCTCACCTAAACCAAAATCTAATCCTAACACTAGCCCTAGCCATAACCCTAACCCTAAACTAACCCTAATCATAACTCTAGCTCTTACATTTCTCTTGGCCTTAACCCTAGGCCTAAACTAACACAAAACCTATCCCTAATCCTAGGCCTGAACATAGACTTAACTGTAACCCTAAACCAAACCCTAGCCCTAACCCTAACCCTAAGCCTCGCTTTATACCTAACCCTAGCTCAAAGCCTAACCTTTACCCTTAATACAACTCTAGCTCTATCCCAAACCCTAACCTAACACTAGCCCGAATCCTAATCTTAACCATAGCCCTAGCAATAGTTTAATTATATCCACTACCCTTACCCTAGCCCTAATCCTAACCATAAACCTAGCCCTAACCCTAGCTCTAATTCTATCCATTACCCTAACCATAATCCTAACACTAATGCTAACCCTAGGCTTAACCCTAACCCTATTACAAACCCTAAACCTATCTATTGCCCTAAAAAACCTAAACCCTAATCCTAAACCTATTCATTACCCAAACCCTAACTCTAACCCTAATTCTAAGTCGAGCCCTAAACCTAAACCTAAACCTAAACCAAATCTGAAGCCAAACAGTGACTCTAATAATACACATAGCTGTAAACTGACCCTTACCATAAATCAAACCCTTACACTAGACCAAACAATAAACATAACCCAAAACCTATCCCTAATATAACCCTAGACATGACATTAGCCCTAGCCCTAATTCTAGCCCTAACCCTAACACGAACACCAGCTTTCATCCTAGCCCCAAATAGAGCCTTAATCATAACCCTAACCCTAATTCTAACACTTTCCCTAGCCCTAAACCTAGTTATAACCCCATTGCTTATCCTTAACCTAACACAAACCCTAACCCTAACACAAACCTTAGCCCTAACCATAAACCTAGGACTAACCTTAACACTAACCCTAACCCTAATCCTAAACCTAAACCTAACCCTAGCTTTAAGACTAACTATAAATCTCGCCCAAGCCCAAGCCCTAATTCTAACCCTATCACTTACCTTAAACTTATTCCTAGCCATAGCCTAGAATAACCTAGCCCTAACCATAAACCTTGCCCTAACCCTAGATCTAAAACTAAGTCTAAATCTAACCCGAATGCTACACCTAAACCTAAGCCTAACACTAGCCCCAATCCTACCACTAATCCTAAAATTAGGCCTAACCATAGGCTAGCCCTAAAACAAAACTGAGCCATAACACTAACCCTAAACTTTTATCTCAACCAAACCCTAACCTTACATCCAGCCCTAAGCCCAGCCCTAATTTGAGTCCTAATCTTAATCCTAAAACTACCCCTGAACCTGTCTCTGACATTAACACTAAACCTACCTCTAAACATCACCCTAAACCTAAACCTTACCCTAACACTGGACCTAGTCCTAACCTAATTCTAAAACTAGTTCTAATTATATCCCTATATCATACATTAGCCATAATATTAAAACTAATGCTAACCAAAACCTAGTCCAAATCTGAGACCTAACCCTTGCTTTCACCCTAACCCTAACCCTAACACTAGTCCTAAACCTAACTCAAACCCTAGGTCTAACCCTAGCTCTAACCTTATTTTTTACCCTAGCCAAACCCCAACCCTAATGATAACCTTAGTCTTAAAACTAATCCTTATTCTAACCCAAACTCGAACCCTATTACTAGTCCTAACCCTAGCCCTCATTCTTGTTTTAACGATAACCCAAATCCTAACCCTAACCCTGACCCTTATTCTGACCCTGAACCTAAACCAAACCCTAACACTAGCCCTACCCATAACCCTATATCTAAACCTAACCCTAACACTAGCCCTGAATTAAATCTAATCCTAAATCTAGCCATATCTTTAACTAAGAACTAAACAAAAAACTACCCCTTGCTCTAATGATCACCCTTAATCTAAGCCAAACACTAACCTTATCTCTAGACCTAACCAATCCTAATTCTGGCTCTAGCCCTAACTCTAACCCTAATCCAAAAACAGACTCTGACACTAACACTAACTCTAGCTATAAAACTGACCATTACCTAACCCTAAACATAATCCTAAACGTAGCCCTAACCCTAGTCCTAAACCTAAAACCAATCCTAGTTATTTTTAGCCCGAATTTAGCCCTAAACTTAACCCTAACCCTAGCTTTAGGACTTACTCTAACTATTGCCCTAGATCTATTCCTATTTCTAACCCTATCTTTTACTGTAACCCAAACACTAGATCTAACCTTAGCCCTAACCCTAGCCATAGCCCTAAACCTAGAATTAACCATAATTCTAAATATAACCCTAAAACTAAACTCACACTATAACTAGCAATAACACTAACATTAATCGTAAAACTACCGTTAACTTTAGCCTTAGCCTAAAACATAATGAGTCATAGCACTAACCCTAACCCTTAACCTAAACCAAATCCTAACCTTAAATCTAGCCCTAAGCCAACACCTAATCCGAGTCCTATCCACAACCCTAAAACTTACCCTGACCCTGACTCTGAACCTAACACTAATCCTAGCTAAAAACATCACCCTCAACTTAAACCAAACCATAAAACTAGACTTAGCCCTAACCGCAACCCCCAAATTAGCCCTAATCAAAACCCTAGTTCTTACATGAGCTGTATCCCTAATGCTAGCCCTAAAGTAATCCAAAACCTAGCCCTAATATGAGCCCCAACCCTAGATTTAACCCGAATTCTAAACCTAAACCAAGTCCTAACCCTTACCCTAAACCTAACCATAAATTTAACCCTTGCACTAACCTTAAACCTAACACTAACCCTAACACTAACTCTAACGATAACCCTAGCCCTAACCCTAACTCTAACCCTATTCATTACCCTAAGCTAACCCTATTCCTAACCCTAATGCTTACCCTTGGCCTAACCCTATTACATTCACTAACCTTAACTTATCCATTACCCTAAACAGAACCCTAACCCTAAACCTAACCAATCACTAAACCTAGACATAACACTAACCCTAAAACTAGTCCTAATTGTAACCCTAGCTCTTACATTGGCCATAGGCCTAAAGCTAACACAAAACCTAGCCTCGCCCTAATCCAAACTCTAACCCTAACTTTAACCTTTACCCTAAACCTAACCCTAGCCCTAGCCCTAACCCTAACCGTAATACTAGCGCTAAACCTATCCCTTACCCTAAGCCAAACTCTAAAACTAAAGTTACTCTAGTCCTAAACCTAATTCTTAGACTAACCCAAAACCTAACTCTTTTACTAGTCCTAACCCTAATCCTCAATCTAGCTCTATCACTATCCCAAGCCCGAACACTAACCCTGACCCTTATTCGAACCCTAATACTAACCATAGTTCTAAACCCGACTCTAACCTTATACCGGCCCTTAACATTGGCACTACCTGTAACCCTATAACTAAACCTTACACTGACACTAGACCTAGATCTACACTTAATCATTTATCTAGTGATAACCCTAGGCCTAGCCCGAAAAAAAAAAAAAAAAAAAAAAAAAAACTTAGTCCTAGCCCTAATAATAACCCTTAACTTAACGGAAATATTAACCCTACCCCTAGAGCAAACCCTAATATTAATGCTGGTTTTAACAATAAACCTAACCCTAACTCGAACACTGACACTTACCGTACCACAAACCCTAGCTCTAAAACGTATCCTAACAAAAAACGTAAGACTAACAGTAGATGTAGCTATATCCCTAACCCTGAATCTAGCTATAATCATAGGCCAAAACCTACCTCTAACACTATTTATTACCCTAACTTTAACCCTGATGATAACCTTAGCCCTAACCCTCAAACCGACTCTAACACTAATCCTCATCCTAGTACAAACATAGTTCAATCCCTAATCCTTAAACTTAACCTAACCCTAACACTAACCAAGGGCCTTGACCTAAACCTAACCTTAACCCTAGCCCTAATCCTAACCTTAAACCTATCCCTAAACCTAGCTCTAAGCCTACATATTACCCTAACTCTAAACATGAGCTTAATGATAACCCTAGACCTAACCATAGCTCTAACCCTACCCATTACCTTAACTCTAACCCTAATCCTGATAATAACCCTAGCCCTTACCCTAAATCTACCCTATCCCTAATCCTAGACATAACCATAAACCTAACCCTTGCCATTGAGCTAACCCTTGCTCAAACCCTAACCATTACTCTGAACCTAACCGTAAGCCTATCCCTTATCCTAACCTTAAGCCAAAACTTAACATTAACCCTAACCCTAACATGAAATAAAACCCTATCCAATACCCTAAAACTAATGATAACCCTAGCCCTGAATTTAACACTAACCTTGACCCTAACCATAACTATTACCTAGATCTAACCCTAAACCTAACACTTGCCCTAGCGCTAACCCTAGCTCAAACTCTAAACCATATCCTATACCTGAACCTAACCTTAACCCTTAGCCTAACCCTAACTCTAGCCCTAATACAAAGCATAACCCTAGCCCTAACCCTATCCATTATCCTAAGCACAATCATAACACTAACGCTAATGCTATGCCTAACCCTAACCCTTTTGCTAACTCTAATCCTATCAATTACCCTACACCTAACATAAACCCTGAACCTAAAGCTACCATTACCCTAACAAAACCCAAGTGCTAATTCAAGCTCTCAAACTAAACCCTAAACTAAACCAAACCCAAAACATAATTCTAGCTCTAATAATACCCCTAGTTAAAAACCTGACCCTTACCGTAAATCAAACAATTACACTAGACGTAGCCATAAATCTAACCCTCAATCTATCCATAAGATAAGTCTAGACCTGACACTAGCCCTAGCCCTAATTTTCCCCATAATCCTGAAACAAACCCTAGCCCTCATCCTAGCCTTAAACATAGCCTTATTACTAAACCTAACCATAACGTTAGCCCTATCCAAAATTCTAAACTTCAACCTAGCCCTAAAATTAGCTCTAAGCCCATTTCTTCCCCTTAACCTAACCTTATCCCTAAACGTAAACCTAAGCCTAAAACTAGGCCTAACCTTAATAGAAACGCTAGACCTAATCCTAGTCCTAATTTAGCCCTAAACCTAACCTAAACCTAGGCCTAAGTGTAACTCTAACTCTCGCCTTAGTCCTGTATTTAATTCTAACCCTATCCCTTACCATAATCCTATCACTTGCCTTTACATTAGCCCCAACTCTAGCTGTAGCCCTAATCCTTTATCTAACCCTAACTCTAAATCTAACCCTAACCTAAGATAAACCTCTCATTAACAGAAGCTGTAACACTAATGCTAACCCTAAAAGTAGCCCTTACCTAGCCCTACAAAACAACCAAGCCATAGCCCTAACCCTAACTTTTAACATAAAACCAAACCCTAAGCCTACACCTATCCCTAATCCTAGCTCTAATTCGAGTCCTATATCTAACCCTAAAACAAACCCTGACCCTGACTCTGACCCTAACACTAACCCTAGCTCTAAACAACACTCACAACTTAAACCTAAACCTAGAGCTAGCCCTAACCCAAACCCTAATACTAGTTCTAATCAGAACCCTAGTTCTTTCATTGGCTGTAGCCCTAAAGCTAGGCCTAACCTAACCCAAAATCTATCCCTAATTGGAGCCCTAACACTACCTATAATCCTAATCATAACCCTAATTCTATCCCTAACTCTTACCCTAAACCTAACCCTAACCCTAACCTTTCACATTACCAAAAACCTAACCCTAACCCTAGCCTTAATTCTAATGATAAACGTAGCCCTAACCCAAGTTTTAACCCTATCCATTACCCTAATCCCAATACTACACCTAATACTAGCCCTAGGACAACCCTAACCCTATTCTTAACCCTAAAGCTATTCATTACCCTAAACCTAACCTGAACCCTAAACCTAACGATATCCATAAACATAATCCTAACTCTAATAATATTAACCCTAAAACTATCTCCAATCATAACACTAGACCTGACATTAGCCCTAGACTCAATGAAGCCTTAACTCTAAAACAAACTCTAGCCCTAATCCTATCCCTAATCTTAGCCTCAATCCTAAACCTAACCCTAACCGTAGACCTAACCCTAATTTTAAAACTCGCCCTAGTTCTAAAGGTAGCTATAACATCATAAGCTAGCCATAAACCTAGGCTCAGCCTTAATACTAAGCCTAGCTCTAATCTTAGCCCTAAATAAGCCCTAATTATAACCCTAAATCTAACCTTAACACTAAGTCTAACTCTAACTCTCACCCTAGTCCTATCCCTAATTCTAACACAATCCCTTATGATAACTCAAAACCTAGACCTAATCCTAGCCCTAACCTTCACTTAGCCCTAAACCTAGATCTAACCCTAACTCTAAATCTAACCCTAACCCTATGCCGAAGCCACACCATAACACTATGTCTAACCCTAATTCTAATTTGAAAACTAGCCCTAACTGTAGCCCTAGCCCTCAGACAAAACCGAGCCATAGCACTGACCCCAAGCCTTAACCTAAAAAAAACCCTAACCTTACACCTAGCCCTAACCCTAGCCCTAATTTGAGTCCTAACACTAACCCTAGAACTAATACTAACCCTGACACTGCCCTAAACACTAACCCTCACTCTACACATCACCCTATCCATAAACCTAATACTAACACTAGACTTCACACAAAACTTAACCCTAAAACTAGCCCTAATCATAATGCCAGTTCTTAAACTAGTCATAGCCCAAAACCTAACACAAAACATAGCCTTAATCCAATGCCTAACCCTCCTTTAAACCTAATCCTAACCCTGGACTGAACCTTAACCCTATCCCTAGTCCTAATCCTAGCTTTAATGCTATTTCTTACACTTAGTCAAAACCTCACCCTATTGCTACCCTAGTCCTAACCCTAATTCTATGCCTACCCCAAACCCTAACTCTATTAGTAGTCCTAAACCTAGCCCTCATTCTATTTCTAAACTTAAGCCAAACCCTTAACCTAATGCTGACACTTATTCTGGCCCTAACAATAAACCTAGGTTTAAATCTGACCCTAACCCTTTTCCAAAACCTAACACTAGCCCTACCAGTAACCATAACCCTAAACCCCAAACTAACATTATCCCTAGGCCCAAACCTAATCCTAAATATAACCATTACCCTAGCCTTAGCCCTAACAGTAACCCTTAGCCTAAACCAGACACTAACTCTACCCCTAGACTTACCATAGCTCTAATTCTGGACCTAACACTAAACTTAATACTATCCTGAACCCTGACACTTACCTTAACAAAAACCCGAAATATAAACCTTATCCTAACCCCCAAACTAACTCTAACACTAGACAAACTCTAAATCTAGCCATAACCATAACTCTAGATCTTACATTACCCATATACCTAACACTAGCCCTAAACCTCACACAAAAGCAAGCCCTAATTACAGGCCTAAACTGAACCCTAAGTATAACCCTAAACCTAAACTTAGCCCTACCCTATCCCTAATCCTCATTCTAGCCCTAACACTAGCTCAAACCCTAAACCTTACCCTAAACATAACCTTATAAAAACCCTAAACCTCATCCTAACTCTAGCCTAATCCTAACTGGAACCATAGCCCAAACCCCATCTCTAACTCTATCCATTACAGTAACCATAACCCTAAACCTAATGGTAACCCTAACCCTAAACCTAACTCTTACCTTACCCTAGCACAGACTGTAACCCTAACCCTCGCCCTAGCCCTCAACCTAGCTCAATCTCTAATTCTTACACTAAACCTAACCCTAACCCTAATTCAAGGCCTAATCCTAACCTTAACCCCAGACCAAATCCTAACATTAACCCTTGCCCTAACCCTAGTTCAAACACTAAATTTAACCCTTATGATATCACTAGATGTAAAGCTAAACCTACCCTAACCCTAAACATAAACCTAACCCTAGAACTAACAGTGAACCTAACCCTAACCCTAAATCTAAGCTAGCTGAAACCCTAAAACTAATTCTAAACCTAAACCTGATGCTTACCTAAACCTAACCCTATCTTTAACCTGACATCTAAAACTTTTACTCTAATACTAATGATAACCCTAGCCCTAACCTAAACACTAACCATAACCATAACCCTAGACCAAACCCAAATTAACCTTAATCATTGGAAAAATATTAGCTCAAACCTTAAACTGTACCCTAAATGTAATTTTAAGTGTAACCCTTGCCCTAACCCTGACAGTAACCCCAAATTTAGCCCTAATCCTAATCATTATCCTAGCCCTAACCCTAGATCTAACTCTATAAATTACCCTAACAATAATCATAACCCTAATGCTAAACCTAGGCCTAACCCTAAACCTATCACAAAACGTAACCATATCCATTACCTTAAACCTAACATGAACACTAAATCTAACACTCTCCACTACCCTAACCCTAATTCTAACCTTAATGCTAATTTGAGCCTTAACCCTAAACCTTAATTTAACACAAACCCAAAGCCTGACTCTGACGCTAACAATACACAAGCTTTTAATCTTACCCTTTCCCTAAATGTAACACTTAATTTGACCTAGCCATAAACCTAACTCTAAAAATATCACTAACTGTAAACATAGACCTGACATTAGTACTAGCCTTAATTCTTGCCCTAAACCTAACACAAAACCTAGCCCTTATCCTAGCCTTAAATCTAGCCTTAATCCTAAACCTAACCATAACCTTTGAATTATCCCTAAGACTAATCTTACAACTAGCCTTAACCTTAACCATAGCACTAAAATAAAACCGAGTAAAGACCTAACACTAACATTAACTTAAACCAAACCCTAGCACTACACCTAGGTCTAACCCTAGCTCTAATTCAAGTCCTTATCATTACCTTAAAAATCACCCTGAACCTGACTTATATCCTAACATTCATCCTAGCTCAAAACACCCTCTAAATTAAACTGAACCCTTACAGTATACCTAGCCTTAATTCGAGTCCTAAACCTAAACCTAAAGCTAACCCTTACCTGACTGATATCCTAACATTAACCCTAGCTATAAATAAAAACCTAATCTTAAACCTAACCCTAACACTTTATCTACCCCTACCCCTAACCCTTATTGTAACCCTAGTTCTTATATTACCCATTGCCCTAACCCTAGTCTTAAACCTCACACAAAACCAGTCCTAATCTGAGCCATAAACCTAGCTTTAATCCTAACCATAAACCTAACATTAGCCCTAACCCTATGAGTTACCCTGAGCAAATCCTTAACCCTAATGGTAACCCTAGACCTATCCTTAATCCTTAGACTAACCAAATCCTAACCCTATTAATAGTCCTAACACTATTTCTCATTCTAGCTCTAATGCTATCCCAAAGCCTAACACTAACCCTAACCCTTATTCTTACCATAACATTAACCCTAGGTCTAAACCTGACCCTAACCCTACACCAAACCCTAACAGTAGACACACGTGTAACCTTATACCTAAACTTAACCCACAAATAGCTCTAGACATAAACCTAATACAAAATATAGCAAGAACTCTAGCTCTAGAACTAAACAAAATCCAAGTCCTAGCCCTAAAAAAAAAAAAAAAAAAAAAAAAAAAAAAACTTTACCTAAACCAAACACTAACTATACGCCTAGACCTAAACTTAGTTCTCATTCTGGCTTTAACCCTAACTTTTACTCAAACCCAAACACTGACCTGGACTTTAACACTAAACCGACCTCTAAACCTGAAACTAACCAAAACCTAAACCTAATTCTAGCCCCAGCCATAACCCTAACCCTAAAACTAGGTAATTATAACCCTAGATCTTATATTACCCATAGCACTAACACTAGACCTAAACCTAACTCTAAACATAGAGCTAATTTTAGGCCTAAACCTAGCCCTAAGCATAACCCTAACCCTAACCCTAGCCTATACATATCCCTAGACCTAACCTTAGTACTAAAATATATCAAAGCCTAACCCTTAACCTAAACATAAGTCTAGACTTATCTATAAATCTCACCCTAAACCTAGCCCAAATTCTAAACTTAACCTAGCCCTAAACCTAGCTCTAAACCTACCCATTATCCTAACCCTAAACCTAGCTCTAAACCTACCCAGTATCCTAACCCTAAACCTAAACTTATTGATAATCTTACCCGAAACCTAATGTTAACCCTAACCCAAAATGGAAACCTAACAATAGACATAACCCTAAAATTAAACTGAGCATAGCCCTAACTCTAGATCAAACCATAAACCGATCCAAAAACCTAAACATGACCATTGCTCTAAATCTGTCACTAATTCTAACTCTAAACCAAATCTAAACCTAACCTAACCCTATTTGTTACCTTAACCCTAAACTTAATGTTAATGATAACCTTAGACCTAACTCTAACCCTAACCCTAAACCTACTGTAATCCTAAACCTAGACCTAACCCTAAACCTAGCCCTAACCCTAGCTCAAAACCTGACCTTTATGCTTAACATAACCCTAATCCTAACCCTAACTCTAGTTCTAACACTAACTCTAACCCTAACTCAAGGCATATTACTACCCTTAACACTAGTTCTAAACTAAGCTCTAACCCTATCAATTACCTTAAACATAACCATTACCCTAATGCTAACCCTAAGCTTAACCCTAGGCTTATCACTAATGCTAACTGTATCAATTACCCTAAACCAAACCTGAACCTTAAAACAAACACTAAGTATACCAAAAAACCTAACTCTAATGCTAATTTGAGCCATAAACCTAAATCCTTACCTAAGCCAAATCCTAATTCTAATAATTCCCTGAGCTCTAAACCTGACCCTAACCCGAAACCTAATACTTACAATAGATGTAGCCATAAGCCTAAGACTAAAACTATCTTTAACCATAACCTTGGACCTGATATTAGCCCTAGCACTAATCCCTAGCACTGAAAATAAGACAAACACTAGCCTTCATCCTAGCCCTAAACCTAGCCTTAACCATAACCCTAACACCAACCTTAGCCCTAACCCTAACTCTAACCCTCACCCTACTTATAAACCTAGCTATAACACCATTTTTTACTCTAAATTTAAACCTAACCCTATCTCTATCACTACGCCTAAGCTGAACACTAATCCTAGCCCTAATCCTAGCCTAATTTAACCCAATACCAAACCCTAACTTTAATTTTAGCCCTATCACTAACTCTAACTCTCACACTAACCTTATCCCTAGTTTTATACCTATCCCTTACCATAACTCTAAACCTGGCCCTAAACCTTGCCATATCCTTAATACTAGCCTAATCCTACATCTAACCTAACTATAAATTTAACCCTAATTCTAAGTCTAAGCATAACACTAACACTAGCCCTAACCCGAATACTAATTGTAAAACCAGCCCTAACTCTAAACCTAGGACTAAAACAAAACTGAGCAATAGACCTATCACTAAATCTTAACTTAAGCCAAACCCTAAACTACTACAAAAACTAATCCTAGCCTTAATTGTGTCCTAACCCTAACCTTAAAATTAACCCTGACACTTACTCATATCCTAATACTCACCCTAGCTCTAAACATGATGCTAACCTTAAACCAATTCCTAACAGTAAACCTATCCCTAATTCGAGTTCTAACCCTGACCCTGACTCCTATCCTAAAAATAACTCTAGTTCTAAATATAACCCTAACCTTAAATCTAACACTAACACTACAACTACCCCAACCTAACCTTAAAGCTAACCCTAATTGTAACCCTGGTTCTTGCATTACCTTTTGCCCTAACACTAGCCCTAACACTTACACAAAACCTAGCCCTAATCCTAGCTCTACACCTAGCTTTAACCATAACCCTAACCCTAACCCTACCCCTAACACTAGCTCTAACACTATCCTTAACCGTAAGCAAAACCCTAAACCTAATCATAACCCTAGACCAATCCCTAATCCTCAGCCTTATAAAAACTCTCACCTTATTAATAGTCCTAACCCGAGCCCTCATTCTAGCTCTAACCCTATCCCAAACCTTAACCCTAACCCTGACCCGTATTCTGACTATAACATTAACCTAGATCTAAACCTGACCCTTACAGTAGACCAAACCGTAACACTAGCCCTACCAGTAACCGTATACTTAAACAAGACCCTGTCACTAGCCAGAGACCTAAACCTAATCCTAAATCTAGACTTAACTCTAGCTCTAGACCTAATCAAAACCTAGAAAAAAACCTAGCCTTAGCCATAACAATAACCCTTAACTTAACGCAAAGACTAACCCTTCCCCTAGACATAAACCTAGTCCCAATTCTGGCTTTAAATTAACTCTAACTCTAACCTGAACACTGACCCTGCATTTAACACTAAATCTATCTCTAAATCTGACCCGAAACAAAAACCTGAACCAAACACTAGACATAGCCATAACCCTAATCCTACAACTAGCCCTAATCATAATCCTAGCTCTTACATTACCCATAGCCCTAACTCTATGCCTTAACCTTAACACAAAACCTAGAGTAAATTATAGCCCTGAATCTAGTCCTAAGCGTAACCCCACACCTAACCCTAACCCTAGCCTTAACCCTAAACCTAACCCTAACCTTAGTCTTAAACCTTACTCAAATCCTAACCCTTAACATAAATATAAACTTATACCTATAATTTACTCTAAATCCTAAACCTAGCCCTAACCTTGAACTTAACCCTATCCCTAAACCTAGTTCTAAACCTACACCTTACCTAACCCTACACCTAACTCTACTGATAACCCTAGTCTTAACCCTAACCATAACCCTAATCCTAACCAGAAAACTAACAATAGACCTAACTCTAAAAGTAACACTCACCATAACTCTAAATCTAGATCAAAACCTACCCCGTAACATAAACCTAAACATAACTGTAGCCTTAATATTAACCCTAAAACTAAATTGAGACCTAAACCTAAACCTAAACCTACATCTAACCATATCCATTACACTAACCCTTATCCTAACCCTATTGATAACCCTAGAACTAACCTTAACCCTAACCCTAAACCTACCATAATCCTGTTCCTTGACCTAAGGCTGAACCTCATCTTCGAACTAGGCCTAGCGCTAACACTACCTCAAACCCTAGCCCTTACCTTAAACATAAACTTAGCCAAAGACCTAACCCCAATCCTAGCCCTAATCCTAACCATAACCATAGCCCAAACCCTAGCTCTAACTCTATCAATTACCCTAACCATAACCCTACACCTAATGCTAAAACTAGCACTAACCCTAACTCTAATCCTAATCCTATATCTATCCCTAGCCCTTATTCTAATCTGAAGCCTAAACCTAGCCCTAACACTTATTCAATTCCTGACCCTTACCCCTAACCTAACCATAAAAAAATGATAAGCCTAACCCTAAGCCTAACCTGAGCCCTAATCCTAAATTTAAAACTAAAATTAAACTTAGCTCTAACCCCACCCATTACCCTAACCTTAGCCAAAAACTTTATGATAACCTTAGCCCTAACCCTAAACCTACTCTAACCCTAACTGTAAACCTAACCCTAGACCTAACCATAAACCTAACCCTTGCCATAGTCCTAACCCTAGCTCAAACTCTAACAATTATGCTAAACTAAACACTAACCCTAGTCCTAAAACTAATCCTAACCCTAACCCTAACCTGACTTCTAAACCTGTCCGTTACCTTAAACCTAATGGTAACCCTAATCCTAACCCTAGACCTAATACTAAACCTAACCCTATCCTTAGTACAAACCCTAGCTCAAAACCTAACCTATACTCTAAACCTAACCTTAGGCTTAACCCTAACCCTAACACTAACTTTAACTCTAATCCTAAACAAAACCCTAGCTCTAACCCTAGCTCTAACCCTATCCATTACCCCAATGATAACCATAAACCTAATGCTAACACTAGGCCTAACCCCAACCTTATCCATTACCCTAAATCTAACCTGAGCCCTAAACCTAACCTGAAGCCTAAACCTAACCTTATCCATTACCCTAACCCTAACTCAAACCTAATGCTAATTTGAGCCATCACCCTAAACCTCAACCTAACCCAAACCCTGACTCTGACAATTAAAATACTTCTAGCTCTCGACTTGAACCTAACTCTAAACCTAACTCTGACACTAGTCCTAGACATTAATCTTACCCAAAAACTATCCCTAACCATTACCCTAGACCTGATATTAGCTCTAGCCCTAATTCTTGCCATAACAGTAACACAAATGCTAGCCTTCATGCTAGCCATAAACGTAGCCTTGATACAAACCCGAACCCTAACTCTAGCCCTATCTCTACTTTTATCCCTCGAACTAGTCATGAAACTTGCTATAACCCCATCCCTTCTTCCAAATATAACCCTAAATCTAACTGTACACTTAACCCTTACACTAATCCTAGACCTGAACCTAGCCCCAATTTAGCCCTAACCCTACCACTAGCACTAAGACTAACTCTAACTCTAGCCTAGCCCTATTTCTAGATCTAACCCTATCTCTTAAAATAACCCTAAGCCTTTCCCAAAACTTAGGCCTAAACTAGCCCTAGCCCTAACCCTAGAATTAACCATAACTCTATATCCAACCCTAACCCTAAGCCCAAACCTCACAATAAAACTAGCCCCAACACTAACACTAATCCTAAAACTAGCCTTAATCTAGTTCAAGCCCTAAAACAAAACCGAGCCATAGCCCTAACCCTAACCCTTAACCTAAACGAAAACATAACCCTACATCTAGCCCTAACATTAGCCCTAATTCCAGTCCTAACCTAACCCTAAAATGAACCTTTAGCCTGACTCTGACCTTACACTAACCCTAGCTCTTACATCACCCTAGAAGTATACCTAAACCTGAAACTAGTACTAGCCCTAACTGGAACCTTAAAAGTAGCGCTAATCATAACGCTAGTTCTTACATTAGCCATAGCCCCAAAATAACCCAAAACTTCTCCGAAAACTGAGCCCTACACACCATTTAACCCTAAACCTAACCCTAACAATAAAACTGGCCCTAATCCAAAACCTAACCATAGACTTAATTCTAACCATAATCTAGCCCTAACTCTAGTTCTAACCATATCCATTACCCTAAACACAACCCTAACCCTAATGAAAACCCTAGCCTTGAACTCAACCCTAAACCTAAACCTAGAACTGACTCTAAACCTAACCATTGACCTAGCCCTAAAAATAGCTCAAAACCAAACACTTACCCTAAACCTAACCCTAGACCTAACCTGAACCCTAACCCTAATCCTAACTATAAACCTAGACCTAAACCTATCCATTACCCTAAACATAAGCCTAACCCAAACATAGCTCTAAACATAGCTCTAACCCCACTCATTACCCTATCCCTAATTATAAACATCATGATAACACTAGCTCTAACCCTAAACCTACTCTAACCCTAACTGTAAACTTAATCCTAGTCCTAACCTTAAACCTACACTAACCCTAACTCTAAACCTAGATCTAGACCTAACCATAAACGTAACCCTTGCCGTAGTCCTAATCCTAGCTCAAATCCTAACAGTTATGCTAAACCTAACAAGAACCCTAGTCCTCAACCTAAATCCAACCATATCCATTTAGGCCTAACCTTCAACCTATCGCTAACAATAACCTTTGTCTTAACTAAATCTAAACTGAACACTAAACCTAATCCTATCAATTACTCTAACCCTAACTCTAACCCTAACCCTAATGCTAATTCGAGCCCTAAAACTAAACGAAAACCTAACCCAAATTCTGAGCAAGACACTGACTCTAATAACACACCCAGCTCTAAACTAACCCTTACCCTAAACATAAACCTTAAACTAGACATAGCCATAAAACTAACCCTGACAGTATCCCTAACCATAACCCTAAACCTGGCATTAGCACTCTAACTAATTCTTTCCTTAAACCTAACACAAACCCAAGCCCTCATCCTAGCCCTAAACCTAGCCTTAACCCTAACCTGAATCCTAACCATAGCCCAAACCCTAATTTCAACTCTCACCCTAGTTCTGAACCTAGGTATAACCACATCCTTTCCCCTATCCCTAACCATAACCCTAACACTAACCCTAGCCCTAACCATGGGCCTCATCCTAACACTGGCCATAGCTCTACTCCTAGCCCTAATTTATTGCTAACTGTAACCCTAACTCTAACCCTGGCCCTAATACTAACTCTAACTGTAGCCCTAGACCTATATCTACTACCAACCTTATCTATTGCCTAACCATAACACTAGCCCTAACATTATTCCTAACCCTAGCTATAATACTAAACCTAGAACAAATCTAGAACAAAACCTAAGTCTAAATCTAAGCCTAACTCTAAACCGAAACATCACTCTAACACTAGCCCTAACTCTAATTCTAATTTGAAAACTAGCCCTAACCCTAGTCATAGCCCACAAACAAAACTGAGCTATAGCCCTAATCCTAACACTTAATCTAAACCAAATCCTAATGCTACACCTAGTTCTAACCCTATCCCTACAACTAATGCTGACCCTGAAACTGACCTTAAAACTAACTCTACTCTAAATATCACCCTAACCCTAAACCTAAACCAAACACTAGACCTAGCCCTAATCCAAATTCTAAAACTATCTCTCACAGTAAAGCTAGTTCTTTCATTAGCCATAGCCCTAACCCTAACACAAAACCTAGTGCTAATCTGAGCCTCAACGCTAGCTTTAACCCTGAGTCTAACCCTAACCCTAATCCTAACCCTAACACTAACCCAAACCCTAGCTCTAAATCTATTACTTACCCTAAGCCAAACTCTCACCCTAATGCTACCCTAGTTCTAACCTTAATCCTTAGCTTACCCCAAAGCCTAAATCTATTACTAGTCCTAACCCAAGTCCTCATTCTATCTCTAACCCTAACTGAAGCATAAGCCTAACCCTTACCCTTATTCTGACCGTGACATTAACCTTAGGTCAAAGCCTGACATTAAACCTAAACCGAACCCTAACACTAGCCCCACCAGTAAACCTATACTTAAACCTAACCATAACTCTAGCCATAGTTCGAAACAAAAACCTATCCCTAGCCCTAAAATAACCATTAATCTAACACAAAGACTCACCCTAGTCCTAGACCAAACCCTAGTTCTAATTCTGGCCCTAACCGTAAACCCAATGCTAGCCCGAACACTGATGTTTACCCTAACACAAACCCTAGCTCTAAACCTTATCCTAACCCAAAACTTAAGCCTAACACTAGACATATCTATAACCATAACCCAAACTACTAGTCATAACCATAACCCTATATCTTAGATTACACATAGCCCTAACACTAGCCATTAACCTCACACAAAACCTAGCCCTAATATAAGTCTTAAACCTAGACCAAAGCAGAACCTTAACCCTAACCCTAGTACAAACCCTAAAACTAATTCTTGCCCCAGTCCTAACTCTAGCTCAAACTCTAACTCTTACTGTTAACATAACCCTAGCTCTAAAACTAACCTTACACCTATCCTAAGTGTAACCATCGCCCAAACCCTAGCTCTAACTTTATCCATTAACTTAAACATAACCCTAACCCTAGTGCTAACCCTAACCCTAACCCTAACCGTAAACATGATTCTAACCCTAACCCTTGCCCTAGCCATAACTCTAGCTCAAACCCTAACACTTACCCTAAACCAAGCCCTAACATTAACCCTAGGAGTAACCCAAAACCTCGCCCTAATCGTAACCTTAACCTAAGCCCTAACACTAGCACTAAACTATTCATTTTGTTAGACTAAACCAAATACTAACTCTAGGCCTCACCCTAACCCTATTCTTAACACTAACCCTATATATTACTCTATACATAACCCCAACTATAAACTTAACTCTATCCATTACTCTACCCCAACACTAACCCTAATGCTAATTTTAGCCCTAACCTTAAATCTTAACCCAAACAAAACCCTAACCCATACTCTGACCCTAATAATAACCTAGCGGTATACCTGACACCTACACTAAACCTAACCCATAAAATAAACCTATCCATAAACCTATCCCTAACACTATCCTTAACCATAACCCTAGACATAACATTATCCCTAACCCTAATCCTAGCCCTAACCCTAACACAAACCCTAGCCCTCATCCTAGCCCTAAACCTAGACTTATTCCTAACCCGAACATGAACAATAGCCGTATCCCTAAATATAACTTTCGAGCTAGCACTGAATGTAGCTATATAAACCCATCCTTCCCCTAAAACTAACCATAAACCTAGCCCTAAACATAGGTCTAAACCTAACATTAATCATAGCACTAATTCTAGCCCTATTTGAACCCGAACCTTAAACCTACTTTTAACCCTAGTCCTAAAACTAACTCTAACTCACACCCTAGCCATATTTCTATTTATAACCCTATTCGTTACCATAACCCTCACAATAGCTCTAACCTGAGCCCTAATCCTAGCCATAGCCCTAAACCTAGATCTAACCATAACTCTAAATCTAACCCTAATCTTAAGCCTAAACCTAATTCTACAAATAGTTCTAACACTATTGTTAATTCTAAAACTAGCCCTAATCCAAGCCCTAGCCCTAAAACAAAACTGAGCCATGGCTCTAACCCTAAACCTTAACCTAAAACAAGTCCTAACCCATAAGTGGCCATAACCTGAGCTCTAATTTGAGTCCGAGTTCTAAAACTAACCCTCACCCCGACTCATATCCAAACGCAAACCCTAGCTCTAAATATCACCGAAATCCTAAAACTAATGCTTATACTACACCTAGCAGAAATCCTAAACCTAAAACTAACCCTAATCATAATCCTAGTACTTACATTGGCATTATCAAAACCCTAGCCCTAAGTAACAGAAAATAGCCCTAATCCAAGCCCTAGATTTAACCTTATCCCTAACCCTAAAACTAGCCCTGTACTGAACCCTAATCCTAGCCCTAACCCTAGCTCTAATCCTATCCATTACCCTAAGCCAAATTCTATAGATAATGCTAACTCTAGTCCTAATCCTAATCCTTAGCCAAACACAAACAATAACCCAATTACTAGTCCTAAAACTAGCCCTCATTCTAGATCTAACCCTAACCAAAAACCTCACCCTAACCTTCACCCTTATTCTGACCCTAACACTAATTATAGGTCTAAATCTGACCCAAAACCGAAAGTGAAACCTGAAACTAGCCCTACCAGTAAACTTATACCTAAACCTAAACCTAACATTAGCCCTAGACCTAAACCTAATCTTAAATCAAGTTATTACTCTAGCCCTTGACCTAAAAAAAAAAACTTAGTGCTAGCCCTAACAATAACCCTTAACATAAAGCAAACACTAACCCTACCACTAGACCTAACCCTAGTTCTATTTTGGCTTTCATCCTAACCCTAACTTTAAGCTGAATGCTGGCCCTGACATTAACATTAAACCTAGCTCTAAACCTGACCCTAACCGAAAACCTAAACCTAACACTAGAACTAGTCATAACCCTAACCCTAAAACTAGCTATAATAAGAACACTAGATCTTAGATTATTCATAGCACTAACCCAAGGCCTAAACCAAACACAAAACTTAAATAACCCTAACCCTTATCGAGGGCTAAACCTACCCTAAGCAATATCCCTCACGCTCACCCTAATCCTAGTCCTAACCCTAACCCTAACCCTCACCTTAGTCCTAACCTTAGATCAAAGCCTAACCCTTTGCCTAAACATAACCCTAGCACTATCACTAATCATAACCCTAACCATAGCCCTAATCCTAACCTTAAACCTAGACTTAACACTAGCTCTAACACTAGCCATTACCCTAACTCTAACACTAACCCTAATGATAACCCTATCCCTAACCCTAACTGAAACCCTAACCCAAACAACAAACCTAACCCTAGACCTAAACCTAAACCTTGTCATAGCCTTAACCCTAACTCAAATCCTAACTCTTACCCTAAATTAACAGTAAATCTAGCCCTAAAACTAAACATAAACCTAAACCTAACCTTAACCATAAAGCTAACCTTAAATCTAACCCAATCTCTTACCCTAAACCTAATCCTAAACCGAAAGAAAACCCTAGCCCTAACAGTAAACCTAACCCTGATGATAACACTAAATCTAACCCTCATCCTAGACCTAACCCTAGCTCAAAACCTAAAGTTTACCCTAAATATAACCCTAACCCTAACTCTAAGCTAGGTTTACTAGCTCTAATCCAAAACCTAACCTAACTCTAGCACTAATCCTAACCTAACCCTAGCCCTAACCATAGCTCTAACCCTATATATTATACATATGATAACCCTAATCCTAATACTAACCCTAGGCCTAACCTTAACACTTTTGCTTACCCTAAAGCTCTCCAAGCCCTAAACCAACCCTGAAACCTAAACCTAACCCAATCAATTACCCTAACTATAACTCTAACCGTATCTTTAAACCTTAACCTATCTTTAAACCTTAACCTAAAACAAACCCTAACTCTGATCCTGACCCTAAAAATACACCTAGCTCTAAACCTGACCCTTAATTTAATTCTAACTCTTACACTAGACATAGACACAAACCTAACCGAAAATCTACCCCAAACTGTAACACTAGACCAGACATTAGCCCTAGCCCTAATTCTAGACCTAACCCTACAACAAAACCTAGCCTTCATTCTAGCCCTTAACCTAGCCTTAATCATAACTCTACCCCTAACCCTAGCCCTAAACCTAATTCTAACACTCACCATACCTCTAAACCTAGCTATAACACCATAACTTACTCTAAAATTAACTATATCCCTAGCCCTAACACTAGGCCTAAGCTGAACACGAACCCTAGCCATAATCCTAGACCTATCTTAGCCCTATCCCTAAAACTAACCAAAACCCTAGGCCTAAGACTTACTCTCTCATCCTAGCCCTATCCCTAGTTCTAACCCTATCTGTTACTGTAACAATAAATCTAGCCCTAACCCTTGCCCTATAATGAGACCTAGCCCTAATCCTAGATCTAACACTAAATTGAAATCTAACCTAAATCAAAGCCTAAGCCTAACACTAAAACTAGCCTTAACCATAATGCTAATCTTATAACTATCCCAAACCCTAAACCTAGGACTAAAACAAAACTGAGCAACAGCCCTAACCCTAAACCTTAACTTAAACCAAACCCTAACACTACACCTAGACATAACCCTAGCCCTAATTCGAGTCCTGACCTTAACCTTAAAACTTACCCTGACCCTGACTCATAGCCTAACACTGACCCTGGCTGTAAAGACCACCCTAAACTTAAACCAAACCCTAACAGTAACCCTAGGCCTAATTCAAGTCAACAAACCTAACCTTAAATCTAACCTTGACCCTGACTGATATCCTACCAGTCACCCTAGCTCTAAACACAGCCCTTACCTTAAACCGAACACTAAAAGTAACCCTAGCCCTTATTTGATTCCTAATCCTAACCCTAAAACTAACCCTGATGCTGAATCTTATCCTAACAATAACCCTAGCTCTAAATATTACCCTAACCTTAAACCTAAACCTGACACTAGGCTTACCCCTAACCCTAACCCTAAAACTAACCCTGGCTCTTACATTAGCCAATGCCCAAATCTAGCCCTAACCCTAACACAAAAACTAGCCCTAACCCGAGCTCTAAACCTATATTTAACCCTAACCCTTACCCTAAATCTAGTGTTAACCCTAGCTTTAAGGCTATTCCTTAACCTAAGAAAAACACTAAAACTAATGGTAACCCATGACCTATCTCTAATCCATAGGCTAACCGAAACCCTAACCCAATAAACCTAGTCCTAACCCTAGCCCTCATTCTAGCTCTAACCCTATCCCAAACCCTAACGCTAACACTGACCCTTATTCTGACCCTAACACTAACCCTAGGTCTAAAACTGACCCTAACCCTAGAACAAACCCTTACACTAGCACTAGACCTAAACCAAATTCTAAATCTAGCCTTAACTCTAGCCCTAGACCTAAACATAAACATAGCCCTAGCCCAAACAATAATCTTTAACCTAACTAAAACAATAACCCTAAACCTAGACCTAAACAGTTTGATTTATTGCTGTAATCCTAACATTAATACTAACCCAAACACTGACCCTTCCTTTAGAGTAAACCTATCTTTAAATCTGACCCTACCAAAAATCTAAACCTAACACTATTCCTAGCCATAAACCTACCCCTACAACTAGCCCTCAATATAACCCAAGCTCTTACATTGCCCAGAGCCCTAACCCTAGGCCTAAACCTAATACAAAACCTAGAGCTAATCAGAGGCCTAAATCAAGCCTTAAGCATAACCCTAACCCTAATCCTAGCCCTAACTGTAACCTAACGCTCACCTTAGTTCTAATCCTAGCTCAAAGCTTAAACATTATTCTAAATACAAACCTACACCTATCCCTCAATCTAACCCTAACCCTAGCCCTAATCCTAACTTTAATCCTTGACCTAAACCTACTTCTAAACCTACCGATTTCTCTAAATCTAAACCTAACCTTATTGATAATCCTAGGCTTATTGCTAAACCTAAACCTAACTGAAAATATAACCCTAGATGTATCCTTAAACCTCACACTTGCCATAATTCGAACGCTAGCCCAAACCCTAACCCTTACTATAAACCTAAACAAAACCATAGCCCTAACTCTAAGCCTAAACCTCAATCTAACATTAAACATAGCCCTAAATCTACATCTAATCTTATACATTACCCTAACCCTAACCCTATTCCTTATGATGTCCCTTGCCCTAATCCTAATCCTAACTCTTTGAGTACTATAACCTTATCCCTAGAAGTAACCCTAAATCTAAACCTCACCCTAGCTCTAATCCTAGCTCAATACCTAACACTTTCTCTAAACATAAACCTAAGCCTAACCCTAGTTTTAAATCTAATCCGAACCCTAATTCAAAACCTATTCTTAACCATAAACCTAATCCTAAACTTAGTTCTAATCATATCCTTTATACAAATCATAACCCTCACCCTAATGTGAACCGAAGTCCTAACTTGAACCCTATCCCTAACCCAAACCCTATCAATTACCCTAAACTTAATTTAAACTCTAAACAAACCCTATCATTACCCTAACCCACACCCTAGTTCTAATTCAAGCCCTAACCCTAAAACCTAACCTCAAAAAACCTCTATCACTGACCCTGACTCTGATAAATCTCCTAGCTCTAAAAATGACTTTTACACTAAACTTAACCCTTACACTAGACCTAGCCATATCACTAATTCTAAAACTATCAACAACCATAAGCTTAGATCTGACATTAGCCATAGCCCTAATACTAGTCCTAAATGTAACACAAACCCCAGCACTTATCCTAGCCCTAAATTTAGCCTGAATCCTAACCCTAAACCTAACTTTAGGCCTAACCCAAGAACAAACCCTAACCCTAATCTTAGCACTAACTTAGTCCAATTCCTATCCCTAGTCCTACGACTAACTCAAACTCTCACCATAGCCCCATCCCTAGTTCTAATCCTATCCCTTACTGAAACCCTAATCCTAGCCCTAAACCCTAGCCCTATCATTAACTAGAGTCCTAACCTAGATCTATTTTTAACTCTAATTCAAACCTAAATCTAAGCCTAACCCTAACCCTAACCCTAACTCAAAATCTAACTTTAACCCTAGCCCTAAAACAAAACCGAGCTATAGCACTAAAGATGAATCCTTAACATAAACCAACCCTTAACCCTAACACTAACCTTGGCTCTAATTCTAGTTTTAAGCTGAAAACTAGAACTAACACTGACCCTTACTCTGACCATAATATTAACCCTAGTCTAAACATCAACCTAACCCTAACCCTTAACATAACACTAGACCTACCAGTAACCTTAACCCTAAATTTAACCCTAATTTTAACCCTGGTACTTACATTAGCTTTACCCCTAACCCTAGCACTAACTTAACCTCAAACCTAACCCTAATCCTAACCCTAAGCAGAGCTTTAAACCTAACCCTAATCCTATCTCTAGCCCTAATCAAAACCATAACCCTAGCCCTAACATTATCTCTAACCCTACACATAACTCTAGGCCTAAACCAAAGCCTATCACTAATCCTAAACCTATGCATTTCTGTAAACCAAACCTAAACCCTAAACCTCATCCTTTCATTACACTAACACTAACCATAATGCCAATTCGAGCCCTAACTTTAAAGCTTAACCTATCCCAAAGTTCTAACCCAGAACCTGACCCTAATAATACCCCTAGGTCTAAACCTGACCCTAACACTAAACCTAACCCTTACATTACATGTAGCCATAAACCTAACACTAAAGCTATCTTTTACAATAACCCTAGATCTGATATTAGCCCTAGCCCTAATTCTAGCCCTAACACTAAAATAAACCATAGCCCTCATCCTAGCCCCAAACCTACCCTTAAAAATTACCCTAAGCCTAACCATAGCCCTAACCTTAATTCTAACCTTCACCTTATCTCTAAACCTAGTTATAATGCCACTCCTTACCCTAAACTTAACCCTAACCCTAACCCTATATCTAGGCCTCAGGTGAACACTAACCCTAGCCTTAATCCTAGCCCTAATTTAACCCTATCCCTAAAACTAATCCTAACCCTAGCCCTAGGACTAACTCTAACTCTCACACTAAACCTATCGCTACTTCTAACCCTATTGATTACTGTAATATTAAACCTAGCCCTAACCCTAGCCCTAAACCTAGACATAACCATTGTCAAATCCTTATTCCTAGTCCTAATCTTAGATCTAACCATAACTCTAAATCTAACCCTAACCCTAAGCCTAATCCTGAAATTAACACTAGCCCTAGCCCTAACACTAATCATAAATGTGAATGTATGAAATACCTCTCCCAATTACTTGGAGAGATTTCTTTGATACTGCTCAAGATTCATCTGTTAGCTTGCCCCACTGGGCTCATTTATTTTGGGACTACTATGATCAATGGTTTTCTAAACAGGTTAGGTTAGATTAGTATTAGGTTAGGTCTAGGGTTACAGCTAGTGTTTTGTTAGATTTAGTTTTGTTAAAAGTTCTTTGATACTGGGCAAGATTCAAATTTTACCTAGCCTTACTATATTCTTTAGGTTTGGGGCTCTTTGGTCAAGGGTTTGCTCTCCTGCACAGTTTGTATTTTAAGTTTTCATTTCAATTTGACTTATGCGTGTAAACGGAAATGGAGCTGGAAGTCCAACAGGATAAGTGCTAGCTACTTCAAACCTCACACACTCAATCAGTTTTCTATGGGCATTCTTTGATTTATTCCTTGTAAAAGTACCCCTAAGCTGAAGCATGCAAAGCAACTTTATGTGAGAGCACTTTAGGTGAAAATAGGGAAATATGCATGTACTGAACTACCTCCCCAATTACTTGGTCAGATTTCTTTGATATTTTGAAAGATTCATCTGTTAGCCGACCCTACTTGGCTCCCCAAGTGTGGGACTTCTAGGATCAAAGGGACTCTAAGTAGGTTAAGGTTAGTGCTAGGGTTAGTGTTAGGACTAGGATTAGACCTAGTGTTAAGGTAAGAGTTAGTTTTGTTTTCAAATTTCTATGATACTGTGCAGGATTCATCTTTTTCTTATTTTGACTATTCTCCAAATATTTGGGCCTCCTACGTAAAGGGTTTGCCTTCAGGAACAGTTTCAATTTTAATGTTTCTCTTCCTTTTGCCCTGTAGGGGTGAATGGAAATGAAGCTGGAAATCAAACAGGGTTTGGGCTAGCTGCTTGAAACTTCACACACTCCATCAATTTTCAATGAGCATAATCTGGTATTTGCCATGGAAATAGCCCTACAATGAAGTAGAAAGTAACAGCTTTATCTCTGATTGCTTTAGGAGCAAGCAGAATACACATGTATTGAAAGAGCTTCAAATTGTTTGGGTTGGATTAATTTGAATCTGTAAAGGAATCATCCCTAACCTAGCCTTAGTAGGTTTTCCAAGTTTTGGCCTTCAAGGTTATATGGTTCAGTGTCAAGAACAGTTTGAATTTTTAGGTTTCATTTCATTATGACCTATAAGTGTGAATGAAATTGAGCTGGAAATCAAACAGGGTTGATGTTAAATGCATGAAACTTCACACTCTCAATCAGCTCTCTGTTGGCACTCTTTGGGTTTTCTTTGTGAAAGTACCTTAAGCTGAAGCCTGAAAACAATTTATCCATGAGCAGTTCAAGCAAAAAAAAAAAAAAAAAAAAACAGGAAAATATGAATATTCTAAAATACATCCCCCAATTTTTCATCAAATTTCTTTGACACTTCACAAGATTCATCTTTTAAGTTGTGCCTCTAGGCTCCCCAAGTTTGGGACATCTATGATCATAGGTACTCTAAACTGGTTAGAATTATGTTAGGGATGGATTAGATCTAGTGTTAGAGTTCGAGTGAGTTTTGTTTAAATTCATTTGATACTTGCCATAATTCATCTTTTACCTAGCCTTACTCTTTTCCCCAGGTTTGGGCCTTATCTCTTCAATGATTTGCTGTCAGGAACAGTTTTTATTTAAAGGATTCCTTCATTTTGACCTAGAAGGGTAAATGGAAAAGGAACTTGAAATCAAACAAGTTTGGTGCTCACTGGTTAAAACTGCACACACTCAATCAGTCCTATGTGGGCACTCTGGTTTCTTCCTTGTGAATGTTTCCCAAAGCTGAAGCATGCAAAACATCTTTATCTGAAAGTACTGTTGGAGACAACAGGGAAATATACATGTACTGAACTACCTCCCCAAATTATTTGATCAGATTTATTTTATACTGCACAATATTCATTTGTTAGCTTGCCCCACTAGGGTCCTTTAATGTGGGACTTTTATGATAAAAGATTCTTTAAACAGATTAGAGTTAGGTTTATGGTTAGGATAACGGCTAGGTTTAAACCTAGTGTTAGGGTTAAAGTCAGTTTTGTTCATGTATGTTTGATACTTGGAATTATTCATCTTTTACCTAGCCTCACAATGTTCCCTGTTTTGGGCCTTCTCGGTTCAATGGTTTGCTGTCAAGAACAGTTTGTATTTTAAGGTTTCACTTTATTTTGAAGTATTTTGTTGAAGAGAAATGGAGCACAAAATCAAAGAGGGTTGGTGCTAGCTGCTTGAAACTGCACACACTCTGAGGGTACTCTCTGGATTGTTCCTTGTGAATGTTGCCCTCAGCTGAAACATGCAAAGCAACTTTATCCCAGAGCACTTTTGGAGAAATCAAGGAAATATGCATGTACTGAAACACTTCCCCTAATTATTTGCTCAGATTTCTTTGATACTGGGCAGGATTTATCTGTTAGCTTTTCCCACTAGTTTTCCTTAGTTTGGGAATTCTATGATCAAAGGTTCTCTTAACGGGCTTGGGTGAGCTGTAAGTTAGGATTAAGGATAAATCTAGTGTTAGGTTTACAGTACTTTTGTTCAGATTTCTTTGATACTAGACAGGATTTATCTTTTACCTAGCCTTACTATGTTCCCCAGGTTTGGGCCTTCTAGGTTCACTGGTTTGCTGTCAGTATTTCAGTTTTTATTTTAAGATGTCACTTCATTTTGACCTTTATGGGTAAATGGAAATGGAGCTGGAAATCAAACAGGTTTTTGCTAGCTGCGTGTAACTTCACTCATTCAATTAGTTCTCTGTAAGGATGCTCTGGTTTTATCCTTGTGAAAGTATTCCAAAGATGAAGCATGCAAAAACAACACTATGCAAGAACATTTTAGGAGACAACAGGAAAATATTCATTTACTGAAGTACCTTCCCCAATCATTTGGTCAGATTTATTTTATACTAGGAAGGATTCATCTGTTAGCTTACCCCAGTAGGCTCCTCAACTTTGAGACTTCTATGATCACAGGTTCTCTAAACAGGTTAGGTTAGAGTTAGGTCTAGTATTAGGGTTCGAGTTTGTCTTGTTCATATTTCTTTGATACTGGGCAGGATACATTTTTACCTAGCCTCACTATGTTCCCCGGTGTTTCAGCCTTCTCAGTTCTATTCTTTGCTGTCAGGAACAATTAGTATTTTACAGATTCACTCCATTTTGACCTAAATGGGTAAATGGACATGGAGCTAGAAATCAAACAAGGTTGGTGCTAACTGCTTGAAACTTCACACACTCAATCAGTCCTCTGTGGGCACTCTGTGGTTTGTTCCTTGTGAAATTAGTAATAAGCTGAAGCATGCAATACAAATTTATCTGAGAACACTTTCGGAGAAAACAGGGAAATATGCATGTACTTAAATAACTCCCCCACGTATTTGTTTCAGATTTCTTTGAAATTGCCCATGATTCATCTGTAAGCTTGCCCCTCTAGACTCCCCAATTTTGAAACTTCTATGATCAAGGAATCTCTAAACGAATTAGGTATAGGGTTAGACTTAGTTATAGGACTAGGTTTAGACCTGGTGATAGGGTTAGAGATATATTTTTTTTAAATTTCTATAATGCTTGGCAGGATTCACCTTTTTCCTATTTTTACTATACCCCAAATGTTTGAGCCTTCTATGTAAAAGGGTTTTCTCTCAGAAACAGATTCAATTTTCATGTTTCTCTTCTTTTTGCCATATAGGGGTGAATAAAAATGAAGCTGAAAATCAAACAGGGTTTGTCCTAGCTGCTTGAAACTTCACACCCTCAATCAGTTCTCAGGGAGCATTCTCTGGTTTGTTTCCTGTGAAGTATCCCTAAGCTGAAATAGAAACAACTTTGTCTCTGAGTGCTTTAAGAGCAAGCTAAATATACATGTACTGAAAAAGCTTCAATTTTTTTTTTGGTCAGATTACTTTGATACTGTATAGGATTCATCTTTGAACAACCTTAGTAGGCTTCCCAAGTTTGGGCATTCAACATTCAATGGTTCAGTGTCAGGAACAGTTTGAATTTTTAGTTTTCATTACATTATGGTCTATTGGTGTGCATGGAAATGGAGGTGAAAATCATACAGTGTGGGTGATAGCTGCATGAAACTTCACACACTCAATCACTTTGCTGTGGGCATGCTCTGGTTTGTTCCTTGTGAAGGTACCTTAAGCCAAAATATGAAAAAACAATGTATCCAAGAGAACTTTAAGAGAAGACAGAGTACATAGGTATGTACTGAAACACCTTCCCCAATTATTGATTATGTCAATAATTATGTCAAGTCTAGGGTTATGATTAAGGATAGTTTTAGGGTTAGGTAATGGCTAGGTCTAGTGTCAGAGCTATGTTTAGGGTAATGGTCAGGTTTAGAGTTAGGGGCATTATTAGGGCCTTGGTCAGGGTTAGAATTTGGTTTAAGTCAAAGTTTAGGGTTAGGGCTTGAATTAGTGTTAGGTTTAGTCTTAGGGTTAGGGTAATGGATAGGGTTAGGTTTAGGTTTCAATTAAGGTTTAGGTTAATGGATGGGTTAGGTTTAGCAATAGGGTTAAGGTTAGCATTAGGTTAGGTTTATGTTTAGTGTAATGGATAGTTTAGATCTGGGGTTAGGGATAGCTTATGGTTTAGATTAATTCTAAATTAGAGTTAAGTTTAGGGATAGGGCTAGTTTTGTTTTTCAGTAAGTGTTAGGTTTAAGGCTAGTGTTATGGTTAGTTTAGTGTAAGGGTTAGTCTTTGAGCTAGGGTAATGGATACGGTGAGGTTTAGGTTTACGTTTAGGTCAAGGGATATTTTTATGTTTAGGGTTTTGTTTAGGATTCGGGTCATGTCTAGAGATTTCATTACAGTTAGGGTTTGCTTTAATGTAATGGATAATGTCAGATTTAGGTTTAGAGTTAGGGCTATGGTATGAATCCAGGCTTGTGTTTATATTAGGTTTAGTGTATGTCTTAATGTTTCAGCTAGGGTCAGGGCTATGGTGAGGTTTAGGTTTATGGTTAGGTCTTGGGATACATTTATGGTTAGGTTAAGTTCAGTGTTAGGGATAGGGTTACAATTAGGATTAGGATTAGAGTTAGGGTAATTGACAGTGTTAGAACTAATGTTCGAGCTAGGGTTAAGATTAGGATAAGAGCTAGGGTTAGGGTTATGGTTTAGAATAGGGATAGGGTAATGTTTAGGGTAAGGGTTTGGCTTTGAGGTAGGGTTAGATCTAAGGCAAGGGTTAGTGTTAGGGCTAGGGATTGGGTTAATGTTATATTTAGGTCTCAGTTTAAGCCTAGGATTATGACTAGGTTTTGTGTTAGGTTTAGAGATAAAGTTAGGACTATGTTAGGGTTAGGACTACTCTCAGGGTTAAGATTAGAGTTAAAATAGGGTTAGGGCTACGGTTATGTTTAGGGCTACTATTATGGTTAGGGTTATGGCTACGTCAACTGTTAGGACTAGGTTTTGGGTTAGGGTCAGGTTTAGAGATAGGTTAATGTTAGGCTCATGGTCAGTGTTCTGGATAAGATTAGAGTTAGAGTTAGAGCCAGAATTAGGACTAGTTTTAGGTTTATCGGTAGGGTAAGTGTTAAGTATAGGTTAAGAGTTATTGTTAGGGCTATAGCTACGATATTCTTTAGGTCTAGCGCTAGAATCATAGCTATATTTAGTATTAGTGTTGGGTCTAGATCTATATTAGGGTTAGGTATAGGTATAGGCTTACTGATAGGGCAAGTGCTGTGTTTGGTTTAGGGTTAGGGTCACGTTTAGACCTAGGGTTACTGTTAGGATCAGAATAAGGTTCATGGTTAGGGTTAGAACTACAAAGAGGGCTAGGGTTAGGACTAGTAATACTGTTAGTGTTTAAGTTAGGTTAAGGAATAGGGTTAGGTCTAGTGTTAGCATTTGGTTTAGGGTTTGGCTTAGGGTAAATTATAGGGATAGAGCTAGGTTAAGGGTTAGGGCTCGTGTTAGGATTAAGATTAGGGTTTAAGCTAGTGTTAGGACCAGAATTAGGGGTAGGTTTTGTGTTAGGGTTAAGGCTATGGTTATGAAAACAACTAATGTACGAACTAGCATTACAATTAGGGCTAGTTTTAGGGTTAGGGTTAAGGCTAGGTCTCGTGTTAGGGTTAGTTTAAGGATAGGATGATGTTTAGAGCTAGTATTAGTGTTAGGATCAGTGTCAGGGTCAGGGTTATTTTTAGAGTTAGGGTTAGAGCTAGGTGTAGGTTTATGGTTTGGTTTTGGTTAAGGGTTATGGTTAAGGAAATGGCTTGGTTTTGTTTTAAGGCTAGTGCTAGGGATAAGGCAAGTTTTAGGATTAGCATTATTGTTAGGGATAGTGTCATGGTTTGTTTTAGAATTACAGTTATAGTTAAATTTAGAGTTAGGTTTAAATTTAGAGTTAGGTTTAGATCCAGGTTTGTGCTAAAGCTAAGGATAGAACTAGGGATAGGGCTAGGGCAAGAGTTACAGTTAGTCTTAAGGCTAGGTTTAGGGTTAGGATAGGACAAAATTAGGGTTAGTGCTGGGCATAGTGTTAGGGTTAGGCCTAGAGTTAGGTCAAGGGATATGGTTAGGTTAAAGAATATGGTTGGGTTTTGAGTTATGCTTAGGTTTTGGGTAAGGGATGGGGTTATAGCTAAGTTTAGGGCTAGGGCGAGTGTTAGAATTAGGGTTAAACCTCTGGTTAATGTTCGAGTTAGGATTAAGGCTAGTCATAGGGCTAGGTTTAGGGCTAGGGCTAATTTCAGGTCCAGCTTTACACTTAAAGAAAGTTTTAGGGTTAGGTTAGATGTAGTGTAAGGGTTAGGTTTAGGGTTAGGGTCAGGATTAGATATAAGGGTATTGTTTGGGTCAGGGTCATGATTAGTGTTTGGTGTAGGTTAAGGTTTAAATTTAAGGCTCGAATAAGAATAGGGTTAGGATTAGGTAATGATATAGTTAGGTTTAGGTTTCAAGTTAGGTTCAGGGTAATGGATAGGGTTAGGACAAGGGATATGGTAAGGTTTAGGCCTAGAGTTAGCATTAGGGTTAGGATTATGATTAGGGTAATGGATAGGGTTAGATCTAGGGTTAGAACTAAGTTTATGTTTATTATGAGTGCTAGGTTTAGGGTTATGATTAGGATTAGGGTTAAAGCTCGGTTTAGGGCTCAGATTAGGCTAGGTTTTTGGTTAACTCAGTGCTAGGGTTAGGGTTATGGCTAATGTAAGTACTAGGGTTACAATTAGGGCTGGTTTTAGGGTTAGGGTTAGGGCTATGTCTAGTGTTATGTTTAGGGTTATGCTTAGGGTGATGTTTAAAGCTAGGGTGAGTGTTAGCGTCAGAATCAGGGTTAGGGTTAGTTTTAGGGTTCTGCTTAAAACTTGAATTAGGGCTAGGGTTAGGGCTAGGTGTAGGGTTAGAGTTTGGTTTAGGTTAAGGGTTAAGGCTAGGGATATAGCTCGGTTTTTGTATTAAGGCCAGGGCTAGAGTTAGGGCTAGTTTTAGGAATAGCGTTATGATTAGGGTTAGGGTTAGTGTTAGGTATAGGCTTAGGCTTTGCATTTGGATTATATTTAGAGTTAAGTTTAGATATAGGATTAGGACTAGGGCTAAGAAAATTGCTAGGGTAGGCCTAGGGTTAGAGCTAGGTTTAGAGTTCCAGTAAGGGATAGGCTTAGAACTAGTTTTAGGGCTAGGGAGAGTGTTAGACTTAATTTTTGGGCTAGGGTTAGGATTAGGTTTAGGGATAGGGCTAAGTAAGGTATAAGATGAGGGATACGGTTTGTTTTAAGTTAGGCCTAGGTTTAAGGTTAGGGTAATGATTAAGGCTATGTTTAGTGCTAATATGGGCTAGGGTTTGTGTTCAGGTTAGGGCTAGGATTATATCTAGGGCTAATGTCAGGTCTATGGTTAAGGTTATGGATAGTTTTAGGGTTAGGTTTTTGCTAGGTCAATGAAAGGATTAAGTTTAGGCTAAGGTTCAAGTTAGAGATAGGCAAATTTTTAGGGTCAGGGTCATGGTTAGGGTTTCTTTTAGGTTTGAGTTTAGAATTAGGGCTCACATTAGCATTTGGGTTATGGTTAGGGTAATGATAGGGTTAGATTTAGGATTCAGGTTAATTTTAGGGTAATTGATAGAATTGGGGTTAGCAATAGGTTTAGGGTAAGGCCTAGAGTTACCATTAGGGAAAGGGTTATGTTTAGAATAATGGATACAGTTAGAGTTAAGGTTAGGGTTCTGGTTACAATTAGGTCTTGAGACAGGGTTAGGCCTAGAATTAGCGTTATGCTATGGGTTATGATTAGGGTAATGGACACAGTTAGAGTTAAGGATACAGCTAGACTTATGGTTAGGATTAGGTCTTGAGTTAGTTTTAGGGTATGGGTTAGGTTTAGTGTTATGTTTAGTGTAAGAGTTAGGTTCTGAGATATATTTAGGGTTAGAGCAAAGGTTAGGATCTGGTTTATGTTTAGGGATAAAATTATGGTACGTATAGGGCTAGGGTTAGGGTTAGGGGAATGGTTATATTTAAGTTTAAGTTTAGTGTTAGGGTAATAAATACAGTTAGATGTAGGTTTAGGGTTAGGGACAGGGTTAGATTTAAGTTTAGTGTTAGGGTTAGGATTATGGTTATGTTTAGGTTTATGGTAAGGTTTAGGTTTTGATCTATGCTTAGGGCTATAGTGAGTATTAGTTTAGGGTTAGGTCCAGGGTTAGGCTTTTTTTAGGGTTAGAATTATGGTTAGGGTTAAGGCTAGGGTTACAATTAGGCTTAATGTTAGTTTTAGGGTAATGGGTTTAGAGCTAGGGTTAAAGCGAGGTTTAAGGTTAGGATTAGGACTAGGTTTAGGGTTAGATTCATGGATAGTTCTAGGTTTATGTTTATAGTAAGGGTTAGGGTTTGAGCTAGGGTTAGGATTAAGACGAGGGTTAGGTTTGATTTAGGGCTAGGGTTATGGATAGGGTTATGCTTAGGGCTAGGTTACAGCCTATGATTAGCTCTAGGTTTTGTGATAGGTTTAGATCTAGGGTTAAAGCTGTGGGTAATATCAGAGCCAGAGTTATGATTATGGCTAGGTTTAGGGTTAGGGTTATGCCAAGGTCTTATGTTAGGTGTAGATTTTCAGTTAGGGTCAGGTTTAGAAGTAGGTTTACTCTTAAAGGCAGAGTGAGTGTTAGGCTTAGAGTTCAAGTTTGGGTTACAGCCAGAATTAGGACTAAGTTTAGGTCTAGGGGTATTGTTAGTGTTTGTGTTAGGATTAGGGTTATTGTTAGGCCTAGCACTAGGTTTTTGTTTAGGTCTAGGCCTAGAGTTAAGGCTATATTTTAGATTAGTTTTAGGTCCAGGGCTAGTGTTAGGTTTTAGTCAAGTGTTAGGGTCAGGTTTAGAACTAGAATTTTTGTTACGGTCAGGATAAATGTCAGGGTTAGCTTTCGGGTTTGGGATAGGATTATAGCTAGAATGAGGACTCAGGTCAGGGCTATTAATAAGGTTAGTATTTCGGTTAACCTAAGGATTAGTCATAGGTCTAGAACTACCATTATGGTTAGGTTAATTCATAGGGTAAGAGATTGCCTTAGAGCTAGTGTTAGGGCTAGAGTTAATTAAACCCTAACGGCTTAATTCTAGATTTAGGGCTCGGATTAGAACTAGTTTTGGGGTTAGGGTTAAGGCTAATGTTTGGGCAATGGGTAATTTAAGAACTAGGGTTACAATGAGGGTTAGTTTTAAGTTTAGGGTTAGGGGTAGGTCTAGTGTTAGGGTTAGGTTTAATGTTAGGATGATATTTAGAGCTAGGGTTAGTGTTAGGATATGAGCCAGGGTAAGAGTTAGGGTTAACACTCAAATTAGGAATTGATTTACTTTTACATTTCAGTTTAAGGTTAGGAGGTTGTTTAGAGCTAGGGTGAGTGTTAGGATATGAGTCAGGGTCACGGTTAGATTGAAGGTTAGGGTTAGGACTCAAATTAAGGCTATGGTTATGTCTATTTGTAGTGTTAGTGTTTGGTTTAAATTAAGATTTAGGGTTAGGGCTATTGCTCAGTTTCTTTTACTGCTAGAGTTAGGGTTAGGGCTAGTTTTATGGTTAGCATTAGAGTTAAGGCTAGTTTTCCTGTTAGGCTTAGGCTTAGGTTTAGGGTTAAATTTCGAGTTAGGGTTAGATCTAGGGTTAGGGCTAAAATAAAGGATATGGCAAGGTTTAGACCTGGGATTAGGGTTATGGTAATGGATAGGGTTAGAACTAGGGATAGAGATATTGTGAGTGTTAGAGTTAGTCTTAGGGCTTGGGTTAGGTTTAGGTTTAGGTGAAAATTAGTGGTATGGTCATTGTTAGGGTTTGCTCTAGGTTTAGGGTAAGTTTTAGACCTAGGATGTGTGTTAGGATCAGAATAACTGTCAGGGTTAGCGTAAGGGTTTAGGATAGGATTAGAGCTAGAATGAGGACTAGGGTCAGTACTATTAATAGGGTTAGGATTTTGGTTAGCCTAAGGATTAGGGATAGGTCAAGGTTTACCAGTAGGGTTAGGCTTTCACTTAGGGTAAGGGAGAGAGTTAGAGCTAGGGTTAGGGCGAGAGTTAGAATAGGGTTAGGGTTAAGTTAGATTTAGGTATTGGATTAGGGGTTATTTTGTTTTAGGGTTAGAGTTAGGGGTAGTTCAGTGTTAGGGTTAAGTTTAAGGTTTGGGTGATATTTAATGCTAGGGTTAGTTTAAGGATATGAGTCAGTGTCAGGGTTAAGTTTCTGACTCAAATAAGGGCTAAGGTTACTGTTAGGATTGGTTTAAATTTAGGATAGTGTTTCGAGCTATGGTGAGTTTATCATATGAGTCAGTGTCAGGTATACTTTTAAAGTTAGGGTTAGGACTCTAATTAAGGCTATGGTTAGGTCTAGGTTTAGTGTTATGGTTTGGTTTAAGTTAGGATTAGGGTTAGGGCTATTGCTGAGTTTTGTTTTACTTCTAGTTGTAGGGTTAGGGCTAGTTTTATGATTAGCGTTAGGATTAGGTTTACTGTTAGTGTGAGTCTTTGTCGTAGTGTTAGGGCTTGGACTAAGGATTGGGCAAGTGTTAGGGCTAGGGATAGGGTTATGATAAGGGCTTGGATTAGAACTAGTGATAGGGCTAGTGTGAGAATCATTGTTAGTCTTAGGGCTAAGGTTAGGGTTAGGGTTAGGGATAGGGCTAAATTAGAACTAGGATTAGGTCTATGGTTAGTGTTTAGTCTAAGTATAGAATTAAGGTTAGATTTAGGATTTAGTTCAGGGTAAGCTAGGTTATTTTTAGAGGTAGTGTGATGTTTAAAATAAGGGTTATGATTAGGGTTATGATTAAGGCTAGGTTTAGGGCTAGGATGAGGATTAGGGTTTGTTTTAAGGTTAGGGATAGAATTAGGAATATGGCTATTTTCAAGTCTAGAATTATGTTTAAAGATAGTTTTAAGGTTAGGATTATGGGTACATCGGTTTAAGGTTTAGGATTAGGGTTAGGGTCAGGTATAGTGCTAGAGGTATTATTAAGGTGAAGGTCTAGATTAGGGTTTGGAATAGGTTAAGGCTTAAAGTTAGGAATTGAATTAGCATTAGGATAAGGTTTTGGGTAATGATAGACTTAGAATTAGGGTTCCTGTTAGGTTTAGGGTAATGGATAGAAATAGGTTTAGAGATAGGGTTAGGTTTAGGCCTAGGATTAGCACTAGAGTTAGGTTTATTGTTATGGTAATGTATAGGATTAGGGCTAGGTTTATGGTTGTGATTAGGGCTAGGGCTAGGGTTAGGGTTAGGTTTAGGGTTAAAGTTTAGGTTAGGGCTAGGATTAGGGCTTAAATTTGGGCTAAATTAGTGCTAGGGTTAGAATTATGGCTAATGTAAGTACAACGGTTATGATTAGGGCTAATTTTAGGGTTAAGATTAGGGCTAGGTTTAGTGTTACGGTTAGTGTTAGGATTAGAGTGATGTTTAGAGCTAGGATTAGTGTTAGTGTCAGAGTCAGTGTCAGGGTTAGTTTTAGGGTTTGGCTTAAAACTCGAATTAGGGTAGGGTTAGGGTTAGGTAAATGGTTAGGATTTGGTTTAGATTAAGGGTTGGGGATAGAGCTTATGGCTCGGTTTTGTTTTAAGGCTAGGGCTAGGATTATGGCTAGTTTAAGAATTAGTGCTAGGGATAGGGCTAGTGTTAGCGTTAGGCTTAGGCTTCAGGTCAAGGTTAGATTTAGAGATAGACTATGATCTAAGTTTATTGCTTGGTCTATGGATAGGGCAAGGGTTAGGACTAAAATTAGTGATAGGGTTAGGGTTACATTAAGGGCTAGGGTTAGAACTAGTGATAGGGCTAGTGTGAGAGATTTATTTTTAGGTCCAGCGTTATGATGAGATTTAAAGATACAGTGATATTAGGGCTAAGATTAAAGCAAGGTTTACTATTGGAGTAACACCTAGGGTAAGGTTAGGATTAGGATTAATCTAGGTTTAGGGCTAGGATAAGGGCTGGGGTTTTTGTCAGGGTTAGGGCTAGGATTAGGGATAGGGCTAATGTCAGGTGTGGGGTTACAGTTGAGGAGAGGACAGTTTTAGGATTAGGTTTATGGCTAGGTCTAGTTTAAAGGTTAAGTTTAAATTTAAACATCAGGCTTAGAGCTAGGGCAATTATTAGGGTCAGGATAAGGATAGAGTTTGGTTGGGGTTAGGGTTTAGGGTTATGGCTCAAATAAGGGTAAGGGTTAGGGAAATGATAGGTTTTGTTTAGGGTTCAGGTTATGTTTAAAGAAATTGATAGGGTTAGGTTTACCGATAGGGTTTGTGTTGGGCCTAGGATTATCATTAAGATTACGGTAATGGTTAGATTAATGGATAGGTTTAGACCTAAGTTTAGAGCTAGGGTTATGGTCAGGAATACTTCTTGAGTTAGGTTTAGGGTTAGGGTTCGAACTAGGGTTAGTGTTAGGGTTATGTTTAGCATAAGGGTTAGGTTTTGATCTAGGGTTAGGGCTACGGTGAGGGTTAGGTTTAGAGTTAGGTCTAGGGATATGATTAGAGTGTGGTTAGGGTTAGGATTGGATTAGGGCTAGCATCATCATTAGAGTAATGGATATGGTTAGATGTAAGCATAGGGATATGGTTAGTGTTAGTTTGAGGTTTAGGTTTAGGGTTAGGGCTGCGGTTATGTTTAGATTTAAGATAAGGGTTAGGGTTTGAGCTAGAGTTAAGTCTATATTGAGTGTGAAATTTAGATTTAGGTCTAGTGTTAGTTTTCTGGTTAGGTTTAGGCCTAGGGTTATCAAGAGGTTTATGATTAGTTTTAACATATTGGGTAGGTTTAGAGCTAGGTTTAGGGCTAGGGTTAAGTTTAGGATTAGGGCTAGTGTAAGCGGTATATTTAGGGATAGGTGTAGGTTTATGTTTAGGATAAGGGTTAGGCTTTGAGCAAGGGTTAGGACTAATCAAGTGTTAGATTAGGGTAAGGGATAGTGAATGCTTAGGCCTAGGATTAGCTCTAGGTTTTGTGTTAGGTTGAGGCCTAGGGTTAGGGCTGTGGGTAATGTAAGAGCTAGGGTTATGATTACGGCTAGTTTTAGTGTTAGGATTATGTCTAGATCTAGTGTTAGCATTAGATTTTTTGTTGGGGTCAGGTTTAGAGGTAGGTTAATCTTAAAGGAAGGGTTAGTGTTTGGGTTAGAGTTAGAGTAAGGGTTACAGCCAGAATTAGAACTAGGTTTAGGTCTAGGGGTAGGGTTAGTGTTTGTGTTAGGTTAAGGGTTACTTGAAGGACTAGTGATAAGTTTTTGTTTAGGTCTAGGGCCTGAGTTAAGGCTACATTTAGGATTTGTTTTAGATCTAGTTCTAGTGTTATCGTTTGGTCTAGGGTTAGGGCAGGTTTAGACCTAGGGATTGTGTTAGGGTCAAAATAATGGTCAGGGTGAACATTAGGGTTTAGAATAGGGTTAGAGTTAGAGTGAGGGTAGGGTTTTGACTATTAATAGGGTTAGGGCTTTGGTTATATTAAGGATTATGGATATGTTTAGGGTTACCATTAGGGTTAGAGTTTTGTTTTAGGTAAGGGATAGGCTTGGAGCTTGGGTTAGGGCTAGATTTAGGGTTAGGGTTAGGGCTAAATTTAGGTTTAGGTCTCAGATTAGGGCTAATTGTTGTGTTAGGTTTAGGGCTAGTGTTATGGCAATGGATAATGTAAGAACTAGGGTTAGAATTAGGGTTAGGGGTAGGGGTAGGTTTAATGTTAGCATAATATCTATAGCTAGGTTAGTATTAGGACATGATTCAGACACAGTGTTAGATATAGGGTTAGGGTTAGGACTCAAGTAGGGGCTAGGGTTATTGATAGGGCTAAGTTTAAGGTGAGGGCGGTCTTTAGAGCTAGGATTAATGTTAGGATATGAGTCAGCGTCAGGGATAGCTTTAAGGTATGGATTATGACTCGAATTATGGCTAGAGTTACTGTTAGGGTTCGGTTTAAGTTTAGGGTGGTGATTAGAGCTAGGGTGAGTGTTAGGATATGATTCGGGGTCAGGGTTAGTTTACGGTTATGGATAGGACATGAATTAGGGCTAGAGTTAGGTCTAGGTGTAGTGATCGGGTTTGGTTTAAGTCAACGTTTAAGGCTGGGACTATAGCTCAGTATTTATTGAGAAAGAGAGAGAGGGGGAGAGAGAGAGATAGAGAGAGAGAGAGAGAGAGAGAGAGAGAGAGAGAGAGAGAGAAAGAGAGAGAGAGAGAGTTTTAATTTTTTTTTTTTTTTTAGTTTTTGGTAGACACAACATTTTTTTTTAATTATAATTTAATTGTTGCTGAGAATCAAACCCACAATCCCACACATGCCAGGCCAATGCGCTACCACTTGAGCCACATCCTCAGCTTGTATTGCTCAGTTTTGTTTTATCCCTAGGCTTAGGGTTAGGGCTAGATATATGTTTGGCGTTAGGGTTAGGGCTAGTGTTTGTGTTAGGCTTAGGCTTTGGGTTAGGTGAAGACTTGGGGTTAGGGTTCGATCTAGGGTTAGGGCTAGGTCTAAGGATAGGGCAAGGATTAGGGCTAGGTTTAGAGTTATGGTAAATGATAGGGATAGAAGTAGAGATAAGGCTAGGGCGAGAGTTAGAGTTAGTCTTAGGGCTACGTTTAGGGTTAAGTTTAGGGTAAGGGATATGTTATTGTTAGGTTTAGAGGTAGAGTGAGGCTTAGAATTAGGATTAGGGTTAGGGTTAGGGTTTGGGTTATGATTAAGGCTTGGATAATAACTAGGATAAGGGTTAGGGTTTGTTGTAGGGTTAGGTCTAGAATTAGGGCTAGGGATAATGTCAGGTCTAGTGTTACAGTTAGGAGTAGATTTAGGATTATGTCTATGTCTTAATCTAGTATAAGTGTTAAGTTTAGGGTGAGGGTCAGTTTTAGAGCTAGGGGTATTTTTAGATTTAGAGTCAGTGTTACGGTTTGTATTACATTAAGATTTAGGGATAGGGCTCAAATGAGTATTAGGGTAAGAGTTAGGTTTCAGGTAATAAAAAGGGTTAGATTTAGGGTTCAGGGTAGGTTTAGGGTAATGAAGAGATTTAGAGTTTGCGATAGGGTTAGGGTTAGGCCTGGGGTTAGCATTAGAAATAGAGTTATCATAAGGGTAATATATAGGGTTAGGGTTAAGTTTAGGGATAGGGATAGGGATACGGCTAGGGTTATTTTTAGGCCAAAGGTTAGGCTTTGAGCTATAATTATGTCTAAACTGAGGGTTAGGCTTAGGGTTAGGGCTAGGTTTAGGTTTAGAGTAATGCTTATGGTAGGTTTAGGCCTTGATTAGAGCTAGGTTTTGTGTTAGGTTTAGGTCTAGTTTTAGTGCTATGGGTAATGTGAGAACTAGGGTTCTAATTAGGGCTTGTTCTAGGGTTAGGGTTATGGCTAGGTCTAGTGTTAGGTTTATATTTTGGTTTGGAGTCAGTTTTAGAGCTAGGTTTAGTGTTAGTGTCAGGATCAGTGTTCAGATTAGAGTCAGGGTGAAAGCCAGAATCAGGAGTAGGGTTAGGTCTTGGGGTAGTGTTGTTGTTTGGTTTAGGTTAAGGGTTATTGTTAGGGCTAGGACTAAGTTTTTGTTTACGTCAAGGGCTTGAGTTATCACTAGATTTATGTTTAGGTATAGGTCTAGGGGTAGTGTTAGGGTTAGGTTTAGGTTAAAGTTTACTGGTAGGGCTAGTTTCAGGGTTAAGTTAAGATTTATGGTCAGGTTTAGTCCTATAATTAGTGTTATGGTAAGAATAAGGGTGAAGGTTAGGGTTAGGTTTTGGGTTAGGTTTAGAGCTAGAATGAGGGCTAAGGTTTGGACTGGAAATAGGGTTAGTGTTTGATTTAGGCTATAGATTATGATTAGAACTAAGGTTAGCATTATGGATAGGGTTTGGCTTAGGTTAAGGGATAAGGTTAGAGCTAGGCTTAGATCTGGGATTTGGGTTAAGTTTAGGGCTAGGGTTAGGGTTAGATTTAGGGTTAAATCTTGTTTTAGGGCTCAGATTAGGGCTATTTTTGTTTTGGGATTAGGACTAGGGTTAGGATTATGGCTAATGTAAAAACTAGGGATATTATTAGGGTTGGTTTTAGGGTTAGGGTTTGGGCTAGGTATGGTGTTAGCATTTTCTTTTTGGTTAGGGTAATATATAGAGCTAGGTTTAGTGTTTGGATATGAGTCAATGTAGGGTTAGTTTTAGTCCTAGGATTCGAATTTGAGCTAGTGTTATGGCTAATTGTAGGGTTAGGGTTTGTTTTAGGTTAGGTTTAGGGTTAGGGCAATGGCTCAGTTTTGTTTTAGGGCTAGGGCTAGAGTTAGGGTTAGTTTTATGATTAGCGATAGTGTTCACCTAGTGGTAGGGTGAGGTTTAGGCTTAAGATTAGGGTTAGATTTAGAGTTTATAACATTAATTTAGAGTTATGGTTAGATCTAGGGTTAGACCTAGTGTTAGGGTTACGGTAATGGACAGGTTTAGAAATAGAAATAGGGCTAGATTGAGAGTTAGAGTTATTCTTAAAACTAGAGTTAGGGATTTGCTAAAGGTTAGGGCTAAATTAGGGGAAGATTAGCGCTAAGTTTAGTGTTAGAATTAGGCCCATGGTTAGGGCTAGAAATGGTGTTATTGTTAGTGTTAGAGTTATCGTTAGTTTTAGGGGAAGGAATGAGTTTATGGCTAGGTTCATGGCTAAGGAGAGGGTTAAAATTAGGTATAGGAAGAGGGTGAGTGTTCGGGTTAGGATTAAGGCTAGGTTTAGGGTTTTGATGAGGGCTGGGGTTTGAGTTATGGTTAGAGCTAGGATTAGAGCTAGGGCTAATGTCAGGTCTAGTGTTATGGTTAGGAATAGTGTTAATTTTAGGTTTATGTCTAGGTCTAGTGGAAAGTTAGGTTTAGGGTAAATGTCAGGTTTAGAACTAGGTGTATTATTATGGTTAGAGTCTGGTTTAGGGTTTGGTTTAGGATAAGGTTTAGGGTTATGGCTCAAATTAGCATTAGGGTTAGGGTTGAAGTAATGAATAGTGTTGGCTTTTGGGTTCAGGTTAAGTTTAGAATAATAGATAGGGTTAGTATTAGTGATACGATTATGGTTAGGCCTAGAGTTTGCATTTTGGTTAGGTTTATGTTTAGGGTAAAGGATAAGACTAGTGGTAGTATTAGGGCTTGTGTTAACATTAGGATTTTGGCTAGGTATAGAGATAGGCCTATGGTTAGTGTTATTCTTAGGTTTAGCAGAAGTGTTAGGGTTTGAGGTAGGGTTAGGTCTAGGGTGAGGGTTAAAGTTAGAGTCAGGGCTATGGTTAGGGTTAGCTTTAGTGTGATGGCTTGGGTTAGCATTAGTGTTAGGGTCATGTTTAAGGTAATGGATAGAGTTTGTGCTAGCATTTGTGCTATAGTTACAGTTAGGATTAGGGCTAGGTTTAGGGTTAGGTTGAGGGTTAGGGGTATTGTTATGTTTAGGGTAAGGATTTTAGTTTGAGTAGGGTTAAGGCCAGGGCCAGTGTTAGGTTTAAGGTTAGTGATAGGGATAGGTTTAGGGTTATGCTTAGGTCTAGGTTTAGGGCTAGGATTAGGGCTAGGTTGTGTGTGAGGTTTAGGGCTAGTGTAAGGTGTATGAGTAATTTAAGAGCTAGGGTTATGGTTATCGGTAGATTTAGGGTTTGTCTTGTGTTAGGGTTAATTTTTCAGTTAGGATAAGATTTAGAGCTAGGGTTTGTGTTAGGGTAAGTGTCTAGGGTTAAGTCTAGGGTTACGGATAGGAATAGATTTAGGGTTATGTTTATGGTTAGGTCTAGTGTAAGAATTAGATTTAGGGTAAGGGTCAAGTTTACAGCTACATGTATTATTAAAGTCAGGGTATGGTTTATGGTTCAGTTTAGATTAAGGATTAGGTTTAGAGCTTTAATGAGCGTTAGGGTTAGAGTTAGGGTTAGCGTAATAAATACGCTTAGGATTAGGGTACAGGTTAGTTTTAGGGTAATAGATAGGTTTAGAGATTGTGATAGTGTTAGGGTTAAGCCTAGGGTTAGAATTATGGTTAGGATTATGGTTAGGGCAATGGATAGGAATAGAGCTAGGGTTAGGACTTGGGTTATGGTTAGGATTATCGCTAGGGTTAGGGTAGTGTATAGAATTAGAGCTTGGTTAGGCCTATGGTTAAAGTTAGGATTAGGGCTAGGGTTAGGTTAGGGTTTGGAATAGGGCTAGGGTTATGTTTAGGGTAAAGGTTAGGCTTTGAACTAGGGTTAGGTCTAATGTAAGGGTTAGGATTAGGGTTAGAGCTAAGGTTAGTTTAGGGTTAAACTTAGGGCTAGGTTTAGACCTAGGATTAGGGCTAGATTTCGTGTTATTTTAGGCTTAGGGCTAGGGCCATGCATAGTTAATAGCTAGGGTTATGATTAGGGCTATTATTAGGGTTAGGGTTATGACTACTATAGTGTTAGAATTAGGTTTGGAGTTAGGCTGAGATTTGGAGCTAGGTTTATGTTAGGGTCAGGGTCACTGTTCAAGTAGAGTGAGTGTTTGGTTTAGTGCCAGAATTAGGACTAGGGTTAGGTCTAGAAGTAGGGTTAGTGTTTGGGTTATGTTAAGGGTGATTGTTAGGGCTAAGGCAAGGTTTTTGTTCAGGTCTAAGGCTAGAGTTATGGCTAGATTTAGGATTAGGTTTAGGTCTAGGACTAGTGTTAGGTTTAGGCTTAGGTATAGGATTACCAGAGGGCTAATGTTAGTGTTCGGGTTTGGATTAGGGTCAGGTTTAGACCTCCGGTTAGTATTAGGGTCAGTATAAGTTTCAGGGTTAGGATTAGGGTTTGTTATGGTTAGAGCTAGAATGAGGTCTAGGGTTTGGACTAGTAATATAGTTAGAGTTTTGGTTAGGCTATGGATTAGGGTTAGGACTAGGGTTAGCATTAGGTTTAGGGTTTGGCTTAAGGTAACAAATATGATAAGAGCTAGGCTTAGGAAAGTGTTAAGGACTGGCTTATTGCTAGGGTTAGTGTTAGGATTAAAGTTAGGGTTAACACTTAGATTAGGGCCAGGTTTTGGGTTTGGTTAGGTCTAGTGTTAGGGCTACAGCTAATGAACGAATTAGGGTTATGATTACGGCTAGCTTTTGAGTTAGTATTATGGCTAGGTTAAGTTTTAGGGTTAGTGTTAGTGTGATGTTTAGAGCTAGAGTTAGTGTTCGGGTTAGGGTCAGTGTTTAGGTTAGAGTTAGCTTTAGGGTTAAATTCAGAATTATCACTAGGGTTAGGTCTATATGTAGGGTTAGTGTTTGGGTTAGGTCAAGGTCTATTATTAGGAATACGGCTCATTTTTTATTTATGTCTAGGGCTAGAGATATGGCTAGATTTAGGATCATATTTAGGTCTAGGGCTAGTGGTAGGGCTAGGTTTAGATTACAGCCAATGTTTGCAGTAGAGTTACGATTTGGGCTAGTTATAAGATTGGGGATAGGGCTAGGTCTACTGTTGGGGTTAGGTTTATTATTAGGATGATGTTTAGAGCTAGGGTTAGTTTTAGGGTCAAAATTAAGGTCAGGTGTAGTTATAGGGTTAGGGTTTGGACTCGAATTAGGGCTAGGCTTACTGCTAGGTGTAGAGTTAGGTTGTGGCTTAGGTTAAGCTTTAAAGTTAGTGCTATATCTTGGTTTTGTTTTAGGGCTAGGGCTATGGTTAGGGTTAGTTTTAAGATTAGCATTAGGTTTAGAACTAGTGTTAGGCTTAGGTTTAGTCTTAGGTTTAGAGTTAGATTTAAAGTTAGGATTAGATCTAGGGTTACTTCTAGGACTAAGGATATAACTAGCATTAGTTTTAATTTATAACTAGGATTAGGGTTATGATAAAAATAGGGTTAGAACTAGGGATAGGGCTTGGGCGAGAGCGAGAGTTAGTCTTAAAGCTAGGCTTAGGGTTTGGTTAGGTGTAGGACTCAATTAGGGATAGGAATAGGGCTAGGTTTATGTTTATGTTTAAGCCTAGTGTTAGTTTTGGGCTTTGGGTTAGGTTTAGTGTAAATAATGGGGTTAGAGCTAGGTTTAGGGCTAGGACGAAGGTTAGAATTAAGGTTAGTGCTATGGTTTTGTTAGAATTATGATTAACGCTAGGTTAAGGGCTAGGATGAGGGTAGGGTTTGTGTTTTAATTAGGGCTAAGATTAGTTTTAGGTCAAATGTCACATCTTGGGTTACGGTTAAGGATAGTTTTAGGGTTAGGTTTATGGTTATGTTGAGTGTAAGGGTTAGATTTAGGGTAAGGGTCAAATTAGAGCTATTGGTATTATTAGGGTCAGGGTCATGTTTAGGTTGTTGTTTAGGTTAGGGTTTAGGGTTAGGGCTCAAATTAGCATTAGGGTTTGGGTTAGGATAATGATAGGATTAGGTTTAGGGTTCAGGTTAGGTTTAGCATAATGGATAGCTTTATGGCTAGGCATAGGTTTAGTTTTAGGCCTATGGTTAGCATTAGAATTAGGGCTATGTTTAGGGTAATTGGTAGGGTTAGAACTAAGTATAGGGCTAGGGTTATGGATAGAATTAGGGCTAGAGTTAGGGTTAGGGTTAGTGTTATGGCTATGGTTTGTGTTAAGGTTAGGGCTAGGATTACAGCTAGGAATAATTTTAGCGTTAGTTTTATAGCTAGGTCTAGTTTAAGGGTTAAGTTTAGGGGTAGGGGTCTGGGTTAGAACTATGTATATTATTACAGAAAGGGCCAGAGTTAGGGTTTGGTTTATGTTAAGTTTAGGATTAGGGCTAAAATTAGCATTAGGATTAGGATTATGGTAATGATAGGATTAGGTTTAGGGTTCAGGTTAGGTTTAGGTTAAAAAATAAATTTAGGGTTAGTGATAAGGTTAGGGTTAGGCCTAGGGTTACCATTAGGGTTATGGCTATGGTTAGGGTAATGGAGAGGGTTAGAGCTAGTGATAAGGCAAGGGTTATGGTTAGGATTCTGGCTAGGGCTAGGTTTTGGGTTAGGGTTAGGTTTAAAACTAGGGTTAAGTCTCAAATAAGGGCTAGGTTTTGGTTTTGGTTAGGGCTAGGGTTAGGGCTATGTCTAACGTATGAACTAGTGTTACAATTAGTGTCAGTTTTAGGGTTAGGGTTAGGGTTAGGGTGATTATTATAGCAAAGGTTATATTTAGGGTCAGGGTTAGTTTTAGTGTTAGGTTTAGGACTCGAATTAGGGCTAAGTTAGTGCTAGGTGTAGGGTTAGGTTTTGGTTTAGGTTACGGGTTATGGTTAGGGCTATAGCTCAGTTTTGTTTTGGGGCTAGGGCTAGAGTTAAGGCTAGATTTTGGATTAGTGTCAAGGTTAGGGCTTGTGTTAAAGTAAGGTTTAGGCTTACGGTTAGGGTTAGATTTGTAGTAACGTTTGATCTAGAGTTAGGGTTTGTGCTAGGGTTAAGGCTAGAGTTAGGGTTATGGTAAGGAATATGGTTAGAATAGGGATATGTCTAGGGTGAGAATTAGACTTATTCTTAGTAGTAGGATTAGGGTGAGGTTTAGGGCTAAATTAGGGCTAGGATTAGGACTAGGCTTAATGTTAGTGTTAAGCCTAGGGGTTGGGCTAGTGTTAGGGTTAGCACTGGGGTTAGGGTTAAGTTGAGAGGAATGGGTGGGGTTAGAGCTAGGTTTAGGTCTGGGGTGAGGGTTAGAATTAGGATTAGGCCTAGGGTTATGGTTCAGTTTAGGATTAAGGCTAGGATTAGAGCTAGGATGAAGGATAGGTTTTCTGATAGGGATAGGGCTACTACTCGCCTAGGGATAATATCAGGTCCAGGGTTATGGTGAAGGATAATTTTAGGGTTAGGTTATGGCTAGGTCTACTGTAAGGGTTAGGTTTATGTTAAAGGTCAGCTTTAGAGTGAGAATAATTATTTGTGTCACGGTTAGGGTCAGGGTTAGAGCGTTTGGTTTACATTAAGATTTAGGAGTTAGGGCTCAAATTAGCGTTAGGGTAAGTTTTAGAGTTAAGGTAATGGAAAAGTTTACTTTAGTTAAGGTTTAAGTTAACGGATGGGTTAGGTTTCAGTGATCAGGTTAGGGTTAGTGTTAGGGTTAGGATTATATTTAGTGTAATGGATAGATTTAGAGCTAGGATTAGGGCTAGTTTATGGTTTGGATTAAGTCTAGGACTAGGGTTAGTTTTAGGGATAGGGCTAGGGTTTGGTTTAGGGTTAGTGTTAGGGTTAGGATAAGTGTTAGTTTAGGGTTAACGCTATGGTTAGGTTAGGATAAGGGTTAGTGTTTGAGCTAGGGTTAGGGCTAGTGCGATAGTTCAGTTTAGGCTCACTTCTGAGTTCAAGATTATGGTTAGAGTTAGGTTTAATGTTAGGCATAGGGTTGTAATTAGAGTTAGGGTTACAGTTAGTGTAATGGATATGGTTAGAACTAAATTTGGACTAGAGTTAAGATTAAGATTAGGACTAGGGTTTGGATTAGGATTTAGGATAGGGCTAGGGTTATGTTTAGTGTAAGGGTTAGGCTTTGAGCTAGGGTTAGGTCTAAGGAGAGTGTTAGGGTTAGAGTTAGATTTAGGGCTAGGCTTAGTTTTATGCTTACAGCTAAGTTTAGGCCTAGGATTAGCTCTAGGTTTTGTGTTAGGTTTATGACTAGGGTTAGGACTATGAATAATGTAAAAGCTAGAGTTGTGTTTAGGGCTAGTTTTAGGTTTAGGGTCATAGCTGTGTCTAGTTTTAGGTCTAGGTTTTGGCTTAGTGTCAGGTTTAAATTTAGTTTAAGTGTTAGGATAAGGGTCAGTGTTCAGGATAGGTTTAGATTTAGGGTTAGAGCCATAACGAGGGCTAGGATTAGATCTAGGGATAGGGTAAGTGTTTGGTTTAGGTTAAAGGTTATTTTTAGGGCTAGTGCTAGGATTTTGTTTAGGTCTAGGGCTAGAGTTATAGCTATATTTAGGATTAGCTTTGGGTCTAGGTCTAGTGTTAGGCTTATGTAAAAGTATAGGGTTACCAGTATTTCTAGTGTAAGATTTTGGTTTAGTTTTAGGGTCAAGATTAGACATGGTTTACTTTTAGTGTTAGATGAAGGTCAGGGTTAGGTTTAGAGGTAGAATGAGGGTAGGGTTAGGACTAGTAATATGGTTATAATTAAAGTTACACTAAGGATTAGGTTTAGTACTAGGGCTAATATTTGAAATAGGGTTTGGCTTAGGGTAAGGGATAGGGGTAGAGCTAGAGTTAGGGCTATGGTTAGGGTTTGGTTTAGGGCTAGTGTTAGGGTTAAGTTTGAGAATAAAGCTAGGTTTAGGGCTCGGATTCAGGGTAGGATTTGTGTTTGGGTTAATGCTAGGGTTAGGACAATGACTAATGTACAAACTAGGGTAGTTTTAGGGTTAAAGTTAAGGCTAGGTCTAGTATTAGGGTTAATTTAAGTTAGGGTGATTATTAGAGCTAGGATTAGTGTTCGGTTCAGAGTCAGGGTCAGAGGAATTTTTAGAGTTAGGGTTAGGGCTAAGTTTAAGGTTTGGGTTTTGTTTAGGTTAAGAGTTTGGGTTAGGAATATGGCTTGGTTTTTTATTATGGCTAGGGCCAGGGCTAGGGCAAGTTTTAGGATTAGCATTATGGTTAGGGGTAGTGTTAGGGTTTGGTTTGGCTGATGATTACATTTACATTTAGAGTTAGGTATAGATTTAGAGTTAGGTCTAGATCTAGCGTTAGGATAGGGCTAAGGATAGAACTAGGGTTAGGACTAGCGCAAGAGTTATAGTTAGTTATAGGGTTAAGGTTAGCATTAGGATAGGATTAAATTATGGATAGGATTAGTGCTAGGCTTAGTGTTACTATTAGGCCTAGGGTTAGGGCGGGAGTTAGGATTAGGTTTAGGGTTATGGTTAGGTTTATGGTAAGAGATAGGGTTATAGGTAGGTTTAAATCTAGGGTGAGGGTTAGAATTAGGTTTAAGGCTCAGGTAATAGTTCAGGTTAGGATTAAAGCTAAGTTTAGGCCTAGGATTATGGTTAGGGCTAATTTCAGGTATAGGTTTATGGCTAAATATAGTTTAAGTTTAGTTAATGGGTACGCCTTGTGTAAGCGTTAGGTTTATCATTAGGGGCAGGTTTAGCGCTAAGCATATTATTAGGGTCATGGTCACAATTAGTGTTTTGGATAGATTAAGATTGAAAGTTAGAACTCAAATTAGCTTTAAATTTAGGATCAGCGTAATGATAGGGTTAGATTTAGGTTTCAGTTTAGATTTAGGGTAATGGATAGGTTGAAGATTAGGGATAGGGTTAGGTTTAGGCCTAGGGTTAGCATTAGGTTTATGGTTATGGTTAGGGTAATGTATAGGTTTAGAGCTAGGGTTACAGCTAGGGTTATGTTTACAATTAGTGATAGGGTTGAAGGTAGGGTTAGGGCTCAGAATAGGTCTAGGATTTGGATTAAGTTAGGGCTAGGGTTAGGGTTATGGCTAATGTAAGTACTAGGGTTATGATTAGGGCTAATTTTATTATTAGGGGTTAGGACTAGATCTAGATTGAGGTTTAGGTTTAGGGTTAGGGTGATGTTTAGACCTAGGGTTAGTATTAAGGTCAGAGTCAGGGTGAAGGTTAGTTTTAGGGTTTGGCTTAAGACTCGAATTATTGCTAGGGTTAGGAGTAGGTGTAGGATTAGGGCTTGGTATATGTTAAGGATTAGGGTTAGTTTTATGACTTGGTTTTGTTTTACAGCTAGGGATAGGGTTAGGGTTATGGTTAAGCTTCTAGTCAGGGTCAGATTTAGAGTTACGGTTAGATATTGGGTTATGGCCAGGGGTATGATTAGTGCTAGTTTTGGACCTAAGATTCAAGCTAGGATTAGGCTTCCAGTAAAGTATAGGGTGAGAACTAGAGTTAGGGCTAGGGTAAGAGTTAAAGTTAGTCTTTGGGCTAGGGTTAGAGTAAGGCTTAGGGATAGGACCATATTATGGCTAAGATTGCAGCTAGTGTTAGTGTTAGGATTAGGACTAGGTTTAGGGTTAGGGTTATAATTAAATCTATGTTTAGGACTAGGATAAGGACTAGGGTTTGTGCTAGGGTTAGGGATAGGATTATGCCTAGGGCTAACGTCAGGTCATAGGGATAGTTTAGGGTTAGGTTTATGCCTAAGTTCAGGTTAGGTTTAACGTAATTGACAGTTTAGGGAATAGTGATAGGGTTAGGGTTAGGCCTAGGGTTGCATTAGCATAAGGGAAATGTTTAGGGTAATGGATATAGTTAGAATTAAGATTATGGCTAGGGCTATGGTTAGGATTAGGTCTTCAGTTAGGGTTAGGATGAGGGTTAGAACTAGGGTTTGGTTTAGGGTTATGTTTAGCATAATAGGCTCTGAGCTATGGTTAGGGCTAGGATGGGCGTTAGCTTCAGGGTTAGGTCTAGAGACAGGATTACTATAGGTTTTGGGTTAGAGCTAGGGTTAGAGTTAGACCTAGGATTAGTGGTAGGGTCAATATAAGGGTCAGCGTTAAAGTAAAAATTTGGGAGAGGGTTAGAGCTAGAATGAGAGCTAGGGTTAGGTCTATTAATAGTGTTAGGGCTTTGGTTATCCTATGAATTAAGGATAGGTCTAGGGTTACCCTTAGGTTTAGGGGTTTTCTTAGAATAAGGGATTGGTTTAGAGCAAGGTTTAGGGCTATTGTTAGGGTTAAATTTAGGTTTAGGGCTCAGATTTGGGCTAGAGTTTCTGTTAGAGTTAGGGATAGGATTAGGTCCATGGCTAATGTAAGAACTACAGTTAAATTTTGGTTAGTTTTAGTGTTAGGGTTAGGTTTAGTGTTAGGGTTAGGTTTAAGTTTAGGGTGATATTTATAGCTGGGGTTTGTCTTAGGAACAGAGTCAGATCAGGGTTCGTTTTAGCGTTAAGCATTGGACTCAAATTATTGTTAGGTTTATTCTTAGCATTTGCTTAAGGTAAGGGTGGTGCTTAGAGCTAGGTTGAGTTTTAGGATATGAGTCAGGGTCAGTATTAGTTTTAAAGCTAGTGTTAGAACTCGACTTAGGGCTAGGGATAGGTCTAGCGCTAGTGTTAGGTTTTGGTTTAACTTAATGTTTAGTGTTAGGGCTATTGCTTAGTTTTAGTTTAGTCCTAGGGTTAGGTTTAGAGATAGTGTAAGTGTTAAGCTTAGTCTTTGTGTTAGGGTTAGATTTGGAGTTAGGATTAGATCTAGGGTTAGGGCTGGAACTAAGGATAGGGTAAGGGATAGGGTTATGGTAAGGGATAGGGTTAGAACCAGGGATAGGTATAGGGCAAGACTTAGAGTGAGTCATAGGGCTAGGGTTACTGTTAGGTTTTGAGATAGGGCTAAATTAGTTCTAGGATTAGGGCTAGGTGTATTGTTTGGCTTAAGCCTAGAGTTAGAGTTAGGGTTAGGTTAAAGTTTAGGGTAAGAGATGGCATTATAGCTAGGAATAGAGGTAGGATGTAGGGTTAGGGTTAGGGTTGTGATTAAAGCTAAGTTTAGGGCTAGGATGAGGGCTTAGGGGTTTTTTTTAGGTTTAGGACTAGGATTAAGGCTAGGGCTAATGTAAGGTCCAGAATTATGGTTAAAGATAGTTTTAGGGTTAGGATTTTGGCTACATCTAGGGCAAAGGTTAGGTGTAGAATTATGTGCAAGTTTAGAGTTAGGGGTTTTATTAGGGTCAGGGTCAGGGTTAGGGTTTGGGATAGGTTAAGGTTTAAATTTAGGGTTTGGATTAGTGTAAGTTTTAGGGTTAGGGTAATGATAGGGTTAGGTTTAGGTTCAGGTTAGGTACAGGGTAATAGATTGGGTTAAGATTAGGGTTCATGCCTAGGGTTAGCATTAGGGTTATGGTTTTGGTAATGGTAATGGATAGAGTTAGAAATTTATTTCGGGCTAGGTTTATGGTTACAAATAGGACTAGAGCTAAAGATAGGATTAGGACTAGGTTTGGGTTAAGTTAAGGATATGGTTAGGGTTAGGGCTAATGTAAGTACAAAGGTGATGTTTAGGGCTAGTTTTAGGGTTTTAGGGCTAGAGTTAGTGTTTGGGTTAGGTTTAGGGTTAAGGTTTGTTTAGAGCTAGTAGTGTTAGGGTCAGTGTCAGGTTTAGGGTTAGTTTATGGGTTCTGCTTATAATTCATATTAGGGATAGGGTTAGGGCTAGGTTTAAGATTAGAGTTTGGTTTAGGTTAAGGGTTAGGGTTATAGCTATATTTAGGTTTTATTTAAGGCTAGGGCTAGGGTTAGGGCTAGTTTTAGGATTAGTGTTATGGTTTGGGCTAGTGTTAAGGTTTGGCTTAGTCTTCAGATTAGGGTTTGATTTAGAGTTAGGTTCTGTCTAAGGTTAGTTCTAGGGGAAAGGATAGGGCAAGGGTTAAGGGTTGGGGGTAGGGTTAGGGTTACAGTAAGGAATACGGTTAGAATGAGTGAAAGGTCTAATGTGTGTGTTAGAGATAGTCTTATTACTAGTGTTAGGAATAGGGCTAAATTAGGACTAAGAGTAGAAATAGTGTTAGTGTCAGGGTTAGGCCTAGAGTTTGGGTTAGGATTGTAATTGAGGCTATGTTTAGGGTTAGGATAAGGGCTAGGGTTTGTGTTAGGCTTAGGGCTAGAATTATGGCTAGGGCTAATGTCAGGTCTAGGGTTACAGTTAGGGATAGTTTTAGGGAAATGTTTATGGTGAGGTCTTTTGTAAGGGTTAGGTATAGGGTAAGAGACAGGTTTAGAGCTAGGAAAATTATTAGGGCCAGGCTCAGTGTTAGGGCTTGTTTTAGGTTTGAGTTTAGGATTATGGCTCGAATTAGATTTAGGGTTAGGGTTAGGGTAAAGATAGGGTTAAGTTTAGGGTTCAGGTTAGGTTTAGGGTTTTGAATAGGCTTAGGGATAGGTATAGAGTCAGGTTTAGTTTTATTGTTAGTATTGGGATTAGGCTTGAGTTCAGGGTAAAAGATAGGATTATAGCTGGTGTTAGGCCTATGTTTATATCTAGGATAAGGTCTAGTGTTAGGGTTAGGGTTAGAGTTATGGCTATGCACAGGATTAGTATTATGCTTAGGGTAAGTGTTATGGTTGGATCTAGATTTAGGGCTAGGGCGAGGGTTTGGGTTAGAGCAGGTTGAGGGTAAATGTTAGTTTTAGGGCTACATTTAGCATTAGGGTTAGGGTTAGAGTTATGGTAATAGATAGAGTTAGAGCTAGGGTTTGGGCAATGGTTACAGTTAAGCTGGGGGTAAAGTTAGGGTTAGTGATAGGGCAATGTTAATTTTTAGGGTTAGGATTAGGGCTCAGTTTAGAGGTAGTGTTAGGGTTAGATATACTTTATTTAAATTTTTTTGATACAAGCCAGGATTCCTCTTTAACTAACCTTATTCTGTTACCTAAAATTAAACCTAACCATCACCCTAAACCTAAATCTAACACTAACCCTAATCGTAATCCTAACAGCAACCCTAACCAAAACAATAACACAAAGCCTAAATTAACCCTAACCCTAACCCTTTCCTAACACTAACCCTAACCCTAACACTATGCCTAATCAAAATCCTAACTCTATCACTAAGCCTAAGCCTAACCCTAGGCCTAAAACTAATACTAACCCTAATCCTAACCCTAAACCTAACACTAACACTAACATTAACCCTATGTCTAAACCTAAATAAAACAGTAACCCTAACACTAACCCTAACCATAACACTAACCCAAACCCTAACCCTAACACTTAGATAAACCTAATCTTAACAGAAACACTAACCCTAACACAGACCCTAACACAAACCCTAACCTTAACCTTACAATTAACCCTTACCCTAATGTAAAACCTAACCTTAACCCTAACAATAAACATAACGCTAATTCTAACCCTGAAACTAACCTAAACACAAACAACAAGCCTAACCATAACCCTAACTGCAACACAACCCTAACCATAACCATAACTGTAACACAAACCCTAACCCTAACACTAACGCTAACACTAACCTTAACCAGAACGCTAACTTTAACCCTAACGCTAACCCTAACCCTAAACGTAACAATAACCCTAACACTAACACTGACACTAATCCTAACCCTAACACTAAAATAAACTTTAACTCTAACCCAAACACTAAGACTAACCCTAACATTAACCCTACACCTAACCCAAATGCTAACCCTAACACTGACCCTAAACCTAACCCAACACTAACACTAACCCTAACCCTAAACCAAAATCTAAAACAAAGCCTAACTGTAAATTTAGCCCTAACACTATACTTAACCCTAATTCTAAACCGTAATCTTAACCCTAACCATAACTCTAAACCTAACACAAAACTTAACCCTAACCATAACACTAAACGTAATCATAACCCCAACCCTAACCCTAATACTAACCCTAAACCTAAGACAAACCGTGACCCAAACCATAATTCTAATATTAACTTAACCCTAACCTTACCAAAAATTAACCCTAACCCTAACAATAACCATAACGCTAACCCTAACCCTAACCCTATCTCCAAACCAAAACCTATCACTGACCCTAAATTTAAATGTAACCCTAAAACCTAACACTAACCCTAAACCTAATATTAACAATAATCCTAACACAAACCAAAACCCTAACCCTAATCTTAAACCTAAAACTAACAGTAACCCTAACCATAACTCTAACAGTTACCTTAACCCTAACCCTAACTCTAATCCTAATCCCATTTATAATTCTAAACCTATCCCTAAACCTAACCTAAAAACAAACCCTCATGCTAAACCTGAACCTAATTCTTAAACTAAACCTAACCCTTACCAAAACCCTGACCCTAACACTTACACTAATATTAAGCCTAACCCTAACCGTAAACCTAACACAAAACCAACTCTAAACCTTCCCGTAATGCTAAACCTTACCAAAACCTGAACATTAATCCTAACACTAACCCTAACAATAACACTAACGCTAACACCAAACCTAACCCTAATCAGAAACCTAACTTTAATAATAACCCTAAGCATAACACTAAACCTAAAACTAACCCTAACAGTAAATCTAATGCTAACCGTAACACTAAGCCTTAACTTAACCCTAATGCTAACCCTGACACTAAACCTATCCTTAACCATAAACCTAAACACAACAATAACCCTAACCCTAATCTTAAACATAATACAAACCCTATCCTTAACCCTAACACAAACCCTAACCCTAACTCTAAACTTAACCCAAACCTAACCCTAAGTATAACAATAACCCTAACACTAACCTGAAAACAAACATGAACACTAACACTAACCCTAACCATAACACTAACACTACGCATAACCCTACCCTAACACTAAACATAACCTTAACCCTAACACAAAACCTTCCAATAACCCTAAAACTAATCTTAACCAAAGCCTAACCAAATCTTTATTGCTAACTCTAACTCTAACCCTAATACTAACACAAACCCTAAGTCTTCCCCTGACCCTAAACCTAAAACAAACACTAACCCTAAATGTAAAACTGATACTAAATCTAAACCTAACCCTTACACTAACCCTAAACCTAACCCTAAACAAAACATTAACCCTGACACTAAACCTAACCTTATGGTAACATTAACACTAACCCTAAATCTAACCCTAATGCTAACCCTAACACTAACCTAAACCCGAAAAACAACCCTAAATCTAATTCTAACCATAATTCCAACCTTAACTCTTACCACAATCCTGACACAAACTCTAACTCTAACCACACCACTAAACTGAACCCTTACCTTAACCCTAACATTAAACCTAATATTATCACTAACCCAAATACTAACACAAACACAAACCCTAACCCTAAACATAAAACTATTCATAACCCTAATCCTAAACATAATTTTAAATGTAAAAATAAACCTAATCTAACCCTAACCCTAACACAAAACCTAACCTTCACTCTAACCCTAACAATAACCCTATCCCTAAAATTAACACTAACCCTAACCATGAACCTAACTTTAACACTAATTCTAACCCTAACCCCAACACTAAACCAAAACCAAACTCTACTCTAATACTAACTCTAACACAAACCTTAACCTAACACAAAACCTAACCCTAAACCTAAAACTATCCCTAATGCTAACCCTAACACTAACACTAACACTAACCCTTACACTAACCAAAATCCTATTCCTATCCCTAACCCTAAGACTTACCCTAACCCTAAATTTTACCCTATCCCTAACACTATCCCTAACCATAACTCAAAACCTCATGCTTACCATAACCCTAACCCTAACCTAACCCTAAACCTAAAACTAACCTAAAACTTACCCTAACCCTAACCCTAATCCTAACACTAAACCTAAAGCTAGTCTTACGTAATTGTAACAAAAATTCTAACAATAAACTTAACCCAAAACCAAACTCTAAATTTAACCCTAACACTAACCTTAACCCTAACACTAACCCAAACCTAACTGTACCCAAAAACAAACCCTAATCTGAATCCTAACCATAACCATAATCCTAACCCTAAACCTCACCCTCACCCTAACACAAATCCTAAAACTAAACCTAACACTAACCCTCACCCTAACCCTAACCTTAAACATAACCCTAACACTAAACCTAACCCTAAACCTAATACTAACACTAACTTTATCCTAACCCTAATACTTACCCTAACACTAGCCGTAACCCTATCCCTAACACTAACACTAATGCTAACACTAATCCTAACCCTAACCCAAACATTAATCCTGTCTCCAACCCTAAATTTATCACTAACACTTACCCTAAACATAAGATTAACACTAACCCTAAACCTATCCCTAACTCTAACACTATCCAAAACCCTAATCCTAACACTAACCAAAACATTAAAACTAACCCAACCATTTACCTAACCCTAACCATAACCCTAACAATCACCCTAACCCTAACCCTAACATGAACCCTAATCCTAACCGTAACACAAACTCTAATTCAATCCCTAACCCTAACACTAACCCTAAACCTAACCCTTACATAATTCTCATTCTAACCCTATCCTTAACACTAACAGTAATATTAACTTTAACCCTAAACCTAACCCTAATCTAAATCAGAACTATTAACCTTACCCTAACACAAACACTAACACTAAGCCTAAAACTAACCCTAACCTAACTCTAACACTAACCCTAAAACTAAATCTAACCCAAACCATAACACTAAACCTAACCTTAAACCTACACCTAACCCTAATTCTAAACCTTATCCTAAACCTAAACCTAGTACTAATGATAACACTAATCCTAACTGTAACACTAAACCTAAACCTAACCCTAAACCTAACACTAAACATAAACCTAACCCTAACACTAAACTGAACTCTAACACGAACCCTAAACCTTATCCAACCACTCACCCTAACCTTAACTAAAATTCTAACCCTAACCCTAACACTAACTTTAACCTTAACCCTAACCACTACCATAATACTAACTCTACCTGCAACCCTAACCCTAACCCAAACCGTAACCCTAATCCTAATCCTTACACAAACCACAACATAATCTTAACCCTAACCCTAACTTTAACCCTAACCCTAACCCTAAACGTAACACTAACCCGAACCCTAACCCTAACACTTAACCTAATCCTAACCCGATAACTAATACTAACCCTAAAACTCACCCTATCCCTAACCTTAATCCTAACACTAAATCTAAACCTAAAACTATACCTAACATAAGCATTAATCCTAACCCTAAACCTAACCCTAAACTAAACAACACTAACCCTAAAAATATTCCTAACATGAATCCTAGCCCTAACCTTAACCATAACTTTAACACAAACACTCACCCTAACCCTAAACCTAACCCTAACCTGAATCCTAAAAATAACCGTAACCCTAACCCTAACCCTAACCCTCACCCTAACACAAACCCTACCACTAACCATAACAATAACCCTATCCCTAACACTACCTCTATCTGTAACTGTAAACCTAACCCTAACAATTACCCTAACCCACACCCTAACTGTAACCCAAACCCTAACCCTAAACCTTAACCTAAGCATAACATTAACCCTAACACTAAACATAACTCTATCCCTAACATGAATAATAACCCTAACACTAATCCTAACCCTAACCCCAAAATTGACCCTAACCCGAACCGTAACCTTATCACTAACACTAACCTTAAATAAAGCCCTAAACCTTTCACTAACACTAACTCTAATCCTAATTCTAACACTAAACCTAACCCTAACCCTAACCTAAAAGGTAACACTAACCCTAAATCTAAAACTAAATGTAAACTTAACACTAAGGCTAAAACTAATCTTTATCCTAACACTAACACTATCCCTAAACCTAACCCTAACACTAACCCTAAAACTAACACTAACCCTAACCGTAACATTAAGCCTGAACCTCAGCCTTACACTAACCCTAAATTTATCCCTAACCCTAATACTATCCATAACTCTAACCCTAACTTTAAAACAAAAACTAAACTAACTTTAACCATAAACCCTAACACTCACCCTAACTCTAACTCTAACACGAACTCTAAACTTAAACCTAACACTAACACTATCCACAATTCTAACACTAACCCTAAACATATCCCTTACCATAACTCTAACCCTAACCCTAAACCTAACACTAACCCTAACACAAACCCTAACCCTAACCGTAACACTTACCCTAACACTACACCTAACCCTAATCTGAACTGTAACCCTAACCCTAATAATATCCCTAACCCTAACAGAAATCTTAACACTAAGCCAAAAACTAACCCTAACCTAACCCTAACACTAAACCTCACCCTAACTGTAACCCAACACTAAATGTAACCTTAAACCTAACACTAAACACTAACACTAAACGTAACCTTAAATCTAACACTGACCCTATCCCAAAACCTTACCCTAACCCTAAATTTAACCCGAAAACAAACCCTAATCCTAATCCTAACCCTAACACTAACCCTAACAGTAACCCTAAAACTTACTCTAACCTTAATGCTAACCCTAACGTAATTCTAAATCATACTTTAACACTAACACTAACTCTAACCCTAATCCTAAACCTAACTTTATCCCTAACTGAAACCCTAATCATAACACAAACCCTAACCAAAACCATAACCATAAACCTAACTCAACCCTAATTCTAACCCTTTTCTAACCCTAACCCTAACCCTAACTAACTGTAACATTAAAGGTAACCCTAACCCTAAAATTAACACTAACCCTAAATCTATCTGTAAATCTAACATCATACCTAAAGTTTACCATAACCCTAAAACTAACACTAACCCTAACACTAAACCTAGACCTAATACTAAAACAAACCATTACCCTAACACGAACCCTAACACTAATTCCAAAACTATCACTAAGCACTAACCTAATCCTAACACAAACCCTAACACTAGCCCTAAATGTAAATTTAAAACGAAACCTAAACTAAACCTTAACCCTAATTCACTCAATAACCTAACCCTAAACCTAAACCTAAACTAACCCTAACCCTAAGACTAACCTTAACCTTAAAACTAACCATAACTCTAACACTAACACTAATCCAAACACTTACACTAATTGTAACACTAAACATAAAGCGAAACCTAATCCTAACCTTAACCCTAGACCTAATTCTAACCCTAACATTAACAAGAGACCTAATTCTAAAACTTACACTATACATAAACCTAAATACTAACCCTAAAGCTAACACTAAACCTAAACCTAATATTAAAGCTAACCCTTACCCTAACATGAACCCTAACACTAATCCTAACACTAAGCCTAAGCCTAATACTAACCACAAACCTAATCCTAACCCGAACCCTAACCCTAAATATAACCCTAACATGAATCCTAACCCAAACCCTAACCCTACTTCTCTCACTAACCTAACCCTAACCCTAAACTTACACAAACCCTAACCCTAAGACTTACCCAAACCCTAAAGGTAACCATAAATCTATCACTAACACTAATCGTAACCCTAACACTAACCCTGCCACTAACCCTCACCCTAAACCTAAATCTAATGCTAACCTTAACTGTAACCATAACCCTAACACTAACATTAAACCTAACCCTAATCTTAAATGAAACACTAACACTAACCCTAACTGTAATACTAACCCAAACCCTAATCCTAACACTAAACTAACCCTAATCTTAATGGAAACCCTAAACCTAATTCTGATGCTGACACAAACCCTAACCCTAACTCTAACACTAACTCTAAAACTAAACCTAAGCCTAATCTTAAGCCTAACCCTAACCCTAACCCTTACCCTAACACTAAAACTAACCCTAACACTAACTATCACCAATATTAAACCTAATCCTAACCCTAACTGTAAAACTAAATCTAAATCTAACCCTAACCTTAATACTGTCCCTAAGCTTAACATTATCCCTTACCCTAACACTAACACTAACCCTAATATTAACCCTAACCTAACTGTAAACATAAACTTAACACAAAAACTAAATCTAACCCTTCAAAAAATCAAAACCTAAACCAAATTCTAACCCTACCACTAACAGTAAAACAAATCCTAACACTAACCATTATCCTAATACTAATACAAACACCAACCCTATCTCTAACCCTTACACAAACCTAACCCTATCATTAACCCTTACAATAACACTAAACCAAACACTAACAATAACCCTAACCCTAACTCTAACACGAACCTTAATCTTAAAACTAAACCTAAGTATACCACTAACCCTAATGCTAAACCTGACCCTAAATCTAACCTAAACTTAACCCTTACCCGATATTAACCCTAAGGCTAACCCCAACCCTAACCCTAATCCACACTCAATACTAACCCTAAACCAAACACGAACTCTAAACCTAACTATAACCCTAACCGAAACACTAAACCTAACCTAAACTTAAATGTAAATCTAAACCTAACACTAACCGTAACCCTAAACCTAACATGAACCCTAACCCTAACCATAACACTAACCTAAACCTAAACCTAAAAATAACCCTCACCCTAACCCTAACCCTAAACCCAACACTAACACTAACCCTAACCCTAACACTAAACCTAAAAGTAAGTATTACCCTAACCCAAACACTAATGCTAAACCTAACCCTAACCCTAACACTATCTCTTACCCTAATCCTAACCGTAAACCTAAACCTAACAGTATCACTAAACCTAACCCTAACATGAACCATAACCATAATCCTAGTCCTAACCTAATCTTAACCCTAACATTAATCCTATCCCTAACCCTAACCCTAACCCAAATACTAACCCTAATCTTAACCCTAACCCTAACCTAACCCAACCCTAAACCTAACAATAACTGTAATTCTACTCATAACCCTAAAACTAACCCTAAATCTAAGCATAACTTTAACTCTACAACTAATCCTAACCGTAATGCTAACCCTAACCCTATCCCTAATCGTAACACAAAACTTGACCATAACCGTAACTCAAACAAAAAACTTAACCCTAACACTAACCCTTACCAAAACCTAACCATAAACCTAACCCTAAAATGAAACCTAACACTAACCCTAATACAAATGCTAACACTAACTGTAACCCCAACCTTAACCCTATCACTGACAATAAGTCTAACTATCACCCAATACCTAACACTAACTGTAATACTAACACTAATCCTAATTTTAACCCTGCCTATAACCCTAGTACTAACCGTAACCCTAACTGTAAACCTAACCCTAACACAAAACATTACCAGAACCCTAACACTAAGACTAACACTAATCCTAAACCTACACATAACTCTAAAACAAACCCTATCCCTAACCCTAATTCAAACCCTAACCTTTACAATAACACAAACCCTAATTCTAACCCTAATTGTAACTCTAACCCTAATCCTTATAATAACCCTAACACTAATTCTAACCCTAAACCTATCCCTAAACTTAACAGCATCCCTAACCCTAATCCTAATCCTTACACTAACCCTAAACATAAACCTAACCCTAACCCTAACATGATCCCTAACTCTAAACTTACCACTAACCCTAACCCTAATCCAAACTCTATCCTTAATTCTAACAATAACCCTAAACCTAACCCTAACCCTAACACTAACACTAACCCTAAAACTAACCCTAACCCTAACCCTAACCCTAACACTAACCCTAATCTTAACCCTAAACAAATCCTAACACTAACACTAACTCTAACCCTAGCCCTAACACAAATCCTAATCCAAAACATAAAGCTTAGCCTAAACTAACCCAAAGTAACCCTAACACTAAACGTAACCCTAATACTACCCCTAAACCTAACCCTAAATATAACCTATCCCTATCCCTAACACTAACCCTAACCATAACCCTAATTTTATTCTTAACACTTATCCTATCCCTAATGCTAACCCTAAACCTAACCCTAAAACGAACCCTAAACCTAACCCTAACCCTAACACTAACCCTAAATATAAACCTTACCCTAACTCTAATGCTTAACCAAATGATAATTCTAACCCTAACTCTAACCCCCTAACACTAATCCTAACTTTAACTCTAACCCTAACACTAACCCTAACCCTAACACTAATCCTAAACATAACCTTAACATAAACCCAAACCCTAACCATACCACTAACCCTAATCCTAACACTAACACTATCCCTAACCCTAACCTAAACCCTAACACTAACTCTAACCCTAAACCCAACCCTAACACAACCCCTAACCTAAACCATCACCCTGACCCTAACATAACCCAACCCTGACCTTTACCTAATCTTAACACTAAACTTAACACAAACCCTAACCCTAAACCTAACACTAACCCTAACCCCAAACCTAACCCTAATCCTAACATGAAACGTCACCCTAACACTAACACTAAAGCTAACCGTAACCCTAAACCTAACATTAAATATAACCCTAACCAGCACACTATCCCTAAAACTAACTCTAACACAAACCCTAACACACTAATCCTAACCCTAACTCTAATTCTAACCATAACCCTAATGATTACACTACCCTTAACCATAACCCTAACACAAATCCTCTCCCTAACACTAAGCCTATATCTAACCCTAACCCTAACAGTAACCCTAACCATAAACGTAACCTTAACCCTAACACTAATCTCAACCCTAACCTTAAACCTAACACTAACCCTAAATTTAATCTTTACATTAAAGCTAACCATAACCCTAAACCTAACATTAAATCTAACCCTAACCCTAACAGTAACCCTAACCGTAAACCTAACCTTAACCCTAACACTAACCTCAACCCTAACCTTAAACCTAACACTAAGCCTAAGTTTAATCTTTACACTAAAGCTAACCATAACCCTAAACCCAACATTAAATCTAACCCTAACCCTAACACTATCCCTAACACTGACTCTAACACAAACCCTAACACTAACACTAATCCTAACCCTAAACCTAAACCTAATCATAATAGTAACCCTAACCCTAACACTAACACTTACCCTAAAGCAAACCATAACCCTCTCATGAACTCAAACCCTAACACTAACCCTAAACCTAAACCTATCCCAAAACCTAACACTAATCTAAACTAACTAATTAAAACCCTAACCCTAAAACTAAGCATAACCCTACCCATAACCCTAAAGCTAACACTAAACCTAACTCTAATTCTAATCCTAAAAGTAACTCTAACCCTAACACTAAACTTAATAAAAAACCTATCCATAACACTAACCCTAACACGAACCAAAACCCTTATGCTAACACTAACCCTTTCTCTAACCCTAACCCTAAACCTAACCCTAATACTAAAACTATCCCTAACCCTAATCCAAAACCTATCTCTAAACATAACACTAAACTAACCCTAACCCCAACCATAACCCTAAACCTAACACTAACCCAACCCCTATACCTTACCCTAATACCCTAATACTAACCCAAAACCTAAACATATAACTAACACTAAACCTAAAACTAACCATAAACAGAACCCTAACACAAAATCTAACACTAAACATAAACATTACACTAACCCTAACCCTAACCGTAAACCTATTTCTAAACCTAACCCTAAACATAACACTAAACTTAAGCCTAATCCTAATCCTAACATAAACTTTAATACACCTCATAACTCTGGACCTAACCTAGCCCTAATCCCAACCATAGTCCTAACCCTAAACCTAAGCCTATCTTTAACATGAACAGTGACATTAACCCTAACCATAACTCTGACACTAAACCTAAACCCAACCCTAAACCTATCACTAAGGCTAACCCTAACCCTAACCCTATACCTTATACTAACTTTAACGCTAACCCTAACATTAATCCTAACCCTAATTATAACCCTAATCTTAACCGTAACACTAACCGTAACCCTAACTCTAATCCTACCCTAATACTTAAGCTGAACCTATTCAGCAACCTTGCCCTAACCCTAATCCGAACACTAACCCAAAACTTATACTTAACCCTAACCCTAACCATAACCCTATCAATAACACTAACTCTAACTCTAATCCTAACCCTAATATTAAACTTAACATGAACCCTAACACTAACACTAACCCTAACCTTAATCCTGACACTAAACCTAAACTTGCCCCTAATCCTAACAATATTCCTAACCCTAACCCTAACCCTAACACTAACATTATCTTAACCCTAACCCTAACACTAACAATAACCATAAAATGATTCCAAATTCTAAACCAAACATTAACCCTAACCCTAAATCTACCGTAATCCTAACAATAAACTTATACCGAACCCTAACCCTAATACTAACCCTATTCCTAACACTAACACTAAATCTAATCCTAAGCGTAACACAAACCCTAACCTAAACCATAACCCTGACCCTAATGTAAACCTAACCCTAACTTTTACCTAACCCTAACCCCAAACCTAACACTAACCCTAATCCTAATCATAACAACAACCCTAACCCCAACCCTAACTGTAATTCTAACACGAAACCTCACAATAACTTTAACAGTAAACCTAACCCTAACCCTTACCCTAACCTTAACACTAACACTAACACTAACCCTAAGACTATCACTATCCCTAACACTAACTCAAACACAAACCAGAACACTAACACTATTCCTAACCATAACCCTAATCCTTATCATTACCCTAATTAGAGTATCCCTAATCCTAACACAAATCCTAACCCTAACCCTAACACTAACCCTAATCCTAATCCTAACATTAACCCTAACCCTAACACTAACTGCAACCCTAACCTTAATGCTAACACAAACACTGACGTTAACACTGATCCTCACCTAACCCTTACCCTAAACCTAAACTTAACCCTAACCCTAACACTAACCCTAACACTAACCAAAACCCTTACCTTAAAACTAAACCTAACACTGCCCATAACCCTAAAACTAACCCTTAATCTAACCCTAAACTTAACTCTAACTACAATCCTAATCATAACTCTAAACCTAACCTCAACACTAAAACTTACCCTAACCCTAACCAGAAACAAATCTCTAACCCTAATACTAAACCTAACCCTAATCACAACCTTAACCCTAAACCTAACATGAACGCAAACCCTAAACCTAACACTTATTCTTACCAAAACCCTAACCCTAACCCTAGGCCTACCACTTAACCTAACCCTAACCATAAACCGAACCTTAACACTAAACCTAACACTAACCCTAACCCTAACTGTAACGCTTTTCCTAACCCTAACACTAACCGAAGCCCTAAACCTAAGCATAGGCCTAACCCTAACATAAACCGTAACCCACAACATAACCCTTCCCTAACCTAAACCTAATCCTAACCCTAGGCCTAAATCTAAACCTAATCCTATTTCTAACACAAACAGTGACACTAACCCTAACACTAAATTTAACCCCAACCCTAACCCTATCACAAAGCCTAAAGCTAACCATAACCCTAAACCTAACACTAACCCTCAAGCTAATCCTAACTTTAATTAACCCTGATCTTAACCATAAATCTAACAATAGCCGTAACTCTAACCCTAACCCTATCACAATCCCTAAACCAGACTGTAACCCTAACACAAACCATAACCCGGACCCTAACACTAACCTAAACCCTAACCCTAACACTAACATTAACATGAACCCTATCCCTAACACAAACACTAATCCTAACTCTAACCCTAACCCTAACAATAACATTAAGCCTAACTCTATCCCTAATACTAACACTAACCCTAACACAAACCCTAACAATAACACTAACTCCAAACCTAACCCTAACCCTAACCCTAAACCTAATAATAAAGCTAACCCTAACATTAACCCTAACACTTACCCTCACACTAACCATAACACTAACCCTAAACCTAACCCTAACACTTACCATAACCCTAAGAAAATTCTTAAACCTAACCCTAAAACTAATATTAAAACTAACACTAACACTAACCCTAAAACAAACCCCAACCCTAACAAAAACCATAACCTAAACCCTAAATCTAACCTTAAACCTACACCTAACTGTAAAACTAGCCATAAACATAACGCAAACCCTAATTCTAACACTAACCCTAACCCTAACAATAACACTAATACTAACATTAATCCTAACCCTAACCCTATCACTAAACATAAATACAACCCTAACACTAAACCTAACACTAACCCAAACACAAAACCTAACCCTAAACCTAACTCTAATTCTAACCGTAAACCTAATCCTAACCATAAGAGTAATTTTAACCCTAAACCTAAACCTAAACCTGTATCTTACCCTAAACCTAAACATACACCTAACCCTAACCCTAACCCTAACCCTAACCCTAACCCTAATCCTCACAGTTATTGTAACACTAACCCTAAAACTAAAACAAAACCGAACCCTAAACCTAAAACTAACCCTAACCCTAACCGTAACCCTAAACTAACCCAGACTCCAAACCTAACCCTAAACCGTACCATAACCCTAAACCTAACCCTAACACAAACCGTAACCCTAACCCTAACCCAAACACTAACCCTAACCCTAACCCTTACTTTAACCCTAATACTAAAGCTAACCCAAACCCTAATCCTAACTCTAACCCTAACCATAATTCTAACACTAAAACTAACCCAAAACATCACCCTAAATGTAACCCTAACCTAACACTAACCCTAAAACTCTCCATAAAGCTAACTCTAACCCTAACTGAAACACTAATTTTAAACCTAAACCAAACCCTATTTTTAACATATACCTATGCCTAGTTCTAATCCTAAAACTAAGACTAACCAAACACTATCCCTAACCCTAACCCTAAAATTTTCACTAACTCTAACCCTAAAACTAACCCTAAACATTACCAAAAACCTCACACTAAACCGAACCCTAACCATAACCATAACACTAACCTTAACTTTAACCCTAACGTATACCTAAGGTAACCCTATCCCTACCACAAACCCTAATTGAAACCAAAACTTTTTCCCTAACCTTAACCTAACACTAACCCTTACCTAACTCTAACACTAACTCTATCCCAAATTTAACACTAACCCTTACCCCTACCCTAACCCTATCATGAACCCTAATCTAAACCTAACCTTAAACCTAACACTAACCTTAATGTTAACCCTAACACTAACCCTAATTCTAACCATATCCCTAAACCAACCCTAACCCTAAGCCTAACCATCACTCTAACCCTAACCCTAACACTAACACTAACTCTAATGCTAAACCTAAACCTAAGACTAAACTTGACCCTAACCCTAAACCTAAACCTAATCCTGTTACTCTAACACTAAACCTAACCCTTACATAAACATAATCCTAACACTACCACTAACCCTAAAAATAACTCAAACAGTATCCTAACCCAAAACCTAACTCTAACCCTCACCCTAACCCTAACCCTCAACCTAACCCTAACCCTAAACCTAACACTAAAATTAACACAGCCCTAACTCTATCCCTATACCTAACTATAAGCCTAACCCGAACACTAATGCTAACCCTTACCCTAACCGTAACCATAAAAGTAACCCTAAGCGTAAATCTAATCCTAAACCTAACTTTCATCCTATTCCTTACCCTAACATGAACCCTAACCCAAACACTAATTTTAACCTAACCCTAACCATAACACTAAAACTAACACTTTAGCAAATCCTAAACCTAACCTTTACCTTAACACTATTCTAACACTAAACATAACACTAGCATAACACTAACACTAACCGTAACCCTAGCTCTAAATCTCACCCTAAACCTAAAATTAAAACTAACCCTAATCCTATAATTAACATGAAACCAAACCTAACCCTAACCTGAACCTAAACCTAACACTAAACTTCACCATAACACTAACCCTAACCCTAAAACCAATACAAAACCTACATCAAATCCTAACTTTAATATAAACCTTACCCTAACCCTAACCCCAGCCCTAACCCTAATCCTAAAGCTAACCCTAACCCTAACACTTAACCTAACCCTCACCCTAACCCTAACCCTAAAGCTAACACTAACACTAAACGAAATCCTAACACTAACAATAAACTTAACCCTAACCCCCTAAAGACTAGTCCTAACTCTAACACTAACCCTAACATAACACTAACCTAATCCTAACCCTAACCCTAACACTAACCCTAACTCTAACCCAAACACTAACTCTAACTCTAATTCTAACCATAAAACTTACCCTAAACCTCACCATAACCAAAACCCTAACCCTAACACAAATCTAACCCTAACCCTAATTCTAACACTAATCCTAACACTAAACCTAACCCTAAACCTAACAGAAACCCTAAAGCTAACCCTAGCCCTAACCCAAACCTAACCCTAATTTTAACTCTAACCCTTACCATAACTTTAACCCTAACCCTAACCGTGACCTAACCCTAACTACAACCGTATCTCTAACCATAATTGTAACCCTAATCCAAATCTTAACCCTAACCCTAACTGCAACCCTATCCCCAACCCTAATTTTTACCCTAACCCTTACCATAACCCTAATCCTTAAAAGAACCCTAACACTAACTCTAAAGTAACACTAACCCTAATCCAAACATTATCCCAAACACTTACCCAAATCCTAACTGCAAACCTAACACTAACCATACCCTAACCCTAACCCTTATTTTAACACTAACCCTACCCATAAAACTAACCATAATACTTACTATAAAAGTATCCCTTACCCTAATGCTAGTCCTAAACCTAAATTGAACCTAACACTAACCTTAACCCTAACCCTAACTCTAACCCTAGCCCTAAGACTAACCCTAAACCTAACTCTTACCCTAACTGTAATACTGTCACTAACACTAACCCTAACCTTAACCGAAACTCTATTCCTAATGCTAAACATAACACTAACACAAACCCTAACCATAACCTAACACTAACACTAGCCTTAACCATAACCCTAACCCTAACTCTAACCCTCACATTAAACTTAACAATAACGCTAACCCTAACCCAAACATGAACCCTAAAGCTAACCCTAACCCGAACCTAACTCTAAAACTAAACCTCACCGTAACATTAACTCTAACTCTAAATCTAACACAAACCCTAAACCAAATACTAACATTTACCTAACCCTAACTTTAACCCGAACCCTAAAACTAACCCTAAGCCTCACCCTAACTCTAATTCAAAACCGAACACTAACCCAAACCCTAAACCTAACTCTAACCTTAACCCAAGCACTAAACCTCACTCTAACCAAAACATTAACCCTAACTCTAACCATAACACTAACTCTAACCATTACACTTATCCTAACCAAAACCCTAACCCTAAAACTAACATGACCCCTAACCCTAAACATAACAATAACTAACGGTAACTCTAAAATATCCCTAACACTAACCCAAAGCCTAACCCTAAACCTAAATGTAAAACTAACACATACCGTAACCCTTACCCTAACCAAACCATAACCCTAACCCTAACCCTAGTTTAACCCAAACTCTAACACTAATCCTAAACCTAAGCCTAACGCTAAACTTAACACTATCTCTAATCCTAATTCTACCCCAACCCTAATCCTATCCTAACCCTAAACCTCAATCTAAATCTAAACCTAATCCTAATCTTTATCATAACCCTAACTATAACACTAACTGTAAGCCCTACACATTTCTTAATGCTAAACCTTACAATAACCTAAACCCTAATCCCAACCCTAACCCTAACACTAACACTAACACTAACTCTAACTGTAACCCTAAACCTAACCCTAAATTTTAACCTAACCATAACCATTACCATAACCCTAAACCTAATCCTAACACAAACTCTAAAATAACCCTAACCCTAATCCTAAAAAAAACGCTTACCCTAACCTTAACCCTAAAACGAACCATAACACTAATCCTAAATTTAACACTAACCCTAATCCTAAGCCTAAACATAACAATAGCTCTAAAACTAAAACTAAACCTGAAGCTGTCTCTAAACCTAACCCTAATCCTAACACTAACTCTAAATCTAAGTATAACCCTAACCATAACCCTAACAATAAACCTAAAGCTAACACTTACACTAGCCTTAACCCAAAAACGAACCCTAAACCTAACCGTAACCCTAACCTTACCCTAAACCTAAAACTAACCATTACAATAAACCTAATCCTAACCCTTACCTGAAACCTAATACTAACCTTAACCCTTCCCTAACCCAAACCTAACCTTAATCCTAACCCTAATGCTAATCTTAACCTTAACCGTAACCCTAAACATAATCCTAATGGTAAACCTAACACAAATCCTAACCCCAACCCTAACACTAACTCTAACCCTAATCCTAGCTCTAACTCTAACACTAACCCTAATCCTAACACTAACACTTATCTTTAAATTAACAATAACCATAACACTAAACCTAACTTTAATCCTAACTCTAATGTAACAGTAATCCTTACTTTAATAGTAAGCCTAACCCTAACCCTAAACCTAACGTAACTCTAGCACTAACCAAAACTATAAACCTAGAAAAATCCCTAACCCAAAACATAACCCTAAACTTAACATAACACTAACCCTAACTTTTAACTAACACCAACACTAACACAAAAACTAACCCTAACTCTAACATAAACACTAGACCTAAATGTTACATTTCCCTAAGATTAAAAGAATCACTAACACTAACCATAACACTAACTCTAATCATAACCCTGACCCTTACCGTAAACCTATAACTAATCCTAAACCTAACACTAAAATTTATCCTATCCCTAACACTAATCCTTACACTAACCCTAACCCAAACCTAGCCCTAAAACTTACCTAACCCTAACCTTAACTCTTACCGTAACACTAACCATAAAACTAACCCTAAACCTAACACTAACCATAACCCAACCCTAACCCTATAACTAGATCTAACCCTAACCCTAACTGAACCCTAAACCTAACCCTAACCCTTACCTAACCCTAAACCTAACCCTAAACCTAAAACAAACTTTAACACTAAACCTAACCCTAATCATAACACAAACCATAACCCCTACAATAACCCTAACAGTAACCCTAACACTAAGCTTAACCCTTAACCTAACACTAACCCTATCCCTGACCCTTACTTGAACTCTAACACTAACACTAACCCTTACCATTACACAAACACTATACCTAAACTACAGGTAACCCTAAAACTAACCCAAACTCTATCCCTATGCCTCACTCTAACCCTCTTTCTTATCATAACCAAAACCCTAATTTTATACCTAACCCTAAAACAAAACTTAAACCTAACCCTTACCGTAACACAAACCATAATTTTTACCCTAACACTAACCTTAAAACTAACTCTAACCGGAATTCTAAATCTAACCGTAAAAATAACCATAACCATAACGGTAGTCCTGACCCAAAAATAACTATAAACATAAACATAACCTTAACCCTAACACTAAAGCTAACCATAACCCTACCCCTAACCATAAAACTAACCTTAACACTAATACTAACCCTAAAACTAAAAGTAACCATAATCCTATCCCTAAGCCTAACACTATCCCTAACCCTAAGCCTAACACTAACTCTGAAACTGAACCTAACCCTAAAACTAACCCTACACCTAACCCTCACCCTAACCCTTACCATAACACAAATTTTAACCCTTACCCTAATACTAATCCTAACCCTTACCCTAACACTAACCCTAACCTACAAGTAACCCTAAAACTAACCCTAAACCTAAACCTAAGCCTCACTCTATCCCGAATCCTAAACATTACCCTAACTTTAACCCTAACACAAACCTTATCCCTCACACAAGCACTCATTTCAAAACTAACCCTAACCCTAACACTAACTCTAAATCTAAGCCGAAAACCTAACCCAAATCATAACCATAACCCTAACCCGAGAACTAACCCTAAACCTAACCCTGTCCCTAATCCTAAAAAATCCTAACCCTAACCCTAACTGTAACACTACCCCTAACCCTAACCTTAGCCTTAAACTTAAACCTATACCTAACCCTAACACTCTCCCTAATCCTAAACCTTACACTAACACTAAAGATAACACTAAACCTAACCCTAACCTTAACACTAATTCTGAAACTAATTCTAACCCTAACCTTTACACTAACCCTAACCTAACCCTACAGCTAACACTAAGTCAAACACCAACCCTAAACTTAATCCTAACACTAACCCTAAGCCCAACACTAACCCTATCAGTAACCATAACCCTAATCCTAACCCTAAACCTAACACTAACTCTATCCCTAACCCTTACTTTAACACTAATTCTAACACTAACCATAACCCTAAAGCTAACACTATATTTAAACTACCCGTAACCCTACAACTAACCCTAACCTTAACCCTATGCCTCACTCCAACCCTCTTTCTAATCATAACAAAAACCCTAATTTTAAGTCTAACCTAACACACAACTTAAACCTAAACCTTACCTTAACACAAACCATAATTCTCTCTTGAACACTAAGCTTAACACTAACCCTAAATGAAAGCCTAATCCTAATTCTAAAACTAACCTTAAGCCTAACTCGAACCCTAACTCTAACCCTAACCCAAAAACTAACCTTAACCATGAACCTAACCCTAATACTGGAGCAGTCTGGCTAGGCACATTTCAGGAGCCACTTGTGAAAAGAAACGAAATTTATTTTTAGAACACACACACCACACAGCTCTTTAGGAATTCCCTCAGAGCCCAACTGCCACCACCTGCTTCGCATAAGACTCTCAATCACCTCCACTCCTCCTTCTCTTGAGGCCAGTCATCTGGGTCGCATGGTTGGAGCCAAAAAAAAGTCCCCCAATGAGCAGCTCCATGGTCTGAAAGGGCGGGGAAATGCCCAATGAGCATCACTGCATAGGAGCCAATCAGTTGGCAGCTAGAAGTTTGCTGGGGCCACTGTGAGCCAATCATCAGCTGGCAGCTGGAAGTATGCTTTCAGCTGGAAGATTGCTGGGGCCCCTTCGGCTGTGGCTCTCAACATTTCCCCCCTCTCAGTTTAAAAAACAAGCATGTGGCTTAGGGACCATGCCTGCTTTACGTTGTCCAATAGTACATATGGTCCTTACCTGTCATCGGATGAGCTGACCTCAAGGTGTCAGCCTCCTGTCTTAGGTTGGTACCATTGCAATTATATCTTACCCGTCATAGAATAACGGTCCAGCATATAGCCACACCTGTGGCTAGGTGTTTGTACCAGTGGGGGAGTGAGGTTCTTTGGCTCACCTATTTTGGCCCCCAAATTTTAGCTGAACAACCATCACAAGCAGAAGGAAGGAAGATACACCAAGCCAATTGACGGCTCCTTTTGGAAAAATTGTACCACTGATGACACCATCAGCAAAGTACCCCAACACTACCACAAGTCGCTGCACCAACAGATAGTTCACAATGCATGCAAGTGAGTTCACAATGCATACAAGTGATACATAGTCCAGGCAAGTTCTGCAAGCAGTCCAGTGATAGCTATTGCAGAAGCTGTAGATTGGTTTTATCTTTGTCTTCACTGGCACTGGGATGAAGATAGGAATTCTGGCAATAATGGCTAAAGAAAAAATTATGTAACATTCCAGAAGGCACTAAAAGAAAACAATTTTCTGAACATTTTACATTATCGTGAACAGAATTATTAAATATAATGAAAAGGAAAGGTGAAAGTAAACAAATAGATCTGTTAAACTCCTTTTTTTTGTTCACGTATTAAAATAATCTTCATCAGGTGTTTACCCAATTTAAATTAAACCATTTAAATAACTTGAATAAAAAAATATTTGGATCCATATTTTCATGAGCACTCATCATATATGATATATGGACATATGTACATACAAACATACAACACAAAACACAAGTGTGCACACATAATATAATACATACAACACAAAACATAATAGTAAAGGCCTTATAACTTTTTACAGGTGAAATCACCACTGCAATGTTTAAGAACTCTATAGTAAAAAAAATAAATTGACCAGCAAAAATATTAACCTAGGGCTGGGGATGTGGCTCAAGTGGTAGTGCGCTCACCTGGCATTCGTGTGGCCCAGGTTCGATCCTCAGCACCACATACAAACAAAAGATGTTGTGTCCGCCAAATACTAAAAATAAATATTAAAATTCTCTCTCTTCCTCTCTCTCACTCTCTATTTAAAAAAAATAACCTTGGTCTGTATGAGCTCAAAAAACAAAATTGAACTTCATGATGTGGGAAAGGGCAATAATAAAATAGATATTGAAAAAAGCATTCTGATTCTGTTGCAGATGTAAGGGTAGCCAAACTGGAGTTCTGGATATCAGCTATTATGGATTTGAGCCAAATCATCTTCTTTTTAGTTCTGTAGAATTCACTTTAGTTAATCTCTCTGGAATCCAAATCAGCTGCTGTTCTCCCTGTGGAAACACAAAAACAGACCCCCGACTCCAGAAAATTACTGGGTCAGGACCTTTCTGTTGTCCTGTTAGAATATCCTTCCAAAGTACCTTGGGCTTATGTACATTTTTTGGACACATATGACTTTCTGCAGTACTAAGTCCTGATGAAACCAAATTTAAAAAGTTTAGGGTAAAAAGGGTTATTTTAAGTTTATCTTTGGGGAATTTATACCCCTTCCCAATTCCCTCTTTTTGCTTTATTAAGTACATTTTAATAGTTTAATGAGCTCTTTCAACTATGCCTTGTCCCTGTGGATTGTATGGGATTCCTGTTATATGAGTAATGCCAAATGATGAGCAAAATTGTTTAAAAGAGGTAGAAGTATAACCAGGGGCATTATCTGTTTTTAACTGTTTTGGAACGCCCACAGTGGCAAAATTTTGTAAGCAATGAACTATAATATCTTTAGTTTTTTTCTCTGGAATGGAGAGAGCCCATCAAAAATCCAGAAGGAGTATCAACTGTAACATGCAAATATTTTAATTTTCCAAATTCTGGCAAGTGTGTGACATCCATCTGCCAAATATGGTTAGGTATCAGTCCTCTAGGATTGATTCCAAGATTAACTTGTGGTAAAAAGGTCACACAATTCTGACATTGTTTTATTATTTGTCTAGCTTGTTCCTTAGTTATTTTAAAAATGCTTTTGTAAAGTATTAGCATTGACATGGAACTTTTTATGATAATATTTAGCTTCTTCTAGTGTAGAGAAAATATGTATGTCATGTGTAGTTTTATCTGCTAAATCATTGCCCAAACTAAGGGCTCCAAGCATTCTTGTAGGTGCCCTGATATGTCCTATAAAGAATGTATCTTTTTCTGTCCCAGATTAGACTTTGTATAGAGGAAAGCAAAGAGAAAACAGTAGAGGAATAGGAAATCCTACCAGCATCTTCAAGGAATACTATACCTTTAACTATATACTGACTATTGGAAAATAAATTAAATACAGAATCTTTAAACATCACAAAAGCTTGTAATACTGCATTAAGCTCTACCTTTTGAGCTGATTGTTTGGGTACTAAAAATGTAAAAGTTTGATCAGGTGTAATTACTGCTGCTGTACCATTATTTGACCCATCAGTGAATATATTTGGAGCATTCATCATAGGTGTTTTCCTTGATCATTTTTCGAAAAATTACAGGATGCAATGACCAAAAAGACAATAAAGAATTAGATGGTAAGTGATTATCAAATGAAACATTACATTTGCACATGATTATTGCCCAAGTATTTAACTCATTAGATAACTCATCAATTTGATCCATAGTATATGGAGTAATACTTTATTGGGAGAAATTCCAAACACTCCCTTTGCTGCTTTTATTCCTTTGAGTACTAATTGTCCTATTGCCTCAGGATACCTAGTAAGAAAAGTGTTAGTAGAATAAGATAAATGTATCCATTATAATGGACCTTCTTGCAAAAATACTCTTGTAGGAATATTTTTTGTTGGTAGTACAATAAATAATAAAGGCAAACTTATATCAATTCTATCCAAATGCATATTTTTCATATATGTTTCAATTGATTTTTAATGCCTTTCTTGCTTCAGGTGTTAACATTCGGGGTGAATTTGGATCTGACGGACCTTTTAGGATATCAAAGGTCCCAACTCTCCTGTTGGTATACCTAGATAAGGCCTTATCCAATTTATGTCTCCTAATAACTTTTGAAAGTCGTTAAGTGATTTGTGTTGATCTACTCATATTTGAAGTTTTGGTGGATGGACCATGTTTGAGGATATTAGAACTCCTAAATAATTAATTGGAAAATTTATTTGTACTTTATGTATTGCTATCTCTAGATTATATTTTTTAAATAAGTTTGTAAGTGTGGCATAACATTCTAGCAATGTGTTTTTATCTTTGTGTGCTAATAATACATCATCCATATAGTGAAACATTTGTAGTTCAGGATTTTGATTTCTAAGTGGCTGGATTACTTTGTTAACATAAATTTGACACATAGTTTGGCTGTTAACCATTCCTTGTGGGAGTAATTTCCACTAATATCTCTGATCAGGACCTTCATGATTCACTGCAGGGATAGCAAATAAAAAACGTGGACTATCCTCAGGATGAATTGCAATTGAAAAAAAAAAATCTTTAATATCTACAACTAAAACATACCAGGTTTTTGGCAAAGCAGACAATTGAGGAATCCCTGATTGAGAAGGTCCCATAATAACCATCTCATTATTAATGGCTCTTAAATCTTGCAATAATCTCAATTTACCAGATTTCTTTTTAATAACAAAAATGGGAGTATAATGGGGAGATACAGAAGGTTGTATATGTTCTTCTGCTAATTGTTGTTTGACCAGGTCATGGGCTGCTTGTATCTTTCCTTTAGTCAAGGGGCCACTGAGGAACCCATACTGATTTTTCTGATTTCCATGTAATTTTTTTTGTCTCAGAAACACCTTCTGAAAATCCAACCCATGTCTATCAGTTCCTTGATCTCTTTGTATTGGTGCTGCTCTACCTTGTTCTTGTTCTTGTAATCTTTTTCCTTTCCTAAAACTTTGTATCACCATAATAGTGAACGCATTTGGATTGATGATATTTGTTAATGCTAGTCCTAATTGATCTAGGACATCTCGTCCCCATCAATTTTCGGGAAGATGATCCAATACATATGGCTGTATAATTCCTTCATATCCTTCAGGATCTTTCGAATCTAATACCATTGCACTTTTATGGGGATTAGTCGTCATTCCTAGGTCTCGAAGCGTTTGAGTGACTTGTTGTAATGGCCAATGTTTTGGCCATTCTTGATAAGACATGATGCTAAGGTCTGCACCTGTATACAGTAGCCCATTAAATTCATGTCCTTCAATATTTAGTTTTAGCATGGGGTGAGAATCTAAATTTAAACAAAGCATAGCCCAATCTACACCTGTGGAGCCTAATCCCCTGGAACCTCTTTCTACAGTACGACTGGAAAATTGATCATGTAGGCTGGGTATTATTAGCAACTGTGCTATTCTATCTCCTGGTGAAATTACTGATATACCCTTTGGAGAACTGGCTATAATTTTTATTTTACCTTTATAATCGGGATCAATTACCCCAGGACTTATCATAAATTCTTTTAGAATAAAAGAACTTCGTCCCAATAATAAGCTTACTGTTTCTTTGGGAAGAGGTCCTTTTACCCCTGTGGGAATGATTTGAACTCCCATCTCTGGAGTTAGTACTGTTCCAGCGGAGGCGCAGATGACCAATCCTGCACTTCCTCTGGTTTGCCAAGTAAGGAATTTAATGGACAATGTGTCCTGGGAACTACCCTGATGGGGTTGCTGGGTTCCTCCAGTGCTCTGTATATTTGTGGTCTTGGGCCCTGGAGCATTGCGCCCCCCTGTTGATTTTTCAGCAATGGAGCCCGATGCCTTTCTCCATGATATCTAGGATAAACGCCTGGTCCTCGTTTGTTTTTTGATAATGGATTACCCTCTATGGTGGTTTGAGAATGGCATTCATTAGCCCAATGTCTCCCTCTACGGCATCGAGAGCAAATACCCAGTATTCTACTCCTTTGATACCTAGTTTTGTTAAACCCTCCTCCTATGGGGCAATTCCTTTTAAAATGTCCTGTTTGTTCCTAATTGTAGCATGTTTTTTGCCTGGCGTCTAAAACCTGTTGTACTGTAGCCACCATGACTTGCCCTTGTTCATTAATGTCTCTACATAATTTAATATATGTGTTTAAATCTTCATGTTTCCATGGTCTAATGACTTCTCTGCACCAAAGTTTTACTTGCTGATAAGCCAGTTGTTTTATTAATGGCATTGCTTGCTTTGTATTCCCAAAAATTCTGGTAGCTGTTTGAGTAAGCCTATCTACAAATTCAGCGTAAGGTTCCTTGTATTACCTTAGATAATTGACCTTGAAAACCTCCATGTCCTTGTAAAGTCTTCCATGCCCTAACTGCATCAACAGCAATTTGTAAGTATATGCCAGGATCATATGCAATTTGTTGCTGCTGATTCTCATAAGGTCCCTTTCCTAAAAAACATATCTAGATTTCTCTGAGGATAACTAGCTGCTGCATTTTTCCTAGCCATCTCCTTGCAAAATTCCTCATTGGCAACCTTCCATAACAGTATTTTCCTCCATTTAGCACAGGTTTACACATATTAGCCCAAACTGCTGATGTCATGTTCACATTGGTAATGAATTCAACCATGCTTACAGTGAAGGGTACTTGAGGACCATAGGTTGTTACAGCCTCTTTTAGCTGCTTAACTGTTTTGAAATTTAAAGCATGGTGAATTCATTGCCCTCCTGCCTTTTCAAATACAAGGCATGTTAATACTTGAGATCCTGTCTCAGGATCCCATCTGTCAACTACGGGGGTTGGGATTCTCCCAGCACATAGAGGTGGCACTGTTGGTTGGACACTTCTGCCTTTTGGTGATAGAAAGATATTAGTATCAGTCTCTTGTTGAGGTGGCACTGTTGGTTGGACACTTATGCCCTCTGGTAATAGAAAGGTGTTAGTAGCAGTCTCCTGTTGTAACTTTTCCCCTGATGGCTTTTTCTGCTCTAAACTTTCATCCTCTGTCTGACTAGCTCGAGAGACCTTCTCTTTTACTTGAATTTTTTATTCTGTCTGATTAGTTAAGAGACCTTCTCTTTTACTTGAATTTTTATGTCTTCTACTTCCTCTACCATTGTCTGAACTGAAGGCTTTGTACTAAGCAAACAAGATATGAATGTCTACAATGGCAATGTGTCAACTGGCAGAGTCCCTGGGCTTTTCTTTTCTATTCTTTTAAAATCTTCACCATGATGGTTTCATTGTGATATATTTAACAACTCCTCCTTAAAAAGCCATGGGCTAAATTTTTGTATTGTATCAACGTATACCCTGACTGCTCTTGATTTTACTGGGATGCCTCCATCCTCTAAAAATTTACTTAACACTCTTTCAGTTTGTTTTTTACTAATTTCTGATGCCATATTTCTACTATAACTATAATACAACCCAACAAGATAACACCAAACAAAATAGAAACAGAATGAAACAAAAATGGAACAATAAAAAACTCATAATAATAGCCTTTCTATCCTCCTGAAATCTCCATCCGTCCTTTCTCCCTATCTGTTCCTCAGATGTGAGCAGTTTTTCTTTCATCTTACACATCTCCAGAGACAGGCAACTTAAAACAGCAGCAAAACAAAACAAAAGAAGAATCTTAAAATAGCTACCCATCCTATCGCCCTGTCCTCAGGGGTGAGCAGTTTACCTTATCATGTACCCTCAGCAGTTCCCTTTGTGGGCCACCAAATGCCGCAGTCTTGCTGGGCACAATTCAGGAGCCACTTGTGAAAAGAAATAAAATTTATTTTTAGAACACACACACTGCACCACACAGCTCTTCAGGAATTTCCTCAGAGCCCAACTGCCAGCATTAGCTTCCCACAAGCCTCTCAACCTCCCCCACTCTTTCTGCTCTTGAGGTCAATTGGCTTGATCGCATGGGCAAAGCCAAAAAAAGTCCTCCAATGAGCATCTCCATGGTCTGAAAGGGGGGGGGGAACAGCCCAATGAGCATCACCGCAGAGGAGCCTATCAGTTGGCAGAGAGAAGGTTGCTGGGACCGCAGTGAGCCAATCATCAGCTGGCAGCTGGAAGTTTGCTGGCAGCTGGAAGTTTGCTGGGGGCCCTTTGGCTGTGGCTCTCAACATCATCCTACACTAAACCTACCCATAACCCTAACGCTAAATGTAACACTACCACTAACAGTAATTTTTACCCTAAACCTAAAAGGAATCCTAAACCTACGCCTAACCCTAACACTATCCCTAACCCTAACCTATCACTAACACTAACACTGAAACCAAACTTAAACCTCATCCTACCCCTAACCCTCACCCTAAAACTTACCACAACACAAACCCTAACCCTAACACTAACCCTAACCTATAAGTAACACTAAAACTAATGCTAAACCTAACTTTAACCTAACCATAAGCATCACTCTACCCCTAATCCTAACCCTAACCCTAACCCTTACCCTATACCTATACCTAACACAAACACTAACTTTAACTTACCCAAACTCAAACCATATCACTCACACAAACACAATCCTAACCCTAACCCGAACTCTAAAACTAACCCTAACCCTAACCGGAATCCCAAAACTAACTGTAACCCTAAAACTAACCCTAAACCTAACCCTTACACTAAGCCTAAAACGAACCCTAAGCCTAACCCTAACTCTAACAATAACACTAACACTAACCCTAACCATACCCCTAAACCTAAACCTATTTCTTAACCTAACACTATCCCTAATGCTAACCCTAACACTAACACTAAAGCTAACCCTAAACCTAACACTAACACTAACACTATCCATATCCCTAACACTAACATGAACCCTAAATTTAACCCTAACACTAACCCTATTCCTAAGCCTTAAACTAATCCTAAACCTAACCATACCATAACCCTAACTGTAAAACTAACCATAACCATAACCCTAACCTAACCCTAACACAGACCCTAACACTAACCCTAAACCCAACCATAATTCTAAAACTAACCCTAAACCTATACTTAATATTAACACTATCCCTAAACCCAACATTATCCCTAATCCTTACAATAAACCTAAACGTAACCCTAACCCTAACACTAACCCTAACCCTAATACAAACACTGTCATAAACCGTAATCCTGAATCTAACATAAACCCTAAACCTCACCATAAATGTAACACTAAACCTAACACTTAGTCTAACCCTAACTCTAAGACTAAGCCTCAACCTAACTCTGACACTAAGCCAAACACTAAATCTAAACCTAGCCCTAATTCTACCTGTAACACTAACCGAAATCCTAACAATAAACCTACAACTAACCCTAAAACTAACCCTAACCGAAACTCTAACATGAACCCTAAACCTAACACTAACCATAACACTAACACTAGCCCACACCCTAACCCACACCCTATCCTTATCCTTAACACAAACCCTAACCCTAACGCTAAAACTAAAACTAACCCTAACACAAACCTAACAAAATCATTACCCTAAACCTAACCTAAATTTAACTCTAACTCTTACCTAACCCTAACCCTAACACTAAACCTAACACTGATCCTGAACCTAACCCTAACAATATCCCTAACTCCAACCCTAACACAATAACTAACCATAATCCTAAACCTAATCCTAAACCTAACACTAATCCGAACCCTAACCGTAACCCGAAGCCCAACCCAAAATCTAACTCTAAGCTTAAACATAACTATAACAATAACCTTAACCCTAACACTATCACAAACACTAACCTAATCCCAACAGTAACACAATCATTAACCCTAAACCTAACCCTAACCCTAACTCTAAATCTAGCTCTAACCCTAACCTGAATCCTAACCCTAAACCTAACCCTATCACAAACACTAACCCCAACACTAAACCTAACCCTAACCCTAATACTAACCCTAACTTTAACCGTAACAATAATTTGAACTGTAAACCTAACTCTAATCAAAACCCTGACCATATCACAAACCCTAACACTAACACTAAACCTAAGCATAACCTTAAACCTCACACTACACCTAACCCTAACCTTTAGGCTAACCCTAACCCTAGCACTAAACTTGACCCTAATCCTAATACTAACATTAACCTAAAGCATACTGTAAACCAAACCCTAACCCGAACACTAACAATAAACCTAACCATAAACCTAACACTAACAATAACATTAAACCTAACCCTAACCATAAGCCAAACACTAAAACTAACCCTAACCCTAACCCTAATGCTAACACTAACCCTAATATTAACTCTATTCCTATTGCTAACCATAACATTAACACTAAACCTAATACTAATGCTAACCGTATCACTAAACCTAATTATAACCCTAACCCTAAAACCAATCCTAACACTAACACCAACTCTTACCCTAACCCTAAACCTAATTTTTACACTACTCCTAAACATAACCTTAACACTAACACTAACCCTAACCCTATCCTTAATCGTAATGTTAATCCTAATCATAACACTAATCCTAACCCTAACCCTAACTTTAATCCTTACCCTAACTTAAACCCTAACGCTTTCCATAACAATAACCCTAACCCTAACCCTAAACCTAACCCTAACACAAACCCTAACCCAATCTCTAAACCGAACTCTAACCATAACCCTAACACTTACCCTAACAATAAACCTCAACCTATCCCTAACACTAACAGTAAAACTCACCATAAACCTAACCCTAACCTTAACACTAAATCTAACGTTAACCCTAACACTAACCATAAACCTAACTGTAACCCTAATGCAAACACTAATCCTTACCCAAACCCTAACCCTAACTGTAATAAAAACCCTAATCTTAACCATAAACCTGTACCTTAACCTAACACTAACCCTAATCCTAACACGAACCCTAATCCTAACCCTAACCATAACCCTAACTCTAACCCACATCCTAAAAATAACCCTAGTGCAAAACCTAACTTTAACACTAACCCTAACCCAAACCCTAACCCTGACCATAACCTAACCGTAACACTAACACTAACCCTAACACTAACCCTAACACTAACTCTAACTCAAAACCTAATACAAATCCTAACCATTATCATAACTCTATAACTAACAATAACACTAACCCGAAGCCTAAAACAAACACTAACACTAAACCTAACCCTAACTCTAACTGTAACACTAACATTACCCCTAACCATAACCCTAACAATAACAACAATGCTAACCCTAATCCTAATGCTAAATCTTACCATAATAACAACCCAAAACCTCACCCTAACACAAAACATAAGCCTAAAACTAATGCTAACCCTAACACTAAACCTAAACCTAACTTTAACCCTAACTTGAAAACTATCTGTAACGCTTACCTGAACCCTAACCCTAACCCTAACCCTATCACAAACACTAACTGTAAACCTAACACTAACCCTAACCTGAACCCTAGCTTTAACCCTAATGCTAAAACAAACACTAATACTAAACCTAACACTAACCCTAATCCTAAACTTAACCCTAAACCTAACCTTAACTGTAACCTTAATCTTAGCAGTAACCCTAACCATAACCAATACCCTAAACAGAACACAAACCCTAACAACAACCCTATCACTAACTGTAACCCTAAACCTAATCCTATTCCTAACACTAATTCTTATCCTAACTTTAACTCTAACAATAAACCTAACCCTAACCCTAACACTAACACAAACCCTAGCCCTTAACATTACCCTCACCCTAACCCTAACCTGAATACAATCCCTAACCCGTTACTAACCCTAACCATCACCCTAACCCTATCCCTAAACTTAACATAACCCTAATCTTAACCCTAACCTTAACAAAACCCTAACCTAAACCTAAATCTATACCTGTCTTGACCCTAACCCTAACCTTGACCCTAACCTAATTCTAACCCTAAAACTAACACTAACCCTAACACTAATCCTTAACATAAGTATAAACCAAAACCAAACAATAATGTTCACCCTAACCCTAACTCTATCACTAACCCTATCCCTTACTCTTACCCTAGCCCTAAATCCAACCCTATCCCTTAGTCTAAGCCAAATCCTCACCCTCATGTTACCCTAGTCCTAACCATGATCCTTAGCCTTCCCCAAACCCTAACTATATTATTAGTACTAAACCTAGCTCTTATTTTGGCTCTAATCCTAACCCTAAACCTGACCCTTATTCTGACCCTAACACTAACACTAGATCTAAACCTGACCCTATCCCTAAACTAAACCCTAACAATACCTCTACCGGTAAACCTATATCTAAACCTAACAGTAACACTAGCACTAGAGAAACCTAATTTTAAATAGAGTCATAAATCTAGCACTACCCCTAAACAAAAACCTAGCACTAGTCCTAACAATAACCCTTAACCTTAAATAAAGACTAAACCCCTCACTAGACCAAACGTTAGTCCTAATTGTTGCTCTAAAACTACAACAAACCCTAACCCCACAATGATCCTTAATCTAATAGAAACCCTAGCTCTAAAACTTATCCTAAACCAAAACCTAACCCTAACACTAGACTCTACCATAACCCTTAACAGAAAACTACCCATAACCATATCCCTCGCTCTTACATTCCCCAAGCCTTACCATTAGCCCTAAACATCACACAAATCCTAGACCTTAACCTAGACCTAAACCTAGCCCTAACAATAGCCCTAACCATAACCTTAGACCTAACCCTAATGCTAACCCTCACCCTAGCCCTAACCCTAGCTCAAACTCTAATCTTTAGCCAAAACATACCCTTACCCTAACCTAACATTAGCCTTGATTCAAAACCTAACCCTCGCCCTATCCCTAACATTAACCCTAGGCCTAACCCTAACCCTAACCCTAACCTTAATCCTAGCCCTAAACTTAGCACTAACCTTTTCCATTATCCTAAAGAAATGCCAAACCCAAATGCTAACCCTAGGCCTAACGATAACCCTATTGTTAACACTAACCTTATACATTACTCTAAACCTAACCAGAATCATAAACCTAATTCTATCCATTACCCTAACCCTAATCCGAACCCACCGCTAATTCAAGCATTAACCTTAAATCTTCACTTAAACCAAACCCTACCCTGACTCTGACCCTAATAATACACATAGCTCTAAACTTGACCCTTACCCTACACCTAAACCTTACAATAGACATAGCCATAACCTAACAATAAAACTAATACTAACCATAATCCTAACTTGACATTAGCTCTAGCCTGAATCCTAGCCATAGCCCTAACAGAAACCCTCAGCCTAGCCCTAAACCTAGTCTTAATCTTAACCCAAATTCTAACCTTACTCCAAACCCTAATTCTAACCCTGGCCCTAGCCCTAAAGCTACCTATAACCCTATTCCTTCCCCTAAAACTAGTTCCAATTCTGAAACTAACACCCTAATACTAGGCCTAAACTAAACACTAACCCTAGTGCTAATCCTAACCTTAATTTATCCCTAACCCTAAACTTATTTCTAACATTATCCCAAAGACTATCTTGAACTCTCAACCTAGCCCTATTTCTAGTTGTCACCCTATCTGTTACCATAACCCTAACATTAGACCTAAACATAGCCCTAACCCTAATGATAGCCCTAAACCTAGATCTAACCATAAAAATAAATCTAAGCCTAAACTTCACCCTACCATTAGCGCTAAAATCATCACTAAACATAAAAACTAGCCCTAAACTTAGGCCTAGTTCTAAAACAAAACTGAGTCATAACCCTGTCCCTAACCCTACCTAAACTTAAACCTAGACATGATATTAGCTCTTTCCCTAGTCCTAATTCTAGTTCTAAGCCCAGCCTTAATTTTTACCCCAATCTTTACCCAAGCCCTATACCTAATTTTATCCCTCGACCTAGCACTAAACATAGCTATAACATCATACCTCACCCTAACCCTAATGCTAAACCTAACTCTAGTCCTAAACCAAGTCATAAACCTAAAACTAACCATAGCACTAATCTATCTCTAATTTAGCCCTAACCCTAAAGCTAACACTATCCCTATCTTTAAGACTAACTCTAACTCTCACCCTAGCCATATCCCTAGTTCTAAACCTATTTCTTACCATAACCCCAAATGTAGCCCTATCCCTACCCAACCTTTAGCCCTAAATTTGCCCTACCCCTAAACCTGAATCAAACCCTAACCTTTAGCCTAAATCTCACCCTAACACTAGCCCTAACAACAGTGCTAATTGGAAAACTACCCCTAATTCTAACCTAGCCCTAAAACAAAACTGAGCTATAAACCTAAACTAACCATTAACCTAAACCAAACACTAACACTAAACCTAGCCTTAAAACTTGACATAATTTGAGTGTTAACCCTAACCCTAGAAGTAACCCTAACCGGGAATCTGATCCTAACACTAACCCTAGCTCTAAACATTCCCTTAATGCTAAACCAAGAAGTAGCCCTAATCAGAAACCAGTACTTTTATTAGCCATAGTCCTAATGCTAACACATGTTTTAATGATAATTTGAGCCTTAAACCTAGATTTAACTCTAAAACTAACTATAACCCTAACACTAAACTTATCCCTAACCCTACCCCTAATCCTAACCCTAGGTCTCATCCTATCCCTTACCCTAAGCCAAACCCTCAGCCTAATGGGACCCAAGTTCTAACACTAATCCTTAGCCTATCCCAAACCCTAATTCTATTACTAGTCCTAACTTTAGGTTTCATTCTAACTCTATCCTTAACCCAAACCCTGACCCTTATCTGACACTAAAACTAACCCTAGATGTAAACCTGACACTAACCCAAAACCAGACCCTAACTCTACCCCTACCGGTAATCCTATACCTAAACCTAACAGTAACACTATCACTAGACCAAACCTAATATTAATAGAGTCATAAATCTTGCCCAAGCCCTAAACAAAAACCTTGAACTAGCTCTAACAATAACCCTTAACCTAACACAAAGACTAAACCTATCCCCAGACCCAATGCTATTCCTAATTCTGCCCCTAACCCTAACCCAAAACTGAAGTTTACTATAACAAAAACCCTAGCTCTAAATCTTATCCTTACCAAAAACCTAACCCAAACACTAAAATTATCAATAACTCTAACCCTAAAACTAGCCATAACCATAACCTGTGCTTTTAACATTATCTATAGCCCTAATGGTACCCATAAACATCACACAAACGTAGCCCTTATGTAGCCCAAAACCTAGCCATAATTGTAACCTTAGCTGTAACCCTAGACTGCTGGGAGCCATCAGCCAAGTAGGTATGACAATTTCCTTGCCAGCGTACCCCCATGTTTCTTTAGTGGAAGGACTCATGGAAATAGGACATTTTGCAGGATATTGCATGTAAGGTGACCTTGCTCAAGGACCAGGGCAGATCCGTGTTTAGGGTGTTCCTGGTTTAGCATAATAGGAGATTAGGGTGTTCCCCCTTTAGAATAGGGCTGTTTAGCATAATAGGAGATTAGGGTGTTCCCCCTTTAGAATAGGGCGTATCCTGCTGCTGAGTTCCTCTTGAGTTCTTAGGGTCAGACAGTATATTTTGTGAGACAGAAGCCCAGGAGTAGTGGATTTGGGCAGAGAACGTGGATTCCCCCAAAACGTGTTTGTAGACGGCCGGTGTGAGTTCGAGAATAAAGAATTGCTGTTTGAATCTACAAGCGGTGTGGTGGCTCGTGATTTGTGCCTAGCCAGAGACTGCGGCACTAGACCAAACCCTAACACTAACCCTCGACCTAGTCCTAAGCCTATCTCAAACATTAACCCTTTCCCTAATTAAAACCCTAACCCTAACCCTAACCCTAGCCCTGACCATAAACCCTAATCCTCATGCGAGACCTAACCCTAGCGCAAACACTAATATTTACACTAAACCTAACCCTGACACTAACCTTAGACCTAACCCTAACCCTATCCATGAACTTAACCTTAACCATAGCCCTAACCTTAGCTCTAATCCTATCTATTATCCAAAAGATAAGCGTAAACAAAATGCTAACCCTAGGCCTAACACTAACCCTATCACTAACAATAACCATATCCATTACTCTAAACCTAACATGTATCAGAAACCTAACTCTACTCATTACCTGAATCCCAAACCAAAACCTAATGCTAATACCAGCCAAAACCCTAAACCTTAACCTAAACCAAACCATACCCGGACTCTGACCCTAATAAAACACCTAGCTCTAAACCTGACCCTTACCCTAAAAATAACCCTTACACTAGACCTAGCCATAACCTAACCATAAAGCTACCACTTACTTTGAACCTAGACCTGACATTAGCCCTAGCCCTAAACTTAGCCCTAGCCCTAACACATACCATCATCCTGGCACTAAACCTAGCCTTAATCCTAACCCAATCCCTAACCCTAGCCCTTAATCAAATTCTAACCTGAACCCTAGCTGTAAACCTAGCATTAACCCCATCATTTCCCCTAAATCTAAACCTAACCTGAACAATAACACTAACCTTAACCCTAGCCCTAACCCTAGGCCTCACCCTAACAATAAGCCTAGCGCTAATCCTATCCCTAATATAGCCCTAACCTTAAACCTACCCCTAACCCTAGTCCAAAGAATTAATCTAATCGCACCACAGTCCTATTTCTCATTTTAACACTATGCGTTATTGTAACACTAACACTCGCCCTAAACTTAATCCTAATGCAGGCCATAGGCCTAAACCTAGATCTAACCATAAGAATAAATCTTAGCCTAAACCTCATCCTTCCACTAACCCTAACACTATCACTAATCCCAAAACTAGCCCTATCCCTAGCTCTAAAACAAAACTGATCCATAGCCATAACCTAACCCTAGTCTAAGGGTAACGCTAGACCTGACACTAGCCCTATCCCTAATTCTTTTTTTTCACTTTAATAATAGTAATTTATTTAACCCAATATATTAAAAATATTACCCTTTCAATCTATTCTTTTTTAAAAATATCATTTAATCCTCATGATAATCTTATAAAAAAATCATCACCACCATTAATTTTTTTTTTTTTTTACAGAAAAGCAAGACCCAGAAAGGATTAAGTAACTTGCCAAAGTTATAGAGCCAGAATTTCTCTAGATCACACTGCCCCTCATGTAGATTGGGCTACTTTGAGGAAAAGATTGTCTGGTTTTCTCTTCGTTTTTTTTTATTACTGTCTTTTTTTTTTATTGGTTGTTCAAAATAGTACAAAGCTCTTGACATCTCATAATACATATAATAGATTCAAGTGGATTATGAACTCCCATTTTTACCCCCAATACAGATTGCAGAATCACATCGGTTACACATCCACATTTTTACATAATGCCCTATTAGTAACTGTTGTATTCTGCTACCTTTCCTATCTTCTACTATCCTCCCTCCCCTCCACTCCCCTCTCATCTTCTCTCTCTACCCCATCTACTGTAATTCATTTCTCTCCTTGTTTATTTTCCCTTTCTCCTCACAACTTCTTATATGTAATTTTGTATAACGATGAGGGTCTCCTTCCATTTTCATGCAATTTCTCCTCTCTCCCTTTCCCATCCACCTCTCGTCCCTGTTTAATGTTAATCTTCTTCTCATGCTCTTCCTCCCTGCTCTGTTCTTAGTTGCTCTCCTTATATCAAAGAAAACATTTGGCATTTGTTTTTTAGGGATTGGCTAGCTTCACTTAGCATAATCTGCTCTAATGCCATCCATTTCCCTGCAAATTCCATGATTTTGTCATTTTTTAGTGCTGCGTAATACTCCATGGTGTATAAATGCCACATTTTTTTTATCCATTCATCTATTGAAGGGCATCTGGGTTGGTTCCACAGTCTGGCAATTGTGAATTGTGCTGCTATGAACATCGATGTGGCAGTATCCCTGTAGTACACTCTTTTAAGGTCTTCAGGGAATAGTCCGAGAAGGGGGATAGCTGGGTCAAATGGTGGTTCCATTCCCAGATTTCCCAGGAATCTCCATACTGCTTTCCAAATTGGCATCACCAGTTTGCAGTCCCACCAGCAATGTACCAGAGTACACTTTTCCCCACAACCTCGCCAGCACTTGATGTTGTTTGAGTTCATAATGGCTGCCATTCTTACTGGGGTGAGATGGTATCTTAGGATGGTTTTGATTTGCATTTCTCTGACTGCTAGAGATGGTGAGTATTTTTTTCACGTACTTGTTGATTGATTGTATGTCCTCCTCTAGAAGTGTCTGTTCAGGTCTTTGGCCCATTTATTGATTGGGTTATTTGTTATATTATTTTCTAATTTTTTGAGTTCTTTGTATACTCTGGATATTAGAGCTCTATCTGAAGTGTGAGGAGTAAAAATTTGTTCCCATGATGTAGGCTCCCTATTTACCTCTCTTATTGTTTCTCTTGCTGAGAAAAAACTTTTCAGTTTAAGTAAGTCCCATTTGTAGATTCTTGTTATTAACTCTTGTGCTGTGGGTGTCCTATTAAGGAATTTGGAGCCCGACCCCACAATATGTAGATTGGAGCCAACTTTTTCTTCTATCAGACGCAGAGTCTCCTATTTGATATCTAATTCCTTGATCCACTTTGAGTTAACTTTTGTGCATGGCGAGAGGAGGGGATTCAGTTTCATTTTGTTGCATATGGATTTCCAGTTTTCCCAACACCATTTGTTGAAGATGCTATCCTTTCTCCATTGCATGCTTTTAGATCCTTTATGAAATATAGGATAGTTGTAGCTTTGTGGATTAGTCTCTGTGTCCTCTATTCTGTACCATTCGTCCACCCGCCTGTTTTGGCACCAGTACCATGCTGTTTTTATTACAATTGCTCTGTAATATAGTTTGAAATCTGGTATCGCTATACCGCTTGATTCACACTTCCTGCTTAGAATTGCTTTCGCTATTCTGGGTCTTTTATTTTTCCATATGAATTTCCTGATTGATTTCTCTATTTCTACAAGAAATGCCGTTGGGATTTTGATTGGCATTGCATTAAATCTATAGAGAACTTTTGGAAATATCGCCATTTTGATGATGTTAGTTCTGCCTATCCATGAACAGGGTATATTTTTCCATTTTCTATGGTCTTCTTTTATTTCTCTCTTTAGGGTTCTGTAGTTTTCATTGTATAAGTCTTTCATCTCTTTTGTTAGGTTGATTCCCAAGTATTTTATTTTTTTTTGAGGATATTGTGAATAGAGGGTTTTTCCTCATTTCCGATTCAGAAGTTTTGTCGCTGATATACAGAAATGCCGTTGCTTTATGCGTGTTGATTTTATATCCTGCCACTTTGCTGAATTCATTTATTAGTTCTAGTAGTTTTTTGTAGACCCTTTTGGGTCTTATAGGTATAGAATCATGTCATCTGCAAACAGTGATAATTTAAGTTCTTCTTTTCCTATTTTTATGCCTTTAATTTTATTCATCTGTCTAATTGCTCTTGCCAGTGTTTAGAGAACTATATTGAATAGAAGTGGTGATAGAGGGCATCCCTGTCTTGTTCCTGATTTTAGAGGGAATGCCTTCAATTTTTCTCCATTCAGAATGATGCCTGCCTGAGGCTTAGCATAGATAGCTTTTACAATGTCGAGGAAAGTTCCGGTTATCCCTAGTTTTTCTAATGTTTTGAACATAAATGGATGCTGTACTTTGTCGAATGCTTTTTCTGCGTCTATTGAGATGATCATATGGTTCTTATCTTTAAGTCTATTGATGTGGTGATTAACATTTATTGATTTCCGTATATTGAACCATCCTTGCATCCCAGGGATGAATCCTACTTGATCATGGTGCACAATTTTTTTGATGTGCCTTTGTATCCGATTCGCCAGAATTTTATCGAGAATTTTTGCATCTAGGTTCATCAGAGATATTGGTCTGTAGTTTTCTTTCTTTGAGGTGTCTTTGTCTGGTTTCGGAATCAACGTGATGTTGGCCTCATAGAATGAATTTGGCAAAGCTCCCTCTTTTTCTATTTCCTGAAATAACTTGAATAGTATTAGTATTAATTCTTCTTTAAAGGTTTTGTAAAACTCCGCTGTATACCCATCCAGTCCTGGGCTTTTTTTATTTGGTAGTCTTTTGGTTGCTTCTTCAATCTCATCCATTGATATTGGTCTGTTCAAATTGTGTGTATCCTCCTGACTCAGTCTGGGCAAATCATATGTCTTAAGAAATTTATCTATGTCTTCACTCTCTTCTATTTTATTCGAATATAGGTTTTCAAAATAAGTTCTAATTGTCTTCTGTATTTCTGTATCATCTGTTGTGATCTTGCCTTTTTCATCCCATATGTTAGTAATTTGAGTTCTCTCTTTTCTTCTCTTTGTTAGCATGGCTAAGGGTCTGTCGATCTTATTTATTTTTTCAAAGAACCAACTTTTAGTTTTGTCAATTTTTTCAATAGTTTCTTTTGTTTCAATTTTGTTGATTTCCGCTCTGATTTTAATTATTTCTTGTCTTCTGCTACATTTGCTGTTGTTTTGCTCTTCCTTTTCTAGGGCTTTGAGATGAAGTGTGAGCTCATTTATTTGTTGGTTTTTCCTTTTTTGAGGAATGACCTCCTGGCGATGAATTTCCCTCTTAAAACTGCTTTCATTGTGTCCCATTGATTCCTATATGTTGTATCTGTATTTACATTTATCTCTAAGAATTTTTTGATTTCCTCCTTTATGTCTTCTGTAACCCATTGATCATTCAGTAACATATTGTTCATTTTCCATGTGATGTAGGATTTTTCCTTCCTTCTTTTATCATTGATTTCCAGTTTCATTCCATTATGATCAGATAAAATACATGGTATTATCTCCACCCCTTTGTATTTACTGACTGTTGCCCTATGGCATAATATATGTCTATTTTTGAGAAGGATCCATGTGCTGCTGAGAAAAAAGTATATCCACTTGATGATGGTTGATATATTCTATATACGTCAGTTAAGTCTAGGTCATTGATTGTGATATTGAGCTCTATAGTCTCTTTATTGAACTTTTGTTTGGAGGATTTGTCCAATGGTGAGAGAGGTGTGTTGAAGTCACCCATAATTATTGTGTTGTGGTCTATTTGATTCTTTAACTTGAGGAGAATTTTTTTTATGAACGTTGCAGCACCATTATTTGGTGCATAAATATTGATAATTGTTATGTCTTGTTGGTGAATGGTTCCTTTTAACAGTATATAATGTCCTTCCTTATCCCTTTTGATTAACTTAGTCTTGAAGTTGATTTTATTCGATATGAGGATGGCCACCCCTGCTTGCTTCCGAGGACCGTGTGTGTGGTATATTTTTTTCCCACACTTTCACCTTCAGCCTGTGTATGTCTTTTCCAATCAGATGTGTCTCCTGGAGGCAACATATTGTTGGATTTGTTTTTTAATCCATGTTACCAGCCTATGTCACTTTATTGATGAGTTTAAGTGATTAACATTTAGAGTTACTATTGATATATGGTTTGTACTGCCAGCCATGTTTAATTATTTATCTTTTTTTTTTAAAAATTTAGTTTGTTTCTCCATGATTAGCTTTCCCCGCTGTCCTCTGTAATTACCGAGGCTCTTCCCACTGATGGTTTTGGTTGTTGTTTTTCATTTCTTCCTCGTGTAGTGTTTTGCTGAAGATGCTTTGCAATGCTGGTTTTCTGGCTGCAAATTCTTTTAGATTTTGTTTATCATGAAAGATTTTTATTTCGTTATCGTACCTGAAGCTTCATTTTGCTGGATACAGAATTCTTGGTAGGCATCCATTGTCTTTCAGTGTTTGAAATATGTTTTTCCAGGATTTTCTCGCTTTCAGCGTCTGTGATGAAAAATCCATTGTTAACCTTATTGGTTTACCCCTGAATGTAATCTGCCTCCTTTCTCTTGTAGCTTTTAATATTTTCTCTTTACTCTGTATATTGGCTATCTTCATAACAATGTGTCTTGGCGTTGGTCTACTGTGATTTTGTGTGCTCGGTGTTCTGTATGCATCTACAATTTGTATATCCATTTCCTGTTTTTTTCTGGAAAGTTTTATGTTAGTATTTCATTCAGAAGGTTATTCATTCCCTTGGTTCGATTCTCTGTACCTTCCTCTATCCCGATGACTCGTATGTTTGTTTTTTTAATGTTATCCCATATCTCTTGGATGTTTTTCTCGTGATTTTCTACCAGCCTTTCTGAGTTGGCTAGACTCTTTTCAAGATGATATATTTTGTCTTCATTATCTGACGTTCTGACTTCTACTTGCTCCACTCTGTTAGTAATACTCTCAATTGAGTTTCTAATTTGCTTTATCATTTCCTTCATTTCTAGAATTATTGTTTGATTTTTTTTTAATAATCTCTATCTCCTGATAAAGATATTTTACTTCTTCTTTTAACTGTTTATGTAATTCATTTTCAATGTGTTCTTTCACTGTTTGAATTTGCTGTCTCGTATCCTCTTTAAGGTCCCATTCCATCTGTCTAAGGTGTTCCTTGAGTTCTTTATATGACCATTTTTTTTCTGGTGACTCTAGGTCCTCCTAAATATTTAGGCTGTCCTTCATTGTTTGTACTTCCTTTCTTCCTTGCTTTTTTATGCTGCTCATATTACTCCTTGTTCTGTTTGATTGCTGAGTTACTGTTGACTCTTATAAATTTATTTGATGATTGGGAGGAAAGATATTAGAAGGGAAGGGAAGAGGTCACTAAAGAGAATGAGGGTAGGCAAGTAGAACTCAAGAGGGGGAATAAGAAAATTGTAAAGAGATAAAAAGACAAAAAAATAGAAAATAGGGGAAGAAAGAAATTTTTTTAAAAGATAATAATGATAATAAAAAATGAATGTTAAAATTAAAAAAATAATAAAAATTTAAAAAGGTTAAAAAAATTAAAAAAACATAAAAAAATTAAAGAACAGCAACCACAAGAAAGAAAATGAAAATGAAAGAAAAGAGAAAAAAAAACCCAATTTAAAAAATAACAATAATAATAATAATAGTAATAATAAATGCAGTCATAGAGTTCGATTTACTTCTCTTCCAGTAGGGGGACTGTGCCCACTGGGTCAAGATTCTCCTCTCAATAGGTGGTAACCAGTCACTGTGCAGCAGCTCTTCCTCCCAGACTGGGCGGGTCTCCAATCCTGAGTGTCTAGGGCCTTCTCTTGTGTTTTCTCGAGCCAGGCCCTGCTCACCTATGAAACTCACCACAATACTGGCTACACGCCAGGTCTGCTGCTCCTGGGAGCCCTGTTTTCATTGGCACCTGGGCACACTCTCCGTGTTTGCCTCCCTCAGACCCTAAGTTTGTAGAACTTGGGACTGAGAACCCCCAGCGAATTTGCTTACCTTCTGGTAGCCACGCCCCCGGTATCTGGTGCAAGAGGCCTCAGTTGTCAGCACTGGTGGGAGCGGTAGCTGGGAGTCCCACGCTGCTGCAGTTCCTGCGCTGCTGCGGCTCCCGTGCCCACTGCGGCTCCTGCGCCACTCCTGATTCCCTCGGTCTAGCTATCGCGCTCACAGGAGAGCTGGGAGGGGCTCTTAAGTTTTCCCCGCTGTTCTATAGCTGAAAGAGCTGCGATCAGTCAAAAACAGAGATGATGACGTCAGGTCTCCAAGATGGTGGCCGCTGGCTTCCTCTGTGGTCTGACCGATGTGGAGAACCGAATTGGATGGCTTCCTTCCCCATCTCAAACCCAGAATTCAGCTCTGAGTACAGTATTTGCACAGCTGGCGGGAGCCTGCAGAATCCGTAGCGCTGTATCTTTGCATTGTTATCTCGTCGTCCTTTCCCAGCGAGCGCCGCAGACTATGGCCGAGGAGCGCTTTGCTGAATTAGCAGCCTGACCCTCTGTGCAAACAAATATCTCGCATTTGAGCCCCAGCAGCTGGTCCTTATGCGATGGAAATCCTTCCTCTAGGTTTCGGAGCACCCCAATTTTGCTGGAAATTCCTAACAAGCTAGCTTTTAGCCATTATACCTTGTCATTTTCTTGCTCAGTGACGCGGTACACGGGGGTGCTGCACTCCCTTCGCCGCCATCTCCCTAATTCTTACCCTAACTCTAACACAAAACCTAAGCCTACACCTAGCCTTAATCCTAGCCCTAATTCGAGTCCTATCCCTTATCTCATCATTAAAACTGATCCTGACTCTGACCATAACACTAAGCCTATCTATGATCATCTCCCAAAACCTAAACCTATTCTAAACACTAGACCTTGACCTAGATATAATTCTATCTCTAAAACTAACTTTAATCTTAATTCTACTTCTTACAATGGCCGTAGTTTTACCTTATCCTTAACTTAACCAAAAGCCTAGCCCTAATCTGAGCCCTAACCCTAGCTTTAACCCTATCCCTAACCCTAACCCTTACCCCAACACTTAACCTAAACCTAACCCAAAAACTAAACCTTGAACTAACCCAAACTGTGGCCCTAATCCTAACCATAACCCAGCCGTAACCCTAGCTCTAATTTTATTTTTTACCCTAACCATAACCCTAACAGAATACTAAACCTAGTGCTAAAACTAACCATATCCCTAACCTAACAATAACCCTAGCCCTAACTGTAGCTCTACTCCTACCCATTACCCTAACCATAGCCCTAACTGAATTTTATACCTAGGCCTAACCTTAACACTCTCCCAAACCCTAAGGCTGTCTATTACCCTAAACCTAAACAGAAACCTACACCTAACCATATCCATTAACCTAACCATAATACTAAACCTATTGCTAATTTGAGCCCTAACCCTAAACCTTAACCTAACACATATCCTAACCCTGATTCCGACCCTAATAATACCCTAGCTGCAAAGCTGATTATAGCACTCATCGTAACCCTTACAAAAGATCTGGCTATAAACTTAACCCTAAAATTATCCCTAACCATAACCCTAGACCTGATATTAGCCATAGCCCTAATCCTAGCCTTAAACTTAACACAAATCCTAGCCCTAATCCTAGCACTAAGCCTAGCCTTAGTCCTAACCATAACCTTAACCCTAGCCCTATCCCTTATTTTATCTTTTGACCTAGCCAAAATCGTAGCTGTAACATCATACCTTAGCCTAACCTTAGCACTAAACCTAGGCCTGGACATAACACCAATCATAGCACTAATCCTAGCTCTAATTTAGCCCTAACTCTAAACCTCAACCTATCCCTACACCTAAGACTAACTCTAACTCTCACCCTAGCCCTATTCTTTGTTCTAAACCTATCCCTTATTATAACCCAATCTCTAGCCCTATCCCTAGCCCCAACCTTAGCCCTAACATTTGCCATAGCCCTAAATGTGAAACTAACCCTAAACTTATGCCTAAATCTCACCCTTACACTAGCCCTGACCCTAATGCTAATTGGAAAACTAGCCTTAACCATAACCTAGCCCTAAAACAAAACTTAGCCATAAATCTAACCCTAAACCTTAACTTAAACCAAACACTAACCCTAAATATAGGCCTAAACCTTGCCATAATTTGAGTGCTAAACCTAACCCTAGAAGTAACCCTGACCCTGACTCAGATCCTAACACTAAACGTAGCTCTATATATTGCCCCAACGCTAACCCTAAAACTAGCCCTAATCAGAAACAAAGTTTTTTCCTTAGACGAAGTCCTAAAGCTAACATAAATCCTAGCGCTATTCCAAGCTCTAACCCTACGTTTAATCTTAAAACTAACCCTAACCTTAATGCTAATCTTAGCCCTCAACCTATCCCTAACTCTAATCCTACCTCTAAACCCATTCCTTTCCCTAAGCCAAACCCTCACCCTAATGTTACCTAGACCTAGCACTAATCCTTAGCCTACCCCTATCCCCAACTCTATTGCTAATTCTAACCCTAGCCCTCATTCTAGCTGTAACTCTAACCCAAACCCTGACCCTTATTCTGACTTTAACACTAACCATAGATCTAAACCTCACACTAACCCTAAACCGGACTCTACCCCTACCCCTACCAGTAAACCTGTACCTAAACCTAACAGTAACACTAGAACTAGACCAAAACTAATTTTAAATATAGTCACAAATCTAGCCATAACCATAAGCAAAAACTTTGTACTAGCCCTAAAAATAACCCTTAACCTAATTAAAGAATAACCCTGTCCCTAGACCAAACACTAGTCGTAATTCTGGCGCTAAGTCTAACCCTAACACTAACCCTAACCGAGAGCCCTACTGCTAGCCATAAACACCATACAAACCTAGCTTTATCCTAGACCTTAACCTAGCCCTAATCATAACCCTAAACATAACCCTAGCCCTGACTCTAAACCTAACCCTCTCCCTAGGCCTAATCCTAACTCATACGCTAACACTTACCCTAAACTTAATCCTAGCCCTAATCCTAACCTTAACCCTAGCACTAACCTTATCTCTAACCCTATCCATTATTCTAAAGAAAAGCCTAACCTAAATGCTAACCTTAGGCCTACCAATAACCCTATCGCTAACACTAACCCTATCGAATACTCTAAACCTAACCAGAACCATAAACCTAATTTTATCCATTACCTAATCCTAACCCATACCCACCACTTATTAAAGCATTAACCCTAAATCTTAACCTAAACCAAACCCTACCCGGACCCAGACCTTAATAATACACCTAGCTCTAAACTTGATCCTTACCCTATACCTAAACTTTACAATAGAAATAGCCATAACCTAACACTAAAAGTAATACTAACCATAAACTTAGATGTAGCATTAGCCCTAGACCTAGCCCTAACACAAACCCTCAGCCTAACCCTAAACCTAGCCTTAATCAAACCTTGAACCCTAACCTAGCTTTAACCCTAATTCTAACTCTTGCCCTATCCTGAAACCTATCTATAACTCCATCCCTTTCCCTAAACCTAACCCTATCCCTAACACTAATACTAACCCCTAACACTAACCCTAGCACTAATCCTAGCCCTAATTTAGACCTAAACTTAAACCTAGCCCTAACCCTAGCCCTAAGACTAACTCTAACTCTCACCCTAGCCCTATTTCTAGTTCTAAACTTATCTTTTATCATAACCGTAACACTAGCCCCAACTTTAGCCCTAACCATAGCCTTTGCCCTAAACCTAGATCTAACCATAACAATTGATAGAAGATTTAACCTCACATTACTACTAGCGCTAACACTATCACTAATTCTAAAACTATCCCCAACCCTAAACCTAACCTAAATGTAGCCCTAGACCTGAGATTACCCTATTCTTAATTCTTACTCTAACACTAACAGAAATCCTAAAACTACACCTAGCCTTAACCCTCACCCTAATTCGAGTCCTTTACCTAATCCTAAAAGTAACACTGATCCTGACGCTGACCCTAACACTAACCCTATCTCTAATCGTCCCCTAAACCTAAACCTAATATAAACACTAGACCTAGCCCTAATACTAACCCTAAAACTAGCCCTAATTGTAACCCTAATTCTTATATTAGCTGTAGTCTTACACAAGCCCTAACCTAACCCAAAAACCTAGCCCTAACCTGAGCCTTACCTCTAGATTTAATTGTAGTCCTAACCCTATCCCTAGCCCTAACACTTAACCTAAACCTAACCCTAATCATAAACCTTGTCCTAACCTGAAACCTAAACTGAACCATAACCCTATTCCTAACCATAACACTAGCCGTCAACCTAGATATAATTTTATCCATTACCCTAACCATAACCCTAAGCAAATTCTAACACTAGGCCTCACCATAACCATAGCCCTAAACTAACCATAACCCTAGTACTAACTGTAGCTCTTATCCTATCCATTACCTGAACCATATCTTTAACCAAGTTCTATTCCTAGGCCTAACTCTAACCCCTTGCCTTACCCTAAGTCTGTCCATTATACTAAACCTAAAATAAACCTGAAACTTAGCAATATCCATTACCTTAAACTTAATGCTAATTTTAGCCCTAACCCTACACCTTAACCTAACCCATAACCTAATCCTGACACTGACCCTAATAATAACCCTAGCTGTAAATCTGAGCCTAACACTCAATGTAACCCTTACCACAGACCTAGCCATAAACCTAAACCTAAAACTAACCCTAATTTTAACCCTAGAACTGACATTAGCCTTAGAGCTAATCCTAGCCCTAACCCTAACACAAACCCTATCTCTAAACCTAGCACTAAGCCTAGTCTTAATCCTTACCTTAAACTTAACAAGAGCCCTAACCCTAATTTTATCCCATGCCATAGCCCAAAATGTAGCTGTAACATCATACCTTACTCTAACTCTAAAGCTAACCCTAACCCTAGCCCTAACTCTAGGCCAAAACCTGACACTAAGCCTAGGGCTAATCCTAGACCTAATGTAAAACTAATTCTAAACCTAATCTTGTCCCTAGCCCTAAGCCTAACTCTAACTCTCACCCTAGCCCTATCCAAAGTTCAAAACCTATCCCTAAACATAACCCAAAACTAGAAACATCCCTAGCCTTAACCCTAACTCTAACCATCACCCTAGCCTGAAACCTGGTTGTAAACCCTAACCTCACCGTAACACTAGCCCTAAACCTAATGCTATTTGGAAAACAAGCCCTAACCCTTAAACAAAACTGAGCCATAATCCTAACCCTAACCATTAATCTAAACCAAACACTAACCTTACACCTATTCCTAAACTAGACCTAATTTGAATCCTAACCCTAACCAAAGAAATAACCCTGACTCTGAGTCAGACGCAAACAGTACCCTTAGCTCTAAACATTGGCATAATGCTAACCGTAGAACTAGCCATAATCAGAAAACTAGTTCTAACATTATTCATAGCCTTAATGCTAACACAAATTCTAGTCCTAATCCGAGCCCTGACTCTAACCCTAACCCTTAATGTATCTCTAAACCTATCCCTTACCCTAAGCCAAACCCTCTCCCTAATGCTACTCTAGTCCAATTCTTAAGCCTTAGAATACCCCAAAACCTAACTCTATTACTAGTCCTAAACCCAGCTTTCGTTCTAACTTTAACTCTAATACTAACCCTGACCCTTAATCTGACCCGAACACTAACCCTAGATCTAAACCTGACCCTATCCCTAAACGAAACCCTAACACTACCTCTACTGGTAAACCTATAACTAAACCTAACAGTAACACTAGCACTAGTCAAAACCTAATCCTAAATATAGTCATAAATCTAGAATTATCCCTAAAATAAAACCTATCACTAGACCAAATGCTAGTCCTAATTATGGCCGTAACCACAATACTAACCCTAACCCAACAATGACCCTTAACCTAATAGAAACCCTACCTCTAAAACTTATCCTAAACCAAAACCTAACTCTTACACTAGAGGTATCAATATCCCTGACTCTAACACTAGCCATGACATGCGTCTAGCTCTTACATGACCCACAGCCCTAATGTTAGCCCTAAAATCACATTAAACCTAGCCCTTATCCGAGCCCTAAACCTAGACCTAATCATAACCCTAACCATTACCTTAAGCATAACCCTAATGCTAACCCTCGCCCTAGCAATAACTCTAACTCAAACTCTAATCCTTAGTCTAAACATAACCCTAACCCTAAACCTAAACCTAGTCCTGACTCAAACCCTAACATTTACCCTAGACCTAACCGTAGCTCAAATGCCTACACTTAACCTAAACCTAATCCTAACCGTAATTCTAGCTGTAACCTTAGCTAAAATACAGAGTGCTCCTGATAGCGAACCATAGAAACAAGAAGGCCCAAACCTGGGGAGCATATTAAGGATAGGTAAAAGATGACTTTTTTCTAAGTATCAAAAAATTTGAACAAAAGTAACTCTCACACTAACACTACATCTAACCCTAGCCCTAAACCTAAAACTAACACTAACCATAAACTAATTAAAGAACCATTGATCCAAGAAGTCCCATACTTGGAGGGCTTTGTGGGGCAAGCTAAATAATGAATCGTATGCAGTATTAAACAAATATGACCAAAAATTTATGGGAGGAATTACACTGCATGAATATTTTCTGCTTTCTCCTAAAGTGCTCTCAGATAAAGATGTTTTTGCATGCTTCAGCTTAGGCCTACACTCACAGGGAACATACCAATGTGTCCCCACAAAAAATTGATAGTGTGTGTGCAGTTTTAAGCAACTAGAATAAGCCCTGTTTGATTTCCATGTCTGTTTCCATTTACTCATATAAGTCAAAATGAAGTAAAATGAAAATATTAACGGTTCCTGACACCAAACAGTTGGACCAAAAGACCTAAACCTGGGGAACAGAGTAAGGTTGTTTAAAGATAAATTCTGGATTGATTCAAAGAAATTTGAATTAAGTAACTCTAACCCTATCACTACCTCTAAACCTAACCCTAAACCTAACCCTGAACATTAACATTCCCCTATCTCTAACTATAACTTTAACCCTAATTTTAACTGTAACCATTGCCCAAAAGCTAGCTCTAACTCTATCTATTACCATAATCCTAACCCTAACCCTAATGGTAACCGTAGCCATACCTTAACCTTTACCATATACCTGCTCTAACCCTAAACCTGCCCTAGACCTAAACCTAGCTCAAACACTAACACTTATCATAAGTTCACCCCTAACCCTAAGTCTAACCCTAACCTTAACTCTAACTCTAGTCCTAATCATAACCTTAAACCTAGCCCCAACCCTAGCTGTAATCCTATCCATTACCCTAAACATAAGCCTAACTCAAAAGCTAACAATAGGACTAAACCTAACCATATTGCTATCCCTAATGCTATTCAAAACCCTAACCTAACCTACACTAAACCTAACCTGAACCCTAAATCTAACCCAATGCATTACCCAAAACCTAATGTTAATTCGAGCCTTAACCCTACACCTTAACCTAAACCAATCCCTACCGTGACTCTGACCCTAAAAAATACATCTAGCTCTGGACCTGACCGTTACCCTAAACCTAACTCTTACGTTAGACCTAGCCATAACCTAACCCTAAAACTATCCTTAACCATAATACTAGGCCTGGCATTAGCCCTAGCACTAATCCTATCCCTATCCCTAACATAAATGCTCATTCTAGCCCTAAACCTAGCCTTAATCCTAAGCTGTACCGTAATCATAGCCCTAACTCTATGTATAATCCTTGCTCTAGTCTTAAACCTAGCTATAACTTTATTTTCCCCTAACTCTAAACCTAAACCTTACCCTAACGTTAACCCTAACTTTAGCCCTAATGCTACGCCTTACCCTAACACTATCCCTAGCACTAATTCTACCCATAATTCAGCCCTAAACCTAAACCTACTCCTAACCCTAGCCCAAATAATAACTCTACCTTTAGCCATAGCCCTATTTCTAGTTCTAAACCTAGCATTACCATAACCCTAACACCTAGCCTTAACCTTACACCTAATCCTAGCCCTAGCCCTAAACCCAGAACTAACCATAACAAAAAATCTAAGCCTAAACCTCAAGCTACAACTAGCCTTAGCACTATTGATAATCCTAAAGCTATCCCTAACCTTAGCTGTAGCTCTAAAACAAACTGAGCTATAGCAATAACCCTAATCCTAGACCTGGCATTAGCCCTAATTCTAATTCTTACCCTAACCCTAACACAAAACCTAGCCCTACACCTAGCCTTAACCCTAGCCCTAATTTGAGACCTATCTTTAACCCTAAAGGTAACATTGATCCTGTCTCTGATCCTAACACTAACCCTATGTCTAATCATCACCCTGAATCTAAATCTAACCCTAACAGTAGACCTAGACTTAACAGTAATCCTAAAATTAGCCCTATTCATAACCCTAGGTCTGACATTAGATATAGTGCTACACTAGCCATAACCTAACCCAAAACCTAGCCCTAATCCGAGCCCTCACCTTAGCTTTAATACTAAGCCTAACCCTAACTTGGGCCTTAAAACTTAACCAAAACCTAACCCTAAACCTAAACATGTCCTAAACTAAAACTTAACCTTAACCATAGCCCTAATCTTAACCATAACCCTAGCCTTAACCCTAGCTCGAATTCTATCCATTATCCTAACAATAACCCTAACTGAATTCTAATCCAATGCCTAACCCTAATCATAGCTTTTACATAACCATAAACCTAGCCCTAACCACAGTTCTAATCCTATTTCTTATCCTAAACATGACCTAACCTGAACCATAGCCCGAATTTTAACCATAACCCTAGCCCTAACCCTAGGTGGAATACTATCCATTACCCTAACCATTACCCTAACCAATTTCTAACCCAAGGCCTAACCCTAATAATAGCCATAACCTAACCATAACCCTAGCCCTAACAGTAGCTCTAATCATATCAGTTAGTCTAACCATAACCCTAACCAAATTCTATCCCTAGTTCTAACCCTAACTCTATCACTAACTCTAAACCTATACATAACCCTAAAATTAACCTGAATCCTAAACCTAACCATAACCATTTTTCTAACCTTAACACTAAGGCTAATGCTAATTTGAGCCCTAAACCTAAACGTGAACCTAAAACATACCCTAACCCTGACTCTGACCCCAATAATACGCTAGCTGTAATTGTGACCCCAACCCTCAACCTCACTGTTACAATTGACCTAACCATTAACCTAACCGTAAAACTATTCCTAAACAAAACCCTAGACCTGTAATTAGCCCTAGCCCTAAACCCAACACAAACCCTAGCTCTAATTTTACCTCTAAGTCTAGCCTTAATTTTAATCCTAATCTTAACCCTATCCCTAACCTTAATTTTATCCTTGCCCTAATTCTAAACTAAGCTGTAACATCATACCTTATTCTAACCCTAATGTTAGCCCTAACATTAGCCCTAAACCTATGCCTAAACCTAACAATAACCTTAGCGCTAATCCTAGCCATAATTTAGCCTAACCCTAAACCTAACCTTATCCCTAATCCTAAGACTAAGTCTCATTCTCACCCTAGCCCTAGTCCTAGTTCTAAACCTATCCCTTAACATCAACCAAAACTTAGCCCTATCCCTAGCCCAAACCCTAGCTCTAACCTTCACCCTAGCCTTAAACATGGATCTAACCCAAACATTAAGCATAAACCTAACCCTAACACTAGCCCAAACCCAAATACTAATTGAAAAAATAGCCCTAACCCTACTCTAGCCCTAAAACAAATCGAGCCATAACCATAACCCTAAACCTTAACCTAAACAAAACCAAAACCCTACACCTAGACCTAAACCTAGTTTTAATTTGAGCCATAGCTCTAACCCTAGAAATAACACTGTCTCTGACTAAGACGCTACACTAACCCTAGCTCTAAACATCGTCCTAATGCTAACCCTAAAACTAGCTCTAATTGGAAATCTAGTTCTTACATTAGCCATAGCCCTAATATCTAACACAAATCCTTGCCCAAATCCAAACCTTAACCCTAGTTTAAACCCTAACCCTAACACTAACCATAGCCCTGAACCTAATCCTAACACAAACCATAACCTTACCTCTAAAACTATCCCTTACCCTAAGCCAAACAATCACCCTAATGCTACCCTAGTTCTAACACTAATCCTTAGCCTACCCCAAACCTTAAATCTATTACTAGTCCTAAACTTGTCCCTCATTCTATCTCCAACACTAACCTAAACCAAACCCTTACTCTAACCCTTTTTGACACTAACACTAACCCTACATCTAAACCTGACATCAACCCTAAATGGAAACATAACAGTACCCCTACTGGTAAAACTATACCTAAATCTAACTATAACATTAGCACTGGACCAAACCTAATCCTAAATAGAGTCATAAATCTAGGTCTACCCCTAAAAAAATCCTACCACTAGCCCTAACAGTAATCCTTAACCTAATGCAAAGACTAACTTTATCCCTACAATCAATGCTAGTCCTAATTCTGGCCCTAAACCTAAAACTAACTCTAACCCAAACAGTGATCCTTACCATAAAGGTTCACTACATCTAAACCTTACACTACAAGCTCTAAACCTTAGCCTAACCCAAAACCTAACCCTAACACAAGACTTACCCATAACCCTAACCCTAAAACTAATTATAAACATAATCCTAGGTCTTACATTACCCTTAGCCCTGATGCTAGCCATAAAACTCCCACAATACCTACCTATTATCCTAGCCCTAAACCTAGCCCTAATTGTAACCCTAACTGTAACCCTAGACCTAAACCTAACCCTAATACTTGCCCTAGCCCTAACCCTAGTTCTAATGCTAACACCCTAACCTAACCCTAATATTAACCCTAGGCCTAACCCTATACTAGCCCTAATCCTAAACTTAACCTAGACCCATTCTTAGCTCTAACCCTATCCATTACCCTTAAGATAAGCATAACTTAAATGCTAAACCTAGGCCTAATGCTAACCCTATCCCTAACACTAAACTTTTTCATTATTCTAACCTAAGGTGAACCCTAACCCTAACACTAAACCAAGCCTTAACCCTAACCATAACCCTAAAACTAAATCAAACCTTAACCCTGAACCTTAACCTAAAACAAACTCTTCCTGGACCCTGACCCTAATAATATACCTAGCTCTAAAACTGACCTTTATCCTAAACCTAGCCCTTACACATGGCCTAGCCACAACCGAACTCAAAAACTAACCCTAACCATATACCTAGACCTGACATTAGCACTAGTCTTTATACTAGCCCTAACTCTAATACAAAACATAGCCCTCATCGTAGCCTTAATCCTAACCTGAACCCTACCCCTAGTTTTACTCATAATTTTAACCCTCTCATTAGCCCTAAATCTAGCTATAACCCCATCCTGTCCCCTAAATCTAACCCTAACTCTTATGCTAACACTAACCCTAACTCTAGCCCTAACAATAGGCCTATCCTATCACTAACCCTAGCGCTAATCCTAGCCGTAATTTTGCCCTAACCCTACCCATAACTCTAGGCCTAAAACTAACTCTAACACTTGCCCTAGCCCCATTTCTAGTTCTAACCCTATCAGTTATCATAACCCTAATACAAGCCCTAACCTTAGCCCTAATCCTAGTCCCATACCAATCTCTACACCTAACCATAACTCTAAATCTAACCCTAAACCTAAGCTTAAACCTCACCTTACCAATAGACCGAACACTATCACTAATCATAAAACTAGCCCTAACCCTAGCCTTAGCCCTAAGACAAAACAGAGCCATTGCCCTAACCCTATACCTCAAACTAAACTGTAACCCTACACCTAGTCATAACCTCCTTTCTCTAATTTGAGTTCTAGGCCTAAAAAAAACCCTCACCCTGACATATATCCTAACACTAACCCTAGCTATAAATATTACACTAACCCTCAATATAATGTTAACTCTAGACCTAGGCCAAACACTAACCCTAAATTTAGCTCAAATAATAACCCTAGATCTTACATTAGCCATTGCCCTAACCCTAGTTTTAACCTAATCTAAATCTTAGCTCTAATCTGAAATTTAACAATAGCTTTAACCCTAACCCTAACCCTAAACCTAATCCTAAACCTAGCCTTAACACTAACCATAATCCTAGCCCTAAACCTATCTGTAATCCTATCCATTACCTTAACCCTAACCCTAACCCTAATGCTAACCCTAGGATAACCCTAACCCTATCTATAACCCTAATGCTGTCGATTACCCTAAACCTAATCTGAACCCTCAACCTAACCAAATCCATAACCCTAACATTAAACCTAACCCTAACGTTAATTTGAGCACTAACACTATACCTTAACCTAAACAAACCCTAACTCTGACCCTGACCCTATCAATACCCTAGTTCTAAAAGTGACCCTATCGCTCAACATAATTTTTACACTATACCTAGCCATAAACATAAACCTGAAACTATCCCTAACCATAATAACCTTAGACCACATATTAGCCATAGCCCTAATATAGCCCTAAACCTAACACAAACCATAGCCCTGTCCTAGTCCTAAACCTAGCATTAATCCTAACCCTCACCCTCACCCTCACCCTAGCCCTATCCCTAATTTTAACTCTCACCCTAGCCCTAGAAGTAGCTATAACCCTATCCCTTTCCCTAAAACTAACCCTAAAACTAACAGTAACATTAACACTAACCCTAACCATAGCCCTAACAATAGGCTTAACCCTGACACTAAACCTAGTGCTAATCCTAGCCCTAATTTAGCGCAAACCCTAAGTGAACTCCTAACCCTAGCCCTAAGATTAACTCTAACTCTCAACATAGTCCTATTTCTATTTCTAACCTTATTCATTACTGTAACCCTAACATTAGGCCTAAACTTATCCCTAAACCCAGGCATAGCCCTAACCCTAGATCTAACCATAACTCTAAATCTAACTCTGACTTTAAGCCTAAAATTCACCATACCACTAGGTGAACACTATTGCTAATTCTACAACTAGTTCTAACCTTAGCCCTAGCTCTAAAACAAAACCAAGCCATTGCTCTAACCATATAACTTAACATAAATCAATCCCTTACCTAAAATTAGCCATAACACTAGCTCAAATTTGAGTCCTAGGACTAAAACTAACCATTACCCAGACTCATATCGAAACACTAACCCTAGCTCTAAATATCACCCTAACCTTAAAGCTAATGCTAATACAAGACCTAGCCAAAACCCTTATCCTAAAACTAACCATAATCATAACCCTAAAGTTCTTACATTAGTCATAGCCTTAACCGTAGCTCTAACCGTAACACAAAAAAATAGCCCTAATCTGAGTCCTAACACTAGATTTAACTGTAAACCTAACCCTAATCCTAGCCCTAAACCTAACTGAAACATTAGCCCTAACCCTAGCTCTAACCCTATCCCTTAACCTAAGCCAAACCCTATCCACAATGCTAATCCTAGTATTAATCCTAATCCTTAGCCTAAACTGAACACTAACCCTATTACTAGTCCTAACCCTAGTTCTCATTCTAGCTCTAACCCTGACCCAAATCCTAACCTTAACTTTCACCCTGATTCTGACCATAACACTAATTATAGGTCTAAACCTGATGCTTACCCTAAACTGAACTCTTAATCTAGCCATAACAGTAAACTTTTACCTAAACCTAAACCTAACACTAGCCCTAGTCCTAAATCTAATGCTAAATCTAGTGATAACTCTAGCTCTAGCCCTAAACAAAAACTTAGTTCTAGCCCTAATAATAACCCTTAAACTAAACCAAACACTAATACTACCCCTAGACCTAACCTAGTCCTAATTTTGCCTTTCACCCGAACCCTAACTCTAACCTGAACACTGACACTGACACTAACAGTAAACCTAGCTATCAACCTGACCATAAAAAAATATATAAACCTAACACTAGACCAGCCATAACCCTATCCCTAAAACTACCACAATTAGAAGCCTAGATCTTAAATTACCCATATCACTAAACTTAGGCCTAAACCTAAAACAAAACCTAGTCCTAATCAGAGGCCTATCCCTACCCTAAGCATAACCCTAACTCTAACCATAGACCTACCCGAACCTAAAACTCACCTTAGTCCTAAACCTAGCTCAAAGCCTAAACCTTAGCCTAAACAAAACCCTAGCACTATCACTAACAATAACCCCAACCCTAGTCCTAATCCTAACCTTAAACCTAGCCCTAAGCCTAACAATTACCCTAACTTTATCACTAACCCTAATTATAAACCTAGGCCTAACACTAATGTAAACCCTAATCCAAATCATAAACCTAACCCTATACCTAAACCTAAACCTAATCCTTGCCATAACCCTCACCCTAACTCAAACCCTAACCTTTACCCTAAACTCAGCAGTAAACCTAGCCCTAAAACTAAACTCAACCCTAAAGCTAACCTTATATCTAATCCAATCTATTACTCTAAACCTAGACCTACATCTAATGACAACCCTAGCCCAAACCCTAAACCTAAACCTGACCATTTCTATAACCCTAACACTATACCTAACACTAAATCTAACCCTCACCCTAGAACTAACTAATTCTAGCTCAAAACCATACCTTTACCCTAAACCTAATTACAACCCTACCCTAAGCTAGGGTTACTAGCCCTAATCCAACCTATAACCTTAAATCTAGCCCTAATCCTAACCATAACCCTAGCTCTAAATATATATATATATATATTACCCCTATAATAACCCTATTCCTAATGCTAACCCTAGGCCTAACCCTAACTTTATTGCAAACCTTAAATCTCTCCATTACCCTAAACCTACACTGAACCCTAAAACTAACCTTATCCATTACCCTAAACCTAGCATTAACCCTAGATCTAAACCTTACTTCAAATATTAACCTAAGCCTAAACCTAAGCCTAACATTAACACTACACCTAACCCTAATATTAATTTTATACCTAGCCCAACCCGTAAGCCTAAGACTAAAACAATACAATATTAGGCAATAGCCCTAACCTTAATCCTTAACTTATTCTAAAACCTAACACTCATCTAGACCTATCCTTACCCCTAATTGGAGTCATAACACTCACCTTAAACTAACCCTGACCCTGACTCATATCCTAACACTCACCGTAGCTCTAAACACCACCCTAAACTTAAACAGAACCCTAACAGTAACCCTAGCCTTAGTTCGAGTCCTAACCCTAACCTTAAAACTAACCCTGACCCAACCCATATCCTAACAGTCACCCTAGTTCTAAACACTTCCCTCAACTTAAACCGAATCCTAGCAGTAAACCTAGCCCTTACTTGAGTCCTAACCCTAACCCTAAAACTAACACTCTCCCTGACTCATATCCTAATACTATCCCTAGCTTTATATATCACCTTAACTTTAAACCTAGCAATAACACTAGATCTAACACAAACCTCAATCTAATTGTAACACTAGTTTTTATATTAGCCATTGCCCTAACCCTACTCCTAACCCTAACACAAAAGTAGCCCTAAACCGAGACCTAAACCTAGATTTAACCCTAACCTTAATCCTAAATTTAGCCCTAACCTAGCTCTAAGCCTATCGATTATCATAAGCGAAACCCTAACAAAAATGATAATACTAGACCTATCACTAATCCTTAGGCCAACCAAAACCCTACCCCTATTAATAGTCCTAAACCTAGCCCGCATCCTAGCTCTAACCCTATCCCAAACCCTAATTCTAAACCTGACCCTGTTTCTGAAACTAAAACTAATCCTAGGTCTAAACCTGATCCTAACCCTAGACAAAGCCCTAAAACTAGCCATAGACCTAAACCTAATCCTAAATCTAGCTTTAACTCTAGCCCTAGACCTGAACAAAAACCTAGCCAAAGCCCTTACAATAAACCTTAACCTAACACAAACACTAACCCTACACCTAGACATAAACCTAGTTCTTATTCTGGCTGCAACCCTAACTCTAACTGTATCCCTAACACTGACTATGCCTTTAGAAGTAAACCTCCCTCTAAACCTGACCCTAATCGAATATCTAAACCTATCACTAGAACTAGCAATAACCCTAATCCTGAAACTAACAATAATCATTACCCTAGCTCTTTCATTACCCACAGCCCTAACCCTAGGCCTAAACCTAACACAAAACCTAGAGCTAATCCTAGGCCTAAACCTAGCCCTAAGCGTAACCCTAACCCAACACTCGATTAGTCCTAACCCTAGCTCAAAGCCTAACCCTTACCCTAAACATAGACTTACACCTAACCCTAAATATACCCCTAACACTAGCCCTAATCCTAAACTTAACCCTAGCCCTAAACCTAACTCAAAACCCAGCCATTACCCTAAACCTAAACCTAAACCTATTGATAACCCTATTCCTAAACATAACTCTAAACCTAACCAGAAAACTAACCCTAGACCTAACCCTAAACCTCACACTCGACATAGACCTAACTCTAGTTCAAACCCTAACCCTATCCATAAACCTAAAATAACCATAGCCCTAACCCTAAACCTAAACCTCAATCTAACACTACCCATAACCCTATATCTAAATCTAGCGATATTCATTACTCTAACTCTAACCTTACCTTAATGATGATGCTAGCCCTAATCCTAATTCTAACCCTAACTGTGCTGTAATCTTATCCCAAGACCTAATTCTAGACCTAAGACTCGCGCTAGGCCTAAACCTAGGTCAAAACCTAACCCTTATTCTAAACCTAACACTAAAACTAATCCTAGTTCTAACCCTACCCCTAACCCATACTGAAGACCTATTTCTAAACATAACACTAGCCCTAACATTAGATCTCACTCTATACATTATCCTAACCATTACCCATACTCAAATGCTAACCCTAGGCCTAACACTAACCCTATATTTAGCCCTAACCCTATTAATTACCCTAAACCTAACCTGAACTAAAAATAAACCCTATCATTACCCTAACTCTGACCCTAATTCTAATTCAAGCCCTAACCCTAAACACTAAACTCAACCAAACTCGAACCCTGACCCTAATAATTCTCCTAGCTCTAAACCTGAACCTTAGCCTAACCTATCACTGACATTAGACATATCCACAAATAACCCTAAAACTATTCTCAACCATAACCCTAAACCTGACATTAGCCCTAGCCCTAATCCCAGCTCTAACCCAAACAAACTCCATTCCTTATCCTAGCCCTAAAACTATCCTTAATCCTAACACTAAACCTAACCCTAACCGTAGCCCTAACCCTAATACTAATGCTAGCACTAATTTTAGCCTTAATTCCGCACTATTCCTAACCCTAACCCTACACCTAAGACTAACTCTAACTCTCACACTATCCTATCACTAGTTCTAAACCTATCCCTTATCATAACCCTAAACCAAGCCCTAAACCTAGTCCTAACCCTTGCTCTATACATAGCCCATGCACTAAACATAGATCAAAATCTATCTCTAAATCTAACACTAGACCAAAGCCTAAGACTAACCCTAAGACTAGCCCTAAGCCTAACATTAATCCTAAAACTAGCCCTAACCCTAGTCCTAGCCCTAAAACAAAATGAAGCCATAGCTCCAACACAAAATATTAAACTAAACCAAATCCTTACCATACATCTATCCCTAAACCGAGCCCTAATTCGAGTTTTAAGCCAAACCCTAAAATTAACCCCTGATCCTGACTCTGACACTAACACAAACCCTAGCTCTAAACATCACCCTAACCCTAACCCTAACCCTAACCCTAACCCTAATACTAAACCTAGCCCTAACCTCAACCCTAAAATTAGACCTAATCGTAACCCTGTAACTTACATTAGACATAACCCTAGCCCTAGCACTAATTTAATACAAAACCTAGCCTGAATATTAAGCCCTAACCTGAGCTTTAAACCTAAACCTAACCCTAACCCTAACCCTAGCCCTAATCATAGCCATAAGCCTTGCCCTAACCCTAGCTCTAACTCTATCCATTATAATAACCCTAACCCTAATGCTAACCCTAGGCCTAAAGTTAACCCTATCCCTAACTATCCCTATCCATTTCCCTAAACCAAACAGGAATGCTAATATAAAGCCTAACATTATCCTAACCCTAATCCTATAGCTAATTCTATCCCTAACTTTAAGCCTTAACCTATCCCAAACCCTAACCCAGACCTAGACCTTAATAATAGGCCTATCCCTAAACCTGACCCTAACCTAAACCTTACTCTATATGTAGCCATAATCCTAAATCAAAAACTATCTTTAAACATAATTTTAGACCTGAAATTAGCCATATTTCTAATACTAGGCCTAACCATAAAACAAACCTTAGCCCTTATATTTCCCTAAACCTAAACTTAATCAATACCCTAATCCTAACCAGAGCCTTAACCCTAATTCTAAACATCACTCTACCTCTCAGCCTAGCTATAACGCCATCTCTTACCCTAAACTAAATCCTAAATCAAACAATAACTCTACGCTTAAACTGTACACTAACCTTAACCCTAATCCTAGCCATAATTCTAGCCCTATCACTAACCCTAACCCAAATTTAAGCTTGAAGATTAATTATTACACTAGCCCTATTGCTAGTTCTAACCCTATCTCTTACCATAACACTAACCCTAGAAATAACCCTAGCCCTATCCTTAGTCCTAGCCCTAAAACTACATCTAACCCTAACCCTAATGCTAATTGTAAAAGTAACCCTAACCCTAACCCTAGCAGTAAAACAAAACTGAGCAATAGCACTAACCCTAAACCTTAACTTAAAACAAACACTAACACTACACTTAGACCTAAACCTAGCCTTAATTCGAGTCCTAAGAGTTACTTTAAAACTAACCCTGAAACTGACTATTCTCTTAAACTCAAACCCTAGCTCTAAACACTATCCTTAAACCCAAACCTAACAGTAACCCTAGCCTTTATTTGAGTCCTAAACCTAACCCTGAACCTGACTTATATCCTAACACTAACCCTAGCTCTAGTTATTACCCTAACATTAAACCTAACCCTAACCCTAGAACTACCCTAACTCTAACCCTAAAACTAACCCTAATTGTAACCCTAGTTCTTACATTAGCAATTGCCCTAACACTCTCCCTAACTCTAACCCCCAAACTAGCTCTAATCTGAGCCTTAAACCTGGTTTAACCCTAACCCTAACCCTAGCCCATACCCTAGCTCGAAACCTATTATTTACCTAAGTGAAACTCTAACCTTAATGGTAACCATAGACCTATCACTAATCCTTAGGCTGACCAAAATCCTAACAATATTAATAATCCAGACCCTAGCCCTAATTCTAGCTCTAATCATATCCCAAACTCTAATGCTAATCCTGACCATTGTACTGACTCTAACACAAACCCTAGGTCTAAACATGACCATAACCCTAAAGCAAATCCTAACACTGGCCCTACAGATATGTTTATACCTAAACCTAAACCTAACCCTAGCCCTAAGACTTACTCTAATTCTCACACTAGCCTCATACTTAGTTCTAAACCTATACATTACAGTAACCCAAACCCTTTCCCTAACCCTTGCCCTATACTTAGTCCTAGTCCTAACCCTATCTCGAAATCAAACCCTAACTCTAAGCCTGAGCCTAACACTAAAAGTAGCCCTAACCCTAAACCTAGCAAAAAAAAAAAAAAAACTGAGCAATAGCCCTAACCCTACACCTTAACTTAAACCAAACCCTAACATTGTAACTATACCTAACTATAGCCTTAATTCGAGTCCTAACCCTAACCTGAAAACTAACCCTGACCCTAACTCATATCCTAAACTCACTCTAGCTCTAAACACTCTCCTAACCTTAAACTGACACATAAAATTTATCCTCTTCCTAATTCGAGTCCTAACACTAACCCTGACCCTGACTCATATTCTAAAACTAACCCTACCTCTAAATATCATCCTAACCTTAAACCTAACTCTAACACTAGACCTACCCCTAACCCTTACCCTAAAACTAACCTCATTGTACCCCTAGTTCTTATTAGCCATTGCCCTAATATTATCCCTAACTCTAAACCAAAATTTAGCCCTAATCCGAGCCTTAAATATAGATTTAACCCTAACCCTAACTCTAGCCCTAACCGTAGATCTAAGTCTTTCTTTTACCTTATTAGTGACCCTAACCCTAATGGTAGCCTTAGACCTATGCCTAATCCTTAGGCTAACCAAAATCCTAACCTTATTAATAGTCCTGAACTTAGCCCTTTTTCTTGCTCTAATCTTATCCCAAACCCAAAGGCTAACCCTGACACTTATCCTGACCCTAACAAAATCCCTAGTTCTTGACCTGACCCTAACACTAGACTAAAACCTAACACTAGCCCTGAACATAAACCTAATCCTAAATCTATTCTTAACTCTAGACCTAGACCTAAACAAAAACCTAGTTCTAGGCCTAACAATAACCCTTATCCTAACACAAACACTAACCCTAGCCCTAGACCTAAACTTAGTCCTAATTTGGGCTGTAACCCTAACTTGAACTCTAACCCAACCACTGACTCTGCCTTTAACAGTAAACCTACTTCTAAATCTGACATAACTGAAAATCTAAACCAAACACTAGATCTTGGCATAACCCTAACCCTAAAACTAGCCATAATTATAACCCTAGCTCTTACATTACCCACAGATTTAACCCTAGGCTTAAACCTAACACAAAACCTAGAGCTAATCCTAGGCCTTAACGTAGCTCTAAGCATAACCCTAACCCTAACCCTAGCCCTAACCCAAACTTAACGATCGCCTTATTCTTGAACCTAGCTCAAAATCTAACCCTTACTATAAACATAAAACAAGAACTATCGCTGAATCTAACCCTAAACCTAGTCCTAATCCTAACATTAACCCTAGCCCTAATACTAGCTCTAAACCCATTACCCTAACCCTAACGCTAACACTAAATGTAACCCTAGCCTTCGCCCTAACCATAATATTAACCCTAAACAGAAAACTAACCCTAGACCTTACCCTAAACCAATATTTGCTATAGCCCTAAGCATAGATCAAACCCTAACCCTTATCATAAACCTGAACATAACCATTGACCTAACCCTAAACTTAAATCTAACCCTGTCCCTAACCCTAAACCTACATCTAACCGTATTTATTACTCTATCCCTAAACCTAAACTTAATTATAACCATTTCCCTAACACCTTAACCTTAAACCTACCATAATCCTATCCCTAAACATAATCTTGAACCTAACCCTTTCTCTAACCATAATCATAGCTCAGAACCAAATTTTACACGAAACATAATATTAACCCTTACCCTCGTTCTAACCCATACCCTAAAACAAACTCAAACCTAATCCTAAAAATAAGTCTACGTATGACCTTAGCTCTAACTGGATCCATTACCCTAATCATATCCCATGCAATAATGCTAACTCTAGGACAAAACTTATCTCAATATCTAATCCTAACCATATCCCTAGCCCTAACCTTAACTCAAACTGTATTCATTATCTTAAACATAACCCTTTCCCTAATGCTAACCCTAGGCCTTAGCCTAAATCTATCACTATACCCAACACTATCAGTTACCCTAAAGCTACCCTGAACCCAAATCTAACCATGTCGTTACCCTAACCATAACCCTAATGTTAATTAGAGCTCTAACCCTAAACTAATACCTAAAAGAAACCCTAACCATGACCCTTACCCTAATATTTCCCCTAACTCTAACCTAACCCTTTCTCTAAACCTAATTAATACATTAAACCTACCCCAAACCTAACCCTAAAACTATCCATAACCATAATTCTAGACCTAACATTAGCCCTAAATTATAATCTTAGCCCTAAGCTGAACACAAACCCTAGGGCATATTAGTCCTAAACAAAGCCTTAATAATAACCCTAACCTTAAAACTAGGCCTAACTTAAAACCAACCCTATTCCTAATTTTAGACTTACCTTAGCCCTATCCCTTACCCTAAAACTAATCCTAACCCTAGCCCTAAAACTAAGTCTAACTCTCTCCCTAGCCCTAGAACTAGTTCTAACCCTATTCCTTATTGGAACCCTAAACCTAGCCCTTACCCTAGGCCTAACCCTAGCCATTTCCTTAGCCCTAGCCCTAGCCCTGGATCTAACCTTAACTCTAAATCTAACCCTAATGCAAAGCCTAAGCCTAAAGCTAACACTAACCCTAACCCTAACCCCAAACCTAAACCTAATGCTACTCCTAAAACTAGCCCTAACTCTTGTCCTAGCCCTAATACAAAACTGAGCCATAGACGTAACCCTAATACTTAAGCAAAATCAAACCCTAACCCTACACCTAGCCCTAACCCTAGCCTTATTCGAGTTTTAAGCAGTACTCTAAAACTAACCCTAATCCTGAATCTGATGCTAACACTAACCCTAGTTTTAAACATCACCCTAAACATAACCCTAAACATAACACTAGACCTAGCCCTAACCCTAACCCTAAAACTAGGCCTAATTGTAACCCTAGTACTCACATTAGCCATAACCCTAACCCTAGTTCAAACTTAACCCAAAACCTAGCCTAATCTGAGCCCTAAACCGAGCTTTAACCCTAACCCTAATCTTACCACTAAACCTAGCATAAAGAATAACCATAACCGTAGCTCTAACCTTAGCTCTACCCTATCCATTACCCTAACCATAATCCTAACCCTAATACTACCCCTAAGCTTAAACCTTACCATATCCCTAATGCTAACCTTATCCATTACCTTAAAACTAACTTGAAACCTAAAACTAGCTATATCATTACCCTAAACCTAATCCTATGCTAATTCGAGCCCTAAATTTAATCCTTAACCAATTCCAAACACTAATCACGACCCTGACCCAAACAATACCCTTAGCTCTAAACCTGACCCTTACCCTAAACCTAACCCTTACACTACATCTAACCTAATTCTAAAACTGTCTTTACTGTAATGCTGGATCTGAAATTAGCCGTAGCCCTAATCGTAGCACTAAACCTAGCCTCAGTCTTAACCCAAACCATTAACTGAGGTTTAACCCTAATTCTAACCCTTGGCATAGCCCTAAACCTAGCTATAACCCCCATCCCTTACCCTAAACCTAACCATATTTTTAAACCTAACCATAACCCTTGCCTTAACCCTAGGCCTAACACTAACACTAAGCCCAGTACTAACCCTAATTTAGTCCTAGCCTAACCCTATACCTAGCTTTAAGACTAACTCTAACTCATGCCCTAGCCATATTCTTAGTTCTATCGTTAGCACTAGCTCAAACTTGGATTTAAACCTAACTCCAAATTTAAACCTAACTCTAAATTTAACCATAACCATAATCCTAACGCAAACTCTAAAATTAGCCTTAACAATAATGCTAATCCTAAAACTTTCCTTATCCCTAGCCCTAGCCATAAAAAAATCCAAGTCATATCCCTAAACTTAACCCTTAACCTAAACCAAAACATAAAGCTACACTTAACTCTAACCCTAACTCTAGAAATAACCCTGACCCTGACACTAATCCTAACACTAATCCTAGTTCTAAAAAAAATCCTAAACTTAAATTAATCCTAACTCTAGATATAGCCTTAACCCTAACTTTAAAACCAACCCTAATCCTAACACTAGTTCATGCATTTGTCATTGTCATAATCCTAGCACTGAACCTAACACAAATCTTACCCCTAATTCTAGTTCTAACCCAAGCTTAAACCCTAATCTTATCCCTATCACTAGCCCTAACCATAACCCTAACCCTAGCACTAACCCTAGCTCTAACCCTATCCCTTACCTTAAGCCAAACCCTAAACCAAATGCTAACAATGGTCCTAACCCTAATCCTTAGCCTAACTTAAAAACTAACAGTACTACTAGTCCTAACCCTAGCCCTCATTCTATTTCTAACTCTTACCCTGATCCTTATTCTGAACCTAACAGTAACACTAGGTCTAAACCTGACCCTAACCCAGAAGCAAACCCCAACAATAGCCCTACCGGTAATGCTATTACTATATCTAACCCTAATACTAAATCTCAACCTAAAACTAATCCTAAATATAGCTGTAATTCTGGTCCTAGAACCAAACAAAATCTTAGCTCTATCCCTAACAATAACCCTTAACATTAACTAAGACTTACCCTACTCCTAGACCTAACACTAGTCCTAATTCTGGCCATTAACCTAACCCTAATCCTATCCAGAACACTGACCCTGACCCTAATATTAACCTATGTCTACACCTGACCCTAATGCAAAACCTAATCTAACACTAGACCTAGCCATAACCCTAATCCTAATACTAGCCCTAAACATAACCCTAGCCCTAACCCTATTTTAACCCTAATCTTAACCCTAACAGTAGTCGTAACTATAACTAAAGTCCTGACCCTAGCCCTAAACCTAACACAAAACCTATCCTTAATCCTAAGCCTAAACTTAGCCCTAAGCATAACCCTAACCCTAACTCTAGTCCTAACACTAACCCTAACACTAACTCTTTCCTTAGACCTAACCCTAGTTAAAAGGCAAACCCTTACCGTAAACATTACCCTAGCCCTATCCTAAACCATAACCCTAACCCCAGGTCTTATCCTAAACTTAATCATAGCTCAAACGTGAGTTCTAAGCTTGCAATTACCCTAACCCTAACCCTAACCCTAATTATAACACTATCCCTAACACTAAAACTAACCCTGAACATAAACATATACCAAGACCTTTCCATAAACCTAAACCTAACCCTAGCAGAAACAATAAGCCTTACACCAATCCTAATCCTAAAACGAGCCATAATCTATACTCTAACCCTAACCCTAAATCTAACATTATCCATTACCCTAAACCTAACCCTAACTGTAATTAAAACTCTAGCCATAACCCAAAACCTAAACCAAAATCTAACCATCAACATATCCTAGACTAAACATAAAACTAACCCTCGCACTAGCCCTAACCCTAGCTCAAACACTAACACTTACCCTAACCTAACCCTAACCCTAGCCCTAAACTTAACAATTATTGTAAACCAAACCCTAGCCCTATTCCTATATCTAACTCTAATACTAGACTTAATCTAAATATTAACCTAGCCATAACCCTAGCTCCAAATCTATTCACTATACTAAATATAATCCTAACCTAATGCTAACCTTAACCCTATTACTAAATCTAAAGCATTCATTAGCCTAAACCTTAACTAAAACCAAAACCTAACCCTATCCATTACCTTAACCCTAAGCCTAAACTTAACACTAATTCAAGCCCTAACGCTAAACTTTGACTTTAACCAAAAGCTAACCCTAACCTTAACCCTAATAAAATCCCTAACTGTAAATCTGACCCTTACACTAAACATAGTATTTGCCCTATTTATAGCCCTGAACCTAAAAGAAACCCTAGCCATAAACCTAGCCTTAATCATAACTTAAACACAAACCCTACCACTAATCCTAATTCTAACCCTCACTCTAGCCCTAAAGCTAGCTATAACCCCACCCATTCCCCTAAACTTAATCCCAAAACCAATTCTAATCCTAAACCTAGCCCTACTCCTAGGCCTAACCCTAACACTAACAATAGCCATAATCCTAGCCCTAATTTATCTTTATCCCTTACCCTAACCCTAAGCCAGTTCCTAAATCTAAATCGAACTCTCGTCATAGCCGTTTCCCTAGTTCTGACCCTATCCTTTACTGTAACACTAACCCTAGCCCTAACCCTAACCCTGGATCTAACACTAACTCTAAATCTAACCCTAACTCTAAAACTAAACCTCACCCTAACAATAACCCTAACCCTAACACTAATTAAAAAACTAGTACCAACCCTAGTCGTAGCCCTAAAACAATACTGAGCCATAGCCCTAACCCTAATCCGCACCCATAGAAGTCAAGATAAAGTGAAATCCTAAAACACAAACTGTTCCTGACAGTGAAACTTGAACTGAGAAGGTCCAATCTGGGGAACATGCTATGCTAGGAAAAAGATGAATTCTGACCAGTATTAAAGAAAATTGAGCAAAACTAACTCTATCCTGAACATTACTTCTAAACCTAGCCCTAACCTTAATCCTAAAACTAAGCCTTTCCTGTTCATAGAGGTTTATCATAAAAGTCTCAAATGTGGGGTGCCTAGTAGGGAAAGGTAACAGATGAATTCTGTCCAGTATCAAATAAAATCTGACAAATAATTTGGGAAGTGTTTCAGTACATGCCTATTTCCCCTGTTTTCTCCTGAAGTGCTCTTGGATAAATTGATTTTTGATGCTTCAGCTTATGGTACTTCCACAAGAAACAAACCACAGCATGCACACAGTGAAGTTTCATGAAGCTCGCACCAACCTTGTTTGATTTCAAGCTCCATTTGCATTCACACATATAGGCCATAATGTAGTGAAAACTAAAAATTCAAACTGTTCCTGACACTGAACCATTGAACCTTGAAGGCCCAAACTTGGGGACTAAACTAAGGTTGGTCAAAGATGAATCCTGTACAGTATCAAAATAATCTGACCAAAAAAATTTGAAGCTCTTGTAGTACATGTGTATTGTGCTTGCTCCTAAAGCACTCAGAGATAAAGCTGTTTCTTTCTACTTCCACTTAGGGATACTTCACAGGAAACAAACCAGAGAATGATTACTGAGAAATGATTGAGTGTGTGAAGTTTCCAGCAGCTAGCACAAACCCTGTTTAATTTTCAGCTTCATTTCCATTTACCCCTACATAGGAAAAATTAGAGAAACATGAAAATTGAAACTGTTCCTGAGAGAAAACCCTTTTACATAGGAGGCCCAAACATTTGGGGTATAATAAAAATAAGAAAATGGTGAATCTGCCCAGTATCATATAAATTAAAAAAAATAACTCTAAGCCAAACACTAGATCTAAACCTAGTCCTAACATTAAGTGTAACCCTAAACCTAATCTGTTTAGAGAGCCTTTGATCATAGAAGTTTCAAAATTGGGAAGTCTAGTGGGGCAAGCTTAGAGATGAATCATGGGCAGTAAATGAAATCTGACAAAATATTTGGGGGAGCTATTTCAGTACATGAATATTTCCCTGTTTTCTACAAAAGTGTTCTCAGATAAATTTGTATTGCATGCTTCAGGTTATTACTAATTTCACAAGGAACAAACCAGAGAGTGCCCACAGAAAACTGATTAAGTGTGTGAAGTTTCAAGCAGTTAGCACCAACCTTGTTTGATTTCCAGATCCATGTCCATTTACCCATTTAGGTCAAAATGAAGTGAATCCATTAAATACAAATTGTTCCTGTCAGCAAAAAAGTGAACTGAGAAGGCAAAAACCTGGGAAACATAGTAAGGCTATGTAAAAATGTATCTTGAGCAGTATCAAAAAAAAAATTGAAAAAGACAAACTCGAACCCTAACATTAGACCTAACTCTAACCATAAGGCTAACCCTAAACTGTTTAGAGAACCTTTGATCATAGAAGTCTCAAAGTTGAGGAGCCTAGTGGGACAAGCTAACAGATGAATCCTTCCCAGAATCAAAAAAATCTGACCAAATGATTGGGAGTTAAGTACATGCATATTTTCTTGTTGTCTCCTAAAATGCTCTCACATAATGTTGTTTTTGCATGCTTAGCTTCTTCTTTGAGATACATTCAAAAGGATAAAACGAGAGTGTCCTCACAGAGAACTTATTGAGTGTGCGAAGTTTCAAGCAGCAAGCAAAAGCCCTGTTTGATTTCCAGCTCCATTTCCATTTACCCATATAGGTCAAAATGAAGTCCCATCTTAAAATAAAAACTGAAATACTGACAGAAAACTAGTGAACCTAGAAGGCCCAAAACAGGAGAACATAGTAAGGCTAGGTAAAAGATAAATCCTGCCTTATGTCAAATAAATTTGAACAAAACTACTATAAACCTAACACTAGATCTATCTTTAATCCTAACCCTAGAGCTCATCCTAGCCTGTTTAGAGAACCTTTGATCATAGAAGTCCCAAATTTGCCTTGTGAAGCAAGCTAACAGATGAATCCTGGACAGTATCAAAGAAATCTGTGCAAATAATTGTGTGAAGTGTTTCAGTACATGTATATTTCCTTGATTTCTCTAAAAGTGCCCTGGGATAAAGTTGCTTTGCATGCTTCAGTTGAGGACAACATTCACAAGGAACAAACCAGAGAGTGCCCACAGAGAACTGATTGAGTGTGTGCAGTTTCAAGCAGCTAGCACTACCCTGTTTGATTTCGTGCTCCACTTCTCTTCAACAAAATAGTTCAAAATAAGGTGAAACCATAAAATACAAACTGTTGCTGACAGCAAACCAATGAAACGAGAAGACCCAAACCAGGGAACATTGTGAGGCTATGTAAAAGATGAATCCTGTCAAGGATCAAAGATACATGAATAAAACTAACTCTAACCCTAACACTAGGTTTAAACCTAGCCCTTACCCTAATCATAAACCTAACCATAATCTGTTTAGAGAACCTTTTATCATAGAAGTCTTAAATTAAGGGAGCCTAGTGGGGAAGGTAACAAATGAATCTTGTGCAGTTTCAAAGAAATCTGACCAAATAATTTGGGGAGGTAGTTCAGTACATGTATATTTCCCTGTTGTCTTCTACAGTACTTTCAGATAAAGACGTTTTTGCCTGATTCAGCCTTGGAAAACATTCACAAGGAAGAAATCAGAGAGTGCCCACATAAAACTGATTGAGTGTGTGGAGTTTTAAGCAGCGAGCACCAACCCTGCTTGATTTCAAGTTCCATTTCCACTTACACGTATAGGTAAAAATGAAGAAAACCTTAAAATAAAAACTGTTCCTGAAAGCAAACCATTGAAGGGATAAGGCCTAAACCTGGGGAAAATAGTAAGGCTAGGTAAAAGACGAATTATGCAAAGTATCAAATGAATTTGAACTAAATTCAGTCTAACTCTAACACTAGCTCTAACCCAACCCTAACCTAATTCTAACCTGTATAAAGTACCTATGATGATAGAAGTCCCAAACTTGGGGAGCCTAGCAGCACAACTTAACAGATGAATCTTGTGTAGTTTCAAAGAAATTTGATGAAAAATTGAGGGAGTACATTCATATTTTCCTGTTTTTTTTTTTTCTTAAAGGGCACATGAATTGTTTCCCCTGCTTCATCTTAGGGTTCTTTCACAAAGAAAAACCAAAGAGTGCCCACAGAGCGCTGATTGAGTGTATGAAGTTTCATGCAGCTAGCACCAACCCTGTTTGATTTCCAGCTCCATTGCCATTCACACCTATAGGCCATTATGAAGTGAAACCTAAAAATTAAAACTGTTCCTGACACTGAACTATTGACCCTTGAAGGCCCAAACTTGGGGAGCCTAGTAAGGCTAAGTCAAGGGTGAATCCTGTACAGTATGAAAATAATCCAACAAAAAATTGAAGCTCTTTCAGTACATGGGTATTCTGCTTGCTCCAAAAGCACTCAGAGATAAAGCTGTTTCTTTCTACTTCATCTTAGGGCTATTTCCACGGTAAACACCAGATTATGCTCATTGAAAATTGATGGAGTGTGTGAAAGTTTCAAGAAACTAGCCCAAACCGTGTTTGATTTCCAGATTTATTTCCATTCACCCCTATAGGGAAAAAAGAAGAGAAACATAAAAATTTAAACTCTTCCTGAAAGCAAACCCTGTATATAGGAGGCCCAAACTTTTGTAGTATAGTAAAAATAGGAAAAAGATGAATCCTCCCCAGTATCCAAAAATTAAAAAAAAAAAACTAACTCTAACTCTAACACTATTTTTAACACTTTCCTAACTCTAACCTAACCCTAAGCCTAACCTGTTAAAAGAACCTTTGATCATAAAACTTTTAAACTTGGGGAGACTAGTTGGGAAAGCTACACATGAATCCTGCACAGTATCAATGAATTCTGACCAAATATTGGGGGTGGCATTTCAGTACATGCATATTGCCCTGTTTACTCCTAATGTGATCTTTGATAAGGTTGTTTTCCATGCTTCAGCTTATGGCCACTTTTACAAGGAACAAACCAGAGAGTGCCCACAGACAACTGATTAAGTATGTGAAGTTTCAACAAGCTAGCACCAACCCTCTGATTTCCAACTCCATTTGCATTTATCCATATAGGTCAAAATGAAGTGAGACATTAAAAACAAACTATTCCCAACAGTGAACCATTGAACTGAGAAGACCCAAAACTGGGGCACATAGTAAGGCTAGGTAAAAGATAAATCTTCCCAGTATCAATGAAATTTGAACAACAACAACAAAAAACCCTCTAAACCTAAACTAGCTCTAAAGCTAGCCCTAACTGTAACACTAACCCTTACCTGTTTAGAGAACCATTGATCCTAGAAGTGCCAACCTTGGGGAGCCTAGTGGAGCAAGCTAAAAGATGAATACTGCACAGTATCAAAGAAATCTGATAAAATTGTTGAGAGATTTATTTCAGTACATATATGTTTCTCTGTTTTCTCTTTAAGGGCTCTCAGATACAGTTGCTTCTGTATGCTTTATCTTTGGCCTACCTTCAAAAGAAAGAAACCAGAGAGTGCCCACTGAGAACCGATTGTGTGAAGTTTCAATCACCTCCTGCCAACCCTGTTTGATTTAGAGCTCAATTTGCATTCACATCAATAAGCCATGATGAAGGGAAACCTTAAAATACAAACTGTTCCTGACAGTGAACCACTGAACTGACAAGGCCCAATCCTGTGGAGCACAGTAAGGCTAAGCAAATGATGAGTCCTACCCAGTATTATAGAAATTTGAAAAAAAAAAAAGCGCCCCATGTGTGCTCTTGGCACAGGTGGAAGGCTCAGCTGCATGGTTTCTCTGGGCACAGACAGCAGTCTCAGATGCACGGGGGCTCTCTGTGCAGATGAACACAGAACAGAAAGGGTTTGCTTTGGGTCACCAGACTGAGCTCTGGACACAGGACAAGGTCACTCCAGATCCACCCACCTCACCAAACACCATATATGGGTAATATATTGAATCCATCTTGCAAAACCTTACTCACCATCTATTGGTGGGGGTTACTACCAGCTTGATTCTGCAGCTTTATGGTACCTGGTTTCCAACTCCCCTACCTCCAGCTGTGATAACTCAAGATTTTTCTCACAAGATTTTGGGGGGGTGTAGCTATCAATACGAGACAGCAATTGTACAGGCACCTGGTTTCTTATTCAGAGACTAAGAGTAGGGAGGCTGCAGATAGAAGCTCAAGCCCTCACACCCTAACTACCTCCACCACCCTCAGCACAGAGACTCAAGGTAGGAATCGACAACTCCACCTAGTGCAAGAAAAGAAAACAGAGTTCTGAGAGACTTTTTTCTTTTTGTTTCTTTTTCATTATTTCTCTTCTCATCCATCCTCCCCTACCCTTCCCCCTCTGATCCTCACAACCACAACATATGTGAAACCAAGAACTTTCCATGAAATTGGACTTTAAGAATTCAATCACTAGAATTGTATAATATAGAGGAATTGCATAGGCCCCAACTCATCACCCCTTTATTTGGTCTCATTTTTTCTCTCTCTCTTTCTTTTTTCCTTGTTATTTTTTCTTCTTTTTTCTTTCACCATCTATCCCACTTTAAGCCTCTAACTTTTACTATTTTTATGTAGGGTAATTTTATGAATACAGATAAGGATTTTAAATTCATACCTTCATCCATAAATTTTCCCTGTATATTCATTAGAGTTCTCCTCAAAACTTGCTAAGTTAGAATCATCACATACCCTCACTCCTTTACCCCTTAACTTAGCGTCCTACAACTGACCTTCAGTTCTCTATACACCACCGAAAATGGTATGCCTTTTATGAAACTAATGACTATATTCTAAATAATTATTGAAGCCAATATCTGTAGACACAGAGTCTAAATATAAATGTATTTATAATGGTTAGGTTTAGGCTTCAGGTTACGGTTAGATTTAGAGTTAGGATTTGATCAATGATTAGGGCTAGGGCTAAGGATAGGGCAAGGGTTAGGACTAGGGTTTGGGTTAGGTTTAGGATTATGGTAAGGGTTAGAGTTAGAACTAGTGATAGGGCTAGTATGAGAGTTATAGATTTAGGGCAAGGGTTAGGTTTAGGGTTAGAAATAGGACTAAATTAGGGCTAGTGTTAGGGTTAGGTTTAGACTTTGGGTTAGGGTTAGAGTTAGGATTACATTCAGGGTAAGGTATTGGTCAATAACTAGGTTGAGTACTAGGGATAGGGTTAGTATTAGGGTTACGTCTAGAATTAGTTTTATTGTTTTGATTAAAGCTATGTTTAGGGCTGGGATGAGGGCTAATGTTTGTGTTAGGGCTAGGGCTAATGTCAGGTCTAGGGTTACAGTTGCGGATAGTGTTAGGTTTATGGCTTGGTCCAATGTAGGGTTTAGGTTTATTCTAAGGGTAAGTCTTAGAGCTAGGGTTATTATTAGGGTGAAGATTAAGGTGAAGGTTTGGGTTAGGTTAGGGTTTAGGTTTAGGGCTTGAATTATCACTAGGTTTAGCATAAAGGTAATGAAAGGGTTACGTTAGGGTTTAGGTGTGGTTGAGTGTAATGGATAGGGTTAGGGTTAGGCCTAGTATTAGCATAAGGGTTGAGTTATCATTAGGGTAATGGATAGGGTTAGACATAAGATTAGAGGTAGGGTTATGTATAGCATTAGGGCTTTTGTTTTGGTTAGTGTTAGGTTTACATTTAGGGTTAAAAAGCTATGTTTAGCATCTGGGGATGTGGCTCCAGAAGTAGCGTGCTCGCCTGGCATGCACAGGTCGTTGGGTTCAATCCTCAGCACCACTTACCAATAAAATAAAGATGTTATTTCCACCAAAAACTAAAAAAATAAATATAAAAATAAACTATGCTTAGGACTTGGATTAAGACTGGGTCTTGTGTTAGGTTTGGGACAGGGTTAAGGCTATGGCTAATGTATGAATTAGTGTTATGATTAGAGCTAGTGATAGGGCCAGGTTTAGGGCTAGGTCTAGCGTTAGTTTAAGTTTACGGTAACGATAATGTTTAGAGCTAGGTTTAATGTTGGGGTCAGAGTCAGGGTCGGGATTAGTTTTCAGGTTAGGACTAGGACTAGAATTAGAGATAGGATTAGGGCTAGGTGTAGGGTTAGGGTTTGGTTTAGGTTAAGTGTTAGGCTTAGTGTTATGATTTGGTTTTGTTTTAGGGCAACTGGTAGAGTTAGGGCTAGTTTTAGGATTAATGTTAGGATTAGGGCTTGTGTTAATGTGATGTTTAGGCTTAGTTTAAAAGTTAGATTTAGAGTTAGGTTTAAATCTAGGCTTTGAGCTAGGGGTAACGATAGGTCTAGGATTAGGTCTAAGTTTAGCACTAGGTTTAAGGTGATGGTAAGGGATAAGTTTAGAACTAGGTATAAGGCTAGGGCAAGACATTGAGTTAGTTTTAGGGCTAGGCTTAGGGTTGGGTTAGTGATAGGGCTAAATAATGGCTGAGATTAAAACTAGGATTAGTGTGAGGTTTAGGCCTAGGTTTAGGGGTAGGGTTAGTGATAGTGTTAGGGTTAGGGTTAGGTTTAGGTTAAGGGATGGGATTATATCTACTTTTAGGACTAGGATGGAACAGACACTTCCAGAGCAGGACATACAATCAATCAACAAGTACATGAAAAAATGCTCACCATATCTCTCTTTTTTTCTTTTTTTTAATTTTTTTTTTATCTTTCATACATTTGATTCAAGTGAGTAATGCATTTCCATTTTTACCCCAAATACAAATTGCAGAATCGCATCAGTTACACATTCACAATGTTTACATAATGCCATATTAGTGACTGTTGTATTCTGCTGACTTTCCTATCCCCCCTACCCTCCCCTCCCATCTTCCCTCTTGACCTCATCTGTTGTTGTTCCTTTCTCTCCCTTCCCACCCCCTTCCCCTCACAACCTCGTATATGTGATTTCGTATAACGATGAGGGTTTCTTTCCGTTTCCTTGCAATTTCCCTTCTCTCTCCCTTTCCCTGCCATCACTTGTCTCAGTTTAATGTTAATCTTTTCCTCATGCTCTTTCCCCCTGTTCAGTTCTTAGTTGCTCTCCTTAAATCAAAGAAGACATTTGGCATTTGTTTTTTAAGGATTGGCTAGCTTCACTTAGCATAATCTGCTCTAATGGCATCCATTTCCCTGCAAATTCCATGATTTTGTCATTTTTAGTGCTGCCTAATACTCCATTGTGTATAGATGCCACATTTTTTTTATCCATTCATCTATTGAAGGCCATCTAGGTTGGTTCCACAGTCTGGCTATTGTGAATTGTGCTGCTATGATCATTGATGTGGCAGTATCCCTATAGTATGCTCTTTTAAGGTCCTCAGGGAATAGTCCGAGGAGGGCGATAGCTGGGTCAAATGGTGGTTCCATTCCCAGCTTTCCCTGGAATCTCCATACTGCTTTCCATATTGGCCGCACCATTTTGCAGTCCCACCAGCAGTGTACAAGTGTACCCTTTTCCCCACATCTTCGCCAGCACTTATTGTTGTTTGACTTCCTAATGGCTGCCAATCTTACTGGAGTGAGATGGTATCTTAGGGTGGTTTTGATTTGCATTTCTCTGACAGCTAGAGATGGTGAGCATTTTTTCATGTACTTATTAATTGATTGTACATGAAAAACTGCTCACCATTTCTAACAGTCAGAGAAATGCAAATCAAAACCACCACCGTAAGATACCATCTCACTCCATTAAGATTGGCAGCCATTTTGAAGTCAAACAAAATAAGTGCTGGTGAGGATGTGGGGAAAAGGGTACACTTGTTCATTGTTGGTGGGACTGCAAATTGGTGCAGCCAATTTGGAAAGCAGTATGGAGATTCTTGGGAAAACTGGGAAGGGAACCACCATTTGACCCAGCTATCGCCCTTCTCGGACTATTTCCTGAGGACCTTAAAAGAGTGTACTATAGGGATACTGCCACATCAATGATCATAGCAGCACAATTCACAATAGCTAGACTGTGGAACCAACCTATATGCCCTTCAATAGATGAATGGATAAAAATAATGTGTCATTTGTACACAATGGAGTATTAGGCAGCACTAAAAATGACAAAATCATGGAATTTGCAGGGAAATGGATGGCACTAGAGCAGATTTTGCTAAGTGAAGCTAGCCAATCCTTAAAAAAATGCCAAATGTCTTCTTTGATATAAGGAGAGCAAGTAAGAACAGAGCAGGCGAGAAGAGCATGAGGAAAAGATTAACATTAAACAGAGACGAGTGGTGGGAGGGAAAGGGAGAGAGAAAGAAAATTGTATGGAAATGGAAGGAGATCCTTAATGTTACACAAAATTACATATAAGAGGTTGTGAGGGGAAAGGGGGGGAAAACAATTGAGAGAGTTGAACAACAGAAGATGAGGTAGAGAGGGAAGATGGGAGGGGAGAGGAGGGGGGATAGTAGGGGATAGGAAAGGTAGCAGAATACAACAGTCACTAATATGGCATTATGTAAAAATGTGAATGTGTAATTGATATGATTCTGCAATTTGTATTTGGGGTAAAAATGGGAGTTCATTACCCACTTGAATTAAATTTATGAAAGATGATAAGTCATGAGCTTTGTAATGTTTTCAACAACCAATAAAAATAAATAAATGAAAAATAATAATCTAACTGTGATACTAGTCTTACCCTAGCCCTCATTCTACCTCTAAACCTGACCCTGACCCTCATCCTACCCTAACAATAACCCTAGGTCTAAACCTGACCCTAACACTAAACCAAACCCTAATACTAGCACTACTGGAACCCTATACATATTCCTAAGCCTAACACTAGATCTAGACCCAAAGCTAATCATAAATATAGCTATAACTCTAGCACTAGACATAAACAAAAACCTAGCAGTACACCTAACAATAACCCTTAATCTAAACCAAACACTAACCCTACCCCTAGATCTAAACCTCATTCTAATTCTGGCTCTAATCCTAACTCTAACCTTATCCCAAAACTGACCCTAATTCTAGCACTGAACCTAGCTTTAAACATGACACTAACTCAAAACCTAGACCTAACACTAGTCCTAGCCATAATCCTAACCCTAAAACTAGCCCTAAACATAACCCTAGCTGTTACATTGCGCGTAGTCTGAACCCTAGCCCTAGCCCTGAACCTAACACAAAACCTAGCCCTAATCCTAGGCCTAAACTAAGCTCTAAGCATAACACTTAGCCTAACCGAGTCCTAAACCTTACCCAAATCTAAGCTTTGCCTTAGACATAACCCTAGCTCAAACACTAACCTTTACACTAAACATAACACTACCTATATCCTAAACCCTATCTCTAACCCTAGTCCGAATCTTTACGTTAAACCTAGCCTGAACTTTAGCTCTAACCGTATCCATTAGCCTAACCCTAACTCTAACCCTAATTAAACCCCATCCCTAACACTAAACCTAATTCTAAACTTAAATGTAAACCTATACCTAAATCTAAACCTAACCATTGCTCTAGACATAACACTAGCTCAAACACTAACCCTTACCCTAAAGTAACTATAACCCTAACCCTAAACTTAACACTTACCCTAACCATAAAAGTTACTCTAAATCACAGCCTAAACCTATCCCTTAACCTAGCCCTAATCCTAGAGTTAATACGAACCATAAATTAGCCCTAACTATATCTCTAATCCTATCCATTACACTAAACATAACACTAAACCTAATGGTAACCCTAACCCGATTTCTAAACCTAACTCATTCATTACCCTAAAACTTAACTGAAACCTAAACTAAACTCTATCCATTACCCTAATCCTAAACCTAACCCTATTGCTAATTCGAGCCTTAACCCTAAACTTTAGTTAAACCACATGCTAACCCTGACCCTGACCATGACCCTAATAATAACCCTAGCCCTAAAGCTGACCTTTAACATAAACCTAACTCTTACACTAGACCTAGCAATAACCTAACCCTAAAACTATTTTTAACATTAACCCTAAATTTGATATTAGCCCTAGACCTGGTCCTAGCCATAACCCTAACAGAAACCCTAGCTCGTTACCTAGCCCTAAACCAAGCATTAATCCTAAACTGAACCATAACCCTAGGCCCAAATCTAACCCAACCCCTTAGTCTAACCCTTAAACTAACTCTAGCCTTAATACTAGAGCTAACGTAGCCCTAACACTAACACTAAATCTAGCCCTATTTCTATTCCTAATTTAACTCTAACCCTAACCTTATTTATAACCCTAATCCTAGCCCTAATTTAGCCCTAACTCTAACACTAACCCTAGCCCTAATCCTATCCCAATTTATCCCTAAACGTACCCCTAACCCTAGCCTTAATCCTAGCCCTAATTTAGCCTGATCCCTAACACTAACCCTAAGACTACTACTATGACTAACTCTAATTCTCTCGTTAGCCATATTCTTAGTTCTAACGATATTTGTTACCATAACCCTAAACTTCAGTGTAACCCTACCCTAGCACTAGCCCTAGTACTAGCCCTAACCCTAGATCTAACCCTAACTCTAAATCTAAACCTAATCCTGAGTATAAACCTCAATTTAACACTAGCCCTAATCCTGATGCTAATTCATAAACTAGCCGTAACCGTAGCCCTAGCCGTAAAATAAAACCAACCTATATCCCTAACCCTTAACCTAAAAAAAACCATAAGTGTACAACTAGTACTAACTTTAGCCCTAATTCGAGTTCTAACCCTAACCCTATTACTAACCCTGACTCTGACACTAACCCTAAAAATAACCCTTGCTCTAAGCATCACCCTAACCTTAAACCTAACCATAACACTAGATCTAGCCCTAACCCTAACCTTAAAACTAGCACTAATTCCAACACTAGTTCAAACATTACCATAGCCCTAATCTTACTCCTAACCAAACCCTAAACAAAGTCTAACCTGAGCCTTAACCGCAGCTTTAAACGTAACCCTAAACCTAACCCTAACACAGAACACAGCACTGAACTTTACCCTGATACTAGACAGAATTATAAACATAACCCTAGCCCTATCACTAGTTCTAACATTATCCATTACCCTAACCATAACCATAATTCTAATGGTAACCCTAAGGCCTAACCCTAAATTTATCTCTAACCCAAACCTATTTCATTAACCTAAACCTAACCTGAACCCTAAACCTAACACAATCATTACCCTAACTCTAAGCCTAATGCTAATTCAAGCCCTAACCCTAAACCTTGACCCAACCCAAACCCTAACTCTGCCCCTTCTCATGATAATATACCTAGCTCTAACCCTGACCCTACCCCTAAACCTAATCCTTATACTAGACATAGCCATAAACCTAACCCTAAAACTATCCCTAACCATAATCCTAGACCTGACATTTGCCCTAGTTGCAATTCTATCCCTAAACTTAACACAAAACAAACCCATAACCCTAGCCCTAGCCCTAATCCTATTCATAACTGTAGCCCTAAATTTAGCTCTAACCATATCATTTACCCTAAATATCACCCTAATTATAATGCTAACCATAGGCCTAAATCTAACCCTATCCCTAATGGTAACCATATCCATATGCTAAATCTAACCTGAACCCTAAACCAAACCCTATCATTACCTTATCCCAAACCCTAATGCTAATTCGAGCCCTAAACCTAAACCCTCACCTAAACAAAACCTTAAACCTTACCGTGACCCTAATAATACCCCTAGCTTTAAATTTGACCACTACCCAAAACCTAACACTTACACTAAACATAGCCATAAACCTAACACTAAAATGATCCCTAACTGTAACCCTAGACCTGACATTGGCCCCAATACTAATCGTAGCCCTATTCCTAACACAAACCCTAGACCTCATCCTAGCCCTAAACCTTGCCTTAATCATAATTCTATTGAACCCCTAGTTTTAACCCTAATTCTAACCTTCAACCAAGCCCTATCACTAGCACTAACCCCATCGTTTACACAAAACCTTACCCTAAGCTTAAAAATAACCCTAGGCCTAAGCATAACCATAAACTTAGCACTATTTCTAGCCCTAATTAAGCCCTATACCTAACCAAACACTAAGCTTAGCCGTAAGACTAACTCTCACTCTCACCCTAGCCCTATTCCTAGTTCTAACCCTATCACTTACCTAATTTAAGCCATAAACCAAGACCTAACAGTAGCCCTATCCTTAGCCCTAGACCTAACCCTAGACTTAATTCTAAATCTAAATCTAACTTTAACACTAAGCCTAAACCTAAATCTAACACTAGCCCTAAACCTAATGCTAAGCCAAAAACTAGCCCTAACCATAGCCCTAGCCCTGAAACAAAACTGAGTCATAGCCCTAACTTTAAACCTTAACCTAAACAAAAACCTAACCCTTGACGTAGCCCTAATCCTAGCCCTAATTCGAGTCCAAACCCTAAACCTCAAACTATTCTGATCTTGAATTTGACCCTAATGCTAACCCTAGGCTTAACCCTACTTCTACCACAATTCCTAAACCTATTCATTGGCTTAATTCTAACCTGAACCCTATTTTTAAGCCTATTCATTACCCTAACCCTAACTCTAAACCTAATGCTTATTCGAGCCGTAAACCTAAACCTTAACCTAAACCAAACTTTAAGCCAAACACTAACCCTAATAATACACATAGCTGTAAACTTGACCATTACCATAAATCTAACCCTTACACTAGACCTAAGATAAACATAAACCAAAATCTATCCCTAATTGTAACCCTAGACCTGACATTAGTCCTAGCCCTAGTCCTAGCCCTAACCCTAACACAAACACAATCTCTCATCCTTGCCCAAAATCTTGCCTTAATCAAACCCTAAACCTAATTCTAATCCTTTCCCTAGTCCTGAACCTAGTTATAACCCTATTGCTTACCCTAAACCTAACAAAAAACCTTAACCCTAACACTAAACCTAGCCCTAACATTAACCCTAGGACTAACCTTAACACTAAACCTAGCCCTAATCCTAAACCTAACCCTAACCCTAGCTTTAATAGTAACTATACCTCTCGCCCAAGCCCTAGCCCTAAATCTAACCCTTTTACTTACCATAAACTTATTTCTAGCCATAGTCTAGAATAATCCCAGCCCTAACCATACACCTTGCCCTAACCTTAGATCTAAGCCTAACTCAAAACATAACACTAATTCTGCACCTAAACCTACCTCTAATACTAGATTAACTCTAATGCTAATCCTAAAACTAGCCCTAACCATAGGTTTAGCCCTAAAACAAAACTAAGCCATAACACTAACCCTAAACTTTTACCTAAACAAAACATAACCTTATATACAGCTCTAAGCCTAGCCCTAATTTGAGTCTTAATCTTAACCATAAAACTACCCTGAAATCTGTCTCTATAATTAACACTAACTCTACCTCTAAACATTACCCTAAACCTAAACCTTATCCTAACACTAGACATGGCCCTAACCCTAATTCTAAAACTAGTTCTAATCAAAACCCTAGATCAAACATTAGCCATAACCTTATACCTAATGCTAACCAAAACCTAGCCCAAATCTGATATGAAACCCTAGCTTTCATCCTAACCCTAACCCTAACACTAGCCCTAACACTAACCCGAACCCTAGCTCTAATCCTAGCTCTAAATTTATACTTTACCCTAGCCAAACCCCAACCATACTGCTAATTCTAGTCCTAAAACTAATCCTTAGTCTAACCCAAACCCTAAATCTATTACTAGTCCTAACCCTAGCCCTGATTCTTGTTACAACCAGAACTCAAATTCAAACCCTAACCCTGACCCTTATTCTGAGCCTGAACATAAACGAAACCCTAACACTAGCCCTACCCATGACCCTATATCTAAACCTATGCCTAACACTAGCCCTAGATTAAACCTAATCCTAAGTCTAGCGATATCTTTAACCAAGACCTAAACAAAAAACTAGTCCTAGCTCTAATGATACACTTAACCTAAGCCAAACACTAACCTTACCTCTACACCTAACCGATTCTAATAATGGCTCTTGCCCTAAACCTAACCCTAATGCAAACACAGACCCTGACACTAACACTAACCCTAGTTATAAAACTGACCCTAACCGAAACCTAAACCTATCACTAGACCTACCCATGATTGTAAAAATAACCCTTACATTATCATAGCACTAAACTAGTTCTAAACCTAACACAAAATATAGCCCTAATCCTAGGCCTATCTGTAGCCCAAAGCATAACCCTATCCATAGCCTAACTTTATCCCTTACCCTAAGCCTAACCCTCACACTAACCCTAACCTTCGCCTTAGACCTAACCCTAGATAAAACCCAAAACCGAACCAAAAATATAACCCTAACCCTATCCCTAAACCTAATCCTAATCCTATCCCTAATCATAATGTTAAAACTAGCCCTAATACTCTCTCTAAAATTATCCATTACCCTAAATCGAACCTTAACCCTAATGGTTAACATAGCTCTAATTCTAATTGTAAACCTAATCCTAGACCTAACCCTAAACCTAACCCTCATCATAGCCTTAACCCTAGAGAAAACTCTAACCTTTACTCTAACACTAACCCTAGCCCAATCCCTAACACTAACCCTAAACCTAAAACTACCCATAACCCTAACCTGACGTCTAACCCTATCCATTACCCTAACTCAAATGATAATCTTAGTCCTAACCTTAAAACTAACCCTAAACCTAAAACTTCCCCTACCCCTAACCCGATATCTAACCCTATACATTAATGTAACTCTAAAGAGAACCTTAGCCCTAACCCTAACACTAACCCTAACCTTAACTTTAAATGTAATCCTAGTCATAATCCTAAACCTAATACTCACCCTAGCACTCACCCTAGCTAAAACCTTATGTATACCCTAAACATAACCCAAACCCTAACCCTAACCTAGCCCTAACCCTAACCCTAACTCTAGCCCTAATCCTATCCAAAACCCTAGCTCTAACCCTAGCTCTAATGCTATTCATTACCCTAACAATAACCCTCACCAAAGTGCTAACCCTAGGCCTAACCCTAACCCTAACCCTAACCCTACAAATTACCCTAATCTTAACCTGAATCCTAAACCTAAATCTATCCGTAAACCTAACCCTAATTCTAACCCTAATCCTATTTTGATCCCTAACCCTAATAATTAACATAAACCCGAAAACTGACCCTGACCCAAAAATTACACCTTACTTTTAACCTGGGCCTTACGCTAAACCTAACATTAGACCTAGACATAAACCTACCCCTTTAACTATCCCTAGCTGTTACCCTAATCCTGACATTATCTCTATCCCTAAAATTTACCCTAACCCTAACACAAACCGTAGCCCTCATCCTAACCCCGAATCAAGCCTTAATTCTAACAAAAAACTAACCCTACACCTAAACCTAATACTAACCATCAACCTAGCAATAAACCTAGCTATAACCCCATCCCTTCCCCAAACCTAACACTAAACGTAATCTTAAACACAGCTCTAACAATAGACCTAACCCTAACACCAATCCTAGACATATTCCTAGCCCAATTTAGCCCTAAACTTAACCCTAACACTAGCCTTAAGACTAACCATAACTATCGTCCTAGCTCTATTCCTAGTTCTAAACCTATCCCTTACCTTAACCCAAACACTAGATCTAATCTTAGCCATAACCCTAGCCATAGCCCTAACCCTAGAATTAACCATAACTCTAAATGTACCCCTAAGCCTAACTCTTCTTATCACTAGCAATAACACTAACATTAATTGTAAAACTACCCTTAACTTTAGCCTTAGCCCTAAAATATAATGAGCCATAGCACTAACCGTAAATTTTAACCTAAACCAAATCCTAACCTTACATCTAGCCCTAAGCCTACCACTAATTCGAGTCCTATCCCCAACCCTAAAACTATCCTTGACCCTGACTCTTAACCCAACACTAACACTAGCTACAAACATCACCCTGAACTTAAATCTAACCATAAAACTAGACTTACAATTAACCATAATCCTAAAAATAGCCCTAATTATAACCCTAGATCTTACATTAGCTGTATCCCTAATACTAGCCCTAATGTAACCCAAAATCTAGACCTAATGCGAGCCCCAACCCTAGCTTTAACCCTAACTCTAAACCTAAACCAAGTCCTAACTCTTACCTAAACCTAACCCTAACTTTAATCATTGAACTAAACCTAAACCTAAAACTAACCCTAACACTAACACTTACAAAAACCCTAGCCCTAACCCTAGCCCTAACCTATCCATTACCCTAATACTAACCCTAATGCTAACCCTTGGCCTAACCCTAACACATTCGCTAACCCTAACCTATCCAATACCCTAAACATAACCCTAACCCTTAACCTAACCAAACACTAAAACTAGACGTAACACTAACCCTAAAACTAGCCCTAATTGTAACACTAGTTCTTACATTATCTGTAGCCCTAAAGATAACACAAAACCTAGCCTAGCCCTAATCCCAGCTCTTACCTTAGCTTTAACCCTAACCCTAAAACTAACCCTAGCCTTAACTCTAACCCTAACTGTAGCCCTAAAACTAGTGCTAACCCTATCCCTTACCCTAAGTCAAACTCTAACCAAAAGCTACCCTAGTCCTAAACCTAATTCTTAGCCTTACCCAAAACCTAACTCTATTACTAGTCCTAATCGTAACCTTCAATCTAGCTCTATCACTATCCCAAACCCTAACCCTTACCCTGACCCTTATTCTGATTCTAACACTAATCATAGGTCTAAACCTGACCCTAACCCTAAACCAACCCCTAACATTGGCACTATCAGTAACCCTTTAACCAAACCTTTCCCTAACACTAGACCTAGACCTACACTTAATCCTTTGTCTAGTGATAACTCTAGGCCTAGCCCTAAACAAAAACTTATTTCTAGCCCTAATAATTACCCTTAAACTAACCCAAACACTAACCCTACCCCTAGACCAAACCCTAGTTCTAATTATGGCCCTAACAATAAACCTAATCCTAAACCGAACACTGACCCTTACCTTAACAGAAATCCAAGCTCTAAAATTTATACTAACAAAATACATATCCCTAACACTAGATCTAGCCATATCACTAACCCTGAAAGTATCCATCACCATAGGCCCAAACCTACCTCTAACTCTATCCATTACCCTAACCCTAACACTAACCATATTGCTAACCCTAGCTCTAACACTTACAGTGACTCTAACCCTAAACCTCATTCTAGTCCAAACACGAGCTCAATCCCTAACCATTAAACTTAACCTAACCCTAACACCAGCCCATGGCCTAAACCTAATTCTAACCTTAAACCTATACCTAAACCAAGCTTTAAGCCTTAAACTTAATGATAACCCTAGCCCTAACCCTAGCTCTAAACCTACCCATTAACCTAACCCTAACCCTAATCCTGATGATAACACTAGCCCTGATCCTAAATCTACCCTAAACCTAATCCTAGACATAACCATAAACCTAACCCATGCCAAAGAGCTAACACATGCTCAAACCTTAAGCATTACCAAAAACCTAACTCTAAACCTATCCCTAACCCTAACCTTAAGCCTAACCCTAACCCTAACCCTAACCCTAACATGACATCAAACCCTATCCAATACCCTAAACCTAATGATAACCCTAGCCCTAACCTTAACACTAAGCTTGACCCTAACCATAAATACAACCTAGACCTAAATCTAAATCTAACCCTTGCCCAAGTGCTAACCATATCTCAAAGTCTAAGCCATACCCTAAACCTAATCCTAACTGTAACCCTAGGCCTAACCCTAACTATAGCCTTAGTAATAATCATCACACTAGCCCTGACCCTAAACTTTTCCCTAAGCACAACCATTACCCTAAGGCTAACTCAAGGCCTAACCCTAACCCTTTTTCTAATTCTAACCCTATCAATTACCCTACAACTAACATGAACCCCAAACCTAAACCTATCATTACCCTCACCAAAACCTAATGCTAATTCAAGCTCTAAACCTAAACCGTAACCTAAAGCAAACCTGAAACCTAATTCTACCACTAATAACACCCCTAGCTCTAAACCTGACCCTTACCCTAAACTGAACCCTTACACTAGAACTAGCCATAAATCTGACCCTCAATCTATTCCTAATGTAAGCCTAGACCTTACCCTAGCCCTAGCCCTAATTCTTGCCATAACCCTGAAACAAACCCTAGCGTTCATCCTAGCCCTTAACATATTTTTATTACTAAACCAAACTATAAACCCAGCCCTAACTGAATTCTAACCTTCGACCTAGCCCTAAAACTAGCTCTAACCCCATCGCTTCCCCTAAACCTAACCCTATCCCTAAACGTAAACCTAAGTCTAAAACAAGGCTTAACCCTAATACAAATGCTAGGCCTATTCCTAGCCATTATTTATCCGTAAACCTAACCTAAACCTAGGTCTAAGACTAACTCAAACTCTCACCCTAGTTCTATTTCTAGTTATAACCCTATCCCTTACCATAATGCTATGACTTGGCTTTACATTAGCCCTAAGCCTAGCTCTAGCCCTAATCCTATATCTAACCCTAACTTTAAACCTAACCCTAACCCTAAGCTAAACCTCTCACTAAAATAAGCTGTAACACTAATACTAATCCTAAAACAAGCCCTAAGATAGCCCTAGCCCTAAAAAACAACTGAGCCATAGCCCTAAGCCTAATCTTTAACATAAACCAAACACTAAGCCTACACCTAGCCCTAAACCTAGATCAAATTCGAGTCCTATTGCTAGCCCTGAAAAAAACCCTGACCTTGACTCTGACTCTAACACTAAACCTAGCTCTAAAAATCACTCAAAACCTAAACCTAAACCTAACCCTAGCCCAAGCTATAACTCTAACCCTAAAACTAGTTCTAATCATAACCCTAATTCTTACATTGGCTGTAGCCCTAAACCTAACCCTAACCCTAATCCCTGACATAACTCAAAACCTAACCCTATCCCTAGCCTTAATCCTAACCATAAACCTAGCCCTAACCCGAGCTGTAACCATATTCATTACCCTAATCCTAATCCTAACCGTAATGCTAACTCTAGGATAACCCTCAACCTATTCCTGTCCCTAAACTTATACATTACCCTAAACCTAACCTGAACCCTACACCTAACCATATCCATAAACATAATCCTAAACCTAATAATCTTAACCCTAAAACTATCTCTAACCATAACCCTAGACCTGACATTAGCCCTAACCCTAATGAAGCCCTAACCCTAAAACAAACTCTAGCCCTAATCCTAGCCCTAAACTTAGCCCTAATCCTAAACCTAAACCTAACTATAGGCCTAACCCTAATTTTAACCCTCGCCCTAGTTCTAAAGCTACCTATAACATCATCCCTAACCATAAGCATAACCATAACCCTAGCCATAAACCTAGGCTTAGCCTTAATAAAAACCCTGGGTCTAATCCTAGCTCTCATAAAGCCCTGATTCTAACCCTAAATCTAACCCTAACACTAAGACTAATTCTAACTCTCGCCCTAGCCCTATCCTTAGTTCTAACCCTATCCCTTATGATAACTCAAACCATAGCCCTAACCCTACCACTAACCTTTGCTGTAGCCCTAAACCTATATCTAACCTTAACTCTAAGCCTAAAACACACCCTAACACTAACTCTAACCCTAAAGATAATTTGAAAACTACTCCTAACCCTAGTCCCAGCTCTCAAGCAAAACTGAGCCATTTCACTGACCCTAACGCTTAACCTGAACCAAACCCTAACCCTACACCCAGCCCTAAGTTTAGCCTTAATTTGAGTCCTAACCCTAACCCTAGAACTAATACTAACCCAGACTCTGACCTTAACACTAAACCTAGCTCTACACATCACCCTATCCCTAAACCTAATCCTAACACTAGACCTCACCCTGAACCTAACCCTAATACTAGCTCTAATCATAATTCCAGTATTAAATTAGCCATAGCCCTAAATCTAACACAAAATCTAGTCCTAATCCAAGGACTAACCCTAGCTTTAACCCTAACCCTAACCCTGGCTTTAATTCTAGCCTTATTCCTAGTCCTAATCCTAGTTCTAACCCTATTTCTTATACTTAGTCAAACCTTTACCCTATTGCTAACCTAGTCCTAACCCTAATTCTATGCCTACCCCAAACCCTAAATCTATTAGTAGTCTTAACCTAAACCTCATTCTAGCTCTTTTTTTGTTTATTGGTTGTTCAAAACATTACAAAGCTCATGATAAATCATCTTTCATACATTTGACTCAATTGGATTATGAACTCCCATTTTTACCCCAAATACATATTGCAGAATCACATCGGTTACACACTCACCTTTTACAAAATGGCATATTAGTGATTGTTGTATTCTGCTACCTTTCCTATCCCCTACTATTCCCCCTCCCCTCCCCTCCCCTCTCATCTTTCCTCTCTACCTCTTGTGCTGTTGTTCAATTCTCTCCCTTGTTTTCCCCCTTTCCCCTCACAACCTCTTCTATGTATTTTGTGTAACATTGAGGGTCTCCTACCATTTCCATATGTTTTCCCTTCTCTCTCCCTCTCTCACCGCCCAATCGTCTTTGTTTAATGTTAACCTTTACCTCATACTCTTCCTCCCTGTTCTGTTCTTAGTTGCTCTCTTTATATTAAAGAAGACATTTGGCAATTGTTTTTTTTTTTTTAAGTATTGGCTAGCTTCGCTTACCATAATCTGCTCTAATGCCATCCATTTCCATGCAAATTCTATGATTTTATCATTTTTTAGTGCTGTGTAGTACTCCATTGTGTATAGATGCCACATTTTTTTTTATCCATTCATCTATTGAAGGGAATCTGGGCTGGTTCCACAGTCTAGCTATTGTGAATTGTGCCGCTATGATCATTGATGTGGCAGTATCCCTATAGTATGCTCTTTTAAGATCCTCGGGGAATAGTCCGAGGAGGGTGATAGCTGGGTCAAATGGTGGATCCATTCCCAGCTCTCCCAGGAATCTCCATACTGCTTTCCATATTGGCCTTACCAATTTACAGTCCCACCAGCAGTGTACAAGTGTACCCTTTCCCCCACATCCTCGCCAACACTTACTGTTGTTTGACTTCATAATGGCTGCCACTCTTACTGGAGTGAGATGGTATCTTAGGGTGGTTTTAATTTGCATTTCTCTGACTGCTAGAGATGGTGAGCATTTTTTCATGTACTTATTGATTGATTGTATGTCCTCCTCTGTGAATTGCCTGTTCAGGTCCTTGGCCCATTTGTTGATTGGGTTATTTGTTATCTTATTGTTTAATTTTTTTAGTTCTTTGTATATTCTAGATATTAGGGCTCTATCTGAAGCGTGAAGGGAAAAAATTTGTTCCCAGGATGTAGGCTCTATATTTACCTCTCTTATTGTTTCTCTTGATGAGAAAAAATTTTTTAATTTAATTAAGTCCCATTTATTTATTCTTGTTATTAACTCTTGGGCTATGGGCATCCTATTAAGGAATTTGGAGCCCGACCCCACAGTATGTAGATTGTAGCCAACATTTTCTTCTTTCATACGCAGTGTCTCTGATTTGATATCTAGCTCCTTGATCCATTTTGAGTTAACTTTTGTGCATGGTGAGAGAAAGGGATTCAGTTTCATTTTGTTGCGTATGGATTTCCAATTTTTCCAGCACCATTTGTTGAAGATGCTGTCCTTCCTCCATTGCATGCTTTAAGCCCAATTATCAAATATAAGATAGTTGTAATTTTGTGGATTGGTCTCTGTGTCCTCTATTCTGTACCATTGGTCCACCTGCCTGTTTTGGTACCAGTACCACGCTGTTTTTGTTACTATTGCTCTGTAGTACAGTTTGAACTCTGGTATCACTATACCTCCCGATTCACACTTCCTGCTTAGAATTGCTTTTGCTATTCTGGGTCTTTTGTTTTTTCCATATGAATTTCATGACTTAACCCAAACCCTAAATCTAATGCTGACCCTTATTCTGACCCTAACAATAAACCTAGTTTTAAACCTGACCATAACTCTTATCTGAAATCTAATACTTGCCCTAAATTTAACCCTAAACCTAAACCTAATAATAACACTTCCCCTAGACCTACACCTAGTTCTAAATATAGACATAACCCTAGCTTTATCCCTAACAATAACACTTAATCTAAACAAACACTAACTCTACCCCAGACCTAAACCTAGTCCTCATTCTGGACCTAATCATAAACCTAATTCTAACCTGAACCCTGACACCTACCGTAACAAAAACCCTAGCTCTAAATCTTATCCTAACCCAAAAACTAACCCTAACACTAGACGAACTCTAAATCTAGTTGTAATCATAACTCTAGCTCTTACATTATCCATACACCTAAAACTAGCCCTAATCATCACACAAAACCTAGCCCTAATTACAGCCTTAAACCTATCCCAAAGCATAACTCTAACCCAAAACCTAGCGCTAACCCTAACTCTAACCGTCGTTCTACCCCAAACCCTAGCTCAAACCCTAAACCTTATCCTAAAATAACCCTAACCCAAACCCTAAAGCTCACTCTAACTCTAGCACTAATCCTAACTGTAACCATAGCCCAAACCTTAGCTCTAATTCTACCCATTACACTAACAATAACCAGAAAATTAATGCTAATAATAGCCCTAAACCTAAAACTAACCCTATTCTAGCCCAGAGTGAAAACTTAACCCTCACCCTAGCCCTAAACGTAGCTCAATACCTAATTTTTACACTTAACCTAACTCTAAAACTAACCCAAGGCCTAAATTTAAACCTAACCCCAGCCCTAATTCTAACCTTAACCGTAGCCCTAACCTTAGCTCAAACCCTACCCATTACTCTAACCCTAAACTAACCCTAATGATAACACTAGACCTAAAGCTAAATCTACCCTAACCCTAAATATAAACCTAACCCTACAACTAACAGTGAACCTAACCATAACCCTAAACCTAATCTAGTTCAAACTCTAACCCTAATCCTAAACCTAAACCTAAGGCTAACCTAAACCTAAACCTATCTTTAACTTGACATCTAAACCTATTACCCTAAGCCTAATGATAACCCAAGCCCTAACCATTACACTAACCATGACATAACCCTAGACCAAACGCTTAATTAATCTTAGCCATAGCAAAAATCCTAGCTCAAACCCTAAACTGTACCCTAAACCTAATCCTAAGTGTAATCCCCGCCCTAACCCTGACCATAACCCTAAATCTAGCCTTAATCCTAACCATTATCTTAGCCCTAACCCTAGGTCTAACCTTATAAATTACCCTAATGATAACCGGAACCCTAATGCTAACCCTAGCCCTAAACCTAAACCTATCACAAACCCCAACCATATTCATTACCTCAAACCTAACCTAACCCTAAACCTAACACTATCCATTACACTAACCCTAATTCTAACCTTTATGCTAATTTGAGCCTTAACCCTAAACCTTAACCTAACCCAAACCTGAAGCCTGACCCTTACTCTAATAATACCCCAGCTCTTAAACTGATCCTTTTCCTAAACGTAACACTTTAATTTGACCTAGCCATAAACCTAACCCTAAAAATATCAGTAACTATAAACCTAGTCCTTACATTAGTCCTAGCCCTAATTCTTGCCCTAAACCTAAAAAAAAACCTAGCCCTAATCCTAGCCTTAAATCTGTCTTTAATACTAAACCTAACCATCACCCTACCCTAACCCTAAAGCTAATCATAAAACTAGACCTAACCCTAACCATAGCACTAAAACAAAACCGAGAAACAGGTCTAACACTAACCTTAACTTAAACCAAACCCTAGCACTACACCTAGATCTAACCCTAGCCCTAATTCGAGTCCTAATCATAACCTTAAAAATAACCCTGAAGCTGACTTATATCCTAACACTCATCCTAGCTCTGAAAACCAGCCTAAATTTTAACTGAACCCTAATAGTAACCCTAGCCCTAATTCAAGTCCCAACCCTAACCATGAAACTATCCCTGACCTGACTGATATCCTAACACTAACACTAGCTATAAATATCACCCTAATCTTAAACCTAACCCTAACACTTTACCTACCCCTAACCCTAATCCTAATTTTAACCCTAGTTCTTATATTAGCCATTGCCCTAACCCTAGCTTTAAACCTCACACAAAAACTAGCCCTAATCTGAGCCCTAAACTAACTTTAACCCTAACCATAAACCTAAGACTAGCCCTAACCCTCTCCCTTACCCTGAGCAAAACCTTAACCCTAATGGTAACCCTAGATCTATCCCTAATCCTTAGGCTAACCAAATCCTAACCCTATTAATAGTCCTAACACCAGATCTCATTCTAGCTCTAACGCTATCCCAAACCCTAACCTTTACCCTTACCCTTATTCTGACCATATCATGAACCCTAGGACTAAATCTGACCATAATCCTAAACCAAATCATAGTCCTACTTGTAACCTTATACCTAAATCTAACCATACCACTAGCTCTAGACCTAAACCTAATCCTAAATCTAGCCTGAACTCTAGCTCTAGACTTAAACAAAATCCTAGCCCAACCCTAAAAAAAAACCCTTTACCTAACCTAAACATTAACTCTACCCCTAGACCTAAACCTAGTCCTAATTCTGGCTTTAATCCTAAATTTAGCTCTAACCCAAACACTGACCCTGCCTTTAACACTTAACCTACTTCTTAACCTGAAATTAATCAAAACCTAAATCTAATTCTAGACCCAGCCATAACCCTAAACCTAAAACTAGCATTAATCATAACTCTAGATCTCACATTACCCATAGCCCTAACACTAGGCCTAAACCTAACACTAAACACAGAGCGAATTTTAGGCCTAAACCCAGCCCTAAGCATAACCCTAATCCTAACACTAGACCTATACCTAACCCTAGTCCTCGCCTAAGGTAGCTCAAAGCCTAACTCTTACACTAAACATAAGCCTATATCTATCCCTAAGTCTCACCCTAACCCTAGCCCAAATCCTAAACTCAACCTAGCCCTAAACCTAGCTATAAGCCTACCCATTACCCTAACCCTAAACCTAACCTTATTGATAATCCTAGACTGAAACCTAATAATAACCCTAACACTAACAGGAAAAATTCCCATAGACATAACCCAAAAATTAACACTCTACATAGCCATAACTCTAGATCAAACCATAAACCTAAACATAAACTTAAACATAACAACAGTTCTAATTCTAACCCTATCACTAATTCTAACTCTAAACCAAAATATAAACATAAAGTAACCGTATTTGTTACCTTAACCCTAACCCTAACATTAATGATAACTCTAACTCTAAATCTAGCACTACACCTATATCTAACCCTAGCCCTAATTCGAGTCTTAATCATAACCTTAAAAATTACCTGAACCTGACTTATATCTTAACCCTTATCCTAGCTCTGAACACCACCCTAACCCTAAACCTCCCGTAATCCTATCGCTAGACCTAACCCTGAAACTAGCCCTAACTCTAGCTCAACCTAAACGTTATGCTAAACATAACCCTAAACCTACCCCTAACCCTAGTTCTAACACTAAATCTAACCCTAACTCAAGGCATATTCCTAACCATAACTCTAGCTCTAACCCTATCAATTACCCTAACCATAACCCTTACCCTAATGCTATCTTTAAGCCTAACCCTAGCCCTATCACTTACACTAACCACATAAATTACACTACACCAGACCTGAACCTTAAAACAAACCCTAACCATACCCTAACCCTAACCCTAATGCTAATTTGAGCCATAAACCTAAATACTTATATAAGCCAAACCCTAATCCTAATAATTCCCTGAGCTCTAAACTTGACCCTTACCCTAAACCTAACCCTTACACTAGACAGAGACATAAGCCTAACCCTGAAACTCTCTTTAATCATAACCCTAGACCTGATATTAGTCCTAGCACTAATCTTAGGCCTGAATCTAAAACAAACACTATCCCTCATTCTAGCCCTAAACCTAGCCTTACTCATCACCTAACCACAACCCTATCCCTAACCTTAAATCTAACCCTAACCCTACGTCTAAACCTAGCTATAAAACCATTCTTTATCTTAAACTTAAACCTAACCCTATCCTTATTACTGGGCTTAAGCTGAACACTAACCCTAGCCCTGATTGTAGCCCTAATTTAACCCTATCCCGAACCCTAAATCTAATTTTAGCCTTATCACTAACTCTCACACTAGCCCTATCCCTAGTTCTAACCTTATCCTATACCATAACTCTAACAATGGCCCTAAACCTTGCCCTATCCTTAATTATAGCCTAATCTTATATCTAAATCTAAGTATACATGTAACCATAACCCTAAGTGTAAGCCTAACACTAGCACTAGCCCTAACCCTAATACTAATTGTAAAACTAGCCCTAACCCTAACCCTAGGACTAAAACAAAACCGAGCAATAGACCTAAACATAAACCTTAACATAAGCCAAACCCTAAACTTCTAGAAGAACTAATTCTCCCCCTAATCAAATCCTAACCTTAACCTTAAAACTAACCCTGACTCTGACTCATTTACTAACACTCACCCTAGCTCTAAACATGATGCTAACTTTAAACCAAACCCTGACAGTAAACTTAGCCCTAATTTGAGTCCTAACTTAAAATCTAAAACTAACCCTGACACTGACTCCTATCTTGAAATAACTATAGCTCTAAATATCACCCTAACCATAAATTAACACTAACATTAGAACTACCTCTAACCCTAACCCTAAAGCTAACCCTAATTGTAACCCTGGTTCTTACATGACCTGTTGCCCTAACCGTAGCCTTAATACTAACACAAAAACTAGCCCTAATCCGAGCCCTACACCTAGCTTTAGCCCTAACCCTAACCCTAACCCTACCCCTAACACTAGCTCCAACCCTATCCATAACCCTAAGCAAAACCGTAACCGTAAAGCTAACCCTAGACCTATCAATAATCTTCAGGCTAAACAAAACTCTCACAATATTAAAAGTATTAACCCTAGCCCTCATTCTAGCTCTAACCTATCCCAAACCTTAACCCTAACCCTGAATCTTATTCTGACCATAACACTAACCGAGGTCCAAACCTGACCCTAACACTAGACCAAACCATAACACTAGCCCTACCAGTAAACATATACTTAAACCAGACCCTATCATTTACCCTAGACCTAAACCTAATAGTATATGTAGCCTTCACTCTAGCTCTAGACCAAAACAAAAACCTAGCATTAGCCCTAACAATAAACCTTAAATTAATGCAAAGACTAACCCTACCACTAGACATAAACCTAGTCCCAATTCTGGCATTAACCTTAACTCTAACTCTAAACTGAACACTGATCTTTCCTTTAACACTAAACCTATCTCTAAACCTTCCCCTAACTGAAAACCTAAACCTAACACTAGACCTAGCCATAACCCTAAACCTATAACTAGCCCCAATAATAATCCTAGCTCTTACAGTATCCATAGCCCTAACTCTATTCCTTAAACTAACACAAAACCTAGAGCGAATTCTAGGCCTAAATCTAGCCCTAAGCATAACCCCAACCTTAACCCTTGCCCTAACCTTAACATTAAACCTAACCCTAGCTTTAGTCTTAAACCTTCCTCAAAGCCTAACCCTTACCATAAATATAAACTTAGACCAATACCTTAATCTAAACCCTAACCCTAGACCTAAACCTAAACTTAACCCTATACCTAAACCTAGCTCTAAACATACACCTTACCCAACCATACACTTAAATGTATTGATAAACGTAGCCTTAACCGAAAATGTAACCCTAACTCTACCCTGAAAACTAACAATAGACCTAACTGTAAAACTAACACTTACCATATTCCCAACCCTAGCTCAAAACCTAACCCATACCATATAACTAAACATCACCGTAGCCTTAACATTAAACCTAAAATTAAATCTAACACTAAACTTAAAAACAAACCTACATCTAACCCTTATCTTAACCCTAATAATAACTGTAGCCCTAACCTTAAACCTAACCCTAAACCTACCATAATCCTGTCTCTAGACCTAAGGCTGAAACTAATTTTTGACCTAGCCCTAGCACTAACACTAGGTCAAACTCTAGCCCTTACCCTATACATAATCATAGCCAAATCCCTAGCTCTAACTCTATTTATACCCTAACCAGAACCCTAAAACTAAGGCTAAACCTAGCCCTAACCCTAACCCTAACTCTAATTCTATCCCTAGCCCTGATTCTAATATGAAGCCTCAACCTAGCCCCAACACTTACTCAATCTCTGATGCTTACCCTTAACCTACCATAAGTAAATGATAAGCCTAACCATAACCCTAAACTTAGCCTAATCCTAAACTTAAAACTAGACTTAACCTTAGCTTTAACCCTACCCATTACCCTAACCATAATCTTAAACGTCATGATATCTCTACTCCTAACCCTAAACCTACTCTAACACTAACTGTAAACCTAACCCTAGACCTAACCATAAACCTAACCCTTCTCGTAGTCCTACCTCTAGTTCAAACTCTAACAATTATGCTAAACTTAAGACTAATGCTAGTCCTAAACCTAAACCTAAGCCTAACCCTTACCCTACATCTAAACCTGTCAATTACCTTAACTCTAATGATAACCGTAATCCTAAACCTAGACCTAATCCTAAACCTAACCCTATTCTTCGCACTTATCCTAGCTTAAACCCTAACCCATACCGTAATTTTAACCCTAGCCTTAATCCTAACCCTAACCCTAAATCTAGCCCTAATTCTAAACATAACCCTAATCCTAAACCTAGCTCTAACCCTATCCAGTAACCTAATGATAACCATAAACCTAATGCTAACCCTAGGCCTAACCCTAACCCTATCCATCACCCTAAATCTAACCTGAGCCCTAAACTTAAGCTGAAGCCTAAACCTAACCTTATCCACTACCCTAACCCTAACTCTAAATCTAAAGCTAATTTGAGCCCTAAACCTAAACCTCAATCTAACACAAAGCCAAAACCTGACCATGACCATTATAATACCCCTAGTTCTAAACGTGAAACTTACCCTAAACCAAACTCTGACACTAGACCTAGCCATAAATCTTACCGTAATACTATCCCTAAACATAACCCACGAACTGATATTAGCCCCAGTCCTAATTCTTGCCACAACCCTAAAACAAATGGTAACCCTCATTCTAGCACTAATACTAGCATGGATCCTAACTCAAACCCTAACTCTAGCCCTGTCCTTAATTTTATCTCTCTCCCTAGTTCTGAACCTTGCTATAACCCCATCCTTTCCCACAAATCTAACCCTAACTCTAACTCTAGACTTATCCATTATGCTAATTCTAGACCTGATCCTAGCCCTAATTTAGCCCTAACCCTACCACTAGCACTAAGACCAACTCTAACTCTCACCCTAGCCCTATTCCTAGATCTAACCCTATCCCTTACTAAAATCCTAACACTTGCCCTAACCTTAGCCCTAAAACTAGCCTTAGCCCTAATTCTAGAACTAACCATAAATCTAAGTCCACCCCTAACCATAAGCCTAAATCTTGCATTAACACTACCCCCAAAACTAACACTAATTTTAAAACTAGCCCTAATCTAGTTAAAGCCCTAAAACAAAACCAAGCCATAGCCCTAACCCTAACCCTTAAAGTAAACCAAAACCTAACCCTACACCTAGCCCTAATTTTAGCCCTTATTCCAGTCTAACCTAACCCTAAAACTAACTTTGAGCCTGACTCTGACCTTAAACTAACCCTAGCTCTAATATCACCCTAAAAGTATACTTAACGCTAAAACTAGAACTAGCCCTAACCGTAACCCTAAAAGTAGCACTATCATAACTCTAGTTCTTACATTAGCTGTAGCACTAATCCTAGCCCTAACCTAACACAAAACCTAGCCCTAAACTGAGCCCTATATCTTGTTGTAACCACATCCCTAAACCTAGCCCTAACCATAATCCTAAACCTAAACATAACCCTAACCATTACCCTAAACATAACCCTAACCCTAATGCTAACACTAGCCTTAAACTTAACCCTAATCCTAAACCTAGACCTGACACTAACCCTAACCGTCGCCCTAGGCCTAAACATAGCTCAAACCCTAACACTTACTCTAAACTTAACCCTAACACTAACCCTAGGCCTAACCCTAACCCTAACCCTAGCCCTAATCCTAACCATAACCCTAGACCTAAATCTATCCATTACCCTAAACAAAAACCTAAACCAAACATAGCTCTAAACATAGCTCCAACCCCACTCATTATCCTAACCCTTACTGTAAACGTCATGGTAACACTAGCCCTTTACCCTAATCCTACTGTAACCATAACTGTAAATTTAACCCTAGTCTTAACCCTAAACCAAACAGTAAACCTAACCCTAAAACTAATTGTAAACCTAACCCTTGCTGAAGTCCTAATCCTAGTTCAAACCCTAACAGTTATGCTAAACTTAAGACTAACACTAGTTCTAAACCTAAATCTAACCCTATCCATTTAGGCCTAACCCTAAACTTATCACAAACACTACCGCTATCCATTACGTAAATGTAACCTGAACACTGAACCTAACCATATCAATTACGCTTATCTTAACCCTAACCCTAATGCTAATTCGAGCCCTAAAATTAACCAAAACCTAATCCACTCTCTGAACAAGATAGTGACTCTGATAACACACCTAGATCTAAATCTGACCCTTATCCTAAACATTACCCTTAAACTAGACCTAGCCATAAAACTAACCCTAACTGTATTTCTAACCATAACCCTAGACCTGACATAAGCACTCTATCTAATTCTTTCTTTAAACCTAACACAAACCTGAGCTCTCATCCTAGCCCTAAAACTAGCCTTAAACCTAACCCGAACCCTATCCCTAGTCCAAACCCTAATTTCAACCCTTGCCCCAGTTCTGAACCTAGGAATATCCACATCCTTTCCCCTAAACCGTACCCTAACCCTAACACTGTCACTAACAGCAACCCTCGCCCAAACACTAGGCCTAAACCTAATACTAACCAGAGCTCTAATCCTAGACATAATTTATTGCTAACTGTAACCCTAATTCTAACCCTAGCCATAAGACTAATCTTAACTCTAGCCCTAGACATATTTCTAGTACCAACCTTATCTATTGCCTAACCTTAACACTAGCCCTAACCTTAGTCCTAACCCTAAACATAGTCCTAAACCTAGAACTAAACCTCACTCTAAATCTAACCCTAACTCTAAACCTAAACCTCACCATAACATTAGCCTAACCCTAATTCTAATTTGAATACTAACCATAACCCTAGACATAGCCCACAAACAAAACTGAGCTATAGCCCTAATCCTAATCCTTAACCTAAAACAAATCCCAACGCTACACCTAGTCCTAACCCTATCCCTACAACTAATACTGAACCTGACTCTGACTCTAAAAGCACTTCTAAACATCACCCTAACCCTAAACTCATCCCAAACACTAGACCTAGCCCTAATCCTAACCCTAAAACTATTCCTAATTATAAAGCTAGTTTTTATATTAGCCATAGTCCTAACCCTAACACAAAAGCTAGCCCCAGTCTGAGCCTCAACCATAGATTTAAACCTAAACCTAACCCTAATACTTACCCTAACCCTAACCCTAAAACTAACCCAAACCCTACCTCTAAACCTATTCCTTACCCTAAGCCAAACTCTCACCCTTATGCTACCCTAGTTTTAACCCTAATCTTTAGCATACCCCAAACCCTAACTCTATTACTAGTCCTAAACCTAGCCCTCATTCTATCTTTAACCTTAACCCAAAGACTAAGCCTAACTCTTACCCTTATTCTGACCCTAACACTAGCTTTAGGTCAAAGCCTGACCTTACTGAACTGTAACACTAGCCCTACGAGTAAACCTATACCTAAACTTAACCATAACACTGGCAATAGACCTAAACTTAATCCTAAATAAAGACATAACTCTAGCCCTAGTCCTAAACAAAAACCTAGCCATAGCCCTAAAATAGCCCTTAACCTAATGCAAAGATCTAGACCTAACCCTAGTTCTAATTCTGGCACTAACCATAAACCCAATGCTAACCCGAACACTGACACTTACCCTAACACCAACCCTATCTCTAAGCCTTATCCTAACCCAAAACTTAAACCTAACATTAGACATATCTATAACCCTAACCCAAAAAACTAACCATAACCATAAACTAGTTCTTACATTACACATAGCCCTAACACTAGCCATAAACCTCACACAAAACCTAGCCCTAATACAAGCCCTAAACCTACACCTAAGCGTAACCCTAATCCTAATCCTAGCACAAACTCAAAACATAATGCTTTCCCTATACCTAATCCGAGCTAAAAAGTCTAACCCTGACCCTAAATATAACCCTAGCTCTAACACTAACCCTAACCCTATCGCTAATTCTAAATGTAACCATAGCCCAAATCCTAGCTCTAACCTTATCCATTACCTTAAACATAACCCTAACCCTAAAGTTAACCCTACCACGACCCTACCCCTACCCCTAACCCTAACCCTAACCGCAGCTTTGATTCTAACCCTAACCCTCACCCTAGCCCTAACCCTAGCTCAAACACTACCACTTACCCTAAACCTAACTCTAACACTAACCCTAGGCCAAACACTAACCCTAACCCTAGCCCTAATCCTAACCATAACCCTAGACCTAACCTATCCATTAGCCTAAACAAAAGCTTAAGCCAAACAGCTCTAAACATAGCTCTAACCTCACCCATTACCCTAACCCTAATAATAAACATCATGGTAACACTATCGCTAACCCTAAACCTACTGTACCCTAACTGTAAACTTAACCCTAGTCCTAACCTTAAACCTACTCTAATGATAACAGTAAACCTAACCCTAGAACTAACCATAAACCTAACCCTTGCCTTAGTCCTAATCCTAACTTAAACCCTAACAGTTATGCTAAACTTAACACTAACCCTAGTTCTAAACCTAAATCTAACCCTATCCATTTAGCCCTAATCCTAACCTATTGTTAACCTTCCCCCTATCCATTACCAAAACCTAACCTGGACATTAAACCTTTCACTTACCTTAACCATAACCCTAATGCTAATTCGAGCCCTAAAACTAAACCAAAACCAAACCTAAACTCTGAACTAGAAACTGACTTTAATAACACACCTAGCTCTAAACCTGACCCTTACCCTAAACATAACCCTTAAACTAGACATAATCATAAAACTAACCCAACTGTATCTCTAACTATAACCCTAGACCTGACATTAGCACTCTACCTAATTCTTGGCTTAAACCTAACACAAACCTGAGCCCTCATCCCAGCCCTGAAACTAGCCTTAATCGTTACCCGAACCCTATCCCTAGCCCAAACCATAATTTCAACATTTGCCGTAGTTCTGAACCTAGGTATAATCACATCCTTTTCCCTAAACTGAACCCTAACCCTAACACTGTCACTAACAATAAACTTTGCCTGACCTAATCCTTTGCCTGCCTAATCCTAACACTAATCATAGCTCTAATCCTAGCCATTATTAATTGCTAACTGTAACCCTAACTCTAATCCTAGCCCTAAGACTAAACCTAACTCTAGCCCTAGACGTATTTCTAGTACCAACCTTATCTAGTGCCTAACACTAACACTAGCCCTAACCTTAGTCCTAACCCTAGCCCTAGTCCTAAACCTAGAACTAAACCTAACTCTAATTCTAACCCTTACCATAAACCTAAACCTCACCCTAACACTATCCTAACCCTAATTCTAATTTGAAAAATTGCCGTAACCCTAGACATAGCCAACAAACAAAACTGAGACATAGTCCTAATACTAATCCTTAACCTAAACAAAATCCTAGCACTATACCTAGTCCTAACCCTATCGCTGCAACTAATATGAACCTGACTCTTTCCACCATGCGGCCAGCACAATGGTTTTATTAATGAGGTTCTTTGCATAAAAGTTAGCTAGCAGAGATCGAAATAAACACACAGACTCAGTTACCTTTTTCTATGACCAGGTCTGAGATGGCTCCCCCTCTGGTTCCCACGTCTAACCGCCCAGCAGGGCAGCAAGGATTACTCAGGGCTAGCAGGAGAGAGAGAGAGAGAGAGAGAGAGAGAGAGAGAGAGAGAGAGCGCATGCCAGGGAGTAGCCTTTTATTAGGAAACAAGAAATTCAGGAGAGAATTCCATCCAATGAAGGTTGAAGGGGGGCCGCACTCCAAGGTCAGGGTCAGTGATTGGGTCCCCAGTGTCAGTGGTCAGTCACACCCCCACACGGACGGGTTCTCACAACAGGAGAGGGCCGGGAAAATTCAGACACAGCCAAAAGCCTCAGACCCAAACTGGGAGTCACCCAGTCACGTGTGAGAATGGCTCCCGACATATTCCCCCTTTCTTTTCTTAAAAATGAGGCGGCGGTTCACTCTCTGGAGTTTATGTATTCTTGTTCCGAAGACTCACCATCCTCTGATTACAACACAAAAGAGAATTAAGAGCAAAGAGAATAATCCAATAATGTACCAGGCCGAGTGTTTAAGAATATTTCCAGGGTTGAATCCATTTAACTCTTTCAATATTTGGTTAGCCAAAAAGAAGGATCTTAAAAATTAGCTCTATTATTTTGAATGTCTTGGATATGGTGATGAAGTTCCAGATTATCCAAGCTATTATTACTATTTTGCCAAATACCTAACAAATGGTTTTTAACCTTCTTCCAATCCCAGAGAGAAGCATTGTACTTGGCAGCTGTAACACACACATACTTATAATTAGCATGGCATTTAAGCCTTTTTTAAATTTTAAGGCTGAAAGTGCATTACCTATGTCTATAACAGTCGCCTCTAAGGCATTTAATTTAGTCTCAATCCTTTCATCAATATTTACTTGATTATGCAGAGCCTTGGAAGTATTTTGAGCTAAATTATTAAGAAATTTTGCATGCTGAATATTTTGAGACATTGTCAGAGATGCAGAGACACTTGAGGCAATAAAAGAGACTAGCACCAAAACACCAACAATTATAACTCCAATAGCACATTTAGGTCTTGCTAGCTGGGAATAAATTTGTTGCAAGACTTTTAAACCAGCATCAGCATACCATGGCTCTGAAATATTTGCAGGTAATAAAACGAAAGAGGGCTGATGAAGTATCAGCACTCCTTTTCCTCCATTATACCTAGTAATACAATTGGTTAGGTTACATTTATTGCAAGTAACAATATATCTGTCATCTATCCATTTAACTTTCACATTTCCAATAATTAAAACAAAAGGAGATTGGACACAGGCTCGTAAGCCATAGCAAGATCCCTCTTTACAGTTCTTGCCAATAAATGTTGGTAAGGGTTTGTCTGTAAAATGTAAGAATTTTGAGGCAGCAATTAAATGCCAGATATCTTTTTGAACACCTCTTTCACTATAAGTCAAAATATTACTAACAAATCCTGCAGGTGTCATAGGAGAATTTCTTCATAACTGTCTCTTATCAATTTTTGGAGACCAGTCTAAAAGTTACCCACTATCTTCAGACACTTTGTGTTGTACAGGAAAGAGATTAATACAATCCATCCATTTAGGAAACTTGCCAATCTCAATTGTAGAACTATTTGAACAGTGGTGTATCTGTGGACATTTTGCAGAAATGACTGGCTTATTATGGGAAAGTCCCATCTTAATTACTGATCTAGAATTAGGTTTTAAGTCCCCATAAATAGAATTATTTTTCAGTCTAGGTCTGCCAATCGCTGTCTTTTCTTTGAATGATACTTTCAGACAGCCAGCATGTTTATCGTGGGACCAACACAAGGGTAATTGGGCACTGTAGCCAGAAAAATTAAATCTAGTCACATGATTGGGAGTATTATGAGTATCTGTAAATCCTCCCATCATGAATGAGTCATTAGTAAATACTGGAATAGATTCTCCAGTCCACACAGCTAGGTGTACCAGGGGTGGATCTGGGAAATATGTCCAGTAAGTGTCTACTTGATCCCCCCTTTACCTGGCAGCCCAGTAGGGCAATTACTGTTGCTACCATTATCACTGGGGTTCTGTTCTCTCCTAGGTCTCGAAGTATTCAGGAAGCCTGGGTTGTTAGCTTCTTCATGTCTTTCCATAAAATCAGCTTTTCTGCTGGGTCAATCTGGTCTTTCTTCATCCTTTTTTGATATCTCCTCCTTTTGGATGAGGGCTCCTCCGGGTCAATCCTCAGTCGCTTGAATCTGGGTTCTAATTCTTCCATGTCTGATAGCATGTTCAGGCAACCATTTAGGATGAGAAGAATTTTCTGGGAAAATATAAGCATGACCTCTTCCCCATATAAGCACCGGGTCTGGGCCCTTCCACTGACTGGTCTGTAAATCTTTCCACAAAACTCTGCCTAAAGGACCTGTTACTGAGGGAGACATTTGTCTCTCAGGAGCACTGTGACCTTCTGCATCACAGTTTAAAAAATTTAAAATGAACAAGGCATGATTAAGGCTATTTTGGGGAGTCATAACTCTATCCCCCCCTTTTAGTTTTTGTAATTGTAATTTAATAGATAAATGAGCTCCTTCTACAATGGCTTGACCTTGGGGGTTATAAGAAATTCCTGTTTTATGATTAATTTTAAACTCTTGACAAAATTGTTGAAAAGAAGAGCTTACATAAGCTCGAGCATTATCTGTTTTAATCTGCATAGGGCATCCTAAAACAGAAAAAGCTGCTAGGCAATGAGAAATTACATTTTGAGTATTTTCCTTAGTACATGCTGTGGCAAAAATAAATCTAGAATAAGTATCCACTTTGACATGCACATAACATTCTTTACCAAATTGAGGAATATGAGTTACATTCATTTTCCATATTTGATTTGGTTTTAATCCACGGGGAATTACCCCGATGATAAAGATGGAGTGTGAATAACACATTTAGGGCATTGGCTTACAATCTGACAAGCTTGATCTCTAGTAATATTAATTTTTTTTTTACGTAAGCTTGAAGCATTTTGATGATGCAAGGAATGGGAAGCTAGTGTACAGTCATATGAAGACATCTGTTGACAAAAAGCTACTAATCTATCAATTTTGTCATTACCTGAAACTAAGGGTCCTGGAAGATTAGTATGAGCCCGTATGTGCCCTATGAAACATGGGTATTTCCACATTAGCACTGCCTTTTGTAAATTATGAAATAATTTAAATAACTCTTGTGATGAAGTATACCCAATAACTGAAGTTTCAATATTTTCAGTAACTTTGACTGCATATAAGCTGTCAGAATAAATATTAATAGGCTCATGTGAAAAGTAATTTAAGGCACAAATCAGAGCTTGAAGCTCTGCTCTTTGGGCAGAAGTATAAGAAGTTTGTATTACCTCTGTGTGAACACGACTATAAAAACCTGCTTTACCTGAGCTCGATCCATCAGTAAACACTGATAAAGCTTCATCTATAGGATGTGCGCGTACAATTTTTGGAAAAATAAGTGACGTTAATGATGCAAATTGTACAATTTTATCACGAGGATAATGACTATCTATCTGGCCAGGATAATCAGCAAAGGCTATCTGCCATGAGCTAGAAGTTGGAAAAAGAGTTTTTTGAACAGAAAATGGAATAATTATGATATCAGGCTCAGATCCAATTAATTGTAAAATCCTAGTTCTGCCCTTAATTACTAATTGAGCTATAGAATCATGAAAAGGAATTAATGTTTTTTGAGGGGAGTGGGATAAATAAATCCACTCAATAACTCCTAATCTTTGCCATATGGCTTCTATTGGGGTATGTTCAGTTGGGAATATTAATAAATACACTATTTCTTTAGGATCAACTCTAGTAAGCTGTGCATTTTTAATTGCAATTTCAACTCTCCTTAAAGCTTCTAAGGTTAGCTGACGTGGAGAGGTTGGAGAAGGATTTCCTTGTAATATCTTAAATAAAGGACTTAACTCAGAAGTAGTTAGTTTTAAGGATGGCTTCAGCCAATTAATATCTCTTAAAAGCCTTTAAAATCATTAGGGGTTTGTATGGAAACTGCTTGTTTCGCTTCGGTAAAATTAAAGATGGCGGCCCCCATGGTTGGCGCGATGACGTCACATTGTGCGACCATGGCCAGGGAGTGGGCCAACCGGAAGTTTGTGTTCCGGTCAGGGGGAAATGATGACATCTTGATCCCCGCCATGTGGGATTGAGTCCTGCAATATCTATTATTGCCAGTAGATGGAGCCCTGAACTTAAAATTGCGCATGCAACACTCCCACGCAAAATGATTATTTTTTCCACAAACGTAACATTTTCCGCGGGACTTTCATCCTAAATCCTATGGTCTCAAAGTTTCCTTTAGCGCTGCGGCTAGAGCCACAGTCTGCAAATGTGTAGAGTCTACATCAGAACATAAGCGAATAAACTCAGAAATTGTGCCTTTTTTACGGTGCAGTCTGAGAATGTCTTGACAGTACTAATTTGCGTTTTCAAATGCCAATTGCCTAACAATGAACTCACTAGCCCCCGAAATCCCAGATCAACCTGTTTGTAGCCTGATCTTGCAAGTATAAAGTCACATTTTTAACCTTTGACTTGGCCCCTAGTGTCTTTGTTTTTAAAGGGCTTAAGGAAAAGGAAACTAACTTAGCCTCAGGCGGATTTTCCATTTCAATAGACTTAATGGCTCCTTGAATGCCTTTTAGCAGGTCCTCAGGGGGCCATGAACTTTGGCCCATATATTCAAAAAGACAAACTTCCAGAGCCATGCAGGTTTTCTGAATATTATCTATGCCTCCAGGTAATTCATTTGAAAGACAGACTTTTTGTACTTTCTTCCTAATTTCTTCCAAGTAAGTAAATCTGGAGACTCTTGTTCACAAAACCAACGAAAATATTCACCTACAATCTCTAAGAATATTAATAACTGAGCTTTTTTTATCTGTTTTCCTTTCTGATTAATTATACTGTCTAAAATATTCAGATACATTTCCTTATCCATAGAAGCTGAATTTCCCATTTTAATTAGTTTAACGTCTCTTTCCTTCAATATCTCAAGGTGCTTTTGTGACCCAAATTGTCACCACTTCCTTTAACTTTATTTTTATCTTTATCTTTATAGCGCACTCCCACTCAATCTAGCTAATCTAGAATGCCTCCCTCGTGGGCGCCAATTCCACCATGGGGCCAGCACAATGGTTTCATTAATGAGGTTCTTGGCATAAAAGTTAGCTAGCAGAGATCGAAATAAACACACAGACTCAGTTACCTTTTTCTATGACCAGGTTCGAGAGGGCTCCCCTCTCTGGTTCCCACGTCTAACCGCCCAGGAGGGCAGCAAGGATTACTCAGGGATAGCAGGAGAGAGAGAGAGAGAGAGAGAGAGAGAGAGAGAGAGAGAGAGAGAGAGAGAGAGAGAGAGAACGCCAGGAAGTAGCCTTCTATTAGGGAACAAGAAATTCAGGGGAGAATTCCATCCAATGAAGGTTGAAGGGGGGCCACACTCCAAGGTCAGGGTCAGTGATTGGGCCCCCGGGGTCAGTGGTCAGTCACACCCCCACACGGATGGGTTCTCTCAACAGGAGAGGGCCCGGAAAATTCTGACACAGGCAGAAGCCTCAGACCCAAACCGGGAGTCACCCAGTCACATGTGAGAATAGCTCATGACAGACTCTTACGCTAAAAATACTTCTAAACATCACCCTAATCCTAAACTTATCCCAAACACTAGACATATCCCTAATCCTAACCCTAAAACTATTCCTAACCATAAAGCTAGTTGTTATATTAGCCATAGCCCTAATAATAACGAAAAAAAACTAGCCCTAATCTGAGCCTCAACCCTATATTTAACCCTAACCGTAACCCTAACACTAACCCAAACCCTAGCTCTAAACCAATTTCTTACCCTAAGCCAAACTCTCACCCTTATGCTACCCTAGTTCTAACCCTAATCTCAGCTTACCCAAAACCCTAACTCTATTACTAGTTCTAACCATAGACCTCATTCTATTTTTAACCTTAACCAAAGCCTAAGACTAACCCTTACCCCTATTCTGAACCTAAAACTAACCCTAGGTAAAATCCTGACCTTAACACTAAACTGAAACCTAACACTAGCCCTACCAGTAAACCTATACCTAAACTTAACCATAACACTATCGCTAGACCTAAACTGAATCCTAAATGGAGCCATAACTCTAGCCCTAGTCCTAAGCAAAAAACAAGTTCTAGCCCTAAAATAACCATTAACCTAATATAAAGAACTACACCTAAGCCTAGTTCTAATTCTGGAACTAACAATCAACCCAAGTCTAACCCGAACACTGACGCTTATCTTAATACAAACCCTACCTCTAAACCTTATCCTAACCCTAAACTTTAACTAACATTAGACATATCTATAACCCTAACCCAAAAAACTAGCCATAACCATAACTCTAGCTCTTACATTACACATTGCCCTAACACTAGCCATAAACCTCACACAAAACCTAGCCCTAATATAAGCCCTAAACCTAGACCTAAGCGTAAACCTAATCTTCATCCTAGCACAAACTCTAAACTTCATTCTTGCCCTAGCCTTCACCCTAGCTCAAAATCAAACCCTTACCCTAAACATAACCCTAGCTCTAAACCAAACCCTAACACTATCCCTAATCCTAACTGTAAACATAGCCCAAATCCTAGCTCTAACTTTATCCATTACCTTAAACATAAACCTAACCCTAATGTTAACCATACCCCTACACCTTCCCCTAACCCTAACCCTAACCTAACCCTAATCATAGCCCTAATTCTAACCCTAACCCTTGCCCTAGCCCTAAACCTAGCTCAAATTTTAACCCTTACACTAAACCGAACCCTAACACAAACCCTAGGAGTAACCCAAAACCCTAGCCCTAATTCTAACCTGAAAATAAGCCCTAACACTAGCACTAAACCAATCCATTACTCTAAACATAAGCCTAAACCAAATGCTAACCCTAGGCCTAACACTAACCCTTTCCCCAACACTAACCCTATACATTACTCTAAACCTAACCTGAACTGTAAACCTAACTCTATCCATTACTCCAACACTAACCCTGACCCTAATGCTAATTTGAGCAATAAACTTGAACCTTAGCACAAACAAAACCCTGACCCAGACTCTGACCCTAATAATAATTTAGCTCTATACCTAACCACTACCCTAAACCTAACCCCTAAACTAGACCTAGCCATAAACCTATCCCTAACACTATCCCTAATCATAACCCTAGACCTGACATTAGCCCTAGACCTAACCCTAACCCTAATTCTAACACAAACCCTCACCCTCACCCTAGCCTAATTCTTAATTTTAACCCTCGCCCTTGCACTGAATCCAGTAAAATAACCTCATCCCTTTTCCTAAAACTAACCCTAACCCTAGCCCTAAAAATAGGCCTAATTCTAACACTTTTCATAGTGCTAATCCTAGCTCTACATGAACCCTAACCTTAACCCTAAACCTAACCTTAGCCCTAAGACTAATTGTAACTCACAATCTAGCCCAAATTCTATTTATAGCCCTATTCATTACCATAACCCTCACAATAGCCCTAACCCGAGTCTTAACCCTAGCAATAGCCCTAACCCTAGATCTAACAATAACTCTAAATCTAACCCTAATCTTAAGCCTAAACCTCATTCTACCACCAGCTCAAACACTATTGCTAATTCAAAATCAATCCCTAATCCAAGCCCTAGCCCTAAACCAAAACTGAGCCATTGCTCTGACCCTAAACCTTAACCTAAACCGAACCCTAGCCCGTAACTGGGCATAACCTAAACTCTAATTCGAGTCCTAGGCCTAAAACTAACCCTCACTCTGACTTATATCCAAACACAAACCCAGCTCTAAATATCACCATAAGCCTAATTCTAATGCTAACACTAGACCTAGCTGAAACCCTGAAACTAAAAGTAAACTGAATCGTAACCCTAGTTCTTACATTAGCCTTAGCAAAACCCTAGCCCTAACTCTAAAAAAAAATAGACCTAATCTGAGCCTAACACTAGATTTAATTTTAACCTTAACCCTAAAACTAGCCATAAACCTAACCCTAATCCTAGCCCTAACTCTAGTTCGAATCCTATCCATTACCCTAATTCAAACCCTATACATAATGATAACTCTAATCTAATCCTAATCCTTAGTCAAACCCAAACAATAACCCTATTATTAGTCCTAACACTAGCCTTTATTCTAGATTTAACCCTAACCCAAAATTCCACCTTAACCTTCTCCCTTATTCTGACCATAATATTAATTATAGGTCTAAACCTGACCCTAAACAGAAACAAAAATCTGAAACTAGCCCTACCAGTAAACTTATACCTAAACCTTACCCTAACACTAGCCCTAGACCTAAACTGAATCCTAAATCTAGATACTACTCTAGTCCTTGACCAAAAAAAAAAAAAAAAAAAAAAACTTAGTGCCAGCCCTAACAATAACCCGTAACCTAAACCAAACACTAACCCTACCCCAGACCTAACCCTAGTCTTATTCTGGCTTTCACCCTAACCCTAATTTTAAACTGAACACTGGCCCTGATACTAATATTAAACCTAGCTCTAAACCTGACGCTAACCCAAAACCTAAACCTAGGCCTATACCTAGCCATAAGCCTAACCCTAAACACAACTCTAATCAGAACCCTAGATCTTACATTACACAAAGCACCAACCCCTGGCCGAAACCTAACACAAAACTTAAATAACCTTAAACCTAATCTCATCCTAGAGCTACCTAAAGCATAACACTCACCCTAACCCTAAACCTAGTCCTAAACCTAACCCTCACCTTAGTCCTAACCCTAGCTCCAAGCCTAACCCTTAGCCGAAACATAGCCCTAGCACTATGCCTAAATTTAACCCTAACTCTAGCCCTAATCCTAATGATAACACTAGACCTAACACTTGCTCTAACCCTAGCCATTACCCTAATTCTAACGCTAACCCTAATGATAACTGTAACCCTAATCCTAAATGAAACACTAACCCAAACCATAAACCTAACCTTAGACCTCACCCTAAACCTAAACCTTGCCATAGCCTTCACTCTAACTCAAACCCTAACACTTACCCTAAAAACAACAGTAATCCTAGCCCTAAAACTAAACTTAAATCTAAACCTAATCTTAACCATAAAGCTAACCTTACATCTAACCCAAACTATTACCCTAAACCTAATCCTAAACCTAATGAAAACCCTAGCTCTAAACCTAAACCTAACCATTACCATAACACTAAACCTAACCCTTGTCTTAGACCTAACCCTAACTTCAAAACTAACCTTTACCCTAAATCTAACCCTAACCCTGCCCTGTGCTAGGGTAAATAGCCCCAACCCAAAACCTAACCTAACTCTAGCCCTAATCCTAACCTAAACCTAGCCCTAAACATACCTCTAACCCTATATTATTTCTATGATAACTCTAATCCTAATGATAACTCCAGGAATAAATCTAATGCTTTTGGTAACCCTAAAGCTCTCCATTGCCCTAAAACTACCCTGAAGCCTAATCCTAACCCAATCAATTATCCTAACCCTAACCCTAAATCTAATGCTAATTTGAGCACTATACATAAACCTGAACCTAAAACAAATCTTAACCTGATCCTGAACCTAAAAATACAACTAGCTCTAAACCTGACCCTTACCCTAAGCCTAACACTTACACTAGACATAGACACAAATCTAACCCTAAATCTACCCCTAACCATAACACTAGACCTGATATTAGCCCTACCCCTAATTCTAGACATAACCATAAAACAAACCCTAGCCCTCATCCTAGCCCTAAACTTAGCCTTTATCATAACCCTAACCCTAACCCTAGCCCTAACCCTAATTCTAACCCTCATTCTACCTCTAAACCTAGCTATAAAACCATACCTTACCCTAAAATTAACTATAACCCTAGCCCTAACACTAGGCCTAATTCTGAACGCTAAGCCTAGCCCTAATCCTAGCCCTATCCCCCAAAATAACCAAAACCCTAGGCCTAAGACTAACTCTAACTCTCACCCTAGCCCTAGCTCTAGTTCTAACCCTATCTATTACCATAACCATAACCCTAGCTCTAACCCTTGCCCTATAGTTAGACCTATCCCTAATCCTAGATCTAATGTTAAATCCAAATCTAAACCTAACTCAAAGCCTAAGCCAAACACTAACACTAGCCCTAAAAATAATGCTAATCTTATAACTAGCCAAAACCCTAAACATAGTGCTAAAACAAAACTGAGCAACATCCCTTACCCTAAACCTTAACTTAAACCAAACACGAACACTACACCTAGACATAACTCTAGCCCTAATTCGAGTCCTAACCTTAACCTGAAAAGTTACCCTTACCCTGACTCATATCTTAACATTGACCCTAGCTCTAAAGACCACCTTAAACTTAAACCAAACCCTAACAGTAACCCTAGCCCTAATTCAAGTCATAACCCTAAACTTAAAGCTAACCCTGACCCTGACTGATGTCCTAACAGTCACAGTAGCTCTAAACACAGCCCTCACTTTAAACCAAACACTAACAGTAACCCTAGCCCTTATTTGAGTCCTAACCCTAACCCTAAAATGAACCCTGATGCTGACTCATATCCTAACAATAAACCTAGCTCTAAATATTATCCTAACCTTAAACTTAAAGCTAACAGTAGACCTACCAATAATCCTAACCCTAAAACTAACCCTAATTGTAACACAGGCTCTTACATTAGCCAATGCCCAAATCTAGCCCTAACCCTAACACAAAAACTAGCCCTAACCCAAGCTGTAAACCTATATTTAACCCTAACCCTAACCCTGACTCTAGCATTAACCCAAGCTGTAAGACTATACCTTAACCTAAAAGAAACACTAATCCTAATGGTATCCCTAGACCTATCTCTAATCCTTAGGCTAACCAAAACCCTAACCCTAGCCCTTATTCTAGCTCTAACCCTATCCCAAAGCCCAACGCCTACCCTGACCATTATTCTGATGCTAACACTAACCCTAGGTCTTAAACTGACCCTAAACCTAGACCAATCCCTAACACTAGCCCTGGACTTAAACCAAACCATAAATCTACCCTTAAATCTAGCCCTAAACCTAAACATAAACCTAGCCCTAGCACTAACAATAATCCTTAACCTAACTCAAATACTAACCTTACCCCTAGACCTAAACATAGTCTTAATTATGGCTGTAACCCTAACACTGACTTTTACCCAAACAATGACCCTACCTTTAGAGTACACCTATTTGTAATTCTGACCCTATCCGAAAATCTACACCTAACAGCAGACCTAGCCCTAACACTAACCCTTCAACTAGCCCTCAACATAACTGTAATTCTTACATTACCCATAGCCCTAAGCCAAGGCCTAAACCTAACACAAAACCTAGAGCTAAACCTAAGCATAAATCAAGCCTTAAGCATAACTGTAACCCAAAGCCTAGCCCCAACCCTAACCCTAACCCTTACCGTAACCTAACCCTCGCCTCAGTCCTAATCCTAGCTCAAAGGCTAAACATTACTCTAAACATAAACCTACACCTATCCCTCAATCTTACCCTAACGTTAGCCCTAATCTCAACTTAATCCTAGCCCTAAACCTAGCTCTAAACCTACCCATTATTCTAAACCTAAACCTAAGCTTATTTATAATCCTAGGCTTAATGCTAAACATAAACCTAAATAGAAAACTAAACCTAGACCTAACCTTAACCTCACACTTGCCATGGACCTAACCCTAGCTCAAACCCTAACCCTTACTATAAACCTAAACATAACCATAGCCCTAACTCTAAGCCTAGACCACAATCAAATGTTAAACATAGCCCAAAATCTACATTTAATCATATACATTACCCAAATCCTAACCCTATCTCTATTGATGTCCCTAGCCCTAATCCTAACTCTAACCCTATGAGTAATATAATCTTATCTCTAGATGTAACCCTAAACCTAACCCTCACCCTAGACCTAACCCTAGCTCAAAATCTAACCCTTATTCTAAGCATAAACCTAAGCATAAGCCTACTTTTAACCCTAACACTAACCCTAATTCAAGACCTATTCCAAACCATAAACATATCCCTAAACATAGCTCTAATCCTTAACCCTTACCATAATGTGAATCCTAGGCATAACCTTAACCCTATCCCAAACTCTAACCCTATCAATTACCCTAAACCTAAAGTAAACTCTAAACAAAACCCTATAATTACCCTAACCCACACTCTAGTACTAATTCAAGTCCTAAACATAAAACCTAACATCAAACAAGCTCTAACACTGACCCTGACCCTAATATATCTCCTAGCTCTAAAGCTGACTTAAAAAAAAAACCTAATCCTTACACTAGACCCAGCCATAACACTAATCCTAACACTATCCTCAAACATAAGCTTAGACCTGACATTAGCCATAGCCCTATTTCTAGCCTTAAACCTAAACCCCAGTCCTATTCCTATCCCTAAACCTAGCCTTAGTCCAAACACTAAACCTAACTTTAGGCCTAAGCCAAAAACTAACCCTAGCCCTAATTTAGTCCTATGCCTAACCCTAGCCCTAGTCCTTAGGTACGAGTAACTCTAACTCACACCCTGGCCCCATCCCTAGTTCTAACCCTATCCCTTAAAGGAAATCTAATCCTAGCCCTAACCCTAGTCCTAACCCTAGCCATATTATTAGCTCTAACCCTAACCTACATCTAATTTTAACTCTAAATCAAACCCTAAGCCTAAGCCTAAACCTAACCCTAACTCCAAATCTAACTTTAATTCTAGCCCTAAAACAAAACTGAGCCATAGTCCTACACCTAACCCTTAACCTAAACCAGACCCTAACCCTTCCCCTAACCTTAGCTCTAATTCTAAATATAATTCGAAAACTAGATCTAACACTGACCCAGACTCTGACCATAATACTTACCCTAAACCTAAACCTAACACTAGACCTACTACTAATTCTAATGCTAAATTTAACCCTAATTGTAACCCTGGGGCATATATTAGCCTTACCCCTAACCCTAGCACTAATTTATCCCCAAACCTAGCCATAATCCAAGCCCTAACCCAAGTTTATGGTTTCCTGCATTTCTAGGATTACTCTTTGATTTTTTTTTAAATCTATATCTCCAGGTAGAGCTCATTCTTTACCATTTGAATTTGTTTTTTTAATTCGTTTTCAAAATATACTTTCATTGCTTGGACTTGCTGTCTGATGTCTTCTCTAATATTCTGTTCCATCTGAGTTAGGTATGCCTTGAGTTCTTTCTCTGTCCATTTTTCTGATTCCTCTAGGTCCTCCTGTAGATTTAAGTTGTCCTGCATTGTTTGTAATTCTTTTTTTCCCTTGTTTTTTCATGTTGTTCACGTTACTTTCCAGCTCTGTTTGACTGCTGTGTTTCTGCTTTTTCCTATAAATTTGTTTTGGTTTTGTATATCTCTGATGTCTCTTCTTTGTGGTGGGAGACTATGCCTAGAAATGTTGGGATTTATTGTAATTTAAAGCTGATTCATTCAATTCATAAAAGGCTTCCGGATTCTGTATGCATATAGTGATTTGTTGTCTGTTCTTAGGACTTTATGTTTAGGTTAGGTGCTATGATGGTGTAAGGGTTAGTATGTCTTGGCTACTTTAAAAGATTGCTCTACTCAAGGGGGATACTAACAGGTGATTGGATCAGGGTGTGGGTAGTAGCTAGGTATTTAGGAGCCATATAGACAGCCTCGAAACATTCACCTATTTGCATTTAGACAATTACACGTAATGGAAGACGTAATGCATGGGATGAAAGTTGGGCAGTAGGGGAAGGAAGGTGCTCTTAAAAAAAAGAAGGAGAGAGAGATAGATTAGAGGAGAATGGAAAGAACAATATTACAGTTAGATTACTAAGGTAGGCTAAGAATTAGTTTTAGGACTAGGGTTAGCATTTGAGTTAGGTTTTGGCTTAGTGTAAGGAATAGGTTTAGAGTTAGGGTTAGGGCCAGTATTAGGGTTAGGATTTGGGCTAATATTACTTTTAAAGCTAGGGTTAGGACTCAGATTAGGTGTAGAATTTGTGTTAGGGTTAGGGCTATGGTTAGGACAAAAACTAATGTATAAACTAGGGTTATGATTAAGGCTAGTTTTAGGGTTAGGTTAAGTCTAAATATAGTGTTAGGGTTAATCTTAGATTAGGGTGATGTTTAGAGCTAGAATTAGTGTTAGGGTCAGTGTCAGGGTCAGGGTTAGTTTTAGAGTTAGTTTTAGGGTTAGTTGTAGGCTTAGGGTTTGATTTCATTTAAGGGTTAGGATTAGGGCTATGATTTGGTTTTGGTTTATGGCTAGGGCTAGAGATAGGGCAAGTTTCCAGATTAGCATTGTGGTTAGGGGTAGTTTTAGGGTTTGGTTTAGGCTTATTGTTTCTGTTAAATTTAGAGTTAGGTTTAGATTTAGATGTAGGCTTAGATCTAGGATTAGGATTAAGACTAAAGATAGAACTATGGCTAGGGCAAGAGTTAGAGTTAGTTTATGGCTAGGTTTAGGGTTATGATAGGATTAAATAGAGGCTAGGATTAGCACTAGGCTTTGTGTTAGGCATAGGTTTAGGGTGACTGTTAGGGTTAGGGTTAGGGTTACGGTTAGTTTTCGGGTATTGGATGAGGTTATAGGTAGGTTTAGGGCTAGGGTGAAGAATAGAATTAGGGTTAAGGCTTGGGTTATGGTTTGAGCTAGGATTAAGCCTAAGTTGAAGGCTAGGATTAGGCTATGGCTAATTTCAGGTCTAGTGTTATGGTTAAAAGTAGTTTTAGGTTTAGGTTTATGGCTACATCTAGTGTAAAGGTTGAGTTTAGGGTTAAGTTCAGGTTTAGAGCAAAATACTCTTCGGGTCAGGGTTGTGATTATTTTTTTGGATAGGTTAAGGTTTAATGTTAAGGCTCGAATTAGCATTATAGTTAGCATTAGGGTAAAGACAGTGTTAGGTTTAGGTTTCAGGTTATGTTAAGAATAATAGATAGGGTTAGAATTACGGATATGCTTAGGTTTAGGCCCAGGTTTAGCATTAGGGTTATGGTTATGGTTAGGGTAATAGATAGGGTTAGAGATAGGGGTATGGCTAGGGTTATTGTTATGATTATACAGAGGGTTCGGCTTAGGGTTCAGGTTAGAGTTAAATCTAGGGTTATGGATACGGTTATAGTTATGATAAGTCATAGGGTTAGGTTTAGGTGTAAATGTACATATAGTGCTCGGAATGAGACTAGGTTTTGGGTTAAGTTAAGGATAGGTTTAGGGTAATGGCTAATGTAACTACCAAGGTTGCGATAGGACTAATTTTAGGGTTAGGGTTAGGGCTACATCTATTGTTAGGTTTAGGTATAGGGTTAAGGTGATGTTTAGAGCTAGGGTTAGTGTTAAGGTCAGAGTCAGGGTCAGAGTTAGTTTTAGGGTTTGACTTAAAACCCGAATTATGGCTAGAGTAATGGCTAAGTGTGGGGTTAGGGCTTAATTGTTTCTAAGAGTTATGGTTAGGTCTATGGCTTGGTTTTGTTTTAGGGCTAGGGTTAGTGCTATTTTCAGGATTAGCTTTAGGTTTAGGGTTAATGTTAGTATTAGGTTTAGGCTTAAGGTTAGTGTTAGACCTAGAGTTAGAGTTAGATGTAGGGTTGCTGCTAGGGCTATGAATAAGGCTAGTGTTAGACCTATGGTTTGGGCTAGGATTAGGGTTCCAGTAAAGTAAAGAGTTAGAACTAGGGTTTGGACTAAGGTGATAGTTAGAGTTAGTCTTTGGGCTAGGGTTAGGGTTAAGGTTAGTAATAGTGCTAAATTAGATCTAAGATTAGGGCTAGGGTTAGTGTTAGTGTTAGGCCTAGGGTTATGATTAGGTTCTGCAGTCTGGCTGGGCACAAAATCTCGAGCCACTCAAACGGAAACAAACTTTATTTCCAAAACTCCCACGAATGCCACACATGTGGCCTTCTCCCGGGACACACTACACCAACAGGAAATCTCTTTTCTGGAATTCCCTCCTACCGCACTTCTCCAACCAATGGGAACTCTCTGGGAGTCCAGGGAGAGCTCCAAAGTAGCATGCCTAGACAGACAGCATTGGTCTAATCTTCAATTGAATGCACATTTTAACATAATCATTATCATCTCAATGGCTTGCTGGTGTCACCTTTCAACCAAAAATGCCGTGCATCATTTTCACTTGGCTATGGCTCTCAGCATCTCCCCGCTTTTATTTAATTTATCCTCAAGCATGTGGCTTAGGGACCGTGCCTGTCAGGCTGTCCAGTTCTACATATGGCTCTTACCCGTCATCGGATGAGCTGACCTCAAGTCGTCAGTCTCCTGTCTTAGGTTGGTACCACTGCAATTGGATCATACCCGTCACTGACTACCAGTCCAGCATACAGCCATAATTGTGGATAGGCCTATGCACCAGTGGGGGGTGAGGTTCTTTGCCTCACCTCTGTTGGCCCCCAAATTTTACGCCATCCCTAGCAGAAGGGAGAAGGATACAGAAATGCCATGACACCAAGCCAATTGGTGGCTCCTTTGAAAAACTGTGCCACCGGTGACACCATCAGCAAAGACACTCCAGAACTACCACAATTCACTGCACCAACAGATAGTTCACAATGCATACAAATGATACATAGTCCAGGCAAGTTCTGCAAGCAGTTCAAAGCAGAGGAATCTATCAATATGTGCATTTCCTCCCAAAGTAAATCGACTCCTTGATTGAGAATTACTTGTTGAGTTATTATTCATTGATGCATCAGTTTATACAGTTTGTTGTGATAACTATCGAAGAAGCTGTAGTTTAGTTTTATCTTTCTCTTTACTGGCACTGGGATGAAGAAGGAAATTCTGGCAATAATGCTAAAAAAATATTTAACATTCCAACAGTTATTAATAAAACAATTTTCTGAACAATTTACATTATCCTAAACAGAATTATTAAATATAATAAAAAGAAAAGGTGAAAGTAAAAAAAAAAAAACAGACCTGTTAACCTCCTTATTTGTTCACATAATGAAACAATCCTCAATAGCTGTCTACACAATTTAAATTAATCCATAAAGATCACGTGAACAAAAAAAAAATTTGGATCCATTTTTTCATGAGAACTCCTCATATATGATATATGGACATATGCATTTACCGTCTTACAACACAAAACACAAGTGTGCACACAAAATACAACACATAAACAATAGTAAAGGCCTTGTAGCTTTACACAGGTGAAATCTCCATTGCAATGTTTAAAAACTCCACAGTCAAAAAATAGAACTGATAAGAAAAACATTAACCTAGGTCTGTATGAGCTCAAAAAATAAAATAGAACTTTATGATGTGGGAAAGGGCAATAATAAAATAGATTTTGAAAAAAGCATCCTGGTTACCACCTGGGTTTGACTCTTATTTGGATATTCCATCCTTTTTCCAGTAACTTGCATATGGGTCTGAAGGTATTCCCACAAGCAAGCCTCAAGTTTTTTTTTTTTTTTTTTTTTTTTTTTTTTTTTTTTTTTTTTACTTTTGAAATAGGCCTTAATGGTGTTCATTATTCATTAGCTTTTAGGTGTGGGAGAATCACTGTTGCAGATGTAAAAATAGCCAACCTGGAGCTCTGGATATCAGCTATTAGCCTCCTACATAAAGGTGTTTCTTTTCAGGAACAGTTTCAATTTTCATGTTTCTCTTCTTTTTGCCCTATAGTGGTGAATGGAAATAAAGCTGGAAATTGAACACGGTTTGGGCTAGCTGCTGGAAACTTTCACAGACTCAATCATTTTTCAGTGAGCATAATCTATTGTTTGCTGTGGAAGTAGCCCTAAGATGAAGTAGAAAGAAACAGCTTTATCTCTGAGTGTTTAGGAGCAAGCAGAATACCCATGTACTGAAAGAGTTTCAATTTTTTTTTTTTTGGTTTGATTAATTTGATACTGTACAGGATTCATCCTTGACCTAGCCTTAGTAGGCTCTCCAAGTTTGGGCCTTCAAGGGTAAATAGTTCAGTGTAAGGAGCAGTTTAAATTTTTTGGTTTTACTTCATAATGGCCTATAGGTGTGAATGGCAATGGAGCTGGAAATCAAACAGGGTTGGTGCTGGCTGCATAAAATCTCACACACTCAATCAGCTCTCTGTGGGTACTCTTCGTTTTTTCTTTGTGAAAGTACCTTAAGCTGAAGCATGGAAAACAATTTATCCATGTGTCCTTTAAGAAAAAAACAGGGAAATATGAATGTACTGAAATACCTCCCCCAATTTTTCATCAACTTTCTTTGATACTGCACAAGATTCATCTGTTAAGTCATGCTGCTAGGCTCCCCAAGTTTGGGGCTTCTATCATCATAGTTACTTTAAATAGGTTTAAATTAGTTTAGGGTTGGGTTAGATCTAGTGTTAGAGTTCCAGTGAATTTTGTTTAAATTCATTTGATACGTGGCATAATTTGTCTTTTACCTAGCCTCATTATTTTTCCCAGGTTTGGGCCTTATGCCTTCAATGGTTTGCTTTAAGGAATAATTTGTATTTTAAGGTTTTCTTCATTTTTACCTATACATGTAAATGAAAATGGAACTTGAAATCAAACAGGGTTGGTGCTTGCTGCTTAAAACTCCACACACTCAATCAGGTCTATGTGGGCACTCTCTTATTTCTTCTTTGTGAATGTTTCCTAAGGCTGAAGCATGCAAAAACGTCTTTGTCTGAAAATACTGTAGGAGACAACAGGGAAATATAAATATTATATTATATTTATATTACAACAGGGAAATATAAATAAACTACCTCCCCAAATTATTTGGTCAGATTTCTTTGAAACTGGACGAGATTCATTTGTTAGCTTTCCCCACTAGGCTCACTTAATTTGGGACTTCTATGAAAAAAGAAGGTTCTCTAAACAGATTATGGTTAGGTTTATGGTTAGGGAAAGGGCTAGGTTTGAACCTAGTTTTAGGGTTAGAGTCAGTTTTGTTCACGTATCTTTGATACAGGGCAGGATTCATCTTTTACCTGGCCTCACAATGTTCCCTGGTTTGGTCCTCCTTGGTTCAATGGTTCTCTGTCAGGAACAGTTTGTATTTTATTGTTTCACTTTATTTTGAACCATTTTGTTGAAGACAAATGGAGCACGAAATCAAACATGATTGGTGCTAGCTTCTTGAAACTGCACACACTCAATAAATTCTCTGTGGGAACTCCCTGGTTTGTTCCTTGTGAATGTTGTCCTCAGCTTAAACATACAAAGTAACTTTATCCCAAAGCACTTTTAGAACAATCAAGGAAGTATGCATGTACTGAAACACTTCCCCCAATTTTTTGCTCATAATTATTTGATACTGTGAAGGATTCATCTGTTAGCTTGCCCCACCAGGCTCGCTTAGTTTGGGACTTCTATGATCAAAGGTTCTCTAAACAGGCTAGGGTGAGCTTTATGGTTACGATTAAGGAAAGGTCTAGCGTTAGGTTTACAGTATTTTTCTTCAATTTTTTTTTTGATACTAGGAAGGATTTATCTTTTACTTAGCCTTACTGTGTTTCCCAGGTTTGGGCCTTCTAGGTTTACTGGTTTGCTGTCAGTATTTCAGTTTTTATTTTAAGGTTTCACTTCATTTTGACCTATATGGGAAAATGGAAATGGAGCTGGACATCAAACAGGGTTTTGCTAGCTACTTGAAACTTATACTTTCAATCAGTTCTCTGTGAGGATGCTCTGGTTTTATCCTTGTGAAAGTATCCCAAAGATGAAGCATACAAAAACAACACTATGCTAGAGCATTTTAGAAGACAACAGGAAATTATGCATGTACCAAACTACCACCCCCAATCATTTGGTCACAATTTTTTGATACTGGGAAGGATTTATCTGTAAGCTTTCCCCACTAGGCTCCTCAACTTTGAGACTTCTATGATCATAGGTCATCTAAACAGGTTAGGGTTAGCCTTATGGTTAGAGTTAGGTCTAGTGTTAGGGTTCGAGTTTGTCTTGTTCAAATTTCTTTGATACTGGGCAAGGTACATGTTTACCTAGCCTTACTATATTCCCCAAGTTTTAGCCTTCATGGTTCAATTCTTGACTGACATAAACAAAGTGTATTTTATCAATTCAATTCATATTGACCTACATAGATAAATGGACATGGAGCTGGAAATCAAACAAGCTTGGTGATAACTGCATGAAACTTCACACACTCAATCTGTTTTCTGTGGGCACTCTCTGGTATGTTCCTTGTGAAATTAGTAATAAGCTGAATCATGCAATACAAATTTATCTGAGAGCACTTTAGGAGAAAACAGGGAAATATGCATGGACTGAAGTAGCTCCCAAAATTACTTTGTCAGATTTCTTTGAAACTGCCCATGATTCAACTGTAAGTTGTTCCCACTAGACTCCCCAATTTGTAACTTATACGATCAAAGGCTCTCTAAACAGAATAGGTTTAGTGGTATACTTAGTGTTAGGACTAGGTTTAAAACAAGTGTTAGGGTTAGAGTTTTTTTTTTTTTTTTTTAATTTCTGTGATAGTGGGCATGATTCACCCTTTTTCTATTTTGACTATACTACAAATGTTTGGGCCTTCTATGTAAAAGGGTTTTCTCTCAGGAACAGTTTTAATTTTCATGTTTCTCTTATTTTTGTTGTTATATAGGGTTGAATGGAAGTAAAGCTGGGAATCAAACAGGATTTGTGCTAGCTGCTTGAAACTTTACACACTCAGTCAGTTCTCAGTGAGCATTCTCTGATTTGTTTCCTGTGAAGTATCCCTAAGTGGAAGTAGAAAAAAACAGCTTTATCTCTGAGTCTTTAAGAGCCATTAATAGTGAGATGGTTATTATGGGACCTGCTCAATCGGGGATTTATCAATTGTCTGCTTTGCTAAAAACCTGGTTTATTTTAGTTATAGATATTAAAGATTGTTTTTTTTCAATTCCAATTCATTCTGAGGATAGTCCACCTTTTACATTTACTATACCTGCCCTGAATCATGAAGGTCCTGATCAGATATATGAATGGAAAGTACTCCCTCAAAAGATGGCTAAGAGTTAAACTATGTGTCAAATTTATGTTAACAAAGTAATCTAGCCACTTAGAAATCAAAATCCTGAAGTACGAATTTTTCACTCTATGGATGATGTATTATTAGCACACAAAGATAAAAACACATTGCTAGAATGTTATGCCACACTTACAAACTTATAAATAATTATAATCTAGAGATAGCAATGCATAAAGTACAAATAAATTTTCCAATTAATTATTTAGGAGTTCTATTATCCTCAACCATGGTCCATTCACCAAAAATTCAAATACGAGTAGATCAACTAAAATCACTTAGCGACTTTCAAAAGTTATTAGGAGACATAAATTGGATAAGGCCTTATCTAGGTATACCAACAGGAGAGTTGGGACATTTATTTGATATCCTAAAAGGTCCATAAGATCCAAATTCACCTCGAATGTTAACACCTGAAGCAAGAAAGGCATTAAAAATCATTGAAACATATATGAAAAATATGCATTTGGATAGAGTTGATATAAGTTTTCCTTTATTATTTATTGTACTACCAGCAAAAAATATTCCTACAGGAGTATTTTGGCAAGAAGGTCCATTATTATGGATGCATTTATCTTATTCTCCTAACACTATTTTTACTAGGTATCCTGAAGCTGTAGGACAATTGATACTCAAAGGAATAAAAGCAGCAAAGGGAGTGTTTGAAATTTCTCCCAATAAAAATATTACTCCATATACTATGGATCAAATTGATGAGTTAGCTAATGAGTTAAATACTTGGGCAATAATTATATGCAAATATAATGTTTAATTTGATAACCACTTATCATCTAATTCTTTATTGTTTTTTTTTTTTTTTGGTCATTGCATCCTGTAATTTTTCCAAAATGACAAGGAAAACACCTATGATGAATGCTCCAAATATATTCACTGATGGGTCAAATAATGGTACAGCAGCAATAGTTACACCTGACCAAACTTTTACATTTTTATTACCCAAACAATTAGCTCAAAAGGTAGAGCTTAATGCAGTATTACAAGATTTTGTGATGTTTAAAGTTTCTGTATTTAATTTATTTCCCGATAGTCAGTATATAGTTAATGCTATAGTATCTCTTGAAGATGCTGGTAGGATTTCCCCATCCTCTACTGTTTTCTCTTTGCTTCCAACTATACAAAGTCTAATCTGGGACAGAAAAGATTCATTCTTTATAGGACATATCAGGGCACATACAGGATTGCCTGGAGCCCTTAGTTTGGGCAATAATATAGCAGATAAATCTACACATGACATACATATTTTCTCTACACTATTCATAAAAAGTTCCATGTAAATGTTAATACTTTACAAAAGCATTTTAAAATATCTAAGGAACAAGCGAGACAAATAATAAAACAATGTCAAAATTGTGTAACCTTTTTACCACAAGTTAATCTTGGATTCAATCCTAGAGGACTGATACCTAACCATATTTGGTAGATGGACGTCTCACACTTGCCAGAATTTGGAAAATTAAAATATTTGCATGTTACAGTTGATACTTCTTCCAGATTTTTGATGGGCTCCCTTCCTGCTGGAGAAAAAAACTAAAGATATTATAGCTCATTGCTTACAAAATTTTGCCACTGTGGGCGTTCCAAAACAGTTAAAACCAGATAATGTCTCTGGTAATACTTCTACCTCTTTTAAACAATTTGCTCATAATTTGGCATTACTCATATAATAGGAATCCCATACAATCCACAGGGACAAGGCATAGTTGAAAGAGCTCATCAAACTATTAAAATGTACTTATTAAAGGAAAAAAGAGAGAATTGAGAAGGGGTATATATTCCCCAAAGGTAAACCTAAAATAACACTTTTTACTCTAAACTTTTTAAATTTGGATTCATCAGGGCTTAGTGCTGCCGAAAGGCATATGTGTCCAAAAAATGTACATAAGCCCAAGTTACTTTGGAAGGATATTCTAACAGGACAATGGAAACGTCCTAACCTAGTGACTGGAGTTGGGGGTCTGTTTGTGTGTTTCCACAGGGAGAACAGCAGCCGATTTGGATTCCAGAGAGATTAACTAAGGTCCTGACCCAGTGATTGTCTGGAGTCGGGGGTCTATTTATGTGTTTCCACAGGGAGAACAGCAGCTCATTTGGATTCCAGAAAGATTAACTAAAGCGATTTCTACGGACCAAAAAGAAGATGATTTGGCTCAAATCCATAACAGGTGATATTCAAAACTCCAGTTCGGCTATTCTTACATCTGCAACAGAAACAGGATGCTTTTTTCAATATCTATTTTATTATTACCCTTTCTCACATCATGAAATTCTATTTTGTTTTTTGAGCTCATACACACCTAGGTTAATGTTTTGCTGATCGGTTCTATTTTTTGACTGTAGAGTTTTTAAACATTGCAATGGAGATTTCACCTGTAAAAAGTTATAAGGCCTTTACTATTATGTTATGTGTTGTATGTATTATATTATGTGTGCACACTTGTGTTTTGTGTTGTATGTTTGTATGTACGTATGTCCATATATCATATATGATGAGTGCTCATGAAAAAGTGGATCCAAATTTTTTTTTATTCAAGTGATTTAAATGGTTTAATTTAAATTGGGTATACAGCTGTTGAGGATTGTTTTAATATGTGAACAAAAAAGGAGGTTAACAGATCTGTTTGTTTACTTTCACCTTTTCCTTTCATTATATTTGATAATTCTGTTCAAGATAATGTAAATTGTTAAAAAAATAGTTTTCTTTTAGTGCTTTCTGGAATGTTACATAATCTTTTCTTTAGCCATTATTGCCAGAATTCCTATCTTCATCCCAGTGCCTGTGAAGACAAAGATAAAACCAATCTACAGCTTCTGCAAGAGCCATCACTAAACTGTTTGCAGAATTTGCCTGGACTATGTATCACTTGTATGCATTGTGAACTCACTTGTATGCATTGTGAACTATCTGTTGGTGCAGTGACTTGTGGTAGTGTTGGGGTATTTTTGCTGATGGTGTCATCTGTGGTACAATTTTTCCAAAAGGAGCCGTCAATTGGCTTGGTGCATCCTCCTCCCTTCTGCTTGTGATGGTCATACAGCTAAAATTTGGGGCCCAAACTAGGTGAGGAAAAGAACCTCACCCCCACCCCCCTGCTAGTACAAAGACTTATCCACAGGTGTGGCTGTATGCTGGACTGGTAGTCAATGATGGGTAAGATCCAATTGCAATGGTACCAACCTAAGACAGGAGGCTGACGCCTTGAGGTCAGCTCATCCGATGATGGGTAGAACCATATATAGTATTGGGCAACCTAAGGCAGGCAGGGTCCCTAAGCCACATGCTTGTTGTTTAAACAGAGACGGGGAGATGTTGAGAGACACAGCTGAAGGGGCCCCAGCAAACTTCCAGCTGCCAGCAAACTTCCAGCTGCCAGCAAACTTCCAGCTGCTAGCTGATGATTTGCTCACAGCGGCCCGAGCAAACTTCTGGCTGCCAACTGATTGGCTCCTCTATGGTGATGCTCATTGGTTCATTCCCCCGCCCTTTCAGACCATGGAGCTGCTCATTGGGGGTCTTTTTGGCTCCGCCCACACCACCCAGACAATCGGCCTCAAGAGCAGGAGGAGTGGGGGAGGTTGAGATTTTTGTGGGAAGCCGGTGGTGGCAGTTGGGCTCTGAAGGTTTTCCAGAAGAGCTGTGTGTTTTGAGGTGTGTTTTCTAAAAATAAAGTTTGTTTCTTTTGACAAGTGGTTCCTGAATTGTGCGTAGCCGGACTGTGGCATGAGTCTTTCTACTTCCGCTTATAGATCTTCACAGGAAACAAACCAGAGAATGCTCACTGAGAACTGACTGAGTGTGTGAAGTTTCAAGCAGCTAGCACAAATCCTGTTTGATTTCCAGCTTCACTTTCATTCAACCCTATAGGACAAAAAAAAAGAGAAACATGAAAATAAAACAGCTTTATATCTGAGTGCTTTAGGAGCAAGCAAAATACACATGTACTAAAAGAGCTTCAATATTTTTTTGGTCAGATAATTTTGATACTGTACAGAATTCATCTTTGACCAACCATATTAGGGTCCCCAAGTTTGGGCCTTCAAGGTTCAATGGTTCAGTATCAGGAACAGTTTGAATTTTTAGTTTTCACTATATTATGGCATATAGGTATGAATGCAAATGGAGCTGGAAATCAAACAGTGTTGGTGCTAACTCCATGAAACTTCACACATTCAATCACTTCACTGTTTGTATGCTCTGGTTTGTTCCTTGTGAAAGTACCATAACCTGAAGCATGAAAAATCAATTTATCCAAGAGCACTTTAGGAGAAAACAGAGGAAATAGGCATGTACTGAAACACCTCCCTCAATTATTGGTCAGATTTTTTTTTTTATACTAGGCAGGATAGACCTGTTACCTTGCCCTACTAGGCACCCCATGTTTGGGACTTTTATGATCAAGCTCTATGAGCAGAAAAGGCTTAGAGTGAGGATTAGGGTCAGGGCTCGGTTTAGAACTAATGTTCGGTTTAGAGTTAGTTTTGTCTTATAGTTAGCTTAAGGGTAAGGGACAGGGGTTGAGTAAGGATTAGGGCTAGATTGAGGGTTTGGGTTAGAATCAGGGCTAGGGATAGAGTTAGGATAAGGGTTAGTCTAGGATTTTGGTTAGGGTTTTGTCTACGTTTATGTTTAGGGTAAGGGTGAGGGTTTGAGCTAGAGTTAAGGCTAGGGCTAGGTGGAGGTTTAGGTTCAACATTAGGTCTAGGGATAACATTACCGTAGGTTTAAGGTTAGGGTTAGGGTTATGGCTACGTTTACCATTAGGGTTAGAATTAGGGTTAGGGTAATGGATATGGTTATATATAGTTTTAGGAGTAGGCTTAGGGTTAGATTTACTTTTAAGGTTAGGTTTAAGGCTAGGATTATGTTTAGGATTATGGTATGGGTTAGTGTTTGAGCTCACGTTAGGGCTATGTTGAATGTTAGGTTTAGTGTTAGCACCAGGATAATTTTTTTGTTAGGTTTAAGGTTAGGGTTATGGTTATGGCTATCAATAGGGTAAGAATAAGCATTAGGGTAATGGGTGGTTTAGAGGTAGGTTTAAGTCTAGGATTAAGGTTATGATTAGTGCTAGGGTTAGTTGTAGAGTTAGGGATAGGTCTAAGTTTATATTTAGGGTAAGGGTTAGGCTTCAAGCTAGGTTTAGGACTAAGGCTAAGGTTAGGATTAGGGTTAGGGCTAAAGTTAGGGTTAGGGGTAGGCTTAGGGTTAGGTTTAGTCCCAGGATTTTCTTTAGGTTTTGTGTTAGGTTAAGGCAAAAGGATAGGTCTATGGATAATGTGAGAGCTAGGGTATGATTTGGGCTAGTTGTAGGGTTAGGGTTATGGCTAGGTCTAGTGTTAGGTTTGTATTTTTGGTCATTGTCAGGTTTAGAGGTAGATTTACTGTTAAAGGCAGGATAAATGTTCAGCTTAGAGTTAGAATTAGATTTAGAACTAGAATTAGGATGAAGTTTAGGTCTATGAGTAGGTTTAGTGTTTGGGTTAGGTTAAGGGTTATTGTTAGGGCTAGGTTTTTGTTTAGGTCTAAAGCTAGAGTTAAGGCTAGATTTAGAATTAGGTTTAGGTGCAGAGTTAATGTTAGGGTTTGGTGTAGATTTAGGGTCAGGTTTCGATCTAGGGTTAGCGTTAGGGTCAGAATAAGTGTCAGGGTTAGCATTAGGATTTGGGATGGAGTTAGAACTAGAGTGAGGGCTACGGTTAGGACTATTAATGGGGTTAGGGTTAGGGTTAGTGTAATGGGTAGGTTTAGAGATAGGTTTAGGACTAGGGTTAAGGTTAGAATTAGGGCTAGGGTTTGCTTCAGAGTTAGGGTAGGTCTAAGTTAATAATTAGGGTAAGGGTAAGGCTTTGAGCTAGGGTTAGGACTAAGGCTAGGGTTAGGATTAGGGTTATGGCTAGGGTTAGTGTTAGGGTTATGCTTAGGGCTAGGTTAAGGCCTAGAATTTGCTCTACATTTTGTGTTAGGTTAAGGCATAAAGTTAAGGCTATGGTTAATGTAAGAGCTAGGGTTATAATTAGGGCTTGTTATAGGGTTAGGGTTATAGCTAGGTGTAGTGTTCGGTTTAGGTTTTCATTAGGGTCTGGTTTAGAGATAAGTTTAGTGTTAAAGGGAGGGTCAGTGTTCAGATCAGAGATAGAGTTAAAGTTTAAGCCAGAATTAAGATTAGTATTATTTCTAGGATTAGGTTTAGTCTTTGCATTAGGTTAAGTGTTATTGTTAGGGCTAGGGCTAGGTTTTTTCTTAAGTCTAAGGCTAGAGTTAAGGCTAGATTTAAGATTATGTTTAGGACTAGGGCTTGTGATAGGGTTAGGCTTAGGTGTAAGTATTGGTAGGTCTGGTGTTAGGGTTTGGTCTAGGGTTAGGGTCAGGGTTAGACCTAAGGTTAGTGTTATGGTCCGAATAAGGGTCGGGATAAGGGTTAGGCTTAGGGTTTGGGATAGGATTAGAGCTAGAATGAGGGCTAGATTTAGGACTATTAATTGAGTTAGGATTTTTGTTAGCTATAGGATTAGGGATAGATCTAGGGTTACTATTAGGGCTAGCATTTTGCTTATGGTTAGGGATAGTTTTAAAACTAGTGTTAGGGATAACGTTTGGGTTAGGGTTGAAGCTAGGTTTAGGGCTCAGTTAGGGCTATTTTTTTCTGTTAGGGTTAGCGCTAAAGTTAGGGAAATGGCTAAAGTAAGAATGAGAGTTAAAATTAGTGTTCTATTTAGTGTTAGTTTTAGGGTTTAGTTTTAGGGTTATGTTGATATTTAGAGCTAGGATTAGTATTAGAGTAGGATTCATGGTCAGAGTTAGTTACAGGGTTACAGGTAGGACTCAAATAAGGGCTAGAGTTACTGTTAGGGTTCATTTTAAGGTTAGAGTTGTGTTTAGAGCCTTGGTAAGTGTTAGGATATGAATCATGGTCAGGGTTAGTTTAAGGTTATGGTTAGGACTCTAATTAGGGTTAGGGTTATGTCTAGTTGTAGTGTTAGGGTTTGGTTTAAGTTAAGGTTTATGGTTAGGGCTATTACTCTGTTTTGTTTTAGTCCTCGGGTTAGGGTTAGGGTTACTTTTATGATTAGCATTAGGGTTAGGGCTAGTATTAGTGTTAGGCTTAGGCTTAGTTTTGGTGTTACATTTAGAGTTAGGATTAGATCTAGGTTTAGTAATAGGACTATGAATAGGGCAAGGCTTATGGCTAGGGTTAGGGCTAGGGTTAGGGTTATGGTAAGGGACAGGTTTAGATCTAAGGATAGGGTTAATGTGAAAATTAGATATAGTTCTATGGCTAGGGTTAGGGTTATGCTTTGGAATACAATTAAATTAGGGTTAGGATTAGGGCTAGGGTTATTGTTCAGCTTAGGCCTATCATTACAATTATTGTTATGGTTAATTTTATGATAGGGGATGACATTGTAGCTAGGTTTAGACATAGGGTGGGGGTTAGAGTTAGGTTTAGGGGTAGGGTTAGTGTTAAGGATATGATTAAGGTTAGGTTTAGGGCTAGGATGAGTGCTAGTGTTTGTTTTAGTGTTAGGACTAGTATTAGGACTACGGCAAACATCAGGTCTAGGATTATGGTTAAAGATAGTTTTAGGTTTAGGTTTATGGCTACATCTAGTGTAAGTGTTAGGTTTAGAATAAGATCAAGTTTAGAGCTAGGGGAAATATGAGAGTTAGGGTCAGGGTTAGAGTTTGGATTAGGTTCGGATTTAGGTTTAGGGCTCATACCAGCATTAGTGTTAGGGTTAGGGTAATGATAGGGTTTGGTTTAGGGTTCAGGTTAGGTTTAGGGTAATTCATAGGGTTGGGGTTAGCGATATTGTTAGGGTTAGGCCTAGGGTTAGCATTTGGGTAAGAGTTATATTTAGGGTAATAGATAGGGTTAAACCTAATTTTAGAGCTAGAGTGATGGTTAGTAATAGTCTTGAGTAAGGGTTAGGGTTAGTGTTATAACTGGGTTTAGGTTTAGGGTTATGTTTATCATAAGGGTAAGGTATTGAGCTAGGGTTAGTTCTAGCACCAGGGTTAGGTTAGAGTTTGGTGTAGGGATAGAATTATAGTAGGTTTAGGTGTAGGTATAGGATTATGGTAGGGTTGTGCTTAGAGTTAGGTCTAGTGATATGATTATGGTAGGGTTTACGGTAGGGTTAGGGTTAGGGTTATCATTAAGTTTAGGTTTTGAGTAATGAAAACGGATAGATATAGGATTAGGGTTAGGGTTATGTTTCAGTTTAGGGTTAAGGTTAAGGCTACGATTATGTTTAGTTATGGTAAGGTTTAGGTTCGAGCTAGGGTTAGGGCTATGGCGAGTGTTACATTTAGGGTTATGTCTAGGGGTAGTTTTCCGGTTAGGGTTAGGGTTTGCTTTAGGGTTCTGGTTAGGATTATCAATAGGTCTAGTGTTAGAGTTAGGGTAATGGGTAGGTTTAGAGCTAGGTTTAAGTATAGGATAAAATATAGGGTTATGGTTAAGTTTACGGTTAAAGTTAGGAATAGGTCTAGGTCTATGTTTAATGTAAGGGTTAGGTTTTCAGCTATTGTTAGGTTAGGTTTAGGGTTAGGGTTTGGGTTTAGCTAGGTTTAGGTCTTGGATTAGGGTAATTTTGGCGTTAGGGTTGAGGATAAGGTTAGGAAATGGATAATGTAAGAACTAGGGTTAAAATAATGCTTAGTTTTAGGGTTAGGGGTAGGGATAATTCTTGTGTTAGGGTTAGGGTGATATTTATAGCTTTTCTTAGTGTTAGGACATGAGTCATGGTCAAGGTTAGTTTTAGGGTTAGGGTTAGGACTCAAATTAGGGCTAGGGTTACTGCTAGGGTTTGATTTAAATCTAGGGTTGTGTAGCGATTGGATGAGTGGAGGATACGAATCAGAGTCAGGGTTATTTTTTAGGTTAGATTTAGAACTCGAATTAGGGCTAAGGTTTGGTCTAGGTGTAGTGTTAGAATTTTGTTTAAGTTAAGGTTTAGGTTTTGGCATCTTGCTTGGTTTTGTTCTAGTGCTCGGGTTAGGGTTAGGATTATTTTATGATTAGCATTAGTGTTAGGGCTAGGGCTATGGTTTGGGTTAGGATTAAAGATCGATTTAAGGTTTAGGATAATGACTATGTTAGAGTTACAGTTAGGGTCTGGATTACTGTTAATGTTAGGGCTAGGGTTATCATTAGGTTCAGGGAATTGGATAGGGTTAAATGTCAGGTTATGTTAGGGTTAGGATTACGGTTAGTTTTCAGCTTATGGTTTGGGTTTGAGTTACGGTTAGGTTAGGGTTATGGTTAGGGATAGGGTTAGGGTTAGGGTAACGGATAAGTTTTGGTGTTGTGATAAGGTTAGGGTTTGATCTAGTGTTAGCGTTAAGTGTAGGGTTAGGGCTAGTTTTAGGATTAGTGTTAGGGTTATGGCCAGTGTTAGGGTGAGGTTTAAGCTTAGGGTTAGGACTAGAATTATAGTTAGGTTTAGATCTAGAGTTAGGGCAAGTGCGAAGGTTAGGTCTTGGTTTTGGGTTAGGGTTTGGGCTAGGTTTTGGGTAATGATAAGTGATAGTTTAGACTATTAATAGAACTAGAATTAGATTTAAAGTTAGCCTTAGGGCTAGAGTTAGGGTTACAGTTAATGTTAGGGCTAAATTAGGGCTAGGAATAGGGCTAAGATTAGTGTTATGTTAAGGGCTAGGTTTAGGTCTAGGATTTGTTTTAGGGTTAGGGTAGGGTAAGGTATGATGTTACAGCTAGGTTTAGGGCTAAGGCGAGGGTTAAAATTAGGGTTACGGCTAGGGTTAATTTTATGGTTAGGATTAAATCTAGTTTTAGGCCGAGTATTAGTACTACAGTTTGTGTTAAGATTAAGGCTTTCATTAGTACAAGGTTTAATATTAGGTCTAGGGTCATAGTTAGGGATTGTTTTACGGATAGATTTATGGCTAGTTATAGTGTAAGGGTTTACGATGAGGGTTAGGGTCAGGTTTAGAGGTAGGGCTATTATTAGAGTCAGGGTCATAGTTAGGGTTTGGTTTAGGTTAAGGTTGAGGGTTAGGGCTGAAATTAGCATTAGGGTTAAGTTTATAGTTAGTGTAATGGATATGGTTAGGTTTAGGGTTCAGGTTATGTTTATGGTAATAAATAGGTTAGGGTTAGGGATAGTGCTAGAGTTAGGCCGGGGGTTAGCATTAGATTTAGGGTCAGGGTTAAGGTAATGAATAGGGTTAGAGCTAGGGTTAGTGCTAGGTTTATGGTTAAGGTTAGGGGTAGGTTTTGGATTAGGTTTAAATATAGTCAAGGGTTAATGTTAGGGTTAGGTTTAGGGTAAGCGTTAGGGTTAGGTTTAGGGTTAGTTTTAAGGTTAAAGCTACTGTTGGATCTCGGATTAGGGGTAGGTTTTGGGTTATGTTAGGCCTAGTGTTAGGGATACAGCTAATGTAAGAACTAGGGTTACGAGTAGGGCTAGTTTTAGAGTTACCATTAAGGCTAAGTCTAGTTTTAGGATTAGGTTTAGATTTAGGTTGATGTTTTGAACTAGGGTTAGTGTTAGGTTCAGAATCAGGATCAGGGTATATTTTAGGGTCAGGGATGGGACTCGAATTATGGGTAGGCTTAGGGGTACATGAGGGGTAAGGATTTGGTTTAGGTTAAGGTTTAGGGTAAATGCTATGGCTCGATTTTCTTTACGGGCTAAGGCTAAAGTAAAGGGTAGTTAGCATTAGTGTTATTTATAAAGATATTGTAAGTTTAGGCTTAGGGGTAGATTTAGAGTTATAATTAATTCTAGGGTTAGGGCTAAGGTTAAGGCTAGTGTTTGGTTCATGGTCAGGCAAAGGGTTAGAACTAGGAATAGGCCTAAGGGGAGAGTCAGAGTTAGTCTTAGGGCTAGGGTAAGGGTTAGATTTAGGGGAAGGGATGCCTGTTTGATTTTCACCTCCATTTACATTTACTCATATAGATCAAAATGAAGTGAAACATTAAAATACAAAGTGTTCATTATGATGAACCATTGATTTGAGAAGACCCAAAACTTGGGAGCATACTAAGGGTAGATAAAAGATGAATCCTGCCAGTAACAAAGTAATTTGCACAAAACTAATTCTCACCCTAACATAATCTCCAACCCTAGCCCTAGCCCTATCCCTAAACCTAACACTAACACCAATTTGATCAGAGAACCATTGATCTTAGAAGTTCTGCACTTGAGGAACCTTGTGGGGTAAGCTAAGTAATGAATCCTATGCAGCATCAAGTAAATCTGACCAAATAATTATGGGTGGTATTTCAGTACATACATATTTCCCTGTTTTCTCCTAAAGGGCTCTGAAATATAGTTGTTTTTGCATGATTAAGCTTAGGTCTACTTTTATAATGAACATACCAGAGTCCCTACTGAGAACTGATGGAGTGTGTGAAGTTTTATGCAGAAAAACCCAGTTTGATTTTCAACTCCTTTAACTTTCCCGTATAGGTCAAAATGAAGTGAAATCTTAAAATACAAATTGTTCCTGAAAACAAACCTGTGATCAGAGAAGGCCTAAAACTGTGGAACAGAGTAAATCTCGCTAAAAGATAAATCCTCCCAAGTATCAAAGAATTTTGAATAAAACTAACTCTAAACCTAACACTAGCTTTATCCCTAACCATTCCCCTAACCCTAACTCTTTTATGAAACTTTTGACCATAGAAGTTCCAAACCTGGGCAGCCTAATAGGGCAAGCTAAGTGATGAATGCTGTGCAGTATCAAAAAAATCTGACCAAAAAAATTGATGGAGTATATCAGTACATGCATATTTCCCTGTTATCTCCTAAAGGATTCTTGTATAAAGTTGTTTTTACAATTTTCAGCTTAGGCCTACTTTCACAAGAACAAACCAGAGATTGCCCACAGAGAATTGAAGGAGTGTGAAGTTTCAAGCAGCTAGCATCAACTCTCTTTGATTTCTAGCTCCATTTCCTTTTACCTATTTAGACCAAAATGAACTGAAACATTAAAGTACAAACTGTTCCTTACAGAGAACCATTGAATCTAGGAGGCCCAAACATGTGGAGTATAGTAAGGTTGGAGAAAAATGAATCCTGCCCAGTATCAAAAAAGTTGAACAAAACTAACTCTAACCCTAATACTAGTTCTAACACTAACCCTAACACTAACCTTAACACAAACCCTAACCTGTTTAAAAAAATAGTGATGCTAGAAGTCCCAAAATTGGGAAGTCTAGTGGGCTAAGCTATCAGATAAATCCTATGCAGTATCAAAGAAATGTGACCAAATAATTAGGGTGGTATTTCTGTTCATGCATATTTCTCTGTTTACTGCAATAGGGATCTTGGATAAAGTTGTTTTTGCCATCTTCATCTTAAGGCTACTTTCACAAGGAACAAACCAGAAAGTTTCGACAGAGAACTGAATCAGTGTCTAGGTTAATCTTAACCTGAACCATAACCCGAGTCCTAACCCTAATTCTATTTCTCACCGTAAGCGTAAACCTACCTATAACCTCATCCTGTACCCAAAAACTAACTGTAACCTTAAACCTAACCCAAACCCTTGCCCTAAACCTAGGCCTAACACAAAGCCTAGTGCTAATCCTAGCCTTTATTTAAACCTATCATAACCCTAAACCTATCATAAGACTAACTCTAACTCTTGCCCTAGCCCTAGCCCTAGTTCTATCCTTATACTTAATCCTAATCCTAGATCTAAGACTAAGTCTAAATCTAAACCTAACTCTAAATTTAACGGTAACAATAAGCTTAAACCAAACCCTAACCCTACCCCTAACCATAACGCTAATCCTAAAACTGGCTCTATCCCTAGCCATAGCCATAAACCAAAACCAAATAATAGCCCTAATCCTAACCCTTAACCGAAATCAAACGCCAACCCTACGACTAGCTCTAAAACTAACTCTAAAACTAAACCTCACCCTGACACTGACCCTAACACTAATCCTATCTCTAAACATCATCCTAACCTTAAGTTAACCCTAACACAATATCTAGCCTTAACCTAACCCTAAATCTAGCATTAATCATAACCCTAGTTTATACATTAGTCATTATCCTAACCGTAGGCCTAACCCTAACACAAATTCTACCCCTAATCCGAGGCCTAACCCTAGCTTTAATCCTAATATTAGGCCCAACCCTAAACCTAACACTAGCCCAAACCCTAACTCTAACTATATTTCTTACACTAAGCAAAACCCTGACCCAATTGCTAATGCTAGTCCTAATCCTAATCCTTATGTTAACTTAAACTGTAACCATAATGCTAGTCTTAACCTAGGCCTCATTCTACCTCTAAACCTAACCCTGACACTCATCCTACACTAACACTAACCCTAGGTCTAAACCTGATCCTAACCCTAAATGAAACCCTAACACTAGCCCTACTGGTAACCCTATACATATACCTAACCCTAACTCTAGACCTAGACGCAAAGCTAATCTTAAATATAGCCATAACTCTAGTCCTGGACCTAAACAAAAACCTAGCACTAGCCCTAACAATAAGCCATTACCTAAATCGAACATTTACCCTACCCATAGACCTAAACCTAGTCCTAATTATGGATCTAATGCTAACCCTAGCCATAGCCCTATCTCTAACCTAATCCATTACCCTAACCATAACCCTAACCCTAATTCTAAACCTGGGCCTAAACCTAATCGTATTCCTAATCCTAACCCTATCCATTACCGTAAACTAACCTGAAATCTAAATCTAACACTATCTTTACCCTAATCCTATCACTAATGCCTATCTGAGCCCTAATATTAAACTTTAACCTATCCAAAACACTAATCACGACCCTGACCCTAATAGTACCCTTAGCTCTAAACCTGACCCTAACTCTAAACCTAACCCTTACACTAGAAATAGCCATAAACCTTACCCTAAAACTATTTTTAACCATAACACTGGACCTGAAATTAGCCCTAGCCATAATTCTAGCTCTAAACCTAGGCTTAATCCTAACCTGAACCATAACCTTAACCCTATTCCAAAACTGACCCGGATTCTAACACTGAACCTAGCTTTAAAACTGACACTAACCCCAAACCTAGACCTAACACTAGACCTAGCCATAACCCTCAGCCTAAAACAAGCCTTAAATATAACCTAAGCTCTTACATTACCCATAGTCCTAACCATAGCCCTAAACCTAACACATAACCTAGGCCGAATCCTAGTCATAAACTTAGCTCTAAGCATAACCCTCAGCCTAACCCTAGCGCTTTACCTAGCCCTAACCTAAGCCTCACCTTAGACCTAACCCTAAATCAAAGCCTAACCTTTACACTAAACATAACCCTTGCTCTATCCTAAACCCTAACCCTAAACCTAGAGAAAATCCTAACATTAAACCTAGCGTGAACTTTAGATCTAACCATGTATATTACCCTAACCCTAACCCTAATTAAAACCCTATCCCTAGCACTAAACCTAACTCCTACCATAAATGTAAACATAGACCTAAACCTAAACCTAACCCTCGCCCTAGCCCTAACGCTAGCTCAAATACTAACCCTTACCCTAATCTAAACATAACCTTAGACTTAAACCTAACATTTATCCTAACCCTAAAACTTACAGTGAATCACACCCTAGCCCTATCCCTAAACCTAGCCCTAATCCTAGACTTAATAAAAACCATTATCTATCCCTAATCCTAGCTCTAAACATATCCATTTCACTAAACATAACCCTAATCCTAATGGTAAACCTCATTCAATCGCTAAACCAACCCATTCATTACCCTAAACCTTAACTGAAACCTAAACTAAACACTCTCCATTACACAACCCCAAAACCTAACCCTAATGCTAATTCGAACCCTAATCTTAAACCTTAAGCTAAACCAAATGCTAACCCTCACCCTGACTCTGACCCTAATAATAACCCTAGCCCTAAAGGTGACTTTTAATCTAAACCTAACACTTACACCCTACCTAGCTCTAACCTAACTGTAAAACTATCCTTAACATTAACCCTAGACCTAATATTAGCCCTAGACCTGGTCCTAGCCATGACTCTAACAGAAACCCTAGCGCTTAACCTAGACCTAAACCTAGCCTTAATCCTAAACTGAACCATAACCCTAGGCCCAATCCAAATTCTAACCCTTATCCTAGGCCTAAAGCTAGCTATAACCCCACTCATTTCCCTAAACTTTACCTTAACACCAATACTAACCCTAACTCTAGCCCAACCGCTTGGTCTAACCCTAACACTAACCCTAGCTTTAATACTAGTCCTAATTTATCCCTAACCCTAACACTAACCCTAGCCCTAATTCTAGCCCTAATTTAGCCCTAACCCTAGCCCTAATCCTAAGACTACTACTATGACTAACTCTAATCCTCGCCTTTTTTGTATAACTTATTGGTTACTATAAGCTTAACCCTCACCCTAACCCTAGCCCTAGCCCTACACTTAAACCAAGATCTAACCCTAACTCTAAATCCAATTCTAATCCTCAACCTAACACTAGTCCTAACCCTGATGCTAATCCATAATCTAGCTGTAACCATAGCCCTAGCCCTAAAAAAAAACCAAACTATATTCCTAACCCTTAACCTAAACCAAACCCTAAGAGTATACCTAGTACTAATTTTAGCCTTAATTCGAGTTGTAAACAAAACCCTAAAACTATCCATGACTCTGACACTGACCCTAACAATAACCCTTGCTCTAAACATCACCCTAACCTTAAACCTAACCGTAACACTAGACCTAGCCCTAACCTTAACCCTAAAACTCGAGCTAATTGCAACACTAGATTATACATTAGCCATAACCCTTTCCCTAGCCCTAACCAAACCCCAAACCAAGCCCTAATCTGAGCCTTAACCCTAGCTTCAACCCTAACCCTGAGCCTAAACCTAACCCAGAACCTAGACCTAAACCTTACCCAAACACTAGCCAGAATTCTAACCATAACCCTAGGCATATAACTAGATTTAACTCTATCCATTACCTTAACCATAACCATAACTCTAATGGTAACTCTAGGCCTAACCCTAAACTTTTCCCTAACCCTAACCTATTTTATTAACCTAAACCTAACCTGAATCCTAAACCTAAGCCTATCATTACCCTAACCCTAACCATAATGCTAATTCAAACCCTGAACCTAAATCTTAACCTAACCCAAACCCCAACTCTGACCCTTCCCGTGATAATATACTTAACTCTAACACTGACAATACCCCTAAACCTAAACCTTATACTAGACCTAGCCATACACCTAACCCTAAATCTATCCCTAAAAATAACCCTACCTGACATTTGCCCTAATCATAATTCTAGTCCTAATCTTAACACAAACCAAACCCATGACCCTAACCCTGACCCTAACCCTAATCCTATCCATCAACCTAGCCCTAAATTTCTAACCCTATCAATTACCCTCATAATCTTAATTATAATGCTAAACGTAGGCCTAAATCTAACCTTATCCCTAGCCGTAACCCTATCCATTATTCTAAATCTAACCTGAACCCTAAACCAAACCCTATCATTACCCTAACCCAAACCCTAACCCTAATTCCAGGCCTAACCCTAAACTCTAACTGAAACAAAAGCCTAAACCTGATCCTTATCTAATAATATTTGTAGCTCTAAACTTGACCCAAACCCTAAACCAACACTTACACTAAATATATCCATAAACCTAAACCTAAAACTAACCTAACCATAACCCTAGATATGACATTTGCCAACACTAATCATAGCCCGAACCCTAACACAAACCCTAGCCCTCATTCTAGACCAAAACCTAGCCTTAATCATAACTCTAATGAAACCCTATCCCTAATCCTAATTCTAACACTTAACCTAGTCCTATCCCTATCTCTAACAAAATCGATTACACTAAACCTAACCCTAAGCCTAACACTAACCCTAGGACTAAACATAACCAGAAACCTAGCGCTATTAATAGCCCTAATTAAGCCCTATACCTAACCAAACACTAAACTTAGTTGTAAGACTAACTCTCATTCTCACCATAGCCCTATTCCTAGTTCTAATCCTATCCCTCACCATAAGCTAATCCTAGCAATAAACCAAGACCTAAGAGTAGCCCTATCCTTAGCCCTAGATTTAATCCTAAATCTAAATCTAACTTTAAACCTAAGCCTAAACTTAAACCTAACACTAGCCTTAAACCTAATACTAACCCTAAAACTAGATCTAACCATTGCCCTAGCCCTACAATAAAACTGAGCCATAGCCCTAACTTTAAAAGTTAACCTATGTCAGAACCTAACCCTACAACTAGCAACATCTCTAGCACTAATTTGAGTCCAAACCCTTACCCTAAAACTACTCTGACCTTCAATTTGACCCTAACACTAAAGTTAGCTCTAAACTTTATACCTAATCCTACCACTAGACCTAATCCTAACCCTTATCCTATAACTAGCACAAATCCTAACCCTAGTCCATACATTGGTCATAACTCTAAAACTAGCCCTAACTCTAACCAAAACCTAGCCTTAATGCAAGACCTAACCCCAGCTTTAACCCTAAACCTAAACCTAACCCTAGTCCTAACCCTAACCCTAAATATAGTCCTAATCCTAGCTCTAAATTTATCCATTACCCTAAGCAAATTTTAACCATAATGCTAACCCTAGGCCTAACCTTAATCTTTAGCCTAACCCAAACACTCACCCTATTACTAGTCCTAAACCTAGCCCTCATTCTAGCTCTAACCATAACTTAAACCCTAACCCTAAACCTGACACTTATTCTGACCCTAACGGTAGCCATATGTCTAAAACTGACCCTAACTATAAACCGAACCCTAACACTAGCACTAGCAATGAACCTGTATCTCAACCTAGCCCTAACACTAGCCCTAGACCTAAACCTAATCCTAAATCTAGCCATATTCCTAGCGTTAGACCTAAACAAAATCCTAGCTTTAGCCCTAATGATAAAACTTAGCCAAACACAAAAACTAACCCTACCCATAGACCTAACTCTAGTGATAATTCTGGGTTTAACCCTAATTCTAACTACAACCCGAACAGTGACCACAACCCTAGCAATAACCCTAGCTCTAAACATCACGCTAATGGTACCCTAACCCTAACGCTTGACCAAGTCATAACTCTTACCAAAAAAGTAGCCCTAATCATAACCCTCGTTTATACATCATTTATAGGCCTAACACTAGCCCCAACCTAACCCAAAACATGACCCTAATCCAACCACTAACACTACTTTAAACCCTAAACCTAAAACTAGCCCTAACACATACCCTAACCCTAGCTCTACCCTAGCTTTTATCCATTACCTTAAGCTAAACCCTAGAACTAATCCTAACCCTAATCCATAGCCTAACACAAACCCTAACCCTATTACTAGTCCTAACCCTAAACTTCAATTTAGCTCTAACCCTAACCCAAAACCAAACCCTAATCCTTACACGTATTCTGACCCTAACACTAACTGTAGGTCGAAACCTGACTCTAACCTGAATCCGAATCCTAACATTAGCCCTACTGGTAATCCTATACTTAAACCTAAACCTAAAACTAGTCCTAGACTTAAACCTAATCCTAAATCTAGCCATAATTCTAGCCCTAGACCTGAACAAAAACCTATCCCTAGCCCTTACAATAACCCTTAACATAACCCAAACTTTAACCCTACACCTAGATCTAAGCATAGCCCTTATTCTGGCATTAACACCAACACTAACTCTAACCTGAACAATGGCCCTGACCCTAACATAATCCTATCTCCAAAACTCACACTAAACAAAAACCTAATCCGAACACTAGACCTAGCAATAACCCTAATCCCAAAACTAACCCTAATCAAAACCCTAGCTTTTACATTACCCATGGCCCTAACCTAGGCCTAAAATAACACAAAACCTAACCCTAATCCTAGGCCTGAACATAGCCCTAAGTGTAACCCTAAACCGAACCTTAGCCCTAACCCTAACCCTAAGCCTCACTTTAGACCTAACCCTAGATCAAGCCTAAGCTTTACCCTTAACATAATCCTAGCCCTATCCCAAACACTAACCAACCACAAGCCCTAATTCTAACCTTAACCATAGCCATAACCATTGCTCTAATTCTATCCACTACCCTAGCCCTAGTTCTAATCCTAACCATAACCCTAACCCTAAACCTAGCTCTAATTCTATCCATTATCCTATGCTTAATCCTAACCCTAATGCCAACCCTAGGCTTAACCCTAGCCCTGTCACAATCCCTAAACCTATCCATTGCCGTAAAACTAACTTGAACCTTAATCCTAAGCCTAATCATTACCCTAACCCTAACTCTAACCCTAATGCTACTTTGAGCCCTAAACCTAAACCTAAACCTAAACCAAACCTTGTGCCAAACACTGACCCTAATAATACACATAGCTGTAAACTTGACCCTTACCCTAAATCTAACCCTTACACTAGACCTAACCATGAACATAACCCAAAACCCATATGTAACTATAACCCTAGAACTGGCATTAGCCCTAGCCCTAATTCTAGTCCTAAACCTAACGCAAACATTAGCTCTCATTCTAGCCAAAAACCTGGCCTTAATCATAACCCTAACCCTAATTCTAACACTTTCCCTGGACCTAAAGCTAGTTATCACCCTATTGCTTATCCTAAACCGAACCCAAACCCTAACTCTGACACTAACCTTAGACCTAGCCTTAACCATAGGACTAACCCTAACACTAACCCTAGCCCTAACTATAACTCTCATGCTAGCCCTAGCCCTAATTCTAACCTTATCACTTACTCTAACCTTATTCCTAGTCATAGCCTAGAATAACCCTAGCCCTAACCTTACACCTTGCCCTAACCCTACATCTAAACCTAACTCTAACTCTAACCCTAATTCTACACCTAAACCTAACCCTAACACTAGCCCTAATCCCAATGTTGATCCTAAAACTAGCCCTAACTATAGGCTTAGTCCTAAAACAAAACAGCCTTAACACTAACCCTAAACTTTTACCTAAACCAAACCCTAAACTTACATCTAGTCCTAAGCCTAGCCTTAATTTGAGTCGTAATATTAATCCTAAAACTACCCCAGAACCTGTCTCTATAATTAACACTAACCCTACCTCTAAACATCACCCTAAACCTAAACCTTACTCTAACACTAGACCGAGTGCTAACCATTATTCTAAAACTAGTTCTAATCATAACCCTAGATCATATATTATCTGTAATCTTAAACCTAATGCTAACCAAAACCTAGTCCAATTCTGAGAACTAACCCTTGCTTTCACCCTAGCCCTAACACTAGTCCTAACCCTAACCCGAAGCCTAACTCTAACCCTATGTTTACCCTAGCCAATCCCAAACCCTAATGGTAACTCTAGTCCTAAAACTAATTCTTAGTCTAACCCAAACCCTAACCCTATAACTAGGCCTAAACCTAGCCCTCATTCTTGTTTAACCATAACCCAAATCCTAACCCTAACCTTGACCCTTAGTCTGACCCTGAACATAAACCAAACTCTAACACTAGTCCTACCCATAACACTATATCTAAACCTAACCCTAACACTAGCACTAGATTAAACCTAATCATAAATCTAGCCATATCTTTAACCAAGACCTAAACAAAAATCTAGCCCTAGATCTAATGATAACCCTTAACCTAAGGCAAACACTAACCTTATCTCTAGACCTAACCAATCCTAATTCTGGCTCTTACCCTAACCCTAAACCTAATCTAAGCACAGACTCTGACACTAACACTAACCATAGCTATAAAACTGGAAATAACCAAAACCTAGACCTAGCCATAATTGTAAGCATAACCCTTACATTACCATAGCACTAAAACTAGCTCTAAACCTAACACAAAACCTAGCCCTAATCTTAGGCCTAAATCTAGACCAAAGCATAATCCTAACCCAAACCTAAACTTATCACTTACCATAAGCCTAACCCTCACGCTAACCCTAACCCACACCTTAGACCTAACTCTAAATAAAACTCAAAACTGAACCCTAAACATAACCTTAGCTCTATCCCTAAAACTAATCCTAATCCTAATCCTAGCCCTAATAATAATGTTAACACTAGTACTAATGCTATCTCTAAAATTATTCATTACCATAAACTGAACATTAACCCAAATGATAGCACTAGCTTTAATCCTAATTGGAAACCTAATCCTAGACCTAACCCTAAGCCTAACCCTCATTGTAGCCTTAACACTAGATAAAACCCTAACCCTTACTCTAACACTAACCTTAGCCCAAACCCTAACACTAACGCTAAACCTAAAACTACCCCTAACCCTAACCTGACATCTAACCCTATCCATTATCCTAACTCTAATGATAATCTTAGCCCTAATCCTAACAAATCCCTAATCCTAAAACTACCCCTAACCCTAACCCGACATCTAACCCTTTCCATTAACCTAAATCTAAAGATAATGTTAGTCCTAACTCTAACACTAATCCTAACCTAAACTGTAAATCTAACCCTAGACATAATCATAAACCTAACCCTCACCTAACACTAACCCTATGTCAAAACCTAACCTGTACCCTAAACCTAACCCAAACCCTAAATCTATCCTTAATCCTATCAAGTACCCTAGCCCTAAAACTAGCTCTAATGCTATTCATTACCCTAACAATAACCCTAACCCAAATACTAAGCCTAGGCTAACCCTAACCCTATCACTACCCTAACCCTATAAATTACCCTAATCTTAACCTGAATCTTAAACCTAAACCTATCCATAACCCTAACCTTAATTCTAATTCTAGCGTTAATTTAAGCCCTAACACTAATAATTAACCTAACACAAACTTGAAACCTGACCTTGACCCTAAAAATACACCTTACTCTTAACCTGGGCCTTACCCTAAACCTAACATTAGACACAGCCATGAAATTAACACGATAACTATCCCTAGCTATAACCCTAAACCTGACATTATCCCTATCTCTAAAACTTGCCCTAACCCTAACACAAACTCTAGTCCTCTTCCTAACCCCAAATCTAGACTTAATTCTAACACAAACCTAACCCTAGACCTAAATCTAATTCTAATCATTGCCCTAGCCTTAAACCTAGTTATACCCCATCCCTGCCCCTAAACCTAATCCTAAAACTAATCCTAAATATAGCCCTAACAATATGCCTAAACCTAACACCAATCCTAGACATATCTCTAGCCCTAATTTAGTCCTAAACTTAACCCTAACCCTAGCCTTAAGACTACTTCTAACTATCGCCCTAGCACTATTCCTAGTTCTAACCCTATCCCTTAAAGAAACTCAAACACTACACTTAACCTTAGCCCTAACCCTAGCCATAGCTCTAAACCTAGAATTAACCATAACTCTAAATGTACCGCTAAGCCTAAACTCACCCTATTATTACCAATGGCACTAACATTAATCATAAAACTGCCTTTAACTTTTCCTTAGCCTAAAACATAACGAGTCACAGCACTAACCCTAACCTTTAACCTAAACCAAATACTAACACTACATCAAGCCCTATGACTACCCCTAATTCGAGTCCTATCCCCAACCCTAAAACTAACCCTGACCCTGACTCTGAACCTAACACTAATTACAGCTCAACACATCACCCTGATCTTAAACCTAACTATAAAACTAGACTTATCCCTAACCGTAACACTAAAATTAGCCATAATCATAACCCTACTTCTTACATTAGCTTTATCCCTAACACTAGCCATAATGTAACCCAAAACCTAGCCCTAATGCGAGCCCTAATCCTAGCTTTAACCCTAACTCTAAACATAAACCAAGTCCTAACCCTAAACCTAACCATAAATTTAATCTTTGCACTAACCCGAAATCTAACACTAACCCTAACACTAACACTAACCATAACCCTAGCCCTTACCCTAGCTCTAACCCTATGCATTACCCTAACCTAACCCTTGTCCTAACCATAATGCTAACCCTCGGGCTAACCATAACACATTTGCTAGCCCTAACCTATTTATTACCCTAAACATAACCCTAACCCTAAAACTAACTAAACACTAAACCTAGACATAACCCTAACCCTAAAACTAGCACTAATTGTAACCCTAGTTCTTACATTAGCCGTAGCCCTAAAGCTAACAAAAACCTAACCTAGCCCTAATTCAAGCACTAACCCTAGCTTTAATCCTAAACCCAAACCTAACCCTAGCCCTAACAATAACCCTAAACCTAGCCCTAACACTAGTGCTAACCCTACCCCTTACCCTAAGCCAAACTCTTACCCTGAAGCAACCCTAGTCCTAAACTCAATTCTTAGCCTAACCCAAAACCTGACTCTATTACTAGTCCTAAACCTAACCCTCAATCTAGCTCTATCACTATCACAAACCCTAACCCTAATCATGACTTTATTTTGACATTAACACTAACCATAGGTCAAAACCTTACCCTAACCCTAAACCAAACCCTAATATTGGCACTACATGTAACCCTATAAATAAGCCTTACCCTAACAACAGAACTAGACCTACACTTAATCTTTTATTTAGTGATAATTCTAGGCCTAGCCCTAAACGAAAAATTAGTCCTAGCCCTAATAATAACCCTTAACCTAACCCAAATACTATCTCTACTCCTAGACCAAACCCTAGTTTGAATCATGACCCTAACATTAAACCTAACCCAAAAAATGACCCTTACCCTCACACAAACCCTAGCTCTAAATTTAATTCTAACAAAAAACATAACCCTAACACTAGACCTAGCCATATCACTAACCCTATGACTAGCCATCACCATAGGTCAAAACTTACCTCTAACTCTATCCATTACCCTAACCCTAACCCTAACTTTAACTCTAATGGTAACCTTAGCCCTAACCCTCATACTGACTCTAACCCTAATCCTCATCCTAGTTCAAACACTAGCTAAATCCTTAACCCTTAAACATAACCTAACCCTAACACTAAACCATGGCCTTAACCTTAACCCTAGCCCTAATCCTGGCATTACCCCATTCCCTACTCCTAGCTCAAAGCCTACATATTACCCTAACTCTAACCATAAGGTTAATGATAACCCTAGCACTAATCCTAGCTTTAACCCTACCCATTACCTTAACCCTAACTCTTACTCTGATGAAAACCCCAACCCTGACCCTAAATCTACCCTAACTCTAAACTTAGATGTAACCATAAACCTAACCCTTTCAATAGAGCTAACCATTGCTCAAAACTTAACCATTACCCTAAACCTAATCCTAAGCTTATTTCTATTCCTAACCTTAAGCTAAAACCTAAACCTAACCCTAACCCTAACATGAAATCAAACCTAACCCTAACCCTAACATGAAATCAAACCATATCCAATATGCTAAACTTAATGATAACCCTAGCCCTAAACTTAACACTAACCTTGACCCTAACAGTAACTGTAACCTAGATCTAACCCTAAACCTAACCGTTTCCCTACCGCTAACCCTAGCTCAAATTTTAAACCATATCCTAAACCTGTACCTAGCCCTAACCTTAGGCCTAACCCTAACAATAGCCCTAATACAAACCATAAACCTACCCCTATACCTATTCATTATCCTAAGCACAACCATAACCCTAAGGCTAACCCTAACCCTTTTGCAAACTCTAACCCTATCAATTACTCTACAACTAACCTGAACCCTAAACCTAAACCTATCATTACCCTAACCAAACCTTAATGCTAATTCAAGCTCTAAACCTAAACCCTAACCTAAACCAAACCCAAAAACCTAATTCTAGCCCTAATAATACCCCTATCTCTAAATCTGACCCTTACCCTAACCTGAACCCTTACACTAGACCCAGCCATAAAGCTAACCCTCAATCTTTTCCAAACGTAAGTCTAATCCTGACACTAGCCCTAGCCCTAATTTTTGCCATAACCCTAAAACAAACCCTAGCCCTCATACTAGCCCTAAACATATCCTTATTACTAAGCCAAACCATATTCCCAGCCCTAACAGAATTATAAACTTCGACCTAGCCATAAAACTAGCTAAAACCCCATCCCTTCCCCTAAAACTAATCCTATCCCTAAATGAAAACCTAAGCCTAAAACTAGGCCTAACCCTAATACAAGCTCTAGACCTAATCCTAGCCCTAATTTAGCCCTAAACCTAACCTAACCCTAGCCCTAAGACTAACTCTCTCGCCTTAGTCCTATATCTAATTCTAACCCTTTTCTTACCAAAATCCTATCACTTACCTTTACATTAGAACTAACCCTAGCTCTAGCCCTAATCCTATATCTAACCTTAACTCTAAAAATAACCCTAACCATAAGCTAAGCCTCTCACTAAAACAAGCTGTAACACTAATGCTAATCCTAAAACTAGCCCTAACGTAGCCCTAGCCTTACAAAACAACCGAGCCATAGCCCTAACCGTAACCTTTAATATGAACCAAACCCTAAGCCTAAACCTGTCCCTAAACATAGCTCTAATTCGAGTTCTATCCCTAACCCTTAAACGAACCCTGACCCTGACTCTGACCCGAACACTAACCCTAGCTCTAAACATCACTCAAAACCTAAACGTAACCCTAAACCTAGCCCTGACCCTTAGCCTATGACTATTTCTAATCTTAACCCTAGTTCTTACATTGGCTGTGGCCATAAACCTAGCCCTAACCTAACCCCAAATCTATCCCTAATCAGAGCCCTAACACTACCTTTAAGCCTAATCATAACCCTAATTCTAGCCCTAACCCTTACCCTAAACCAACCCTAATCCTAACCCTTGACATAACCCAAAACCTCACCCTAACCCTAGCCTTAATCCTAACCATGAACCTAGCCCTAACCCCAGGGGTAACCCTATCCATTACCCTAATCCTAATCATAACCCTAATACTAACCCTAGGATAATCCTAAACCTATTCCTAACCTTAAACGTATACATTACCCTAAAACTAACCTGAACCCTAAACCTAACCATATCCATAAACATTTTCGTAACCCTAATAATCTTAACCCTTAAACTATCTCCAACCATAACCCTAGACCTGACATTAGCCCTAGTCCTAATGAAGCCCTACCCTAAAACAAACTGTAGCCCTAATCCTATCCCTAATCTTAGCCTTAATCCTAAGCCTAACCCTAACCATAGACCTAACCTGAATTTTGACCCTCGCCCTAGTTCTAAAACTAGCTATAACATCATACCTAACCATAACCATAACCATAAACCCAGCCATAAACTGAGGCTCAGCCTTAATACTAACCCTAACTCTAATCCTAGCCCTAATTAAGCCCTAATTCTAAACCTAAATCTAACCCTAAAACTAAGACTAACTCTAACTCTCACCCTAGCCATATCCCTAGTTCTAACCCAATCCCTTATGATAACTCATACCCTATCCCTAACCCTAGCCCTAACCTTTGCTGTAGCCCTAAATCTAGATCTAATGCTAACTCTAAATGTAACCCTAACCCTAAGCCTAAACCACACGCTAACACTAGCTCTAACCCTAACGCTAATTTGAAATCTAGCCCTAACCCTAGGCCTTGCCCTCAAGCAAAACCAAACCATAGTACTGACCCTAAACCTTAACCTAAACAAAACCCCAACCCTACATCTAGTCCTAACCCTAGCCCTAATTTGAGTCCTAAATCTAACCCTAGAACAAATATTAACCTGACTCTGACCTTAACACTAACTCTAGCTCTACACATCAGCCTATCCCTTAATCTAATCCTAACACTAGACCTTACCCTAAACCTAACCCTAGAACTAGCCCAAATCCTAATGCCAGTACTACAATTAGCCATAGCCCTAAACCTAACACAAAACCTAGGCTTAATCCAAGTCCTAACCCTAGCTTTAACCCAAACCCTAACCCTGGCCCTAACCATAACCCTACCCCTATTCCTAATCCTAGCTCTAACCCTATTCCTTACACTAAGTCAAACCCTCATTCTATTGCTACACTAGGCCTAACCCTAATTCTATCCCAACCCAAAACCCTAACTCTGTTACTAGTCCTAAACCTAGCCCTCATTCTAGCTCTAAACTTAATTCAAACCCTAAACATAATACTGAACCTTATTCTGACCCTAACACTAAACCTAGGTTTAAACCTGACCCTAACCCTTATCTGAAACCTAACACTAGCCCTATTAGAGACCTTAAACCTAAAAATAATACTAACCATAGCCCTAGACCTAAACCTAATCCTAAATATAGCGATAACCCTACCCTTAGCCCTAATACTAACTCTAATGATATCCCTAACCCTAAAAAAAAACCTAAACCTAATGGTAACCCTAGACCTGTCCCTAATCCTCAGCATAATCAAAACTCACACCATATTAATAGTCCTAATTCTAGCCCTTATTCTAGCTCTAACCCTATCCCAAACCCTAACCATGACCTTTATTCTGACCATAACACTAAAATGGGTCTAAACCTGACCCTAATGGTAGACCAAACTATAACAGTAGCCCTACCAGTAACCTTATACTTAAACTAGACCCTGTCACTAGCCATAGACATAAACCTAATCCTAAATCTAGACTTAACTCTAGCTCTAGACCTAAAAAAACACCTAAACAAAAACCTAGCCTTAGTCCTAACAATAACCCTTAACGCAAAGTCTAACCCTAACCCTAGACATAAACCTAGTCCCAATTCTATCTTTAATTTTAACTCTAAATCTAACCTGAACACTGACCCTGGCTTTAAAACTAAGCCTACCTCTAAACCTGACCCTAACCAAAAACCTGAACCTAGCACTAGACATAGCCATAACTCTAACCCTACAAAGAGCCCTAATCATTATCCTAGCTCTTACATTACCCAGAGCCCTAACTCTATGCCTTAAACAAAAGAATATAAAAAAAAAAACTAAAGCGATTCTAGGCCTAAATCTAGCCCTAAGTGTAACCCCAACCCTAACCCTAGCCCTAACCCTAACCCTAGCCCTAACTCTAACCCTAAAACTAACCCTATCCTTAGTCTTAAACCTTACTCAAAGCCTAACCCTTACCATAAATATAAACTTAGACCTATATCTTACTCTAAACCCTAACCCTAACACTAACCCTAACTTAACCCTATCCCTAAACCTAGCTCTAAACCTACACCTTACCTAACCCTACACCTAACTGTATTGATAACCCTAGCCTTAACACTAACTGAAACGCTAATCCTAACCAGAAAACTAACAATGGACTTAAACCTAATACTAACACTCGCCATAGCCCTAACCCTAGCTCAAAACTTAACCCATACCACAACCCAAACATAACCGTAGCCTTAACATTAATACTAAAACTAAACCTAACCCTAAACCTAAACCTAAACCTACATCTCACCATATTCATTACACTAACCCCTATTTTAACCCTAATGATAACCCTAGCACTAAACTTAACCCTAACATTAAACCTACCATAATCCTGTCCCTAGACCTAAGGCTGAACCTAATTCTCAACCTAACCCTAGGACTAACACAAGCTCAAACCCTAGCCCTTAACCTGAAAATAAACCTAACCTAAAACCTAACACCAATCTTAGCCCAAATCCTAACTGTAATCATTTCCCAAACCCTAGCTCTAACTCTATCCATTACCCTAACCATAACCCAAAACCTAATGCTAAATCTAGTCCTAACCCTGACCCTATCCCTAACTCTACCCCTAGCCATGATTCTAACCTGTAGCCTCAACCTAGACCTAACACTTGTTCAATCCCAGACCCTTATCCTTAACCTAATAATAAGAAATTGTTAAGCCTAACCCCTAACCCTAACCCTAGCCCTAATCCTAAACTTAAAACTAGACTTCACCTTAGCTCTAACCCCACCAATTACCCTAACCCTAATCATAAACATCATGATAAGCTTAGCCCTAACCCTAAACCTACTCTAACCCTAACTGTAAACCTATACCTAGACCTAACCATAAACCTAACCCTTGCCATAGTCCTAACCCTAGCTCAACCTCTGACAATTATGCTAAACTTCACACTAACCCTAGTCCGAAACCTGAACCTAAACCTAACCCTAACCCTATATCTAAACCTGTCCATTACCTCAACCCTAATGCTAACCCTAATCCAAACCTTAGACCTAATCCTAAACCTAACCCTATAATTAGCACTAACCCTAGCTCAAACCCTAACCCATATCCTCAACCTAATCCTAGCGGTAACCCTAACCCTAAACCTAAATCTAGCCATAATCTTAAACATAACCCTAGCTCTAATGCTAGCTCTAACCCTATCCATTACCCTCATTATAACCATAAACCTAATGCTAACCATAAGCCTAACCCTAACCCTATCTATTACACTAAATCTAACCTGATTCCTAAACCTAACCTGAATCCTAAACCTAACTTTAACCATTACCCTAACGCTAACTCAAACCTTATGCTAATTTGAGCCATAACCCTAAACCTCAACCTAACCCAAACCGAAAACCTTACTCTGACTATTATAATACCCCTAGCTCTCAACTTGAATTTCACCCTAAACCAAACTCTGAAACTAGACTCAGCCATAAATTTTACCCTAAAACTATCCCAAACAATAACCCAAAACCTGATATTAGCCCTAGCCCTAAATCTTGCCGTAACCCTAACACAAATGCCAGCCCTCATCCTAGCCCTAAACCTAGCCTTGATCCTAACCCGAATCCTAACCCTAGCCCTATCCCTAATTTTATCCCTTGCCCTAGATCTGAACCTTGCTATAACCCCATCCCTTCTCCCAAATCTAACCCTAACTCTAAATGTAAAATTAAATCTTACACTAATCCTAGACCTGATCCTAGCAGTAATTTAGCCCTGACCTTACCACTAGCACCAAGAATAACTCTTACTCTCAACCTAGCCCTATTTCTAGATCTAATCCTATCCCTGAACATAACCATAACACTTGACCTAACCTTTGCCCTATCACTAGCCCTAGCCCTAACCCTGGAACTAACCATAACTCTATGTCCAACCCTAACCATAAGCCTAAACCTCACAATAAAACAAGCCCCAACACTTACACAAAACCTAAAACTAGCCCTAATCTACTTCAAGCCCTAAAACAAAACCGAGCTATAGCCCTAATCCTAACCCTTAACCTATACAAAAACCTAACCCTACACCTAGCTCTAACCATTACACTAACCCTTACCCTAACCATAACGCTAATTTGAGCCCTATACTTAAACCTTAACCAAAACCAAACACTAACCCATACTCTGAACCTAATAATAACATAGCTGTATACCTGACCCCTACACTAAACCTAACCCTTACACTAAACCTAGCCATAAACATATCCCTAACACTATCCCTAACCATAACTCTAGAGTTGAAATTATCCCTAGCACTATTCCTAGCCCTAACCCTAACACAAATCCTAGCCCTCATCCTAGCCCTAAACCTAGACTTAATTCTAACCTGAACCTGAACCCTAGCCCTATCCCTAAATATAACTTTCTCCCTAGCACTGAACCTAGCTATATAACCCCATCCCTTCCCCTAAAACTAACCCTAACCCAAGCCCTAACCATAGGCCTAAACCTAACACTATTCTTAGCGCTAATCCTAGCCCTATTTGAACCCAAACCTTAACCGTACCCCTAACCCTAGCCCTAAGACTAACTCTAACTCACACCCTAGCCCTATTTGTATTTATAACCCTATTCATTACTGTAACCCTCACAATAGCCCTAACCTGAGACTTAACCCTAGACATATCCCTTACCCTGGATCTAACCATAACTCTAAATCTAACCATAATCTTAAGCCTAATCCTAATTATACAACTATCTCTAACACTATTGCTAATCCTAAAACTAGCCATAATTCAAGCCCTGGCCCTAAAACAAAACAGAGCCATTGCTTTAAACCTAAACCTTTACCTAAATCAAACCCTATCCCATAACTAGCCATAACCTGAGCTCAAATTCAAGTCCTAGGCCTAAAAAAAAAACCCTCACTTTGACTCATATCCAAACACAAACCCTAGCTCGAAATATCACCCTAAACCTAAAACTAATGCTAACACTAGACCTAGCCGAAACCCTAATGCTAAAACTAACCCTAATTGTAACACTAGTACTTACATAGTCCTTAGCCAAACCCTAGCCCTAACTAACACAGAAATAGCACTAATCCTAGCCCTAACACTAGATTTAACCCTAAACTGAACCCTGAAACTAGCCCTAAACCTAACCATAATCCTAGTCCTAACCCTAGCTCTAATCCTAACCATTACCCTAAACCAAACGATATTCATATTGCTAACTCTAGTCCTAATCCTAATCCTTAGCCAAACACAAACAATAACTCTATTACTAGTACTAACAGTAGCCCTCATTCTAGACCTAACTCTAACCCAAAACCTCACCCTAACCTTCACTCTTATTCTGACCCTAACACAAATTATAGGTCTTAACCTGATCCAAAACCGAAACTGAAGCCTGAAACTGGCCCCACCAGTAAACTTAACACTCGCCCTAGACCTAAACCTATTCCTACATCTAGCAATTACTCTAGCTCTTGACCTAAACAAATCTTAGTTCTAGCCCTAGAAATAAACCTTAACCTAAACCAAACACTAACCCTACCACTAGACCTAACCCTAGTTCTATTCTGGCTTTCACCCTAACCCTAACTTTAACCTGAGCACTGGCCCTGTCACTAACATTAATCCTAGCTCTAAACCTGACCCAAACTCAAAACCTAAACCTTACACTAGACCTAGCCAAAACCCTAACTCTAAAACTAGCTCTAATCAGAACCCTAGACCTTACATTACACATAGCAATAATCCTAGGCCTATACCTAACACATAACATAAATAACCCTAACCTTAATTGAGGCCTAAACCTACCCTAAGCATAACCCTAACCCTAGACCTAACTCTAACCCTAAACCTCACCTTAGTCCTAAATCTAGATCAAAGCCTAACTGTTAGCCAAAACATAACACTAGCACTATAACTAATCATAATCCTAACCGTAGGCTTTATCCTAACCTTAACCCTAGACTTAACACTAGCTCTAACCCTAGCCATTACCCTAAATCTAACCCTAACCCTAATGATATCCCTATCCCTAATCCTAACCTAAACCCTAACCCAAACAAAAAACTAACCCTAGACCTAACCCTAAACCTAAACCTTGCCATAGCCTTAACCCTAATTCAAACCCTAACTCTTACCCTAATCCAACAGTAAACCTAGCCCTAAAACTAAACTTAAACCTAAACCTAACTTTAACCATAAAGCTAACCTTACATCTAGCCATAAACCTAATTATAACGCTAATGAAAACCCTAGCCCTAACTCTAAAACTAACCCTGTCAATAACACTACATCTAACCCTCATCTTTGACCTAACCCTAGCTCAAAACCAAAACTTTACCCTAAATATATCCCTAACCCTAACCCTAAGCTAGGTTTACTAGCCTTAACCCCAAACCTAACCTAACTCTAGCACTAATCCTAACCTAATTCTAGCCCTCACTATAGATCTAACCCTATATATTATCCTTATGATAACCCTAATCCTAATGCTAATCCTAGGCCTAACCCTAACTCTTTTGCTATCTCTAAAGCTCTCCAAGCCCTAAACCAACCTGAAACCTAAACCTAATAAATTTCCCTAACCCTAACTCTAACCCTAATTTTCATTTGAGCCGTAACCTGCTGAGAGCCATTGCCAAGTAGGTATGACGCATGGCATGACCCAGGTCATTTGCAGTGACATTGCATGAAAGGTGACCTTGCTCAAGGACCAGGGCAGATCCAGGTCTAGGGTGTATCCTGCTGGGATTAGGGAGTATCCCGCTCCTTGGGTTTAGGGCAGTTCCAGGTTTAAGGTGTACCCTGCTGGGAAAAGGGGGTATCCTGCTGCCTCAGGCACACCTGCTCCTTGAGTTCCCGTTGAGTTCTCACGGGATTCAGAGAGTATTTGGGATTCAGAGCCCAGTGGAGTGTGGATTTTGCCCATAACGTGGAATTTCCCCAGAACGTGTTTGTAGAGTGCCGGTGTGAGTTCGGGAATAAAGAATTGATGTTTGAATCTACAAGGCTGTGAGTCGCTCGAGATTTTGTGCCCAGCCAGGCTGCGGCAGTATCCCTAAACCTTAACCTAAAAGAAACCCTAACTCTGATCCTGACCCTAAAAATACACCTAGCTCTAAACCGGACCCTTACTCTAAGCCTAACACTTACACTAGACATAGACACAAACCTAATCCTAAATCTACCTCAAAATGTAACACTAGACCTGACATTAGCCCTAGCCCTAATTCTAGACCTAACCCTACAACAAACCCTAGCCTTCATCCTAGCCCTTAACCTACCCTTAATCATAACCCCACCGCTAACCCTTGTCCTAAACCTAATTTTAAACCTCACCCTACCTCTAAACCTAGCTATAACACGATACCTTACCCTAAAATTAACTATAACACTAGCCCTAACACTAGGCCTAAGCTGAAGGCTAACTGTAGCCCTAATCCTGGCCCTAACTTAGACCTATCCATAAAACTAACCAAAACCCTAGGCCTAATAGTAAGTCTAAATTTCACCCTAGACCTAGCCCTAGTTCTAACCCTATCTGTTACCGTAACCATAACCCTAGTCCTAACCCTTGCCCTATAGTTAGACCTAGCCGTAATCCTAAATCTAACGCTAAATCCAAATCTAACCCTAACCCAAAGCCTAAGCCTTACACAAACACTACCCCTAACCATAATGCTAATCTTATAACTAGCACAAAACCTAAACCTACGACTAAAACAAAACTAAGCGACACCCCTAAATCTAAACCTTAACTTAAACCAAAACATAACACTACACCTAGACATAACCTTAGCCCTAATTCGAATCCTAACCCTAACCTTAAAACTAAACCTAACCATGACTCATATCCTAATACTGACCCTAGCTCTAAAGACCACCATAAATTTAAACCAAACCCTTACAGTAACTCTAGCCCTAATTCAAGTCATAAACCTAACCTTAAAGCTAACCCTTTCCCTGATGGATATCCTAATAGTCACCCTAGCTCTAAACACAGCCCTCACCTTAAACCAAACACTAAGAGTAATCCTAGCCCTTATTTGAGTTCTAATTCTAACCCTAAATCTAACTCTGATGCTGACTCATATCCTAACAATAACCCTAGCTCTAAACATTACCCTAACTTTAAACCTAAAACGAACACTAGACCTGCCCCTACCCCTAACCCTAAAAGTAACCCTAATTGTAACCCTGGCTCTTACATTAGCAAATGCCCAAATCTATCCCTAAAACTAACACAAAAACTAGCCCTAATTGGAGCTCTAAGCCTATATTTAACCCTAACCCTAACCCTGACTCTAGCATTAACCCTAGCTCTAAGGCTATCCCTTCACCTAAGAAAAACTGTAAACCTAATGGTAACCCAGGACATGTCTCTAATCCTTAGGCTAACCAAAACTATAACCCTATTAATAGTCCTAACCCTAACCCTCATTGTAGCTCTAACTGTATCCCGAACCCTAACACTAACCCTGACACTTATTCTGACTCTAACACTAACCTTAGGTCTAAAACTGACCGTAACCCTAGACCAAACCCTAACACTAGCCCTAGACCTAAACCAAATTCTAAATCTATTCTTAACTCTAGCCCTAGACCTAAACATAAACCTAGCCCTGGCCCTAACAATAACCTTTAACCTAAGTAAAACTTTAACCCTAACCCTAGACCAAAACATAGTCTGATTTATGGCTGGAACCCTAAAACTAACTCTAACCCAAACACTGACTCTGCCTTTAGAGTAAACTTATCTCTAAATCTGACCCTACCCGAAAATCTAAACCTAACACTAGACTCATCCATAACCCTAACCCTACAACTAGCCCTCAACATAACCCTAGCTCTTACATTATTCATAGCCCTAACCCTAGGCCTAAGCCAAACACAAAACCTAGAGATAATCCTAGACCTAAATAAAGCCTTAAGCATAACCCTAACCCTAACCCTAGCCCTAACCCTAACCTAACCCTCACCTTATTCCTAATCCTAGCTTAAAGCCTAAACATTACTCTAAACATAAAACTACAACTATCCCTCAACCTAACCCTAACGCTAGCCCTAATCCTAACCTTAACTCTAGCCCTATAGTTAGCTCTAAACCAACCCATTACTCTAAATCTAAAGCTAAACTTACTGATAATGCTACGCTTAATGTTAAACCTAAACCTAACTGGAATACTAACCCTTGAACTAACCTTAAACCACACACTTGCCATAGACCTAACCCTAGCTCAAACCCTAACCCTTGCTATAAACCTAAACATAACCATACCCCTAACTCTAAGCATAAACCTCAAACTAACGTTGAACATAGCCTTAAATCTACATCAAATTGTATACATTACCCTAACCCTAACCCTATCCCTAATGATGTTCCTAGCCCTAATTCTATGAGAACTATATTCTTGTCTGTAGAAGTAACCCTAAACCTAACTCTGACGCTAGCCCTAACCCCAGCTCTAAACCTAACCCTTACGCTAACCATAAACCTAAGCCCAACCCTACTTTTAACCCTAAACCAAACCCTAATTCAAGACCTATTCTTAACCATAAACCTAACTGTAAACTTAGCTCTAATCCTATCCATTATACTAAACATAACCCTTACCCTAATGCGATCTCTAGGCCTATCCTTAACCCTATCGCTAACCCTAACACTATCAATTACACTAAACCTAATATAAACTCTAAACAAAACCTTTTCATTATCCTAACCCACAACCTAGTGCTAATTCAAGCCCTAACCCTAAAACCTAACCTCAAACATACTCTAACACTGACCCTAACCATAATAAATCACCTAGCTCTATCCTATCCCTAAACCTAAAACAAACCCCAGTCTTTATCCTAGCCCTAAACCTAGCCTTAATCTGAACCCTATACCTAACTTTAGGCCTAACCCCCAAAAAACCCTAGTCCTTATCTTAGCATAAATTTAGGCCTATTTCTAACCCTATCCCTATGACTAACTCTAATTCTCACCCTAGCCCAATCCCTAGTTCTAATCCTATCCCTTATTGGAACCCTAATTCTAGCCCTAAACCCATCCGTAACCCTAGCCCTATTATTAGCTCTAGCCCTTACCTAATTTTAACTCTAAATCAAACCTAACCCTCAGCCTAACCCTAACCTTACTCCTAACTCTAAATCTCACTTTAACACTAGCCCTAAAACAAAACCGAGCCATAGCCCTAAGCCTAACCCTTAACCTAAACAAAACCTTAACCCTAATCCTAACCTTAGCCATAATTCTAGTATTAAGCTGAAAACTAGAACTAAAACTGACACTGACTCTGACCATAATACTAACCTTAGTCTAAACATCAAGCAAAATCTAACCCTAAACCTAGCACTAGACCTACCACTAACCCTAATCCTAAATTTTAACCTAATTGTAACCCTGGTACAATTAGCCTTTCCCCTAACCCTAGGACTAACTTAATGCCAAACCTAGCCCTAATTCAAACCCTAACCCGAGCTTTAACTTTAACCCTAATCCTATCCCTAGCCCTAATCAAAACCATAACCCTAACCCTAACCTTATCTCTAACCCTATCCATTGTCATAACCATAATTCTAGGCCTAAATGTAACCCTATCCTCAATCCTAAACCTATTCATTATTCTAAACCAAACCTAAACCCTAAACCTCATTCTATCATTACACTAACACTAACCATAACATTAATTTGAGTGCAAACTTCTAAACCAGAACTTGACCCTAATAATACCCCTAGCTCTAAACCGGATCCTAACCCTAAACCTAACATTTACATTACATGTAGCAATAAACCTCACCCTAAAACTATCTTTAACCATAACCCTAGATCTGATATTATCCCTAGCCCTAATCCTAGCCCTAACACTGAAATAAATCATAGCCCTAATCCTAACCCCAAACCTAGACTTAATAATTGCCCAAAGCCTAATCATAGCCCTAAAATTCAATCTAACCTTAACCTTATCTCTAAAGCTAGCTATAATGCCATTCCTTACTCTAAACTTAACCCTAACCATAAATCTAGGCCTAATGTGAACACTAACCCTACCCTAATCTTAGCCCTAATTTAACCCTATCCCTTACTCTAGCCCTAACCCTAGCCCTAAGACTAACACTAACTTACACATACTAGCACTATCCCTATTTCTAACCCTATTTATTACTGTAATCCTAAACCTAGCCCTAACCCTAGCTCTAAACTTGGCCATAACCATTGCCAAATCCTTATTCTTAGCCCTAAACCTAGATCTAACCCTAACTCTAAATCTAACCCTAACCCTAAGCGTAAGCCTAACATTAACACTAGCCCTAGCCCTAGCCCTAACGCTAATAATTAAACTAGCCCTAACACTAACCCTTGCAGTAATGCAAAATCTAACAATAACCCTAACCCTAAAACTTAACTTAAACAAACCCTTGACACTACACCTAAACCTAACCCTAGCCCTAATTCGAGTCCAAATCTTAACCTTAATACTAATGCTAAATCTGACTCATATCCTAACAGTCACCCTAGCTCTAAACACCACCCTATATTAAACTGAACACTTACCCTAGCCTTAATTTGAGTCCTAACCCTACTCCAAAAGTAAACATGACCCTATTAACCTAAAACTAACACTAGCTCTAAATTTCACCCTAACCTTAAACCTAATTCTAACACTAGAGGGTTAACACCTAACCATAAGCATAAAACTAACCCTAAAAACCATAGTTCTTATGTTACCATGTGTCTAACCCTAGTAATAACACAAACACAAAAACTAGCCCTAATCCGAGCCCTAAACCTTGCTTTAACCCTAACCCTAGCCCTAACCCTAGTTTTAACCCTATCCCGTACACTATGCCAAACCCTAAACCTAATACTAATTCTAATCCTAATTCAATTCCTTAATGTAACCCAAATCCTAATCCTATAATTAGCCCTAACTCTAGCCCACATTCTATCTCTAACCATAACCCACCCCTAACTCTAACCCTGACCCTTATTCTGACACTAACACTAATCATAGGTCTAAACCTGAACCTAACCCTAAACCAAATCCTAACACTAGCCCGATTACTAACCTTATAACTAAACCTAACCCTAACAGTAACCCTAGACCTAAACCTAATCCTTATCTATCCAAAACTCTAGCCCTAGACCTAAAGAATAACCTAGGCCTAGACCTAATAATAACCCTCAGCCTAACGCCAAAAAAATAACCCTTCCCCTAGTCTTAACCCTACTCCTGATTCTGGCTTTCACATTGGCCATAACCCTAAACTGAACACTGACCCTGACACAAACACTAACCCTAGCTCTAAACATCACCCTAACCCTAAACCTAACCCTAAAACTATAATTAGCTCTAACATTAACCCTAAAACTAGCACACCCTAATTATAACAAAGTTCTTACATTTGCCATAGCCAAACCTATTGCAAAATCTAGCCCTAAGCCAAGCCCTACCCTAGCTTTAACCCTAAAGCTAACCATAACCCTAAACTTACCGCTGACCCTAAACCTAGGCCTAATCCTAGACCTAATCCTAAGCATAACGCTAGCTCTATCACTAGCTCTAACCCTATCCATTACCCTAATGATAACCCTAACACTTTTGCTAACCATAGGCCAAACCCGAATAGTATCCTTAACACTAACACTATCCATTACCCTACACCTAACCTGAACTCTAAACCTAAATCTATCATTAACCTATTCATAACTTAATAATAACTCGAGCCTTCACCCTAAACCTTAATCTAACCTAACCCTAACCCTGACCCTGACTCTAATAAAACCCATAACTCTAAACCTGACCCTAACAAGAAACCTGACTCTTAAAATAGTCTTAGATATAAAACTAACTCTAAAACTCTCCCTAACTGTAACCCTAGACATGATATTAGCCCTAGCTCTAACCCTAGTCCTAATCCTAACACAAACCTTAGTCCGCATTCTAAGCCATAAACCTCACCTTAATCATAAACCTATTCCTAACCATAACCCTAAATCTAAATCTCACCCTAGTTCTAAAATGAGCTATTATTTCATCCCTCAACCTAAACCTAATCCTAACCCTAACCCTAACACTAACACTAGCCGTAAAACTAGGCCTAACGCTATCACTAACCCTAGTCCTAATCCCAGCTCTAATTTAGCCTTATCCCTAACCCAACCCTAACCCTAGCCCTAAGACTAACCCAAACTCTCGCCCAAGCCTTATACCTAGTTCTAACCCTATCCCTTACCATCACCCTATACCTAGCCCTAAATTTAGCCCTAATCCTAGCCCTATCCTTACCCCTAGCTCAAAGTCTAGATCTAAACCTAACTCTAAATCTAACCCAAACCTAAGCCTAAACCTCACACTAAAGTAGCCCTAATCCTAAAACTAGCCCTAACTTTACCCCAGCCCTAAAAGAAAACTGAATCATAACTCTAATCCTACACCTAGCCCTAATCCTATCTCTAATTCTAGTCCTAACCCTAACCTGAAAACTAATCTAGACTCTGACTCTGACCCTTACATGAAACCTAGCTCTAAACATCATTGTAACTATAATTTAACCCTAACGCTAGACATAGCCCTATCCCTGACCCTATCACTAGCTCTAATCACAATGCTACTTTGTACATTAGCCGTAGCCTTAACCATAACCCTAACCTAACCCAAAACCAAGCCGTAATCTGAGTCCTAAACCTAGTTTTTTAATATTTATTTTTTTAGTTTTCAGTGGACATAACATCTTAATTTTATTCGTATGTGATGCTGCGGATCAAACCCAGCACCCTAAGCATGCCAGGCAAGCATGCTACTTCTTGAACCACATCCCTAACTGCAAAACCTAGCTTTCACCCTAAACGTAAATCTAACCCTAACCCCAAAAAGCCCTAATGCAATACATAACCCTACCCCTAATCTTAGGTCTAACTCTATCAATTAACCTAATGATAACCCATTATGATAACCCTAGGCCTAACCCTAACCCTATCCATTACATTAAACCACACCTAAACCCTAACCCTAACCCAAACAAAAGCCCTAATCCTATACATAACCCTACCCCTAAACTTAGGTCTAACCCTATCCATTACCCTAACGATAACCCTTATGCTAACCCTAGGCCTAACCCTAACCCTATTCATTACTCTAAACCACACATAAATTTTAAACCTAACCCTTTCATTACCTTAACCTGAAACCCTAATGATAATTCAAGCCCAAAACCTAAACCCTATCCTAGACCAAACCCTCACCTTGATCCTGACCCTAATAATAATCCTAGCACTAAAACTGACCCTTAGTATAAACCTAACCCCTCCACTGGACCAAGCCATAAACCTAACACTAAATCTATCTCTAACTGTAACCCTAGACCTGACATTAGCCGTAGCCCTAATACTAGCCTTCACTATAACACAAATATTAGCCCTCATCCTACCCTAAACCTAGCTTTTATCATAACGCTAAACCTTACCCTAGCACTAACCCTAATACTAACCATTGCCCTAGCTTTCAACCTAGCTATAACCCAATACCTTATCCTAAACATTATCCTAACTCTAACCCTAACCCAAGGCCTGAACCTAAAACTAACAGTAGCCCTAAATTAGCCCTATCCCCAGCCCTAAACCTAATGCTAACCCTAGCCCTAAGACAAACTCTCATACTAGCCCTATCACTAGTTCTAACCCTATCCCTTACCATAATTCTAAACCTAACCCAATCCTTAGCCCTAACCCTTGCCCTATCCTTAGCCCTAGCCCTAACCATAGATAAAAACCTAACTCTAAATCTAACCCTAACCCGAAACCTAAGCCTAACCAGTAGAAATACATTTATAGTTAGACTCTGTGTCTAAAGATGTTGGCTTCAATTATTATTTAGAATATAGTCATTAGTTTCATAAAAGGCATACCATTTCTGGTGATGTATAGAGAACTGAGGGTGATGGGTAGGATGCTATGTTAAAGGGGAAAGGAATGAGGGTATGTGATTAATCTAACTTAGCAACTTTGGGGGAGAACTCTAATGAATAGACAGGGAGAATTTTTGGAAGAAGGTATAAATTGAAACACCTTATCTGTATTCATAAAATCACCCTATGTAAAAATATTAAAAGTTAGGAGGCTGAAAGTGGGATACAGGGAGAAAGAAAAAAATAAGAAAAAAATAACAAGGAAACAAAGAAAGAGAGGGAGAAAAAATAAGAGCAAATAAAGGATTGGTGATTTGGTGTCTATGCAATTCCTCTATATTATACTATTCTAGTGATTCAGTTCTTAAAGTTCAATTTCATGGAAAGTCATTCGTTTCACATATGTTGTTGTTGTGAGGACCAGAGGTGGAAGTGTAGAGGATAATGGATAAGAAGAGCAAGAAAAGAAAAGTAAGAAAGAAAAAAAAAGTCTCTCAGAACTCTCTTTTCTTTTCTTGCAGTAGGTGGAGTTGTCTATTCCTAGCTTGAGTCTCTGTGCTCAGGGTGGTGGAGGGCTTGAGCTTCTACCTGGAGCCTCCCTACTCTTATCTCTGAATTGGAAACCAGGTGCCTGTACAGTTGCTGTTCTGCATTGATAGCTACACCCCCCAAAAGCTTGTGAGAAAAAATCTTAAGCTATCACAGATGGAGGTAGGGAAGTAGACAACTTGTACCTGAGCAGCTGCACAACCAAGCTGGTAGCCATGCCCACTGATAGATGGCGAATGAGGTTTTGCAAGATGGACTCCATTTATTACCCATGTATGTTGGTGAGGTGGGTGCTTCTGGAGTGACCTTGTCCTGTGTCCAGAGCTCGGTCTGGTGACCTGAAAGCAAAGCCTCTGTGTACTGTGCTGCCTTTTGTTTGTGCAGAAAGTGCCTGTGTGGCTGAGACTGCTGTCTGCACCCAGAGAAACTGCACAGCCCAGCGTTCCACCTGCACTGAGAGCACCCATGAAGCTATAGTTTTCTTCAAATTTCTAGGATACTGGGCAGGATTCTTCTTTTACTTAGCTGTACTATGCTCCACAGGTGTTGGCTTTGTCGGTTCAATGGTTAGCTGTCAGGAACATTTTGTATTTTAAGGTTTCCCTTCATTATGGCTTATTGATATGAATGAAAATTGAGTTGGAAATCAAACAGGGTTGGCTGGACGTAATTGAAACTTCACACAATTAGTTCTCAGTGGGCACTCTCTGGTTTCTTTCTTTTGAAGGTAGGCCAAAGATGAACATGCAAAAGAAAATGTATCCGAGAGCTCTTAAGAAGAAAAACAGAGAAACATGTATGTACTGAATTAAGTGTCCGAAAAATTTGATCAGATTTCTTTGATACTACACAGTATTCATCTTTTAGCTTGCTCCACTAGGCTCCCCAATGTTGGCACTTCTAGGATCAATGGTTCTCTGAACAGGTAAGTGTTAGTGTTACGGCTATGGTTAGGGCTACCATTAGAGCTAGTGTTAGGGTTAGAGTTTGTTTTGTTCAAATTTCTTTGATACTGGTAAGATTTATTATTTAACTAGCCTTACTATGTGCCCCAGTTTGGGGCCTTCTCAGTTCAATGGTTCGCTGTTGGGAATAGTTTGTTTTTAATGTCTCACATCATTTTACCTATATGGGTAAATGAGAATGGAGTTGAAAATCAGAGGTTTTGTGCTAGCTGGTTGATACTTCACATATTCAATCAGTTGTCTGTGGGCACTCTTTTGTTTTTTCCTTGTAAAAGTAGAAATAAGTTGAAGCATGCAAAACAAGTTTATCCAAGAGCACTTTAGGAGAAAACAGGGAAATATGCATGTACTGAGATAACTCTCCCAATTATTTGGTCAGATTTCTTTGATACTGTGCAGGATTCATATGTAAGCTTGCCCCACTAGTCTCCCCAAATTTAAAACTTTTATGATCAGAAGTACTCTTAACAGGTTAGGCTTAGGGTTATGGTTATAGTTAGGATTATAACTAGTGTTAGGGTTAGAGTTAGTTTTTTTCAACTTTTTGGATACTGGGCAGGATTTGTCTTTTTTCCTATTCTTACTATGCTCATCATGTTTGGACCTTGTAGTAAAGTGTTTGCTCTCAGGAGAAGTTTTAATTTTTATGTTTCACTTAATTTTGCTCTTAGGGTTGAATGGAAATGGAGTTCGGCTCAAAGAGGGTTTGTGATAGCTGCTTGAAACTTCACACAATCAGTTCTCAGTGCACATTCTCTAATTTGTTTCTATTGGTAGTAGCCCTAAGCTGAATTAGAAAGAAACAGCTTTATCTGTGAGTACTTTAGGAGCAAGCTTCAATTTTTTTTTTGCATGGATTACTTTGATATTGTAAAGGATTCACCTTTTCCTAGTCTTAGTAGGATCTTCACGTTTGGGTTTTCAAGTTTTGCCACTTCACTGTCAGGAACATTTTGAATTTTTAGGTTTCACTTTATTATGGCCTATAGATGTGAATGAAATGGAGCTGGAAATCAAACAGTTAGTACTAGATGCTTGAAACTTCAGACACACAATCAGCTCTCTGTGGGCACTCTCGGTTGTTTCTTTAGAAATTACATTAAACTGAAGCATGACAAAATAATTTATTCAAGAGCACATTAGGAGAAAACAGGAAAATATGCACGTACTGAAATACCTCCACCAATTATTTGGTCAGATTTCTTTGATACTGTACAGGATTCATCTGTTAGCTTGCCCACTGGGCTCCTTTATTTGAAGACTAGTATAATCAATGATTTTCTAAACAGGTTAGGTTAGATTTAGTATTCGGGTAGGGCTAGGGTTACAGCTAGTGTTTTGTTAGATTTAGTTTTGTTCAAAGTTGTTTGATACTGGGCAGGATTCAAATTTCACCTAGCCTTACTATATTCTTTATGTTTGGGCCTTATGGGTCAAGGGTTTGTTCTCCTGAACAGTTTGTATTTTAAGTTTTTGTTTCATTTTGAATTATGCGTGTAAATGGAAATGGAGCTGGAAATCCAACAGGGTTGGTGCTAGCTACTGCAAACCTCACACACTCAATCTGTTCTCTATGGGCATTGTCTGGTTTATCCTTTGTAAAAGTAGCCCTAAACTGAAGCATGCAAAGCAATCTTATGTGAGAGCACTTTAGGAGAAAACAGGGAAATATGCATGGAATAAACTACCTCTCCAATCATTTGGTCAGATTTCTTTGATATTGTGAAAGATTCATCTGTTAGCCTACCCTACTTGGCTCCCCAACTGTGGGCTTTTTATGATCAAAGGGACTCTAAATAGGCTAATGTTAGTGTTAGGGTTAGTGTTAGGACTAGGATTAGACCTAGTGTTAAGGTAAGAGTTAGTTTTGTTTTCAAATTTCTATGATACTGTGCAGGATTCATCCTTTTTCCTCTTTTGACTATGCTCCAAATATTTGGGGCTCATACATAAAGGGTTTGCCTTCAAGAACAGTTTCAGTTTTCATGCTTCTCTTTTTTTCACCCTGCAGGGATGAATGGAAATTAAGCTGGAAACCAAACAGGGTTTGGACTACCTGCTTGAAACTTCACATACTCCATCAATTTTCAGTGAGCATAATCTGGTGTTTGCCATGGAAGTAGCCCTAAGATGAAGTCGAAAGAATCATATTTATCTCTGAGTGCTTTAGGAGCAAGCAGAATACCCATGTATTGAAAGAGCTTCAAAATTTTTTGGTTGGATTAATTTGATACTGTATAGGATTCATCCTGGATCTAGACTTAGTAGGCTCCCCACGTTTGGGCCTTCAAGGTTCAATGGTTCAGTGTCAAGAACAGTTTGAATTTTTAGGTTTCACTTCATTATGGCCTATAGGTGTGAATGAAATGGAGCTGGAAATCAAACAGGGTTGGGCTGACTACATGAAACTTCACACACTCAATCAGCTCTCTGTGGGAACTCTTTGGTTTTTCTTTGTGAAAATACCTTAAGCTGAAGCATGGGAAACAATTTATCCATGGGCCACTTAGGAAAAAAAACAGGGAAATATGAATATACTTAAATACCTCCCCAAATTTTTCATCAAATTTCTTTGATACTGCACAAGATTCAACTGTTAAGTTGTGCCACTAGGCTCCCAAGTTTGGGACTTCTATCATCATAGGTACTTTAAACAGGTTAGAATTAGGTTAGAGTTGGGTTAGATCTAGTGTTAGAGTTAGAGTGAGTTTTGTCAAAATTCATTTGATTCTTGGCATAATTCGTCTTTTACCTAGCCTTACTATTTTCCCCAGGTTTGGGCTTTATTCATCCAATGGTTTGCTGTCAGCAACAGTTTGCATTTTACGGTTTCCTTCATTTTGACCTATATAGGTAAATGGAAATGGAACTTGTGATCAAACAGGGTTTGTGCTAGCTGCTTGAAACTGAACACACGCAATCAGTTCTATGTGGGTACTCACTGATTTCTTCCTTGTGAAAGTTTCTCAAGGCTGAAGTATGAAAAAACATCTTTATCTAAATGTACTGTAGGAGACAACAGGGAAATATACGTGGACTGAACTACCTTCCCAAATTATTTGGTCAGATATCTTTGATATTGCACAAGATTCATCTGTTAGCTTGTCCCACTAGGCTCCCTTAATTTGGGATTTCTATGATAAAAAAGGTTCTGTAAACAGATTAGGGTTAGGTTTATGGTTAGGGTAAGGGCTTAGTTTAAACCTAGTGTTAGGGTTAGAGTCAGTTTTGTTCATGTATCTTTGATACTGGGTAGAATTCATCTTTTATCTAGCTTCACAATGTTCCCTGCTTTGGGCCTTCTTGGTCCAATGGTTCACTGTCAGAAACAGTTTGTATTTTATGGTTTCACTTTATTTTGAACTATTTTGTTGAAGAGAAATGGAACACGGAATCAAACAGGGTTGCTGCCAACTGCTTGAAACTGCACACACTCAATCAATTCTCTGTGGGCACTCTCTGGTTTGTAACTTCTGAATGTTGCCCTCAGCTGAACAATGCAAAGCAACTTTATCCCAGAGCACTTTTAGAGAAATCAAGAAAGTATGCATGCACCGAAACACTCCCCCAAATTGTTGCTCAGATTTCTTTGATACTGTGCAGGATTCGTCTGTTAGCTTGCCTCACTAGGCTCCCTTAGTTTCGGACTTCTGTTATCAAAGGTTCTCTAAACAGGCTAGGATGAGCTGTAGGATTAGGATTAAGGATAGATCCAGTGTTAGGTTTACAGTAGTTTTGTTCAAATTTCTTTGATAATAGGCAGGATTTATCTTTTATCTAGCCTTACTATGTTCTCCAGGTTTGTGCCTTCTAGGTTCACTGGTTTGCTCTCAGTATTTCAGTTTTTATATAAAGGTTTCACTTCATTTTGACCTATATTGGTAAATGGAAATGGAGATGTAAATCAAACAGGGTTTTTGCTAGCTGCTTGAAACTTTACACAGTTCAAATCAGTTCTCTGTGAGGACGCTCTGGCTTTATCCTTGTGAAAGTATCCCAAAGATGAAGCATGCAAAAACAACACTATGTGAGAGCATTTTATGAGACAACAGGAAAATATGCATGTACTGAACTACCTCCCCCAACATTTGGTCACAATTTTTTGATACTGGGCAGGATTCATCTGTTAGCTTGCCCCACTAGGCTCCCTAACTTTGAGACTTCTATGATCAAAGGTTCTCTAAACAGGTTAGGTTAGAGATAGGTCTAGTGTTAGGGTTAGAATTTGTCTTGTTCATATTTCTTTGATACTGGGCAGGATACATTTTTACCTAGCCTTACTATGTTCCACAGGTTTCAGCCTTCTCGGCTCTACTCTTTGCTGACAGGAACAATTTGTATTTTATGAACTCACTTCATTTTGACCTACATGGGTAAATGGCCATGGAGCTGGAAATCAAAAAAAGGTTGGTGCTAACTGCTTGAAACCTCACATACTCAATCAGTCCTCTGTGGGCACTCTCTGGTTAGTTCCTTGTGAAATTAGTAATTAGCTGAAGCATGCAATACAAATTTATCTGAGAACACTTTAGGATAAAACAGGGAAATATGCATGTCCTGAAATAGCTCCCCCCCCAATTATTTCTTTGAAACTGTCCATGATTCATCTGTAAACTTGCCCCACTATACTCCCAAATTTTGAAACTTCTATGATCAAAGGTTCTCTAAACAGATTAGGTTTAGGGTTAGACTTAGTTTTAGGACTAGGTTTAGATGTGGTGTCAGGGTTAGAGTTAGTTTTTATAAATTTCTTTGATACTGGGCAGGATTCACTTTTTCCTATTTTTACTATACCCCAAATGTTTGGGCCTTCTATGTAAAAGGGTTTTCTCTCAGGAACAGTTTCAAATTTCATGTTTCTCTTTCTTTTGCCCTATAGGGGTGAATGGAAATGAAGCTGGAAATCAAACAGTGTTTGTGCTAGCTGCTTGAAATTTCACACACTCAATTCGTACTCAGTGAGCATTCTCTTGTTTGTTTCCTGTGAAGTATCCCTAAGCTGAAGTAGAAAGAAACAACTTTATTTCTGAGGGCTTTAGGAGCAAACAAAATGCACATGTACTAAAAGAGCTTCGAATTTTTTTGGTCAGGTTACTTTGATACTGTACAGGATTCATCTTTGAACAACCTTAGTAGGCTTCCCAAATTTGGGCCTTCAAGGTTCAATGGTTCAGTGTCAGGAACATTTTGAATTTTTAGTTTTCACTACATTATGGCCTATAGGTGTGCATGAAAATGGGGGTGGAAATCAAACAGGGTTTGTGCTAGCTGCATGAAACATCACACACTCAATCAATTCACTGTGGGCATGCTCCAATTTGTTCCTTGTGAATGTACCTTAAGCCAAAATATGAAAAAACAATTTACCCAAGAACACTTTAGGAGAACACAGGGGAAATAAGCATGAACTGAAACACCTTCCTCAATTATTGGTCAGAATTTTTGATACTGGACAGGATTCATCTGTTACCTTGACCTACTAGGCACCCCAAATTTTTTAATTTATTTATTTATTTATTTTTTTAACTTTTATTATCAAGCTCTATAAACAGGAAAATTTAGTTTTAGAATTAGAGTTAGGGCTAGAGTAAGAACTAATGTTTGGGTTAGACTTAGTTTTGTTCAAATTTCTTTGATACCGGTCAGAATTCATCTTTTCCCTAGCATTACCATGTTTCCCTGGTTGGGCCATCTCAGCTCAAGGTTCACTGTCAGGAAGAGTTTGTGTTTTAAGGTTTCACTTTATCTTGACTTCTATGGGTTAGGTTTAGTGTTAGAGCTCTGGCTCGATTTTTTTTAGGGCTAGGGCTAGGTCTAGGGTTAGGGCTAGATTTTGAATTAGTGCTAGGGTTAGGGCTAGTGTTAGGGTGAGGTTTAATCTTAGGGTTAGGGTTAGATTTAGAGCTAGGGTTAGATCCAGAGTTAGGATTTGGGCTAGGTTTAGTGTTACGGTAAGGGATAGGGTTAGAACTAGAAAAATGGCTGGGAATAGAGTTAAATTTAGATTTAGGACTAGGCTTAGTGTTAGCGTTAGGATTACAGCTAAATTATTGCTAGGCTTAGGGCTATGGTTTGTATTAGGTTTAGGCCTAGGGGTGGGGCTAGGTAAAGGATTAGCACTGGGTTTAGGATTAAGTTTAGGGGAATGGGTGGGCTTATAGCTAGCTTTAGGGCTAGGGTGAGGGTTAGAATTAGGATTAGGGCTAGGGTTGGTGTTTAGGTTAGGATTGAGGCTAGGTTTAGGGCTAGGGTTTCTGTTAGGTTCAGGGCTAGAACAAGGGCTAAGGCTAATGTCAAGTCTAGGGTTATGATTAAGGATATTTTTAGGGTTACTTTATGGCTAGGTCCAGTGTCAGAGCTACGTTTTGGGTAATGGTCAGGTTTAGATTTAGGGGTATTATTAGGGACATGGTCAGGGTTAGCATTTGGTTTAGGTCAAAGTTTAGGGTTAGGGATTGAATTAGTGTTAGGTTTAGGCTTAGGGTTAGAATAATGGAAGGGTTAGGTTTAGGTTTTAGTTAAGGTTTTGGGTAATGCATGGGTTAGGTTTAACAATAGGGTTAAGGTTAGCATTAGTTTAGGGTTATGTTTAGTATAATGGATAGATTTAGAGCTAGGATTAAGGATAGGTTATGGTTTGGATTAAGTATAAAATTAGAGTTATGTTTAGGGATAGGACTCGGTTCGGTTTATGGTAAATGTTAGGTTTAGCGCTAGTGTTATGGTTAGGTTAGGGTAAGGGTTATTGTTTCAGCTAGGGTAATGGCTAGGGTGAGGTTTAGGTTTATGTTTCGGTCTAGGGATATGTTTATGGTTAGGGTTTTGTTTAGGGTTCAGGTTATGGCTAGAGATTTTATTAAATATAGGGTTAGGTTTAGTGTAATGGATAATGTTAGATTTAGAGTTAGAATTAGGTTTAGGTTATGGATTCGGGCTAGTCTCAGGATTAGGTTTAGTGTAAGGTTAATGTTTCAGCTAGGGTTAGGGCTATGTTGAGGTTTAGGTTTATGGTTAGGTCTTGGGATACATTTATGGTTAATTTTAAGATTAGTGTTAGAGATAGGGTTACAATAAAGGTTAGAGTTGGGTTAAGGTTAATTGACAGGATTAGAACTAAAGTTTGAGCTAGGATTAAGGTTAGGATAAGAGCTATGTTTAGGGTTATGGCTTAGGATAGGGCTAGAGTAATGTTTAGGGTAAGGGTTTGGCTTTGAGCTAGGGTTAGGTCTAAGGCAAGGTTTAGTGTTAGGGCTAGGGTTAGGGTTAGGGTTATACTTAGGTCTAAGTTTAAGCCTAGGATTATGGCTAGGTTTGTTTTAGGTTTAGGGCTAGGGTTAGGACTATGGTTAGGGTTAGGGCTACTCTTAGGGTTAAGATTAGAGTTAAAAATAAGGTTAGGGCTAGGGTTATGTTTAGGGCTAATATTAGGGTTAGAGTTATGGCCCAGGTCTAATGTTAGGACTAGGTTTGGGGTTAGAGTCAGGTTAGGAGACAGGTTAATGTTAGGTTAGGGTCAGTGTTCTGGATAGGATTAGAGTTAGGGTTAGAGCCAGAATTAGGACTAGTGTTAGGTCTATGGGTAGGGTAAGTATTTAATTTAGGTTAAGGGTTATTGTTAGTGCTAGAGCTAGGATTTTGTTTAGGTCTATAACTAGAATTATAGCTATATTTAGGAATAGCTTTGGGTCTTGATCTATGTTAGGGTTAGGTATAGGTATAGGCTTACCAGTAGGGAAAGTGTTAGGGTTTGGTTTAGGGGTAAAGTCATGTATAGACCTAGGGCTACTGTTAGCATCAGAATAAGTGTCAGGGTTAGGGTTAGAACTAGAATGAGGGCTAGGTTTAGGACTTTTAAAACTTTTAGTGTTTAAGTTAGGCTAAGGAAAAGGGTTAGGATTAGGTTTATCATTTGATTTAGGGTTTGGCTTAGGGTAAGGGATAGGGTTAGAGCTAGGGTTAGAGTTAGGGCTAGCGTTCGGGTTCAGATTAGGGTTTAAGCTAGGGTTAAGACTAGAATTAGGGGTAGGATTTGTGTTAGGGTTAGGGGTAGTGTTATGACAACAACTAATGTATGAACTAGCATTACAATTAGGGCTATTTTTAGTGTTAGGGTTAAGTCTAGGTCTGGTGTTAGTGTTAATTTAAGGTTAGTGTGATGTAAAGAGCTAGGATTAGTGTTGGCATCAGTGTCAGGGTCAGGGTTATATTTAGAGTTTGGGTTAGGGATAGTTGTAGGTTTATGGTTTGGTTTAGGTTAAGGGTTAGGGTTAGGAATATGGCTTGGTTTTGTTTTAAGGCTAGGGATAGGGATAAAGCAAGTTTTAGGATTAGCATTATTGTTAGTGCTTGTGTTAGGGTTTGTTTTAGAATTATGGTTATGGTTAAATTTAGAGTTAGGTTTAAAATTAGAGTTAGGTTTAGATCCAGGGTTGGGTTAAGGCTAAGGATAGAACTATGGATTGGGCTAGGGCAAAAGTTAGAGTTAGGCTTAAGGCTAGGTTTAGGGCTAGTATAAAACTAAATTAGGGTTATTGCTAGGCTTAGTGTTAGGGTTAGGCCAGGGTTAGGCAAGGGATATGGTTAAGTTTAAGATAATGATTAGGCTTAGGGTTATGGTTAAGTTTAGGGTAAGGGATAGGGTTATAGCTAGGTTTAGGGCTAGGGCAAGTGTTAGAATTAGTGTTAAAACTCGGGTTATGTTTTAGGTTAGAATTCAGGCTAGGTTTAGGGCTAGGATTAGGGTTAGTGCTAATTTCAGGTCCAGCTTCACAGTTAAAGATAATTTTGGGGTTATGCTTAAGGTTAGGGTCAGGTTTAGAGCTAAGGGTATTTTGGGGGTCAGGGTCGTGATTAATGTTTGAAATAGGTTAAATTTAGGGCTCAAATTAGAATAGGGTTAAGATTAGGGTAATGATATAATTAGGTTTAAGTTTCAAGTTATGTTCAGGGTAATGGATAGGGTTAGGTTAAGGGATATAGTAAGGTTTAGGCCTAGGGTTAGCATTAGGGTTAGGATTATGTTTAGGATAATGGATAGGGTTTGAGCTAAATTTATGGTTATTATTAGTGGTAGATTACGGTTAGTGTTAGGGTTAAAGCTCGGTTTAGGGCTCAGATTAGGCTAGGTTTTGGGTTAAATTAGGGCTAGGGTTAGGATTATGGCTAATGCAAGTACTAGGGTTACAATTAGGGCTAGTTATAGGGTTAGGGTTAGAGTTAGGGCTAGGTCTAATGTTATGTTTAGGGTTGTGTTTAGGGTGATGTTTAAACCTAGGGTTAGTTTTTGCATCAGCATCAGAGTTAGGGTTAGTTTTAGAGTTCTGCTTAAATCTAGATTTAGGGATAGGTTTAGGGCTAGATGTAGGGTTAGGGTTTGGTTTAGGCTAAGGTTTAAGTTTAGGGATATGGCTTGTTTTTGTATTAGGGCTAGGGCTAAAGTTAGGGCTAGTTTTAGGTGTAGCAGTAGCGTTTGGGTTAGGGTTAGTGTTAGGTTTAGGCTTAGGCTTTGCATTAGGGTTATATTTAGAGTTAAGGTTAGATCTAGGGTTAGGACTAGGGCTAAGGAATTGGCTAGGGTAGGCCTAGGGTTAGGGCTAGGCTTAGAGTTTCAGTAAGGTATAGGGTTAGAGCTAGTTTTAAGGCTAGGGAGAGAGTTAGACTTAGTTTTAGGGCTAGAGTTAGGATTAGGTTTAGGGATTGGGCTAAGTAAGGTTTAAGATTAGGGATAAGGTTGGTTTTAAGTTAGGCCTAGGTTTAAGGTTAGGGTTATGATTAAGGCTAAGTTTAATGCTAATTTGGGCCAGGGCTTGTGTTCAAGTTAGGGCTAGGATTATATCTAGGGCTACTGTTAGGTCTATGGTTATGGTTACGGATAGTTTTAGGGTTAGGTTTTGGCTAGGTCTAATGTAAGGGTTAGGTTTAGGGTAAGGGTCAGGTAAGAGCTAGTTGTATTATTAGGGTCAGGGTCATGTTTCGGGTTTATTTTAGTTTTTATTTTAGGTTTGGGTCTCAAATTAGCATTAGGGTTACAATTAGGGAAAAGATAGGGTTAGATTTAGGGTTCAGGTTAACTTTTGGGTAATTGATAAGGTTGGCATTAGTGATAGGTTTAGGGATAGGCCTAGGGTTAGCATTAGGAAAAGGGTTATGTTTAGGGTAATGGATACAGTTAGAGTTAAGGTTAGGGCTAGGTTTAGGATGATGATTAGGTCTTGAGATAGGATTAGGCCTAGAATTAGTATTAGGTTATGGGTTATGATTATGGTAATGGATACAGTTAGAGCTAAGGTTATAGCTAGACTTATGTTTAGGATAAGGCCTTGAGTTAGTGTTAGGGTATGGGTTAGAACCAGGGTTTGGGTTACTGATATGTTTAGTGTAAGAGGTAGGTTATGTGCTATGATTAGGGTTAGAGCAAGGGTTAGGTTCAGGGTTATGTTTAGGGATAGGATTACGGTATGTATAGGGTTTGGGTTAGGGTTAAGGGAATGGTTATAATTATGTTTAGGGTTATGTTTAGGGTAATAAATATGGTTAAATGTAGGTTTAGGGTTAGGAACAGGGTTAGATTTAAGTTTAGGGTTAGGGTTAGGTCTATGCTTAGGTTTATGGTGAAAATTAGTTTTTGATCTATGCGTAGGGCTATAGTGAGTATTAGTTTAGTGTTAGGTCTAGGATTAGTTTTCTGTTTTGGGTAAGGATTATGGTTTGGGTTAAGGCAAGGCTTACAATTGCGGTTAGGATTAGGTTTAGGGTAATGGGTTGGTTTAGAGCTAGGATTAAGGCTAGGTTTAAGGTTAGGATTAGGACTAGTTTTAGGGTTATATTAAGGAATAGTTCTAAGTTTATGTTCATAGTAATAGTTAGGTTTTGAGCTAGGGTTAGGATTAAGGCGAGGGTTTTGTTTGAGTTAGGGATAGGGTTAGGGTTAGTGTTATCCTTAGGGCTAGGTTAAGGCCTAGGATTAGTTCTAGGTTTTGTGTTAGGTTTAGGCCTAGGATTAAAGCTGTGGGTAATGTAAGAGCCAAGGTTATGATTAGGGCTAGTTTTAGTATTAGGGTTATGACAAGGTCTAATGTTAGGTGTAGATTTTCAGTTAGGGTCAGGTGTAGAAGAAGGTTTACTGTTAAAGGCAGAGTCAGTGTTTGGGTTAGAGTTCAAGTTAGGGTTACAGCCAGAATTAGGACTAGGTTTAGGTCTAGGTGTAGGGTTAATGTTTGTGTTAGGATAAGGGTTATTGTTAGGCATAGGACTAGGATTTTATTTAGGTTTACAGCTAGAGTTAAGGTTATATTTAAGATTAGGTTTAGGTCCAGGGCTAGTGTTAGGTTTTAGTCTAGTGTTAGGGTCAGGTTTAGAACTAGGGTTTATATTAGGGTCAGGATAAATGTCAGGGTTTGCTTTGGGTTTGTGATAGGTTTAGAGCTAGAATGAGGGCTAGGGTCAGGACTATTAATAAGGTTAGGATTTTGGTTAGCGTAAGGTTTAGGCATAGGTCTAGGGCTACCATCATGGTTAGGGTTATTCATAGGGTAAGAGATAGCCTTAGAGCTAAGGTTAGGGATAGAGTTAGGGTTAGCATTGAATCTAGGTTTAGGGCTCTAATTAGGGCTTGTTTTGGGGTTAGGGTTAGGGCTAATGTCAGGGCAATGGCTAATAAAAGAACAAGGGTTACAATGAGGGTTAGTTGTATGGTTAGGGTTAGGGGTGGGTCTAGTGTGTTAGGGTTAGGTTTTAGCTTAGGATAATATTTAGAGCTAGGGTTAGTGTTAGGATATGAGTCAGGGTCAGGGTTAGAGTTAAGACACAAATTAGAAATAGGTTTACTTTTACGTTTCAGTTTAAAGTTAGGAGGGTGTTTAGAGCTTGGGTGAGTGTTAGGATATGAGTCAGGGTCATGGTTAGATTTAAGGTTAGGGTTGGGACTCGAATTTAGGCAATGGATAGGTCTAGTTGCAGTGTTAGGTTTTTCTTTAAGTTAAGGTTTAGGGTTAGGGCTATTGCTCAATTGGTTTTACTGCTAGGGTTAGGGTTACAGCTAGTTTTACGATTAGCATGAGGATTATGGCTAGTTTTAGTGTTAGGCTTAGGCTTAGGGTTAGGGTTTGATTTTGAGTTAGGGTTAGATCTAGGGTTAGGGCTAGGATAAATGATATGGCAAGGGTTAGGGTTATGGTAATGGATAGGCTTAGAACTGGGGATAGGTACAGTTTGAGAGTTAGAGTTAGTCTTAGGGCTAGGGTTAGGGATAGGTTTAGGTATAAGTTAGCCATATGGCCAGCGTTAGGGTTTGCTCTAGTTTTAGGGTCAGTTTTAGACCCAGGGTTTGTGTTAGGGTCAGAATAAGGGTCAAGGTTAGCATAAGGGTTTGGGATAGGATTAGAGATAGAATGAAGACTAGGGTCAGGATCATTAAAAGGGTTAAGATTTTGGTTAGCCAAAGGATTAGGGATAGGTCTAGGTTTACCAGTAAGGCTAGGGTTTCACTTAGGGTAAGGGAGAGATTTAGAGCTAGGGTTAAGGCTAGAGTTAGGGTAGGGTTAGGGTTAAAATAAGATTTAGGGTTCAGATTAGAGCAATTTTTATGTTAAGGTTAGGACTACGGTTAGGACAATCACTAATATAAGAACTAGGGTTACAATTAGGGTTAGTTTTAGAGTTAGGGTTAGGAATAGTTTTAGTGTTAGGGTTAAGTTTAAGGTTAAGGTGATATTTAGAGCCAGGGTTTGTTTTAGGATATGAGTCAGGGTCATGGTTAGGGTTAGTACTCAAATAAGGGCTAAGGTTATTGTTAAGTTTTGGTTTAAGTTTAGAATGGTGTTCCAAGCTAGGGTGAGTTTAGCATATGAGTTAGTTTCAGGAATACTTTTAGGGTTAGGATTAGGACTATAATTAAGGCTATGGTTAGATATAGGTGTAGTGTTAGGGTTTGGATTAAGTTACATTTAGGGTTAGGGCTATTGCTCTGTTTTGTTTTACTGCCATTTGTAGGGTTAGGGCTAGTTTTATGATTAGCATTAAGATTAGGTTTAGTGTTAGTGTGAGTCTTTGGCTTAGGTTTAGGGCTAGGACTAAAGATTGGCAAGGGTTAGGGTTAGGGTTAGGGTTATGATAAGGGCTAGGATTCAAACTAGTGATTGGGCTAGAGAGAGAATTATTTTTAGTCTTAGGGCTAAGATTAGGGTTAGGGTTAGGTATAGGGGTAAATTAGGGCTAGGATCAGGTCTATGGTTAGTGGTCAGTTTAAGTATAGAATTAAGGTTATATTTAGAATTTGGTTAAGGGTAAGCTAGGTTACTTTTAGAGGTAGGGTGATGTTTAGAATAATGGTTAGAATTAGGGTTATGATTAAGGCTAGGTTTAGGGTTAGGAAAAGGGCTAGGGTTTGTTTTAAGGTTAGGGCTAGGATTAGGAGTATGGCTAATTTCATCTCTAGAATTATGTTTAAATATACTTTTAGGGTTAGGATTATTTGTGTGTGTAGTGTAAGGTTTAGGTTTAGGGGTAGGGTCGGGTTTAGGGCTAGGGGTATTATTAATGTGAAGGTCTAGTTTAGGGTTTGGAATAGGTTAAGGCTTAAATTTAGAAATTGAATTAGCATTAGAGTAAGGATTTGGGTAATGATAGGCTTAGAATTAGGGTTCATGTTAGGTTTAGGGAAATGGATAGGGATAGGATTACAGATAGGGTAGGTTTAGGCCTAGGGTTAGCATTAAGGTTAGGGTTATTGTTATGGTGATGTATAGGGTTAGGGCTAGTGTTATGGTAATGATTAGGGCTAGGGCTAGGGTTAGGGTTAGGGTTAGTGTTAAAGCTTGGGTTAGGGCTTGGATTATGGCTAGGATTTGGTTTAAGTTAGTGCTAGGGTTAGGGTTACAGCTAATATAAGTACAAGGGTAATGATTAGGGCTAATTTTAGGGTTAAGATTAGGGCTAGGTTTAATGTTAGGGTTAGTGTTAGGATTAGGGTGATGTTTAGATCTAGGATTAGTGTTAGTGTCAGAGTCAGTGTCAAGGTTAGTTTTAGGGTTCGGCTTAAAACTCGAATTAGGGCTAGGGTTAGGGGTAGGTGTATGGTTAGGATTTGGTTTAGATTAAGGGTTGGGGATAGAGCTTATGGCTCGGTTTTGTTTTAGGGCCAGGGCTAGGGTTAGGGCTAATTTTAGGATTAGTGTTAGGGTGAGGGCTAGTGTTAGGGTTAGGCTTAGGCTTCAGGTAGGCTTAGATTTAGAGATAGATTATGATCTAAATTTATTGCTTGGTCTATGGATAGGGCTAGGGTTAGAACTAATTTTAGGTCTAGGGTTAGGGTTACATTAAGGGATAGGATTAGAACTAGTGATAGGGCTAGTGTGAGAGTTAGATTTATTTGTAGGTCTAGTGTTATGGTGAGATTTAAAGATAGGGCAAAATTAGGGCTACGATTAGGGCTAGGGTTAGTATTGGGGTTAGATAGGGTTTGGGTTAGGGTTAGGATTAATGTAGGTTCAGGACGATGATAAAGGCTGGGTTTTTTTGTTAGTATTAGAGCTAGGATTAGGGCTAGGGCTAATGTCAGGTGTGGGGTTATGGTTGAGGAGAGGACAGTGTTAGGATTAGATTTATGGCTAGGTCTAGTTTAAGTGTTAGGTTTAGGGTTAAGGGTCAGTTTTAGATCTAGGGCAATTATTAGCGTCAGGATCCAGTTAGAGTTTGGTTGAAGGTAGGGTTTAGGGATAGGGCTCAAATAAGCATTAGGGTCAGGGTTAGGGTAATGATAGGTTTTGTTTGGAGTTCAGGTTAGGTTTATGGAAATTGATAGGGTTAGTTTTAGTGATAGGGTTTGTGTTAGGCCTAGGGTTAGCATTAGGGTAAGGGTAATGGTTAGATTAATGAATTGGGTTAGACCTAAGGTTAGGGCTAGGGTTATGATCAGGAATAGGTCTTGAGTTAGGGTTAGGGTTAGGGTTATAACTAGGGTTAATGATAGGGTTATGTTTAACATAAGGGTTAGATTTTGAGCTAGGGTTAGGACTAGGGCGAGGGTTAGGTTTAGAGTTAGGTCTAGGGATATGATTAGAGTGTAGTTAGGGTTAGAAATGGATTAGGGCTTGCATCATCATTAAGGATAAGGTTAGGTTTAGAATAATGGATATGGTTAGATGTATGCATAGGGTTATGGTTAGTGTTGAATTGAGATTTAGGTTAAGGGTTAGGGCTATGGTTATGTTTAGGTTTATGGTAAGGGTTAGGGTTTGAGGTAGAGTTAGGTCTATGTCAAGTGTTAGGATTAGGTTTAGGTCTAGTGTTAGTTTTCTGGTTAGGTTTAGGCCTAGTTTTATCAATAGGTTTAGGGTTAGTTTTAGGGTAATGGGTAGACTTAGAGCTAGGTTTAGGGCAAGGGTTAAGTTTAGTATTAGGGCTGGTGCTAGAGGTATATTTAGGGATAGGTGTAGGTTTATTTTTAGGATAAGGGTTAGGCTTTGAGCTAGGGTTAGAACTAATCAAGTGTTAGGTTAGGGTAAGGGTTAGTGTTATGCTTAATCCTAGGATTACCTCTAGGTTTTGTGATAGGTTTAGGCCTAGGGTTAGGGCTGAGGGTAATGTAAGAGCTAGGGTTATGATTAGGGCTAGTTTTAGGATTAGGATTATGGCTAGGTCCAGCGTTAGGTTTAGATTTTTGGTTCAGGTCTGGTTTAGAGGTAGGTTACTCTTAAAGGAAGGGTCAGTGTTTGGGTTACAGTTAGAGTTAGGGTTATAGCCAGAATTAGAACTAGTTTTAGGTCTAGGGGTAAAGTTAGTGTTTGTGTTAGGTTAAGGGTTACTTTAATGGCTAGGGATAAGTTTTTGTTTAGGTCTAGGGTAGAGTTAAAGCTAGATTTAGGATTTGGTGTTGGTCTAGGTCTAGTGTTATGGTTTGTTCTAGGGTTAGGTCCAGGTTTAGACCTAGGGTTAGTGTTAGGATCAAAATAATAATCAGGGTAAACATTAGGGTTTGAAATAGGATTAGAGCTAGAGTGAGGGTAGGGTTATGACTTTTAATAGGGTTAGGGTTTTGGTTAGCTTAAGGATTAGTGAGAGGTCTAGGGTTACCATTAGGGTCAGGGTTTTGCTTTACATAAGGGATAGGCTTAGAGCTAGGGTTAGGGCTAGAGTTAGGGTTAGGGTTAGGGTTAAATCTAGGTTTAGGGCTCAGATTAGGGCTATATTTTGTGTTAGGGTTAGGGCTAGTGTTATGGCAATGGATAATGTAAGAACTAGGGTTACAGTTAGGGTTAGGGGTAGGGGTAGGTCTAGTGTTTTGGTTAGGTTTAATTCGCATGATATTTATAGCTAGGTTAGTATTTCCATATGATTCAGAGACAGTTTTAGTTTTAGGGTTAGGGTTAGGACTGAAATAAGGGCTAGGATTACTGTTAGTGTTCTGTTTAAGGTGAGGGTGGTCTTAAGAGCTTGGGTGACCCTTAGGATATGAGTCAGCATCAGGGTTAGTTTTAAGGTTAGGATTACAACTTGAATTATGGCTAGGGTAACCATTAGGGTTCGGTTTAAGTTTAGGATGGTGTTTAGAGCTAGGGAGAGTGTTAGGATATAATTTGGGGTCAGAGTTAGTTTAAGGTTATGGTTAGGACTTGAATTAGGGCTACAGTTAGGTCTAGGTGTAGACTTAGGGTTTGGTTTAAGTTAAGGTTTAAGGTTAGGACTATTGCTCAGTATCTTTTTGTTTGTTTGTTTATTTTGTGTTTTTTTTAGAAAGAGAGAGAGAGAGAGAGAGAGAGAGAGAGAGAGAGAGAATTTTTGATTGTTTGTTTTTGGTGGACACAACATCTTTTTTTCTTTAATTTTATTTTTATTGTTGCTGAGGATCAAACCCAGCACCCCACACATGCCAGGCCAATGAGCTACCGCTTGAGCCACATCCTCAGCCCCTATTGCTCAGTTTTGTTTTAGTCCTACGTTTCAGTTTAGGGGTAGTAATATGATTGGCATTAGGGTTATGTCTAGTGTTTGTGTTAGGCTTAGGCTTAGGGTTAGGGTTACATTTAGGGTTAGGGCTAGGTATAAGTTAGGGTTGGAGTTAGGGTTAGATCTAGTATTAGGGCTAGGTATAAGGATAGGGCAAGGGTTAGGGCTGGGTTTAGGGTTATGGTAAATTATATTGATAGAAGTAGCGATAAAGCTAGGGTGAGAGTTAGAGTTAGTCTTAGGGCTAGGGTTATGATTAGTTTTAGGGATAGAGCTAAATCAGGACAAGAATTAAAACTAGGGTTAGTGTTCAGCTTAGGCCTTGCATTACGGCTAGGTTTAGGGTTAAATTTAGGGTAAGAGATGTGTTATAGTTAGGTTTAGAGGTAGAGTGAGGGTTAGAATTAGGATTAGGGCTAGGGTTAGGGTTACGTTTAAGCCTAGGTTTAGGGCTAGGATGAGGGCTAGGGTTTGCTGTAGGGTTAGGTCTAGAATTAGGGCTAGGGTGTTACAGTTAGGAGTAGATTCAGGATTAGGTCTATATCTAAGTCTAGTGTAAGTGTTAAGTTTAGGGTAAGGTTTAGTTTTAGAGCTAGGTGTATTTTTAGGTTCAGGGTTAGGGTTATGTTTTATATTAGGTTAAGATTTGGGGATAGGGCTCAAATAAGCATTAGGGTTAGAGTTAGGTTTTGGGAAATGGGTAGGGTTAGATTTAGGGTTCAGGCTAGGTTTAGGGTAATGGAGAGATTTAGGATTTGTGATAGGGTTAGGTTAGGCCTAGGGTTAGCATTAGGAATAGAGTCACCATAAAGGTAATATATAGAGTTAGGGTTAAGGTTATTGTTAGAGATATGGCTAGGGTTATGTTTAGGCTAAAGTTTAGGTTTGAGCTATGGTTAAGTCTAAGATGAGGTTTAGGCTTAGGGTTAGGGCTAGGTTTAGGGTTAGGGTTATGCTTATGGTAGGTTTAGGCCTTGGATTAGGGCTAGGGTTTGTGTTAGGTTTAAGTCTAGGGTTAGTCCTATGGGTAATGTAAGATCTAGGGTTCTAATTAGTGCTAGTTTTAGGGTTAGGCTTATGGCTAGGTCTATTGTTAGGTTGAGATTTTGGTTTAGAGTCAGTTTTAGAGGTAGGTTTAGTGTTAGTATCAGGATCAGTGTTTAGATTAGAGTTAGGGTGAAAGACAGAATCAGGAGTAGGGTTAGGTCTAGGGGTAGTGTTATTTTTTGGTTTAGGTTAAGGGTTATTTTAGGACTAAGTTTCTGTTTAGGTCTAGGGCTAGAGTCATTGTTAGATTTAGGATTACGTTTAGTTCTAGGGATAGTGTTAGGGTTAGGTTTAGGTAAAAGTTTACTGGTAGGGCTAGTTTCAGGGTTCAGTTTAGGGTTAGAGTCAGGTTTAGATCTATAATTAGTGTTATGATCATAAAAAGGGTGAAGGTTAGGGTTAGGTTTTGGGTTAGGTTTAGAGCTAGAATGAGGGCTAGGGTTTGGACTGGTAATAGGGTTAGTGTTTGATTTAGACTAAGGATTACAATTAGAACTAGGGTTAGCATTATGTATAGGGTTTGGCTTAGAATAAGGGATAGGGTTAAAGCTAGGGTTAGAGCTAGGGTTACAGTTAGTTTTAGAACTAGGGTTAGGGTTAGAGTTAGAGTTAAATATAGTTTTAGGTCTCAGATTAGGGCTATTTTTGTTTTGGGGTTAGGACTAGGGTTAGGACTATGGCTAATGTAATGGGTTGTAATGTAATGTATGGGTTACTATTAGGGTTAATTTTAGGTTTAGAGTTTGGGCTAGGAATGGTGTTAGCATTTGCTTTATGGTTAGGGTGATATATAGAGCTATGTTTAGTGTTTAGATATGAGTCAGTGTAGGGTCAATTTTAGTCCTAGGACTCGAATTTGAGCTAGTGTTATGGCTAGTTGTAGGGTTAGGGTTTGATTTAAGTTAGGTTTAGGGTTATGGTAATGGTTCGGTTTTCTTGTAGAGCTAGGGCTAGGGTTAGGGTTAGTTTTATGATTAGCAATAGTGTTCAGCTAGTGGTAGCGTGAGGTTTAGGCTTTAAATTATGGTTAGATCCAGGTTTAGGGTTAATTTTAGGGCTAATGTTAGGGTTATGGTAATGGACAGGTTTAGAAATAGAAATAGGACTAGGTTGAGAGTTAGAGTTATTCTTAGGGCTAGAGTTAGGGATTTGCTTAGGGTTAGGGCTAAATTAGGGATAGATTACCGCTAAGTTTAGTTTTAGGGTTAGGCTCATGGTTAGGGATAGAATTAGTGTTAGTGTTAGTGTTAGGGTTATTGTTAGTTTTAGGGGAAGGAATGAGGTTATGATTAGGTACAGGGCTAGGGCGAGGGTTAAAATTCGGTATAGGAATAGGGTTAGTGTTCGGGTTAGGATTAAGGCTAGCTTTATGGCTTAGATGAGGGGTAGAGTTTGCATTAGCTAAGATTAGAGCTAGGGCAAAGGTCAGTTCTAGGGTTATGGTTAGGAATAGTGTTAACTTTAGGTTTATGTCAAGGTCTAGTGGAAAGTTAGTTTTAGGATAAAGGTCAGGTTTAGAGCTAGGTGTATTATTATGGTCAGAGTCCGGTTTAGGGTTTGGTTTAGGATAAGGTTTAGGGTTAGGGCTCAAATTAGCATTAGGTTTAGGGTTAAAGTAACAGATAGTGTTAGGTTTAGGGTTCAGGTTAGGTTTACAGTAATAGATAGGGTTAGTGTTAGCAATTGGATTAGGGTTAGGCCTAGGATTAGCATTTGGGTTAGGTTTATGTTTAGGGTAAAGGATAGGTTTAGTTCTAGTGTTAGGGCTTGTGCTAACATTAGGATTTTGGCTAGGTTTACAGATAGGCCTAGGGTTAGTGTTAGTGTTATGTTTAGCAGAAGTGTTAGGGTTTGAGCTAGGGTTAGGGCTACGCTGAGGGTTAGAGTTAGAGTCAGGGCTATGTTTAGGTTTAGGTTTAGGGTTAGGGTTATGGCTTGGGTTAGCATTAGTGTTAGGGTTATGTTTAAGGTAATGGATAGAGTTTGTTCTAGGATTAGTGCTAAGGTTACAGTTAGGATTAGGTCTAGGTTTAGGGTTAGGTTGAGGGTTAGGGCTATTGTTATGTTTAGGGTAAGAATTACAGTTTCAGTAGGGTTAGGGCCAGGGCCAGTGTTAGGATTAAAGTTAGTGATAGGGATAGGGTTAGGATTATGCTTAGGTCTAGGTTTAGGGCTAGGATTAGGGGTAGGTTTTGTGTGAGGTTGAGGGATAGTGTTAGGTGTATGAGTAGTGTAAGAGCTAGGGTTATGGATATGGGTAGAATTAGGGATTTCCCTAGTGTTAGGGTTAGTTTTTCAGTTAGGATAAGGTTTAGAGCTAGAGTTTGTGTTAGGGAAAGTGTCTAGGCTTAAGTCTAGGGTTACAGTTAGGGATGGATTTTGGGTTATGTTTATGGTTAGGTCTAGTGTAAGAATTAGATTTAGGGTAAGGGTCAAGTTTAGAGCTAGATGGATTATTAAGGTCAGGGTATGGCTTATGGTTCACTTTAGATTAATGGTTAGGTTTAGGGCTTTAATTAGCGTTTGGGTAAGATTTAGGGTTAGGGTAATGAATAGGCTTAGGATTAGGGTTCAGGTTAGTTTTAGGTTAATGGATAAGTTTAGAGATTGTGATAGTGTTAGGTTTAAGCCTAGGGTTAGAATTATGGTTAGGATTATGGTTAGGGTAATGGATAAGATTAGAGGTACGTTTAGGGCTAGGGTTATGTTTAGGATTAGGGTTATATTTAGGGTAGTGTATAGAATTAGAGCTTGGTTAGGGCTATGGTTAAGGTTAGGATTAGGGCTATGGTTAGGTTAGTGTTTGGGATAGGGCTAGGGTTATGTTTAGGGTAAAAGTTATGCTTTGAGCTAGGGTTAGGTCTAAGGGGAGGATTAGGATTAGGGTTAGGGCTATGGTTAGTTTAGGGCTAGGTTTAGGCCTATGATTAGGGCTAGGTTTTGTGTTATTTTAGGCCTAGGGTTACGGTCTTGGGTAGTTAAGAGCTACGGTTATGATTAGGGCTAGTTTTAGGGTTAGGGTTATGGCTAATGTAGTGTTAGGATTAGGTTTCGAGTTAGTGTGAGCTTTGGAGCTAGGTTTATGTTAGGGTAAGGGTCACTGTTCAAGTTAGAGTGAGTGTTAGGTTTAGTGCCAGAATTAGGACTAGGGTTAGGTCTAGAAGTAGGGTTAGTGTTTGGGTTATGTTAAGGGTGATTGTTAAGACTAGGGCAAGATTTTTATTTAAGGTCTAGGGCTAGAATTATGGTTAGATTTAAGATTAGGTTTAGGTCTAAAATTAGTGTTAGGTTTAGGTTTAGGTATAGAATTACCAGTAAGGCTAATGTTAGGGTTTGGATTCAGGTTAGGGTCATGTTTAGACCTATGGTTAGTGTTAGGGTCCGAATAAGTTTCAGGGTTAGGTTTAGGGTTTGGGTTAGGATTAGAACTAGAAAGAGGTCTAGGGTTAGGACTAGTAATAGTGTTATGGTTTGGGTTGGGCTATGGATTAGGGTTAGGACTAGGGTTAGCATTAGGTTTAGGGTTTGGCTTAAGGTAACAAATAGGATAAGAGCTAGAGTTAGAAAAGTGGTAGGGACTGGCTTATGGCTCGGGTTAGTATTAGGGTTAAAGCTAGGGTTAATGCTTGAATTAGAGCCAGGTTTTGGGTTAGGTTAGGGGTAGTGTTAGGGCTACAGCTAATGTCCGAACTAGGGTTATGATTACGGCCAGTTTTTGAGTTAGTGTTATTGCTAGGTCAAGTGTTATGATTAGGGTTAGAGTTAACATGATTTTTAGAATTAGAGTTATTGTTAGGGTCAGTGTCAGTGTTTAGGTTAGAGTTAGCTTTAGGGTTAAATCCAGAATTATCACTAGGGTTAGTTCTAGGGTTAGGGTTCATGTTTGAGTTAGGTTAAGGTTTATTATTAGGGCTTGGGCTAGGTTTCTGTTTATGTCAAGGGCTAGAGCTATGGCCAGATTTAGAATTAGGTTTAGGTCAAGGGATAGTGTTAGGGAAAGGTTTAGAGTTAAAGCCAATGTTTGTAGTAGAGTTACGATTTGGGCTAGTTTTAAGATTGGGTTTAGGAATAGATCTAGTGTTGGGTTTAAGTTTAACATTAGGGTGATGTTTAGAGCTAGGGTTAGTATTAGAGTCAAAATTAAGGTCAGGGATAGTTTTAGGGTAAGGGTTTTGACTCGAATTAGGGCTAGGGTTAGGTGTAGGGTTAGGTTTTGTTTTAGGTTAAGCTTTAAAGTTAGGGCTATGCCTCAGTTTTGTTTTAGGGCTAGGGCTATGGTTAGGGCTAGTGTTAAGATTTGCGTTAGGATTAGGACTAGTGTTAGGGTTAGGTTTAGTCTTAGTTTAGAGTTAGATTTAGAGTGAGGATTATATCTAGGGTTAATTCTAGGACTATGTATATAGCTAGCGTTAGTTCTAGGTTTATAGCTAGGATAGGGTTGTTATAAAATAGGGTTCGAACTAGAGATAGAGCTAGGGCGAGAGTGAGAATTAGTTTTAAGGGTAGACTTAGGGTTTGGTTAGGTATAGGACTTAATTAGGGCTAGAACAAGGGCTAGGTTTATGTTCATGTTTAGACCTAGGGTTAGTTATGGGATTAGGGTTAGATTTAGCATAAATAATGGGGTTAGAACTTGGTTAAGGGCTAGGACGAAGGTTAGTATTAGGGATAGGGCTAGGATTTTGTTAGAGTTGTGATTAAGGTTACGTTAAGGGCTAGGATTGGAGCTAGGGTTTGTGTTTTGGTTAGGGCTAGGATTAGTGTTAGGGCAAATGTAAGTTCTAGGTATGGTTAGGGATAGTTTTTGGGTGGGGTTTATGGTTATGTTTATTGTAAGGGTTAGATTTAGGGTAAGAGTAAATTTAGAGCTGGGGGTATTATTAGGTTTAGGGTCATATTTAGGGTTTCGTTTAGGTTAGGGTTTCGGGTTAGGGCTCAAATTAGCATTAGGGTTTGGTTTAAGGTAATGATAGAGTTAGGTTTAGGATTCAGGTAAGGTTTAGCATAATGAATAGGGTTACATTTAGGCATAGGTTTAGTTTTAGGCCTAGGGTTAGCATTAGAATTAGGGCTATGTTTAGGGTAATTGTTAGGGTTAGAGCTAAGTTTATGGCTAGGGTTATGGATAGGATTAGGGCTAGGGTTAGGGTTAGAGTTAGGGTTAGGGCTATGATTTGTTTTCAGGTTAGGGCTAGGATTTGAGCTAGGGAAAATATCAGGTCTAGGGTTACATCAGGAATAGTTTTAGGGTTAGGTTTATGGCTAGGTCTAGTATAAGGTTTAGGTTTAGAGGTAGGGTCAGGGTTAGAGCTAGGTATATTATTAAAGGAAGGGTCAGTGTTAGGGTTTGTCTTAGGTTATGTTTAGGATTAGGGCTCAAATTAGCATTAGGGTTAGGGTTAGGGTAATGATAGGGTTAGTTTTAGGGTTCAGGTTGATGTTAGGTTAATAAATTAGGTTTATTGTTAGCAATAAGGTTAGGGTTAGGCCTAGGGTTACCATTAGGGTTATGGTTATGTTTAGGGTAATGGATAGGGTTAGAGCTAGTGATAAGGCTATGGTTATAGTTAGGATTCTGGCTAGGGTTAGGGTACGATTTAGGGCTAGATTGGGGTTAAGGTTAGGTTTAAAACTAGGGTTAAGTCTCAAATAAGGGCTAGGTTTTTGGTTTGGTTAGGGATAGGGTTAGGGCTATGGCTAATATATGAACTAGTGTTACAATTAGTGCCACTTTTAGGGTAAGGGTTAGGGTGATGTTTAGGTGAAGGGTTATATTTAGGGTCAGTGTCAGGGTAAGGGTTAGTTTCAGAGTTAAGTTTAGGACTCAAATTAGGGCTAAAGTTAGTACTAGGCGTAGAGTTATGTTTTGGTTTGGGTTAAGGGTTACAGTTTGGCTATGGCTCAGTTTTGTTTGGGGGCTAGGGCTAGGGTTAAGGCTAGATTTTGGATTAGCGTCAGTGTTAGGGCTAGTGTTAGAGAAAAGTTTAGGCTTAGGGTTAGAATTAGATTTAGAGTTGGGGTTGATCTAGATTTAGGGCTCGTGCTGTGTTAGGGCTAGGTTTAGGGTTATGGTAGTTGTTAGAACTAGGGATACATCTAGGGTGAGAATTAGAATTATTCTTAGGAGTAGGCTTAGGGTAAGAGTTAGGGCTAAATTAGGGCTAGGATAAGGACTAGGGTTAGTTTTAGGCTTAAGCCTAGGGGTTGGGATATTGTTAGGGTTAGCACTGGGGTTAAGGTTAAGTTTAGAGAAATGGGTGTGTTTATAGCTAGGTTTAGGGCTAGGGTGAGGGTTAGAATTAGGATTAGGCCTAGGGTTATGTTTCAGTTTAGTATTAAGGCTAGGATTTGAGCAAGGATGAGGGGTAGGTTTTCTGATTGGGTTAGGGTTACGACTCGGGCTAGGAATAATATAAGGTCTAGGGTTATGATTAAGGATAATTTTAGGGTTAGGTTATGGCTTGGTCTAGTGTAAGGGAGAGGTTTATGTTAAAGGTCAGCTTTAGAGCGAGAATTATTATTTGTGTCAGGGTCAGAGTCAGGGTTAGCATTTGGTTTTTTATTAAGGTTAAGGGGTTAGGGCTCAAATTAGCGTTAGGGTAAGGTTTAGAGTTAAGGTACTGGAAGGCTTTACTTTAGGTTTTAGTTAAGGTTTAAGGTAATGGATGGGTTAGGTTTCAGCGATTGGGTTAGGGTTAGCATTAGGGTTAGGGTGATGTTTAGTGTAACAGATTTAGAGCTAGGATTAAAGCTGGGTTATGGTTTGGATTAAATATAGGATTAGGGTTAGGTTTAGGGATAGGGCTAGGGTTTGTTTTAGGATAAGTGTTAGGGTTAGGGTAAGTGTTAGTTTAGGGTTAAGGTTATGGTTAGGTTAGGATAAGGGTTAGTGTTTGAGCTAGGGTTAGGGCTAGTGCGAGGGTTCAGTTTAGGCTCACTTTTGAATTCAAGATTATGGTTAGAGTAACATTTAGTGTTAGGCATAGGGTTTTAATTAGGGTTAGGGTTAGGGTTAGAGATAGTTTTAGGGTAATGGATATGTTTACAGCTAATGTTTGGGCTAGGGTTAAATTTAAGATTAGGGCTAGTGTTAGGATTAGGATTTAGGATAGGTCTAGGTTTATGTTTAGTGTAAGGGTTAAGTTTGAGCTAGGGTTAGGTCTAAGGAGAGATTTAGCATTAGAGTTAGGGTTGGGGTTAGGGCTAGGCTTAGGTTTATGCTTAGAGCTAAGTTTAGGCCTAGAATTAGCTCTAGGTTTTGTGTTAGGTTTTGAGCTAGGGTTAGGACTATGGATAATGTAAAAGCTCGGGTTATGTTTAGGGCTAGATTTAGGTTTAGGGTTATAGGTAGGTCTAGTGTTACATCTAGGTTTAGGGTTAGTGTCAGGTCTAAGGCCAGTTTAAGTGTTAGAATCAGGGTCAGTGTTTGGGATAGGGTTAATTTTAGGGTTAGAGAAAGAATTAGGACTAGGTTTAGGTCTAGGGATAGGGTAAATGTTTGGTTTAGATTAAGGGTCATTGTTAGGGATAGTGCTAGGATTTTTTTTAGGTCTATGGCTAGAGTTATTGCTATATTGAGGATTACCTTTGGGTCTAGGTTTAGTGTTAGGTTTAGTTATAAGTATAGGGTTACCAGTAGGTCGAGTGTTAGGTTTTGGTATATGTTTAGGGTCAAGTTTAGACCTAGGGTTACTTTTATTGTCAGATGAGGCTCAAGGTTAGGTTTAGAGGTAGAATGAGGGTATTTTTAAGACTAGTAATATAGTTATAGTTGAAGTTAGGCTAAGGATTAGGATTAGGACTATGGCTTTCATTTGAGTTAGGGTTGTGCTTACGGTAAGGGATAGAGTTAGAGCTAGGGTTATGGCTAGTGTTAGGATTAGGTTTAGGGCTAATGTTAGGGTTAAGATTGGGGTTAAAGTTAGGTTTAGGGCTCGGATTCAGGGTAGGTTTTGTGTTAGGGTTAATGCTAGGGTTAGGAAAATGACTAATGTATGAACCAGGGTTACAATTAAGGCTAGTTTTAGGGTTACAGTTTAGGCTACGTCTAGTGTTAGGGTTAATTTAAGTTAGGGTGATGATTAGAGCTAGGATTAGTGTTAGGTTCAGCATCAGGTTCAGAGTAATTTTTAGAGTTAGGGTTAGGGCTAACCCTAACCATAACCTTAGGTAAGGTTTGGGTTTGGTTTAGATTAAGGGTTTGGGTTAGGGATATGGCTTGGTTTTGTATTATGGCTAGGGCCAGGGCTAGGCAAGTTTTAGGATTAGCACTATGGTTAGGGGTAGTGTTAAGGTTTGGTTTGGCTTATGATTACAGTTAAATTTAGAGTTAAGTTTAGATTTAGAGTTAGGATTAGATCTAGAGTTAGGATAGGGCTAAGGATAGAACTAGGGCAAGGGCTAGGGCAAGAGTTATAATTAGTCTTAGGGCTAGGGTTAGGGTTAAGATAGGATTAAATTAGGGCTAGGATTAGCACTAGGCTTAGTGTTATTATTAGGCCAATGGTTAGGGCGAGAGTTAGGGTTAGTTTTAGGGTTATGGTTAGGTTTATGTTAAGGGATGGGGTTATAGGTAGGTTTAGGGCTAGGGTGAGGGTTAGAATTAGGGTTAGGCCTCGGGTAATTGTTCAGGTTATGATTAAGGCTAGATTTAGGGCTAGAATTGTGTTAGGGCTTATTTCAGGTCTAGGCTTATGATTAAATATAGTTTAAATTTAGTTTTATGGCTATGCCTTGTGTAAGCATTAGGTTTAGGGTTAGTGTCAGGTTTAGAGCTAAGGGTATTATTAGGGTCATGGTCACGGTTAGTGTCTTGGATAGGTTAAGGTTTAAAGTTAGGACTCGAATTAGCTTTAAGGTTAAGATCAGCGTAATGATAGGTTGAGGTTTGGGTTTCAGGTTACATTTTGGGTAATGGATAGGGTGAAGATTAGGGATAGGGTTAGGTTTAGGCCTAGGGTTAGCATTAGAGTTATGGTTATGGTTAGGGTAATGGATAGGATTAGAGATAGGCTTAACGATAGGGTTATGGTTACTATTAGTGATAGGGTTAGAGTTAGGTTTAGGGTTAAAGCTAGGGTTAGGGCTCAGAATAGGGCTAGGATTTGGGTTAAGTTAGGGCTAGGGTTAGGGTTATGGCTAATGTAAGTACTAGGGTTATGATTAGGGCTAATTTTAGTATTAGGGTTTAGGACTAGATCTAGTGTTACTTTTAGGTTTAGGGTTAGGGTGATGTTTAGACCTAGGGTTAGCATTAAGGTCAGAGTCAGGATGAGGGTTAGTTTTAGGGTTAAGCTTAAGACTCGAATTATTGCTAGAGTTAGGGTGAGGTGTAGGATTAGGGCTTCGCATATGTTAAGGATTAGGGTTAGTTCTATGGCTCAGTTTTGCTTTAAAGCTAGGAATAGGGTTTTGGCTAGTTTTAGGATTAGCCTTAGGGTTAGGGCTAGGGTTAGGTTTGGTTTAGGCTTATTGTTAGGATTAGATTTAAAGTTAGGGTTAGATCTAGTTTTATGGACAGGAATACGAATAGGGCTAGGGTAAGATCTAAGCTTCAGGCTAAGATTAGGCTTTCAGTAAAGTATAGGTTTAGAACTAGAGTTAGGGCTAGGGTGAGAGTTAATGTTAGTCTTTGGGATAGGGTTAGGGTTAGGGATAAGACAATATTAGGGCTAAGATTGGGGCTAGGGTTAGTGTTAGGGTTAGGCCTAGGGTTAGGGTTAGGGTTATAAGTAAGGCTATGTTTAGCGCTTGGATAAGGTCTAGTTTTTGTTCTAGGGTTAGGGCTAGGATTATGGCTAGGGCTAAAGTGAGGTCTAGGGTTATGGTTAGGGATAGTTTTAGGGTTATGTTTATGGCTAAGTCTAGTGTAAGTGTTAGGTATAGTGTAATAATTAGGTTTACAGCTAGGGGAATTATTAATCTCAGGGTCAGTGTTGGGCTTTAGTTTAGGTTTGAGTTTAGGGTTAGGGCTCAAATTAATATTAAGGTTAGCATTAGGGTAATGATAAGGTTAGGTTTAGTGTTCAAGTTAGGTTCAGGGTAATTGACAGTAGAGGGGATAGTGATAGGGTTAGGGTTAGGCCTAGGGTTACATTAGCGTAAGGGTAATGTTTAGGGTAATGGATAAATTTAGAATTAAGGTAATGGCTAGGGTTATGATTAAGATTAGGTCTTGAGTTAGGGTTAGGGTGAGGGTGAGTACTAGGATTTGGTTTAAGATTATGTTTAGCATAAAGATTAGGTTCTGAGCTATGGTTAGGGCTAGGATGGGAGTTAGCTTCAGGGTTAGGTCTAGGGATAGGATTATGATTGGTTCTGAGTTAGAGCTAGGGTTAGAGTGAGATCTAAGATTAGTGGTAGGGTCAGTATAAGAGTCAGGGTTAGGGTTAGAATTTGGGATAGGTTTAGAGCTAGAATGAGAGCTAGTGTTAGGGCTTTTTATAGAGTTAGAGTTTTGGTTATCCTAAGGTTTAGGGATAGGTCTAGGGTTACCCTTAGGTTTAGGGGTTTGCTTAGAAAAACAGATTGGTTTAGAGATAGGATTAGGGATATGGTTAGGCTTAGAGTTGGAATACATCTAGGTTTAGGGCTCGGATTAGTGCTAGTGTTTGTGTTAGGGTTAAGGATGGGTTAAGGGCCACAGCTAATGTAAAATCTAGGGTTACATTTAGGTTAGTTTTAGTGTTATATTTAGGTTTAGTGTTAGGGTTAGGTTTAAGTTTAGGGTGATATTTATAGCTAGGGTTTGTGTTAGTATCAGAGTCAGGTCAGGGTTCGTTTTAGGATTAGTGATTGGACTCAAATTATTGTTAGGTTTATTCTTAGCATTCAGTTAATTTGAGGGCGGTGTTTAGAGCTAGGTTGAATGTTATAATATGAGTTAGAGTAAGTGTAAGTTTTAATGTTAGTGTTAGAACACGACATAGGGCTAGGGATAGGTCCAGTTATAGTGTTAGGGTTAAGTTTAAGTTAATGTTTATGGTTTGGGTATTGCTTGGTTTTGGTTTAGTCCTAGGTTTATGTTTAGGGATAGTGTAAGTGTTAAGCTTAGGCTTAGAGTTAGGGTTAGATTTGAAGTTAGGGTTAGATATAAAGTTAGGGCTGGGACTAAGTATAGAACAAGGGTTAGGGATAGGGATGGGGTTATGGTAAGGGATAGGGTTAGAACTAGGGATAGGTATAGGGCGAGACTTAGAGTGAGTCATAGGGCTAGGGTTAGTGTTAGGGTTAGAGATAGGGCTAAATTAGTGCTAAGATTAGGGCTAGGTTTATTGTTTGGCTTAAGCCTAGAGTTAGGGTTATGATTGGGTTTAAGTTTTGGGTAAGAGATGGTATTATAGCTAGGTATAGAGGTAGGGTGATGGTTAGAATTAGGGTTAGGGGTAGGGTTAGTGTTAGGGTTATGATTAAAGCTAGGTTTAGGGCTAGGATGAGGGCTAGGGTGTGTTTTAGGTTTAGGACTAGGATTCGGGCTATTGCTAATTTCAAGTCCAGAATTAAGTTTAAATATAGTTTTAGGGTTAGGATTATAGCTACATCTAGGGTAAGAGTTGTAGAATTATGTTCAAGTTTAGAGCTAGGGATTTTATTAGGGTCACAGTCAGGTTTAGGGTTTGGTATACATTAAGGTTTAAAGTTAGAGCTTGAATTATTGTTAGTGTTAGGGTTAGGGTAATGTTAGGGTTAGGTTTAGGTTCAGGTTAGGTTCAGGGTAATAGATTGGGTTAACATTAGGGTTCATGCTTAGGGTTCACATTAGGGTTATGGTTTTGGTTATGGTAATGATAGAGTTAGAGATTGGTTTAGGGCTAGGTTTATGATTACAAATAGTGCTAGGGTTAATGCTAGGATTAGGGTTTGGTTTTGGGTTAAGTTAGGGATAGGGTTAGGGTAAGGGCTAATGTAAGTACAAGGTTGATGTTTAGGGCTAGTTTTATGGTTTTAGGGCTAGAGTTAGTATTAGGGTTAGGTTTAGGGTTAGGGTGATTTTAGAGCTAGTAGTGTTAGGGTCAATGGTCAGGTTCAAGGTTAGTTTATGGGTTCATCTTACAACTCATATTCGGGCTAGGGTTATGGCTAGATTGAAGGCTAGGGTTTGCTTTAGGTTAAGCATTAGGGTTATTGCTATAGCTAGTTTTTTTGTTTTGGGGCTAGAGCTAGGGTAAGGGCAAGTTTTAGTATTAGTGTTATGGTTTGGGCTAGTGTTAGGGTTTGGCTTAGTCTTCAGGTTAGGGCTCAATTTAGAGTTAGATTTTATCTAAGGTTAGTTCTAGGGGAAAGTATAGGGCAAGGGTTAGGGTTATGCTAAGGAATAGGGTTAGAACAAGTGAAATGTCTAATGTGAGAGCTAGAGATAGTCTTAGGACTAGTGTTAGTGACAGGGCTAAATTAGGGCTAAGTTTAGGGCAAGTGTTAGTGTCAGGGTTATGTCTAGAGTTTGGGTTAGGATTGTAATTAAGACTATGTTTAGGGCTAGGATAAGGGCTAGGGTTTGTGTTAGGGTTAGGACTAGAATTATGGGCTGGGCTAATGTCAGTTCTAGGGTTACAGTTAGGGATATTTTTAGGAAAATGTTTAGAGCTAGGTCTTTGGTTAGGGTTACTTATAGAGTAAGAGACAGGTTTAGAGCTAGGGGATTTATTAGGGCCAGGCTCAGTGTTAGGGCTTGGTTTAGGTTTGAGTTTAGAGTTACAGCTGGATTTAGATTTAGGGTTAGGGTTAGGGTAAAGATAGGGTTAGGTTTAGGGTTCAGGTTAGGTTTAGGGTTTTGAATAGCCTTAGGGATAGCTATACAGTTAGGTTTAGTGCTATTGTTAGCATTTGAGTTAGGCTTAAGTTTAGGGTAAAAGAGAATTACAGCTAGGATTAGGGCTACATTTATGGTTAGGATTAGGACTAGTGTTTGGGTTAGGGTTAGGGTTATGGTTAGGCCTAGGGTTAGGGTTAGATTTAGGGTAAGTGTTAAGGTTGGAGCTAGATTTAGGGCTAGTGTAAATGTTAGGGTTAGAGCTACATTTACCATTATGTTAGGGTTAGAGTTATGGTAATGGAGAAAGTTAGAGGTAGGGTTTCGGCAATGGTTACAGTTAAAATTAGGGTTAAAGTTAGGGTTAGGGATAGGGCTATGTTAATATTTAGGGTTAGGATTAGGGCTCACTTTAGAGTTAGTGTTAAGGTTAGAGTTAATTAATTCTATTTTTTTTAAATAAAAACCAGGATTCATATTTAACTAACCTTACTCTGTTACCTAACCCTAACCCTAACACTCACCCTAAACCTAAACCTAACACTAACGCTAACCATAACCCTAACAGTAACCCTAATCAAAACCATAACCCTAACCTTAAATTAACCCTAACCCTAATTCTTACCTAACCCTAATCAAAACCCTAATTCTATCACTAACCCTCAGCCTAACCCTAACCCTAAAACTAATACTAATGCTAATCTAAACCCTAACCTTAATCCTAACCATAACACTAAACCAAACCCTAAACCTAACACTAAGCTAACCCTAATCTTAAGAGAAACCCTAACTCTAACACAGACCCTAACACAAACCCTAACCCTAACCCTACCACTAACCCTAACCCTAATCAAAATCCTAACTCTAACCCTAACACTAAACTTAACAATAACCCTAAAACTAACCCCAAAACCAACCCTAACCCTAACCGTAACTCTAACTGTAACATAAAACCTAACTAACACTGACTCTAACACTAACCCTAACCGTAAGCCTAACTTTAACACTAAAACTAAACCTAACCTTAAACCTAAACCTAACCCTAAACATAAATGTAACACTAACCCTAACCCTAACCATAACCTTAGCCCTAACACGGACCCTAAGCATAACACTAACCCTAAAACTAATACTAATGCTAATCCTAACCCTAACCTTAATCCTAACCATAACACTAAACCAAACCCTAACACTAAGCCAACTCTAATCTTAAGAGAAACCTTAACTCTAACACAGAACCTAACACAAACACTAAACCTAATCCTACCACTAACCCTAACCCTAATCTAAAACCTAGCTCTAACTCTAAAACTAAGCTTAACACTAACCCTAAAACTAACCCCAAAACCAACTGTAACCCTAACCATAACCCTAACCGTAACACAAACCCTAACCCTAACACTGATTCTAACACTAAGCCTAACTGTAAGCCTAATTTTAACCCTAAAACTAACCCTAACCCTAAACCTAAACATAACACTAACCCTAATCCTAACCATAACCTTAACCCTAACACTGATCCTAAGCCTAACCCTAACCCTGAAACTAATACTAACGATAATCCTAAAACTAACCTTAATCCTAACCATAACACTAAACCAAACCCTAACACTAAGCTAACCCTAATCTTAAGAGAAACCCTAACTCTAAGACAGACCCTAACACACACCCTAAACCTAATCCTACCACTAACACTAATCCTAATGAAAAACCTAACTCTAACCCTAACACTAAACTTAACACTAACCCTAAAACTAAACCAAAAACCAACCCTAAGCCTAATCGTAACCTAACCGTAACACAAACCCTAACCCTAACACTGATTCTAACACTAACCCTAACCGTAAGCCTAACTTTAACCCTAAACTTACCCTAACCCTAAACCTAACCCTAACCCTAAACCTAAATGTAACACTAACCCTAACCCTAACCATAACCTTGACCCTAACACTGACCCGAACCCTAAACCTAACCCTAACCCTAAACCTAAATGTAACACTAACCCTAACCCTAACCATAACCTTAACCCTAACACTGACCCTAAGCCTAAACCTAACCCCAAAACAAACTTTAACCCTAATGCTAACCAAAACACTTCAACCCCACACCTAACCCAAATGCTAACCCTAACACTAACCCTAACCCTAACCCAACCCTAACACTAACCCTAACCAAAACCAAAATCTAAAACAAATCCTAACCGTAAACTTAACCCTAACACTAACCCTACCCCTATCCTTAACCCTAATGCTAAACTGTAATTTCAACCCTAACTTACCCTAACCCTAATACAAACCTTAACCCTAACCATAACACTAAACCTAAACCTAACCCCAACCCTAACCCTAACCCTAAATCTAATTCTAAACCTAAGACAAACTCTAACCCAAACCATAATTCTAAAATTAACTTAACCCTAACCATACAAAAAATTAACCCTAACCCTAACAATAACCCTAACACTAACCCTAACACTAACCCTAACCCTAACACTATCCCTACTCCAAACCTAAACCTCTCACTGACCCCTTACTGTAAACGTAACCCTAAACCTAACATTATCCCTAACCCTAACATTAACAATAACCTTAACACAGAACATAACCCTAACCCTAATCTTAAACCTAAAACTAACAGTAATCCTAACTGTAAACCTAGCACTTACCATAACCCTAACCCTAACTTTAACCCTAACCCTATCTGTAATCCTTACCCTAACCCTAAACCTAACCCCAAACCAAACCCTAATCTTAAACCTGAACCTAACTCTTAAACTAACCCTAACCCATACCATTACCCTAATCCTAACACTTACCCTAAGCCTAAACCTAACTCTAAAACTAACACTAAACCAACCCTATACCTTACAATAACCCTAAGCATTACCAAAACCTAAACATTAAACCTAAAGCAAACCCTAACAATAACACTAAAGCTAACACCAAACCTAATCCTAATCAGAAACTTAACCCTAACAATAACCGTAAGCATAACACTAAACCTAAAATTAACCCTAACCCTACCCTAATTCTAAATATAACAATAACCCTAACCCTAACCCTAATACAAACCCTAACCCTAACACTAGTCTTAACACAAACCTAACCCTAACCCTAACACTAACCTGAAAACTAACACAAACACTAACACTAACCATAACCATAACACTAATTCTACCCATAAACCTAACCTAACACTAAACCTAACGTTAACACTAAGACAAAACCTAACAATAACCCTAAAACTAACCCTAACCCAAAGCCTAATCAATCCTAATTGCAACTCTAACCCTAACTCTAACCCTAGTACTGACACAAACCCTAAGTCTTCCCGTAACCCTAAAACTAACACAAACTCTAACACTTAATGTAAAACTAATATAACACTAACACTAACCCTAAACCTAACCCTAACCAAAACAGTAACCCTAACACTAAACCTAACCTTAAAAGTAACCCTAACACTAAACCTAAATCTAACCCTAATGCTAACGTGAACACTAACCTTAACCCTAAATCCAACCCTAAATCTCATCCTAACTATAATCCCAACCCTGACTCTAACCCTAATCCTAAAATTAAACCTAACTATAACACTAAACCTAACACTAAACCTAACCCTAACAACTAACACTAAACCTAACCCTAACTCTAACATTAACCCTAAGGCTAACCCTAATCCTAACCCTCACCCTAAACCTCACCCTAAACCAAACATTAATCTTTATCCTAAATTTAATACTAACCCTAAATCTAACACTAACCCTAACCCATACAGTAATGTTTAAAATAACTCTAACCCTAAACCTATCCTAACCTAACCCTAATTGTAAATCAAAACCTAACACTAACCCTAACCCTAAACCTAACATGAACCCAAACCATAATCCTAAACTAACCCTAAACATAACCCTAAACCTAAAAATAACCCTAACCCTAAACCAAACACTAACCCTAACCCTAACCCTAAGACTAAACCTAAAACTAAGTTTAACCCTAACACAAACACTAATGCTAAACCTAACCCTAAACCTATAACTGCCTCTTACCCTAATCCTAACCCTAAACCTAAACCTAACAGTAACACTAATCCTAACCATAACAAGAACAATAACCATAACCCTAGCCCTAACGAACCTTAACTCTAACAATAATCCTATTCCTAACACTAACTGTAACCCAAAAAATAACGCTAATCTTAACCCTAAACCTAACCTAACCCTAACCCTAACACTAACCCTAGCACTAAACCTAACACTAACACTAATTCTATTCATAACCCTAAAACTAATTCTAAACTTAAATCTAAACCTAACCATAATGCTAACCCTAATGCTAACCCTTACCTAGCACAAAACCTGACCATAATCATAACTCTATCAAAAACCTTAACCCTGACCCTAACCCTTACCTAAACCTAACCATTAACCTAACCCTAACACTAAACATAACACTAACCCTAATACTAACACCAACACCATAACCCCAACACTAACCCTATCACTTACAATAAGTCTAACCATAATCCTATACCTAACACTAATGTAATACTAACCCTAAGCCTAATTTTAACCCTAACTCTAACCCTAGTCCTAACCGTAACACTAACTGTAAACCGAACCCTAACATAAACCATTAACCAAACCTAACACTAATTCTAACACGAATCCTAAACCTACAAATAACTATAAAATGAACTCTAAACCTAACCCTAATTCTAACCCTATTTCACCCTTAAACTAACACTAGCCCTAATTCTAACCCTAATTGTAACACTATCCCTAACCCTAACCATAACCCTAACACTAAACGTAACCCTAAACTTAACAGTATTCCTAACCCTAATACTAACCTTAACACTAATCCTAACCATAAACCTAATCCTAATACTATGACTATCCCTAACCCTAATCCGAAACCTATCCCTAAACCTAACACTAAACCTAACCCAAACACCAACCGTAACTCTAAACCTAAAAACAAACCCAACCCCTAAACCTAACTCTAACCCTTACCCTAATACTAACCCTGAACCTAAACATAGCCCTAACACTAAACCTAATACTAACCATAAACAGAACCCTAACACAAAACCTAACTCTAAACCTAACACTAACCCTAACCCTAACCATCAACCCATTCCTAAACGTAACCTGAACTGGAGCACTAAACCTAAGCCTAATCCTAACCCTAACATAAACCTTAACCCACCTTATAACCCTGAACCTTACCTAATCCTAATGCTAATCATAGCCCTAATCCTAATGCTAATCATAGCCCTAACCCTAATCCTAAGACTATCTCTACACGAACAGTGACACTAACCCTAACCCTAACCCTAAAACTAAACCTAACCCCAACCATAATTTTATCACTAAGGCTAAACCTAACCCTAAACCTAAACCTAACACTAACCTTAACACTAACCCTAATGCTAATCCTAACCCTAACTATAACCCTAATCCTAACCATAACCATAACCCTAACTCTAACCCTAACCATAATACTTAACCTAACCCTAATCTACAACCTAACCATAACTCTAAACTGAACACTAAGCCAAACCTAACCCTAACCCTAACCCTAACCCTAACTCTATCACTAACACTAACCCTAACTCTAACCCTAACCCTAATACTCAACATAACATGAACCCTAACCCTAACACTAACACTAACCTTAACCCTAACTCTGAAAAGAACCCTAAACTTTCCCCTAACCCTAACACTAACACTAACTTTAACCCTAACCTTAACACTAACACTAGCCATAACATGATCCCTAAGACTAAACCAACATTAACCCTAACCCAAACTCTAACCGTAACCCTAAAAATAATCTTATACCTTACACTAATACTAACCCTAATCCTAACACTAACACAAAATCTAACCTTAAGCCAAACACAAACACTAACCTAAACCATAACCCTGACCTTAACATAACCCTAACCTAACCCTTACCTAACCCTAACCCTAAACCTAACACTAACCCTAACCTGAACCCTAAACCTGACAATAAATCTAACCCTAACTTTAAAACTTACCCTAACACTAACAGGAAACATCGCCCTTACTATAACATTAAAGCTAACCCGAACCCTAACCCTAACCTTAACAATAATCCTAACACTAACCCTAACCCCTACACTATGCCTAACACTAACTCTAAAACAAACCCTAACATTAACACTAATCTTAACTTTAACCCTAATCCTTACTGTAACCCTAACGATTACAGTAACAATAATCTTAACACAAATACTAACCCTAACCCTAACACTAACCCTAATCTTACCCTAACTCTAATATTAACCCTAACCCTAACATTAACTGCAACCCTAACCTTAATGCTAACACAAAAACTATCTTTAGTCGTAACCCTTACCTAACCCTAACCCTAAAACTAACTGTAACTCTAACCCTAATCGTAGATCTAACACTAACCTTAATACCAACCATAACCCTCTCACTAACCCTAGCTCTAATACTAACCCTAAACCCAAACCTAAACCTAACCCTAACACTAACCCTAGCCCTAACCCTAGCTTTTACCCTAAAACTAACCCTAACACTACCCATAACTCTAAAACTAACATTAACACTACCCGTAACCCTAACCCTAACCCTTAATCTATCTCTAAACTTAACTCTAACCCTAATCCTAATCATAACTCTAAACCTAACCCTAACACTTAAACTAACCCTTACCCTAACACGAAACAAATACCTAAACCTAAGACTAAAGCTAACCCTTACCCCAACCTTAACGTTAAACCTAACATGAAACCAAAACCTAAACCTAACCCTAATCTTTACCCAAACACCAATCCTAAACCTAACCCTAGGCCTAACACTAAACATAACCCTAACCATAAACAGAACCCTAACACTAAACCTAACACTAAACCTAACACTAACCCTAATGCTAACTGTAATCCTATTCTTAACCCTAACACTAAAGAAAGCCCTAAACCTAAGGATAAGCCTAACTCTAACATAAACTGTAACCCACACCATAACCTTACCACTAAACTAAACCTAATCCTAACCGTAACCCTAACCTTAAACCTTATCCTATTTCTAACAAGAACAGTGACACTAACATTAACACATACACTAAACCTAACCCCAACCCTAACCCTATCACAAAGCCTAACCCTAACCCTAACCCTTAACCTAAAACAAACCCTCAAGCTAATCTTAACCCTAATTAACCCATATCTTAACCATAACCCTAACCATAACACTAATTGTAATCCTGACCCTAACATAATCCCTAACCTAACGGTAACCCTAACACAAACCATAACCCAAAACCTAACACTAACCCTAACACTAACCTTTAACCAACACCACATTCTAAAACTAACCCTAACCCTAACTATAACCCTAAAACTAAGCCTAAACCTAAATCAAAACCTAACACTTACCCTTACACTAACCCTAATCCTAACACTAACTCTAAACCTAACACTAACACTAACCCTAAACTTAACCCTAACACTAAGCCTATCACTAAAACTAACTATAACCCTAACCCTAAACATATCCTGAACCCTAACTTTAACACTAATCCTAACCCTAATTCCAACCCTAACCCTAACACTAACACTAAACCTGCCCCTGACGCTAACATTATTCCTAACCCTAACCCTAATGCTAACCCTAACAATAACCCAAATCCTAACCCTAACACTAACTATAACATGAACCCTAAGCCTAACCCTAACAATAATCCTAACTCTAACCCAAACCCTAACAATAACATTAAGCCTAACCCTAACCCTAATACTAACACTAAACCTAACACAAACCCTAACAATAACAATAACCCCAAACCTAAACCTATCCCTAACCGTGAACCTAGCAATAACACTAACCCTAACCATAACAGTAACCATAACAATAACACTAACCCAAACACTAACACTAAAACTAACCCTAAATCTTACCCTAACCCTAACAAAAACTTTAAACCTAAACCTAAACCTAGTTCTAAAATTAACACTAACCCTAACCCTAAGATAAACTCTAATACTAACAAAAACCATAACCTAAACCCTAACACTAACCCTAACACTAAACTTAAACCTACACCTAACTGTAAAACTAGCCACAAAATAACCCAAACCCTAACCCTAACACTAATCCTAACCCTAATAATAACACTAATACTAACATTAACACTTATCTTAAGCCCAACATTAAACCTAAAGCTAACCCTAACACTAAACCGAATACTAACCCTAACACTAATCCAAACACAAAACCTATCCCTAACCCTAACTCTAAACCTAATCCTAAACCTAACCCTAACCATAACAATAATCCTAACCCTAAACCAAAACCTAACCCTGAAACTTACTTTAAACCTAACCCTACACCTAACCATAAACCTAACCATAATCCTAACTGTTACCCAAAAACTAACCCTAAAACTAACACTAAAACAAACACTAACCCTAAATTTAATACTAACCCTAACTCTATCTTCAAATAACCCAGGCCCCAAACCTAACCCTAAACATTACAATAACCCTAACCCTAAACCTAACACTAACACTAACCCTAACCCTAACAGAGACCGTAACCCTATCCCTAAACCAAACACTAACCCTAACCCTAATCCTAATGCTAACTCTAACCCTAACCATAGTTCTAACATTAAAAATAACCCTAAACCTCACCCTAAATGTAACCCTAACCTAACACTAACCCTAAAACTAACCATGAACCTAATTCTAACCCTAACCCAAACACTAATTTCAAATCTAAGCCTAACCTTATCCCTAAAATATCCCTAACCATAGCCCTAATTCTAAACCTAAGACTAACCAAACACTAACCCTAAACCTAACCCTAAAAATATCACTAACTCTAACCCTAAAACTAACCCTAAATTTTACCAAAAACCTAACACTAAACCTTACCCCAACACTAACCATAACCCTAACCTTAACCTAAGCCTAACACTAAACCTTACCTAACCCTAACCCTAAACCTAAACTAACACTAACCCTAACACTAACCCTAACCCAAATCTGTACACTAACCCTTAACCCTACCCTTAACCTATCATGAACCCTAACCCTAAACCTAACCTTAAACCTAACACTAAACTTAACGCTAACCCTATCACTAAACCTAATTCAAACCGTAACCCTAAACCAACACTAACCCTAAGCCTAACCCTAACTCTAACCGTAAACCTAACCCTAACATTAACCCTAATGCTAAATATAAACCTAAGACTAAACTTAATCCTAACTCTAATCCTAAACCTAATCCTAAGTGTAACCCTAACACTAAACCTAACCCTTACCTAAATATAACCCTAATCCTACCCCTAACCCTAACATTCACCCCAATGCTAAATTTAAACCTAAGACTAAACTTAACCCTAACCCTAAACCTAAACCTAATCCTAAGTGTAACCCTAACACTAAACTAACCCTTATGTAAATATATCCCTAAACCTACCCCTAACCCTAACAATATCCAAAACTTTATCGTAACCAAAACCCTAACTCTAACCCTCACCCTCACCCTAACCCTAAACCTATCACAACCCTAACACAACCCTATCTCTATCCCTAAACCAAACTATAACCCTAAAACAAACACTAACACTAACCTTTACTCTAACCCTAACCCTAACACTAACCCTAACAGTAAATCTAATCCTAACTCTAACTTTCACCCAAACCCTTACCCTAACCCTAACCTAACCCTAACACTAACACTAACACTAACACAAAACCAAATCGTAAACCTAACCTTTACCCTAACACTAACCCTAACCCTTACCATAACACTAACACTAACCGTAACCGTAACTCTAAACCTCACCCTAAACCTAAAGCTAACACTAACCCTAATCCTAAATTTAACATGAACCCTAATCCTAATCCTAACCCGAAACTAACCCAAACACTAAACTTCTCCATAACACTAACCCTAAAACTAACACTAACATAAATGCTAAACCAATTCCTAACTTTAACGTAAACCTTACCCTAACACTTATCCCAACTCTAAACCTAAACCTAAAGCTAACCCTAATTCTAACACTAAACCTGAACCTCACAATAACCCTAACCCTAAACCTAACAGTAACACCCACCGTACTCATAACACTAACCCTAAACTTAACTCTAACCCTTACCCAAACCCTAGTCCTAACCCTAACCCAAACCCTAACATAACACTAACCTAACCCTTATCCAAACCCTAAACCTAACACTGAATCTAACCCTAAATCTAACCCTAACACTAACTCTAACTGTAATCTTACCCCTAACTACAAAACGTACCCTAAACCTAACCATAACCCAAACCCTAACCCTAACACAAATCTAACCCTAACCCTAATCCTAACACTAATCCTAAAAATAACCCTAACCCTAAAACAAACCCTAAAGCTAACCCTAGTCTTAACCCAAACCCTACCCTAAACCTAACTCTAAACCTAACCCTAACCCTAACCATAAAACTAACCATAATACTAACCATAAAACTATCCCTTATCCTAATGCTAACCTTAAAACTAAACTTAACCCAAACACTATACTAACCCTAACCGTAACACTAACCTTAACCCTAATCCTAACTCTAACCCTAAACCTAAGCCTAACCCTAAACCTAACCCTGAACCTAACTCTTACCCTAACTGTAACCCTGTCACTAACAATAACTCTAACCCTTACCCTAACCATAACTCTATCCCTAACCCTAAACCTTACACTAAAACTAACCCTAACCATAATCCTAACACTAACCTAACACTAACACTAAACCTTACCCTAACTCTAACCCTAACCCTAAATCTAACACTAACCCTAACCCTAACCCAAACAGGAACGCTAACCCTACCACTAACCCAAACCTAACTCTAACACTAAACTTCAAGGTAACACTAACCCAAACCCTAAACCTAACACAAAACCTAAAAAAATACTAACTTTATCCTAACCCTAAAATTAACCCCAAACCTAAACCTAACCCTAAAGCTAAAGCTAACCCTGACACTAACCGTAAGCCTCATCCCAAGACTAATTCGAAACCTAACACTAACCCTAAACCTAACCATTACCATAACCCTAAAACTAACCCTAACACTAATCCTAACTTTAACACTAAACCTAATCCTAAACGTAAACCTAACGATAACAATATCCGTAAACCTAACTTTAAACCTAAAGCCATCCCTAAACCTAACCCTAATCCTACCACTAACTCTAAACCTAAGTGTAACCCTAACCATAACCATAACCATAAACCTAAAGCTAACACTTAACCTAACCTTAACCCTACTTTGAACCCTAAACCTTAACCTAACATTAATCTAACCCTAAACCTAAACCTAACCCTAACATTAAACCTAATCCTATACCTTACTCGAATGATAACACTGACCTTAACCCTGCCCTTACCCTAAGCTAACCCTAACCCTAACCCTAATGCTAATCCTAACCATAACCATAACCTTAAACATAATCCTAATTGTAACCCTAACACAAATTCTAACCCTAACCCTAAAACAAACCCTAAGCCTAATCTTATGTCTAACACTAAACCTACCCCTAAAACTAGCACTAACCATAACACTAACCCTTACACTAACCCTAACGTAACACTAACACTTTCAGTAATCCTAACTCTAACACTAAAACTAAAATAAACCCTAACCCTAACCATAACCCTAACATAACATAATACCCTCACCCTGAACTTATCAAAAACCCTAATCCTAACCCCAACACGAACCCTAACCCTACCCCTAACCCAAACCTAACTCTAACACTAAACCTTACCAAAACACTAACCCTAACCTTAACTCTAACACAAACCCTAAACCAAACAGTAACCTTAACCTAACATTAAACCTAACCCCAACATTAAACCTAACCCTAAAGCTAAACCTAACCATGACACAAACCCTAATTCAAAACCTAACTCTAACCACAACCCTAAAACTAACTCTAACCTTTACCCTAACACTAAACCTAAACTTAACCCTAACTCTAACCATAATACTAACCCTAACCATAACCCTAACCCTAATACTAAAATGAACCCTAACCCTAAATTTAACACTAACTAACAGTAACCCTAAACCTATCCCTAACAATAACCCTAACCCTTACCCGAAACCTAAACCTAAAACTAACAAAAACTGTAACACTTACCCTATCACGAAAAAAAAAAACCCTAACCCTATCCCTAATTTAACCCAGACCCTAACCGTAATCCTAACACTAATTCTAACCCTAACCCTAACAATTAACACTATCTCTAACTCTAACCCTAACACTAAACCTAACCCTAACCCTAACCTAAACTTAAACCTCAACCTAACTCTATCCCTAATCCTAACCTTTATCATAATCCTATCTATAACCCTAACCATAGAAACTACACAAAACCTAATGCTAAACCTTACACTAACCTAAAACCTAATTCTAACCCTAACCCTAAACTTAACAATAACCCTAACCCTAGCCCTAACCCTAACAGAAACCCTAACCCTAACCCTAACACTAATCCTAACTTTAACACTAATCTTAATCCTAAACCTAAAATTAACCATAACAATATCTGTAAACCTAACCCTAAACCAAAAGCTATGCCTAAACCTAACTCTAATCCTAACACAAACTCTAAACCTAAGTATAACCCCAACCGTAAAATAACCATAAAACTAAAGCTAACACTTACCTTAACTTTAACCCTAACACGAACCCTAAACCTAATACTAACACTAACCTAACCGTATACCTAAACCTAACCCTAACATTAACCCTAATCCTAAACCTTACCCGAACCCTAACACTAACATTAACCCTGCCCTAACCCTAACTTAACCCTAACCCTAACCCTAACTCTAACCCTAACACTAATCCTAACCATATCCATAACCCTAAACATAATCCTAACTGGAACTCTAACACAAATCCTAACCGAACCCTAAAACTAACCCTACCCTAATCCTAACTCTAACACTAACCCTAACCCTTACCCTAACACTAACACTAACCCTAAAATTAACAATAACCATAACACTAAAACTAACTCTAACCCTAACCCTAACTTAACACTAACAATTACAGTAATCCTAACCCTAACCCTAAACCTAAATCTAAAATAATCTAACACTAACCCTAACCATAAACCCAACACAATCCCTAAGCCAAAATTTAACCCTAAACTTAACCTAACACTAACCCTAAATTTTAAGTAACATTAACACTAACACTAAAATTAACCCTAACCCTAACACTAAAACTAACTCTAAATGTAATATTACCCAAACCCTAACAGTAACACTAACACTAACCATAACAGTAACTCTAACCATAACCCTAACCCTAATGCTAAATATAACCCTAACCCTAACACTAACACTAAATCTAATCTTATCCCTAACACTAATCATTATACTAACCCTAACCTGAACCTAACCGAAACACTTACCTAAAACTAACCCTAACTCTAACCCTAACACTAACCATAAAACTAACCCTAACCCTAACACTAAACCTAATCCAAATTCTAACCCTATAACTAACCCTAACCCTAACCCTAACTGAACATTAAACCTAACCCTAAACCTTACCTAACCCTAAACCTAAACCTAAACCCCCCCAAAAACCTAACACTAAACCTAACCCTAATTCTAACATTAACCATAACCTCAGCAATAACTCTATCACTAATTCTAATCTGAAACCTGACCCTAAACCTAACACTAACACTATGCCTGACCCTTACTTTAATCCTAACACTAACACTAACCCTAACCCTTACCCTAACGCTATACCTAAGCTACACGTAACCCTAATATTAACCCTAACCCTAACCCTATGCCTCACTCTAACCCTCTTTCTAAACATAATCAAAACTCTAATTTTAACTCTAACCCTAACACAAAACCTAAACCTAACCCTTAACCTAACCCAAACCATAATTCTTACCCAAACACTAACCTTAACACCAACCCAATCACAAACCCTAACCTCAATTCTAAAACTAACCCTAACCATAACCAGAACACTAACACTAACACTAAACCCAAAACTAACCTTAACCATATACATAACCATAACCCTAACACTAAACCCAAACATAACCCTAACCCTAACCATAATACTAACCTTAACCCTAATTCTAACCCTAAACCTAAAAGTAGCCATACTCTTATCCCTTACCCTAACACTCTCCCTATCCCTAACCCTAACCCAAACACTAACACTGAACCTAACCCTAAATCTATCTCTAACCCTAACCCTCATGCTAACCCTTACCATAACACAAACCTCAACCCTAATCCTAACACTAATACGAACCATTACCCTAACCCTAAACATAACCTACAAGTAACCCTAAAACTAACCCTAAACCTAACCCTAAGCCTCACTCTAACCCTAATCCTAACCATTACCCTAACCCTTACCCTAACACAAACCATATCGCTCACACGAACACTAATCCTAACACTAGTTTTAAACCTAACCCTAACCCTAACTCTAAAACTAATACTAAACCTTACCCAAAACCTAACCCTTACCCTAACCCTAGAACTAACCCTAAAATTAACACTAAACATAATCCTAAATGGAACCCTAACCATAACCCTAACTGTAACACTACTCCTAACACTAACCTTAGCCCAAAACCTCAACCTATCCTTAACCCTAACACTCTCCCTACCCTAACCCTAACACTAACACTAAAGCTAACACTAAACCTAACCCTAAAACTAACACAAACTCTGAAACTAATCCTAACCCTAACACTTATACTAACCCTAACCTAACCCTAAACCTAACACTAACTGTAACCCTAACCCTAACCCTAATCCTAACACTAACCCTAACCCAAACACTTACCCTATCACTCACTCTAAGCCTAAGCCTAACCCTAAACCTAACACAAACTCTGAAACTAATCCCAACCCTAACTCTTATACTAACCCTAAATTAACCCTAAACCTAACACTAACTCTAACACTAACCCTAACCCTAATCCTAACACTAACCCTAACCCCAACACTTACCCTATCACTTACCCTAAACCTAAGCCTAACCCTAAACCTAACACTAACCCTATACCTAACCCTTACTTTAACCCTAATCCTAACACTAACCCTAAATCTAAATATAACACTCTACTAAACTACCCATAACCAGAAAACTAACCCTAACCCTAACCCTATGCCTCACTCTAACCCTCTTTATAATCATAACTAAAATCCTAATTTTAACTCTAACCTAACACAAAACCTAAACCTAACACAGACCATAATTCTTACCCAAACAGTAAGCTTGACAATAACCCCTACCAAAACCCTAACCCTAATTCTAAAACTAATTCTAAGCCTCATTTGAACCCTAAGTCTAACCCTAACCCTAACCCCAAAACTAATCTAAACCACAAACCTATACCTAATCCTAACACTAAACCTACCCATAACCCTAAACCTAACTATAACACTACCCCTAACACTAATTCTAACCCTAAACCTAAAAGTAACCCTAAACCTATCCCTAACCCTAACACTATCTAAAACCCTACCCTAACACTAACACTGAACCTAACCCTAAACCTCAAACTACCTGTAACCCTCACTCTAATCCTTACCATAACAGTAACCCTAACCCTAACACTAATCCTAACCCTAACACTAACCCTAACCTACAAGTAAAACTAAAACTAACCCTAAACCTAACCCTAAACCTAAACCTAAGCCTCAATCTACACCTAATCCTAATCCTAACCATAATCCTTACCCTATTTCTATCCCTAACACAAACCCTAACCTTTAAACTTACGCTAACACAAACCATTCCCTCACATGAACACAATCCTAACACTAAACCTAACTCTAACCCAAACTCTTACCCAAACCCGAACCCTAACACTAACTGTAACCCTAAAACTAATCCTAAAACTAACCCTAACACTAAGCCTAAAACGAACCCTAAAACTAACCCTTACCCTAACTGTAACACTAACACTAACAGTAACCATAGCCCTAACCCTAAACCTATCACTAAACCTAACACTCTCACTAACACTAACACTAACACTAACACTAAAGCTAACCCTTAACCTAACCCTAAACCTATCACTAACCCTATACCTAACACTAACACGAACCCTAATTTTAACCCTAACACTAACCATAACCCTAACCATAACACTCTCATGAACCATAATCCTAACACTAACACTAAACCTCACAATAAAGATAACAATAAACCTAACACTTAATTTAACCCTAATGGTAACACTAAGCTTCAACCTAACTTTAACAATAACCCAAACACTAACCCGAACATGAACCCTAACTCTTTCCCTAACAATAAACCTAAACCTAACCCTAAGACTAAATCTAACCTTAACCCTAAAACTAACAATAAACCTAACTGTAACCCTAACCCAAAAACTAATCCTAACCCAAACCCTAATCCTAACTGTAACACAAACCCTAATCTTAACAATAAACGTACACCTTACTCTAACATTGAACCCAAACCTAACCTTAACACAAACCCTAACCCTAACCCTAAACCAAACACTAACCCACATGCTAACAATAACCCTAATACAAACCATAACTTTAACGCTATCCTAACACATTCCTAACCCCAACCCTAACCTAACGCTAACCCTTATCCTTGCCTAACCCTAATCCTAACACTCTAACACTAACCCAAACAAGAATTTTAACTCTAAACAGAACACAAATCTTAACCCCAACCATAACTCTATAACTAACACTAACACTAACCCTAGGCCTAAACCAAACATGAACTCTAAACCTAACCCTAACACTAACTGTAACACTAATATTACCCCTAACCATAAAACTAACAATAAAACAAACCCTAACCCTAATCCTAATGCTAAATCTAACCCTAATGCTAACCCAAAACCTACCCCTAACACAAACCCTAACCCTATACCTAACACTAATCATAACACTAAACCTAAACCTAACCCTGAACTAAACTCTAAAACTAATCCTACTCCTAACCTGAACCCTAACCCTAACCCTAACCCTATCACAAACACTATCCCAAAACCTAACACTAAACCTAAACCTAATCCTAAGCCTAACCCTAAATGTAACCTTAATCTTAACAGTAAACCTAACCCTAAAGAAAATACTAAGCCTAAAACAAACCCTAACACTAACCCTAACGATAACCACAACCCTAAACATATCCCTATTCCTAATACTAATCCTAAACCTAATCTTAACTCTAAAAATAAACCCAACCCTAACACTAACCCTAACACTAAGCCTAACACTTAACCTTACCCTAACCCTAACCTAAATACTAACCTTAACCCTAATAGTAACCCTAACCATATCCTTAACCCTATCCCTAAACTTAACGTAAACCTAATCTAACCCTAACCCTAACCCAAACCCTAACACAAACCCTAACCTAACTCTAAACCTAAACCTCTCCTAACCCTAACCCTAACCCTTTCCCTGAACCTAACCCTAACCCTAACACTAACCTAATCCTAACCCTAAACCTAAAACTAACCCTAAAAATAAATCTTAACCAAACTATTACCCCAAACCAAACACTGACATTAACCATATCCCTAACTCTAAAACTAACCCTAACCCTTAACCTAACTTTAGCCCTACCTCTAACCCTATCTCTTTATGTAAGCCAAGTTCTCACCCTAATACTACCCTAATCTTAACCATAATTCTTAGCCTTTCCCAATTCTTAACTCTATTACATACCCCCATTCTAGCTCTAACTCTAACCCTAACCCTGACCCTTATTCTGACCTTAACACTAACCCTGGATCTAAACCTGAACCTAACCGTAAACCGAACCCTAACACTACTTCTACTGGTAAGACTATACCTAAACCTAACAGTAACACTAGAACTAGACAAACCTAATTTTAAATAGAGTCATAAATCCAGCCCTAGCCCTAAGCAAAATCCTAGGACTAGCCCTAACAATAACCCTTAACATAACCTAAAGACTAAACCTATCACTAGACCAAACTTAATCCTAATTATAGCTCTAAAAATAAAACAAAACCCTAACGTCACAATGACCCTTAATCTAATAGATATCCTAGCTTTAAACCTTATCCTAAACCAAAACCTAACACTAACACTAGACTCATTTATAACTCTTACCCTAAAACTACCCATAAACATATCCCTCGCTCTTACATTATCCAAGCCCTAACATTAGCCCTAAACATCACACAAAACCTACCCCTTATCCTAGCCCTTAACCTAGACCTAATCATAACCCTAACCATAACTTTAGACCTAACCCTAATGTTAACCCTCGTCCTAGCCCTAACCCTAGCTCAAACTCTAATTCTTATCCTAAAGACACCCTAACCCTAAACCTAATATTAGACTTGACTCAAAACCTCACACTTGCTGTATCCCTAACATTAACCCTAGGCCTAACCCTAACCCTAAACCTAATCCTAACCTTAACCCTAGTCCTAACCTTAGCTCTACCCTATCCATTAACCTAAGGAAATGCCAAACGCAAATGCTAACTCTAGGCCAAACGATAACCCTATTCTCAACACTAACCCTATCAATTGCTCTAAATCTTACCAGAACCATAAATCTAATTCTATCCATTACCCTAACGCTAATACAAACCCACCGCTAATTCAAGCATTAACCTTAAATCTTAACCTAAACCAAACTCTACCCTGACTCTGACCCTAATAATACACTAGTGCTAAAATTGACCCCTACCGTAAACCTACACCTTACAATAGATAGCCATAAATTAACATTAAAACAAATACTAACCATAAACCTATACTTGACATTAGCCCTAGCCATAATCCTAGCTGTAGCCCTAACACAAACCCTCAGCCTAGCCCTAAGCCTAGTCTTAATCCTAACCAAAACCCTAACCTTAGTCCTAACCCTAATTCTACCCCTTGCACTAGCCCTAAAGCTAGCTATAACCCTATCTCTTCCCTTAAACTTATTCCTAATGCTAACACTAACACTAACCCTAACAGTAGGCCTAACTCTAACACTAACACTAGGGATAATCCTAGCCCTAATTTAGCCCTAAAACTAAACTTATCTCTAACCTTAGCCAAAAGACTAACGTAAACTCTCAACTTAGCCATATTTCTAGTTCTAACCATATCTGTTACTGTAATCTTAACATTAGCCCTCGACGTAGCCCTAAACCTAGCCATAGCCTGAAACCTAGAACTAACCATACCAATAAATCTAAGCCTAAACTTCACCCTACCATTAGCCCTAAAATTATCGCTAATCATAAAACTTCCCTAACCCTAGGCCTAGTTCTAAAACAAAACTGAGCCATAGCCCTATCCCTAACTCTACCTAATCTTAAACATATTCCTGACATTATCCCTATATCTAGTCCTAATTCTAGTTCTAAACCCAGCCTTAATCATTACCTTGATCTTAACCCCAGCCCTAGCCCTAATTTTATCACTTGTCCTAGCACTAAACATAGCTGTAACATCATACCTTACAATAACACTAACTCTAACCTTAACACTACCCTAAACCTAGGCCTAAAATTAACACTAATCCTAGCACTAAACCTAGCCCTAATTTAGGCATAAAACTAAAACTAACTTTATCCCTATCCCTAAGACTAACTCTAGCTCTCGTCCTAGCCCTATCCCTAGTTGTAAACCTATCCCATACCATAACCAATAACCTAGCCTTATCGCTAACCAAACCTTAGCCCTAACCTTTGCCCTACCACTAAACCTTTATAAAACCCTAACCTTAAGCCTAAATCTCACTTTAACACTAGCCCTAACAGCAATGCTAAGTGGAAAACTAGCCCTAACCATTACCTAGCCCTAAAAAATATTGAGCCATAAACCTATCCCTAATCCTTAACCTAAACCACACACTAACCCTAAAACTAGCTTAAACCTTGCCATAATTTGAGTGCTAAACCTAACTCTATAAGTAACCCTGAGCATGACTTGGATACTAACACTAACCCTAGCTCTAATCATTGCCTTAATGCTAAACCAAGAAGTAGCCCTAATGAGAAACCAAGTACTTTCATTAGTCATAGCCCTAATACTAACACATATCTTAGTGATAATATGAGCCCTAACTCTAGGTTTAATTCTAACCCTAACCCTAACCCTCAACCTAGTCCTAAACCTAGCTCAAACTCTAACCCTTTCCCTAATCATAACACTAACCCTAACCCTAATTCTAGCCCTGACTCTAACCGTAACCCTCGCCCTAGACCTAACCCTAGTTCAAACCCTAATACTTATTCTAAACATAACCTTGACACTAACCCTAGGCCTAACCCCCCGATAAACTTAACTTAATCCTATCCCTAACCTTAGCTCTAAACCTACACATTATCCTAAAGATAAGCCTAAACCATATGCTAATCCAAGGCCTAATGCTAACCCTATCACTAACAAAAACCATATCCATTACTCTAAACCTAACCTGAATCCTAAACCTAACCCTATCCATTACCGGAATCCTAAACTGAACCCTAATGCTAATAAAAGCCTTAACCCTAAACCTTAACCAAAATCAAACCATGCCCGGACCCTGACTCTAATAAAACACCTAGCTCAAAACCTTACCCTTACCCTAAATCTAACCCTTACAATAGACCTAGCCATAACATAACCATAAAACTACCACTTACTTTGAACCTACACCTGATATTAGCCTTAGCCCTAATCTTAGCCCTAGCCCTAACACATACCCTCATCCTGGCACTAAACCTAGCCTTAATCATAACCCAAACCCTAACCCTAGCCCAAAATCAAATTCTAACCTGAACCCTAGCTCTAAACCTAGCTATAACCCCATACCTTCCCCTAAATCTAACCCTAACTCTAACACTAACACTAACCTTAACCCTAGCACTAACCCTAGCCCAAAGAATGACTCTAATAGCACCACAGTCCTATCTCTCGTTCTAACACTATCAGTTTCTGTAACCCTAACACTAGCCCTAACCTTAATCCTAAAGGAGGCCCTAGCCCTAAACTTATATCTAACCATAAAAAAAAAATCTTAGCCTAAACCTCATCCTAACACTAGCCCTAAAACTATCACTAATAGTAAAACTAGCCCGAACCCTAGCCCTAGCTCTAAAACAAAACTGAGCCATAGCCCAAACCTAACACTAGCCTAAGGGTATCACTAGACCTGACATTAGCCCTACCCCTAATTCTTACCCTAACCCTAACACAAAACCTAATTCTACACCTAGCCTTAATCCTAGCCCAAATTCAAGTCCTCTCCCTAACCTGATAAATAACACTGACCCTGACTCTGACGCTAACACTAACCCTATCTCTCATCACTACCCTAAACCTAAACCTAATCTAAACACTAGACCTTGACCTACACATAATGTTATCTCTAAAACTAAACTTAATCTTAAATCTAGTAGCTACAATAGCCATAGTCCTAACTTATCCCTAACCTAACCCAAAACCTAATCCTAACCCTAACCCTAACACAAACCCTAACCTCACTCTAAACCTAAAACTCTAATCTGAGCCCTAACCACAGCTTTAATCCTATCCCTAACCCTAACACTAGCCCCAACACTTAACCTGAACCTAACCCCAAAACTGAACCTTGAACTAACTCGAACCATGGCCCTAATCCAAACTGTAACCCTAGGCCTAACCCTAGCTTTAATCTTATTTTTTACCCTAACAATATTCCTAACCGAATTCTAACTCTAGGCCTAAAACTAATCATAGCCTTAACCTAACAATAAACCTAGACCTAACTGTAGGTCTAGGTAATCCTATCCATTACCCTAACCATAACCCTAACTGAATCTTATCCCTAGGCCTAAACTTAACACTATCCCAAACCCTAAGGCTGTCCATTACCCTAAACCAAAATTGAACCCTAAACCTAACCATATGTATTACCCTAACCCTAACAATAAACCTATTGCTAACTTGAGCCCTTACCTTAAACTTTAACCTAACACATACCCTAACCCTGATTCCGACCCTAAAAATACCCTAGCTGCATAGCTGACCCTAACACTCAACCTAACACTTAAAATAGACTTGGCTATAAACGTAATGCTAAAATTATCCCTAACCATAACTCTAGACCTGACATTTGCCCTATCCCTAATCCTAGGCCAAACCCTAAGACAAATCCTAGCCGTAATCCTAGCACTAAGCCTAGCCTTAATCCTAACCATAACCTTAACCCTAGCCCTATTTCTAATTTTATCCTTTGACCTAGCCAAAAACGTAGCTGTAACATCATACCTTACCCTAACCCTTGCACTAAACCTAGGCCTAAAACTAACACTAACCCTAGCACTAATCCTAGCCCTAATTTAGCCCTAACCTTAAACCTAACCCTATCCCTAACCCTAAGACTAACTCTAACTTTCACCCTAGCCCTAGCCCTTGTTCTAAATCTAAATCTTACCACAACCCAAACCCTAGCCATATCCCTAGCCCCAATATTAGCCCTAACATTTGCCCTAGCCCTAAATGTGAATCTAATCCTAAACTTAAGCCTAAATCTCACCCTCACAGTAGCCCTAACCTTATTGCTAGTTGGAAAACTAGCCCTAACCCTAACCCAGCCCTAAAACAAAACTGAACCATAAATCTAACTGTAACACTTAACCTAAACCAAACACTAACTTTAAACCTAGCCCTAAACCTTGCCATAATTTGAGTGCTAAACCTAACCCTAGAAGTAACCCTGACTCTGACTCAGATCCTAACACTAACCCTAGAACTAGCCCTAAAAAGAAACAAAGTTTTTTTCATTAGCCATAGTCCTAAAGCTAACACAAATCCTAGTGCTAATCCAAGCTCTAACCCTAGGTTTTTTCCTAAGACTAACCCTAACCCTAACCCTAATCCTAGCCCTAAACCTATCCCTAACTCTAATTTTAATTCTAAACCCATCCCTTTCTCTAAGCCAAACCCTCACCCTAATGTTACCTCGTCCTAAATCTAATCCTAAGCCTACAACAATCCCCAACTCTATTACTAGTTCTAACCCTAGCCCTCATTCTAGCTGTAACTCCAACACAAAACCTGACCCTTATTCTGACTCTAACACTAACCCTAGAACTAAACCTCACACTAACCCCAAACCGGATCCTACCAGTAAACCTGTACTTAAACCTAAAAGTAACACTAGCACTAGACCAAACCTAATCCTTTATATTGTCATAAATATAGCCCTAGTCTGAAACAAAAACTTTGCACTAGCCCTAAAAATAACCCTTAACCTAATCTAAAGATTAACCCTGTCCCTAGACCCAACACTAGTTTTAATTCTGGCCCTAAATCCAACCCTGATCCTCACCCTAACTGATAGCCCTAATGTTAGCCAGAAACACCACACAAACCTAACCCTATTCTAGTCCTTAAGCTTGCCCTAAACATAACTCTAAATATAACCCTAGCTCTGACTCTAGCCCTAACCCTCTCCTTAGACCTAACCCTAGCTCATACCCTAACACTTACCCTAAACCTAAACTTAGCAATAATCCTAACCTTAACCCTAGCACTAACCTTAGCTCTAACCCTATCCATTACCCAAAAGACTATCCTAACCCAAATGTTAAACCTAGTCCTAATTTAGCCCTAACCTTAAATCTACCCCTAACCCTAGCCCTAAGACTAACTTTAATTCACCCTAGCCCTATTTATAGTTCTAACCCTATCTGTTATCATAACCGTAACACTATCCCTAACTTTAGCCCTAACCATAGCCCTAGCGCTAAACCTAGATCTAACCATAACAATTTATATAAGATTTAACCTCACCTTACTCCTAGCCCTAACACTATCACTAATCTCAAAACTAGCCCTAACCCTAGCCCTAGCTCTAAAATAAAACTGAGCCATAGCCCTAACCCTAACCCTAACCTAAATGTAACCCGAGACCTGACATTAGCCCTATTCCTAATTCTTACCCTAACACTAACACAAATCCTAACTCTACCCCTAGCCTTAACCCTCGCCCTAATTCAAGTCCTTTACCTAATCCTAAAAGTAACACTGATCCTGACTCTGACCCTAACACTAAACCTATCTCTATTCTTCCCCCTAAACCTAAACCTAATATAAACACTAGACCTAGTCTCAATGCTAACCCTAATACTAGCCCTCATGGTAACCCTAATTCTTACATTAGCTTTCTTACTACACTAGCCCTAACCTAACTCAAAACCTAGCTCTAATCTGAGCCCTAACTCTAGATTTAATCGTAGCCCTAACCATATCCCTAGCCCTAAAACTTAACCTAAACCTAACACTAAACCTAAACCTTGTCCTAACCCAAAACCTAAACTGAACCATAGCCCTATCCCTAACCATAAACACCAGCTTTCAACCTAAATATAATTTTATCCATTACCCTAACCATAACCCTAAACAAATTCTAACCCTAGGCCTAACCCTAACAATAGCCCTAACCTAACAATAACCCTAATCCTAACTGTAGCTCTAATCTTATTCATTACCTGAATCATGTCTTTAACAAAATTCTATCCCTCTGCTTACCTTAACCCTGTCCTTTGTACTAAACCAATCCTGAACCTGAAACTTAACCGTATCCATTACCCTAACCCTAAAGCCAATTTTATCCCTAACCCTAATCCTTAAACTAACCAATACCCTAACCATGACTCTGATCCTAATAATACCCCTAGCTGTAAATCTGACCCTAACGCTCAATGTTACCTTTACAGTAGACCTGGCCATAAATCTAAACCTAAAACTATCCTAATCATAACTCTAGAACTGACATTAGTCCTAGACCTAATTCTAGCCCTAACCTAACACAAACCCTACCCCTAAACCCAGCCCTTAGCCTAGCCTTAATCCTTATCCTAACTTTAACTGGAGCCCTAACCCTAATTTTATCCCATGCCCTAGCGCAAAATATAGCTGTAACATCCTACATTACCCGAACCCTATCACTAACCCTAAACCTAGCCCTTACTTTAGGCAAAACCTAACACTAACCCTGGGGCTAATCCTAGCCCTAATTTAAACCTAATTCTAAACCTAATCTTCTCCTTAACACTAAGACTAACTCTAACTCTCACCCTAGCCCTATCCAAAGTTCAAAACCTGTCCCTTACCATAACACAAGCCTAGCCCTATCTATAGCTCCAACCCTAATATTAACCATCACAGTAGCCGTAACCTGGTTGTAAACGCTAATCTTAAGCCCAAACCTCACCCTAACAATAGCCCTAAACCTAATGCTAATTGGAAAACTAACCCTAACCCTACCCTACCCCTAAGACAAAACTGAGCCATAATCCTAACCCTAACCCTTAACCTAAACCAAACAGTAACCTTACACCAATCCCTAAACTTAGCCCTAATTTTAGTCCTAACCCTAACCATAGAAATGACCCTGACCCTGAGTCGGACCCTAACAGTATCCCTAGCTCCAAATATTGCCATAACACTAACCCTAGAACTGGCCCTAATCAGAAAACTAGTTCTTTCATTAATCATAGCCCTAATGCTAACACAAACTCTAGCCCTAATCTGAGCCCTGACTCTAAACCTAACCCTAACTGCACCTCTAACCCTATCTGTTAATCTAAAACAAACCTTCTCTCTAATGCTACTCAAGTCCTAACCTTACACCTTAGCCTACCCCAAACAATAACTAAATTACTAGTCCTAAACATAGAAATCATTACTAGTCCTAAACCTAGCCCTTATTCTAGCTTTAACCCTAATTCTAACCCTGACCCTTATTCTGACCAAAACAGTAACCCTAGATCCAAACCTCACCCTAACCCTAAACTGAACCCTAACACTACCTCTAGTGGTAAACTTATACATAAACCTAAGAGTGACACTAGCAGTAGACCAAACCTATCCTAAATAGAGTCATAAATCTAGCCTTAGCTATAAACAAAAACCTAGCAATAGCCCTAACAATAACCGTTAACCTAACGTAAAGATTAAACCTATCACTAGACCAAATGCTAGTCCTAATTGTGGCCCTAAACATAATACTAAACCTAACCCAACAATGACCCTTTACCTAATAGAAACCCTAGCTCTAAACCTTATCCTAAACCAAAACCTAACCTTAACACTAGACTTATCCATAACCCTGACCATAACACTAGCCATAACGATATCTCTAGCTCTTACATTACCCATAGCCCTAATATTAGCCCTAAAAATCACACAAAACCTAGCCCTTATTCAAGCCCTAAACCTCGGTGTAATCATAACCCTAACCATGACCTTAGACCTAACCCTAATGCTAACCCTCACCCTAGCTCTAACCCTAGCTCAAACTCTAATCCTTAGTCTAAATATAAGCCTAAACCTAAACCTAACCCTAGCCATGACTCAAACCCTAACCCTCGCCCTAGCCCTAAACCTAGCTCAAATGCCTACACTTACCCTAAACCTAATCCCAACCATAACCCTAGCCCTAACCTTAGCTCCATCCCTATCCATTACCCTAAAGATAAGCCTAACCCAAATGCTATCCCTAGGCCTAATGATAATGCTATAGCTAACACTAACTATTAACTAACTAACACCATCCATTACTCTAAACTTAACCAGAACCATAAACCTAATCCTATCCATTACCCTATCCCTAACGCTAATCCTAAAGCTAATTCAATCCTTAACCCTAAAACTTATCCTAAACCAAACCCTACCCAGACCCTGACCCTAATAATACACCTAGCTCTAAACCTGACCCCCTAACCTAATCTTAACCCTTATACTATACATAGCCATAACCTAACACTAAAACTAATATTAAACATAAACCTAGACCAAACATTTGCCCTAGCCCTAGTCCTAGTCATAAACCTAACATAAACCCTCATATTAACCCTAAAAGTAGCCTGAATCCTAACCCAAACAGTATATTTACTCCTAAGCCTAATTGTAATTCTCACCATAGACCTAAAGCTAGCTAAAACCCTATCCCTTCCCCTAAAACTAAAACTAACACTAACACTAACCCTAACATAGGCATAACCTTAACACTAACCCTAGTGCTAATTTAAGGCCTAATTGAACCGTAACCCTAAATTCTACCCCTAACCCTAGCCAAAAGACTAACTAGAACTCTCGCCCTAGCCCTATTTCTAGTTCTAACCCTATTCATTACCATAACCCAACAATAGCCCTAAACTTAGCCTTAACCCTAGCCATAGCCCTAAACCTAAATCTAAGCATTACAATAAATATAAGCCTAAACTTCACCCTACCACTAGCCCTAACACTATCACTTATCATAAAACAAACCCTAACCCTAGGCCTAGTTCTAAAACAAAGCTGAGCCACATCCCTATCCATAACCCTAGCCTAGCCTTAATCCTAGACCTGACATTAGGCCTATCCCTAGACCTAATCCTAGTTCTAAGGCTAGACTTAATCCTAAAACTAAATTTTACCCTAACCCTAACCCTATTTTTTTCTCTTGCCCTAGCATTAAACATAGCTGTAACATTATACCTTACTCTAACCCTAATGCTAACCCTAACCCTAGCCCTATACCTAAGCCTTAATCTAACACTAACCCTAGTACTATGCCTAGCCCTAATTTATCCCTAAGGGTAAACCTAACCCAATACCTATCCCTAAGACTAACTCTAACTCTTGCCCTAGCCTTATTCCTAGTTCTAAACATATTCCTTACCATAACCCAAATGCTAGGCCTGTCCCTAGCCCCAAACTTAGTCCTAACCTTCGTCCAAGGCTTAAACCTGGATCTAAAACTAACATTAAATATAAACCTCACCCTAACACTAGCCCTAACCCTAATGCTAATTACAAAACTAGCCCTAAATCTACACTAAACCTAAAAAAAAAAATGAGCTATAAACCTAACTCTTAACCTAAACCAAACCCTAAAGCTACACCTAGCCCTAATCCTAACCCTAATTTCAATCCTAACCCTAACCCTAGAAATAACCCTGGCACTAACTCAGCCCTAACACTAAATCTAGAACTAACCCTAAGCAGGAACCTATTTTTTTATTAGAATTTATCATTAGTTCTTATCATAGCCCTAATAATAACACAAATCCTAGCCCAAATCCAAGACCTGACTCTATTTTTTAACTCTAACACTAACCATAACCCTAGCCCTTAACCTACCAGTAACCCTAACCCTACATTAAACCCTATCTCTTTCCCATAGGCAAAACGTCACTATAATGCTACCCTATTCCAAAACTTAATCCTTAGTCTACCTGAAACCCTAACTCTATTACTAGTCCTATACTAGCCCTCATTCTAGCTCTAACCCTAAACCAAACCCAGACCCTTATTCTGACCGTAGAATTAACCCTATGTATAAACCTGACCCTAACACTAAACTGAAACCTAACACTTCCCATACCGGTAAACCTATAATTAAACCTAACAGTAACACTAGCACTAGACAAAACCTAAACCTAAATATAGTAATAAATCTAGCCCTATTCCTGAAAAAAAACCTAGCAATAGCCCTAACAATAACCGTTAACCTAACTTAAAGACTAACCCACTTTCTAGACCCAATGCTAGTCGTAATTCTGGCACTCACCCTAAATCTAACCCTATCCTGAGCAATGTTCCTTAACCCTAAACAAACAATAGCTCTAAACCTTATCCTAACTCAAAACCAAACCATAACACTAGATGTATACATAAATCTGATCCTAAAACTAGCCATAAACATATTCCTAGCAGTTATATTTCCCATAGCCCTAATATTAGCCCTAAACTTAAAACAAAACCTAGCCCTTATCCTAGCCCTAAATCTAGCCCTAATGATAACCTAACCATAACCCTAGACTTAAGCCTACTCCTACGCTCACCTGAACCCTAAATCTAGCTCAAACTCTAATTCTTACCCTAAACATAACCCTAACCCTAACCCTAGACCTGACTCTAACCCTAACACTCAACCAAGACCTAACCCTAGCTCAAATGCTAATTCTTAAACTAAAACTATCCCCGGCATTAACCCTAGGCCTCATCATAACCCTAGCCCTAATCATAACATTATCCCTAGCCCTAACCTTAGCTTTAAAACTATTCATTATCCTAATGATGATCCTAAATTATGCTAACCCTAGGCATAATGCTAACCCTATTGCTAATACTATCCCTATGCATTACTCTAAATCTAACTTTAACCCTAAACCTAATCCTATCCATTACCCTATCCATTACCCTAACCCTAAAGCTAATTCAATTCTTAAACCTAAAACATAACCTAAACCAAACCCTACCTGGATTCTGACCGTAATAATACACCTAGCTTTAAACCTGACCCTTACTTAAACCTAACCCTTACACTAGACCTAGCATTAACCTAACCCTAAAACTAACTCTAACCATTAATCTAGACCCGACATTACTCCTATCCCTAATCTTAGCCCTAGCCCTAACACAAACCCTTGTCCTAGCACTAAACATAGCCTTAATCCTAACCCTAGCCCTAACCCTAATTCTAACCCTCACCCTAGCCCTAAACCTAGATATAACCCCATCCATTCCCCTAACCCTAACACTAAACCTAAGCCTAAACATTGCACTAATTTAGCCCTAATCCTAAACATAACCCTAACCCTAACCCTAAGAATAACTCTTACTCTCGCCCTAGCCCTATTTCTAGTTCTAACTCTATCTGTTAACAACCCGAACACTAACCCTAAACTTATCCCTAAACATACACATAGCCCTAAACCTAGATCTAACCATAACAATAAGTCTAAGCCTAAACCTCACCAAACCACTAGTGCGAACACTATCGCTAACCATAAAAGTAGCTCTAGCTGTAAAAAAAAAAACTGTGACAAAGCCCTAACCCTAACCCTAAGCAAAACATGATAATAGACTTGACATTAGACCTGTCCCTAATTCTGAACCTAACCCTTACACAAATCCTAACCCTATACCTAGCCTTAACTCAAGCACTAATTCAAGTATACCCCTAACTCTGATCAGTAACACTGATCCTGACTTTGACAGCAACACTAACCCTATTTCTAATTATCACTCGAAACCTAAACCTAATCTACACACTAGATTTAGAAATAATGCTAAACGTAACACTAGCCTTAATCATAACCCTAGTTCTAACATTAGCCCTAATCCTAAATAGCCCTAACCTAACTCAAAACCTAGACCTTATCAGAGCCCTAACCCTAGCTTTAAACCTAGCCCTAACCCTAACCCTAAGATTTAACCTAAAACTAACCATAAAACAAAACCTTGTCCTAAACCGAAATCTAACCCAACCGTAGCCCTAATCCTAACAATAATCCTAGCCCTAACCCTAGGTTCAATCTTATCTGTTACCTTAACCATAACCCTAACTAATTTCTAACCCTAGGCCTAACCCTTACCATTGCTCTAACCTAACAATAACGCTAGTCCTAATTGTAGCTCTAATCCAATTTATTACTCTAAATATATCCCTAACAGAATTCTATTCCTAGGTCTAAACCTAACCCGATCTTTAAATCTAAACCTGTTTATTGCTGTAAATCTAACCTTAACCCTAAATTTAACTGTATCCATTACCCTAACCCTAACACTAACCCTAATGCTAATTTGAGCCCTAAGCCTAATCCTTAACCTAACATATACCCTAATCCTGACTCTGACCCTAATAATACCCCTAACTGTAAACCTGACCCTAACCTTCAAGCTAACACTTACAATAAATCTGGCCATAATCTTTAACCTAAAACTGTCCCTAACCATAACCCTAGACCTGACATTAGCCCTATCCCTAATCCTAGCCCTAACTCTAACACAAATCCCAGCCCTAATCCTATCCCTAAGCTTAGCCTTGATCCTAACCCTAACATTAACCCTAGCCCTGACCCTAATTTTATGCTTTGCCCTAGCCCTAAATGTAGCTGTAACATCATACCTTAACCTAACCCTAATGCTAACCCTAACCCTAGCCCTAAACATAGGTCTAAACCTTCCACTAACCATAGCTCTAACCTAGCCCTAATTTAGCCCTACTCTAAACCTAACACTAACCCTAGCCCCAAAACTAACTCTAACTCTCACCCTAGCCCTATCCCTAGTTCTAAACCAATCCGTTACCATAAGCCGAAACCTGTCCCTGTCACTAGCACCAACTCTAGCCCTAACCTTCACTCTAGTCCTAAACCTGCATCTAACCCTAACCTTTAGCCTAAAGCTCACTCTAACACTAGCCCTAACCCTAAAGCTAATTGGTAAACTAGCCCTAACAGTACCCTAGCCCTAAAACAAAATCGAGCCACAACCCTAACTCTAACCCTTAACCTAAACCAAACCCTAACCTTACACCTAGTCCTAAATGTAGCTCTAATTTGAGTCCTAAACCTAACCCTAAAAGAAACCCTGACCCTTACTCAGACCCTATCAGTAACCCTACCTCTAAACATTAAATTAACACTAACCCTAGAACTAGCTCTAATCAAAATCCTAGTTCTTTCATTACCTGTAGCCCTAATGCTAATACAAATCCTAGCCCTATTCCGAGCCCTAAACTTTGGTTTAACCCTAAACCTAACACTAACCATAACTCTACTTCTAACATTATCCCTTACCCTAAGCCAAACACTCACCCTAATGCTACCCTAGTCCTAACCATAATCCTTAGCCTACCTCAAACCCTATCTCTATTACTAGTCCTAACCCTAGCCCTCATTCTATCTCTAACCTTAACTCTAACCCTGACCCTTATTCTGACCCTAACACTAACCCCAGGTCTAAACCTAACTCTAACCATAAAGCGAACCCTAACCCTACCCCTACAGGTAAACCTATACCTAAACCTAAAAGAAACACAAGTTCTTGTATACACCTAATCCTATATAGAGTCATAACTCTAGCCGTATCCCTAAACAAGTACCTAGAACTAGCCCTAAAAATAACTGTTAACCCAACGTAAAGAATAACTCTATGCCTAGAACCAACGTTAGTCCTAAATTGGTTCCTAATCATAAACCTAACCCTAACCCGAACAATGACTATTACCCTAAAACAAACCCTAGCTCTAAATCTTATCCTAACCCAAAACCTAACTGGAACACTAGACTTATCCATAACCCTAACCCTAAAACTAGCCATAACCATATCCCTAGGTCTTACATTACCCATAACCCTAAGGCTAGCCATAAATTTCACACAAAGCATAACCCTTATCCTAGCCCTTTACCTAGCCCTTATTGTAACCCTAACCATAAGTTTAGACCTAACCCTAAACCTAACCCTCGTCCTTACCCTAATTCTAGCTCAAACTCTAACTTTAATCTGCACATAGCCCTAACCTTAACCCTAACATTAGCCCTGACTCTAACCCGAACCCTCACGCTAGCCCTAATCCTAGCTCAAATGCTAACACTTACACCAAAACTATCCCTGACATGAACCCTATGCCTAATCCTATCCGTAGTCATAATTCTAACCTTATCCCAAGCCCTAACCATAGCTTGAACCGTATCCATTACCTTAAAGATAAGCCTAACCCAAATGATAACCCTAGGCCTAACGCTAACACTATTGATAACACTAAGCCTAATCAGTACTCTAAACCTAACCTGAACCTTAACCTAACCCTAATCAATTACCCTAACCCAAACCCTAACCCTATTCCTAATGCTAATTCAAGCCTTAACCCTAAATCTTAACCTAAACCAAACTCTACTCAGACCCTGACCCTAAAATACACCTAGCTTTAAACCTGAGCCTTAACCTAAACCTATCCCTTACACTAGACCTAGCCATAACCTAACCCTAAAACTAACCATAACCATAAACCCAGACCTGACATTAGCCCCTGTACTAATTCTAGCCCTAACACTAACACAGACAGTAGTCCTCATCTTAGGCCTATACCTAGCCTTAAAACTAACCCAAACCCTAACTCTACCTCTATCTCTAATTTTAACCCTCATGCTAGACCTGAAATTAGGTATAACCTCATCCTTTCCCCTAACCCTATCACTAACCCTAACACTAACCATATTTCTAGCCCTAACCATAGGCCTAACCCTAACACTAGCACTCATCCTAGCCCTAATTTAGCCCTAACCCTAACTCTAGCCCTAACCTTGGCCTAAGACTAACTTTAACTCTCCCTTTAGCCCTATTTCTAGTTCTAACCCTATCCATTATAATAAACCTAACACAAGCCCTAACTTTAGACCTAACCCTAGCCCTAGACTCTACCCTACATCTAACCATAACTCTACATTTGACCCTAACCCTAAGCCTAATCCTCAACCTACCATTAGACCTAACACTATCACTAATCCTAAAACTAGCCATAAACCTATCCAACTATGACCCTTTATCTAATAGAAAACATACCTCTAAACCATATCTTAAACCAAAACCTAAACCAAACACTAGACTTATCCATTACCCTTATGCCAAATCTAGCCATAACCGCATTCCTTGCTCTTACATTACGCAAGTCCCAATGTTAGCCCTAAACATCACAAAAAACCTAGCCCTAACCATAACCTCAGACCTCACCCTAATGCTAACCCTCGCCCTAGCTCTAACCTTAGCTAAAACCCTAAATCTCAGCCTAAAGATAACCCTAACCCTAAACTTAACACTAGCCTTAACTCAAAACCTAACCCTTACCCTAGCCCTATTCCAAGCTCAAATTCCTACTCTTACCCTAAACCTAACCCTAGCATTAACCCTAGGCCTAACCTTAATCCTTACCTTAACCCTAGCTGTAACCTTGGCTCTAACCCTATCATTTACCTAAAGAAATGCCTAAGCCAAATGTTAACCCTAGCCCTCATGATAACCCTATCATTAACACTAACCCTATCCATTACTCTAAACCTAACAGGAACCATTAACCTAATTTTACCCATTACCCAAACTCTAACCAGAACCCGCCACTCATTCAAGCAAAAATATTTGCTTAAATCTTAACCTAATCAAACCCTACCCTGACTCTGACCCTAATAATACATCTTGCTCTAACATTAACCCTTACCCTACAAGTAAACCTTACAATAGACCTTGCCATAACCTAACACTAAAACTAATACTCACCATAAACTTAGACTTGACATTAGCCCTAGCTCTAATCCTAGCCGTAGCCCTTACACAAACCCTCAGCCTTGCCCTAAACCTAGTCTTAATCCTAACCAAAGCCTAACCTCAGTCCAAACCCTAATTCTAACCCTTTCCCTAGCTCTTAACCTATCTAGAACCCTATTCCTTCCCCTAAACCTAATCCTAACCCTAACACTAAAACTAACCCTAACCCTAGGCCTAAACCTAACACTAACAATAGCTCTAATCCTAGCCCTAATTTAGCCCTAAACCTCACCGTACCCCTAACCTTAGCCCAAAGACTAACTTGAACTCTCGCCCTAGCACTAGTTTTAGTTCTAACCTATCTGTTACCATAACCCTAACACTATCCCTAAACTTAGCCTTAAACCTAGCCATAGCCCCAAACCTAAATCTCACCATAACAACAAATCTAAGCCTAAACTTCACCCTACTATTAGCCCTAACATTATCGCTAACCATTAAACTAGCCCTAACCTAGGCCTAGTTCTAAAACAAGACTGAATCATAGCCCTATCCATAACCCTACCTAACCTTCACGCTAGACCTGAATTTAGCCCTAGCCCTAGCCCAGCCTTAATTCTTACCCTGATCTTAACCCCAGCCCTATCCCTAATTTTATTACTTGTCCTAGCACTAAACATAGCTGTAACATTATACCAAACCATAACACTAATGCTAACTTTAACCCTAGCCCTAAACCTTGGACTAAGCCTAACACTAACCCTAGCACTAATCCTACCCCTAATTAATGCCTAACACTAAACCTAACCCTATCCCTATCCCTAAGACTAACTCTAACTCTCGCCCTAGACCTAACCCTAGTTCTAAACCTATGCCTTACCATAACCAAAAACCTAGCCCTATCCCTAGCCCCAACCTTAACCCTAACATTTGCCCGACACCTAAACCTATATCAAACCCAAAACTTAAGCCTATATCTCACCCTAACACTTGCCCTGTCCCTAATGCTAATTGGAAAGCTATCCCTAACCCTAACTAGCCCTAAAATAAAACTGAGCCATAAACCTAATCCTAACCCTTTACCTAAACCAAACACTAACCCTAAACCTAGCCCTAAACCTTGTCATAATTTGAGTGCTAAACCTAACACTAGGAGTAACCCTGACCATGATTCAGATCCTAATACTAACCCTAGCTCTAAACATTGCCTTAATGTTAAACCAAGAAGTAGCCCTAATCAGAAATTAAGTTCTTTCATTAGCCTTAGCCCTAATGCTGACACATATCCTAGAGCTTATCTGAGCCCTAACCCTAGGTTTCACTCTAAACTAACCCTTGGGGCTGGGGATGTGGCTCAAGCGGTAGAGCCCTCGCCTGGCATGGGTGTGGCCTGGTTCGATTCTCAGCACCACATACAAACAAAAATGTTGTGTTCGATGAAAATTGAAAAAAAATATTAAAATTCTCTCTTTATCTCTCTCTCTCTCTCTCTCTCTCTCTCTCTCTCTCTCTCTCTCTTAAAAAAACACTAACCCTATCCCTAACCTTATCCCTAAACCTATCTCTAATCCTAACCCTACCTCTAATTCTATTCCTTACCCTAAGCCAAACCCTCACCCTAATGCTATCCTAGTCCTAACACTAATCCTAAGCCTATCCCAAACCCTAACTCTATTACTAGTCCTAACCCTAGGCCTCATTCTAGCTCTACCCCTAACCCGAACCCTGAACCTTTTTCTGACCCTAACAGTAACCCTAGATCTAAACCTGACACTAACCCTACACTGGACCCTAACTCTACCCCTACTTGTAAACCGATACTTAAACCTAACAGTAAAACTAGAACTAGACCAAACCTAATGCTAAATAGTGTTATAAATCTAGCCCTAGCCCTAAACACAAACCTTGAATTAGGCCTAACAATAACCCTTAACCTAACACAAAGACTAACCATATGCATAGACCCAATGCTATTCCTAATTCTGGCCCTAACCCTAACCCAAACACTGATGATTACCCTAACACAAACCCTAGCTCTAAACCTTATCCTAACACAAACCTAATCCTAACACTAGACTTATCCATAATCCTAACCCCAAAACTAGCCATAACCCTAACCCAAGCACTTATATTACTAGTAACCCTAATGCTATCCATAAACATCACACAAACTTAGCCCTTGTCCTAGCCCTAAACGTAGCTCTAATGTAACCTCAACCATAACCCTAGACCTAAACCTAACCCTAAACCTAACCCTCACCCTACTCCTAAACCTAGCTCAAACTTTAACCCTTTCCCTAAACATAACACTAACCCTAACCCTAAACCTAACCCTGACTCTAACCCTAACATTCGCCCTAGACCTAACCCTAGCTCAAACCTAATTCTTACCCTAAACTTAACCCTGACATTTACCCTAGGCCTAACCCTAACCCTAGCTATAAACTTAACGTTAATTCTAGCCCTAACTTTAGCTCTAATCCTATCCATTTCCCTAAAGATAAGCCAAAACCAAATGCTAACCCTAGGCCTATGGCTAACCCTATCACTAACAATAACCTTATCCATTACTCTGATATTAGCCCTAAACCTAACCCTCTCCGTTACCCTAATCCTAAACCAAATCCTCATGCTAATACAAGTCTTAACCCTAAACCTAGCACTAATCCTAGCACTAATTTAGCCCTTAAACTTAAACCTACCCCTAACCCAAGCCCAAAGAATAACTCTAATCTCACCCAAACTTATTTCTAGTTCTAAACCTATCCCTTAACGTAAACCGAACACTAGCTCTAACCTTAATCCTTATGCAGGCCGTAGCCCTAAACCTAGATCTAACCATAACAATAAATCTAAGCCTAAACCTCATCCTACCAGTAGCCCTAAAATTATCACTAATGTTAAAATTAGCCCTAATCCAGCCCTAGCTCTAAAACAAAACTTAGACATAGCCCTAGCCTAACAATAATGCTAGACTTGACATTATCCCTATCGCTAATTTTTAACCTAACCCTAACACAAAACCTAAACCTACACCTAGCCTTTAGCACTGATCCTGACTCTGACCCTAAAACTAACCCTACCTCTAATCATCTTCCTAAAACTAAACCTAATCTAAACACTAGACCTTGACCTAGGCCTGATGCTATCTCTAAAACTAGCCCTAATCTTAACTCTAGTTCTTACAATAGCCGTAGTCCTACTTATCCCTAACCTAGCTGAAAACCTAGCCCTAATCTGAGCCCTAACCCTAGCTTTAACCCTATTCCTAACCATAACCCTAGCCCCAACACTTAATCTAGAACTAACCCAAAAACTAATACTTGAAATAACACAAACCATGGCCTTACTTCTAAATAACCCTAGCCCTAACCCTAGCTCTAATATTATTTATTACTCTAAACATAACCCTAGCAAAATTCTAAGCCTAGGCATAACACTAACCATAGCCCAAACCTAACAATAACCCTAGACCTAACTATAGCTCTAATCCTATTAATTACCCTAGTATAACCCTAAATTAATTCTATCCCTAGGCCTAACCTTAACACTATCCCTAACCGTAATGCTGACCGTTACCCTAAACCTAAACTGAACCCTAAACCTAACCATATCCATTACACTAACCGTAACACTAACCCTAATTCTAATTTGAGCACTGACCCTAAACCTTAACCTAACACATACCCTAAACCTGATTCTGACCCTAATAATACCCTAGCTGCAAAGCTGACCCTAAGACTCAAACTAACACTTACAATAGATCTGCTATTAACCTAACCTTAAAACAATCCATAACCATAATTCTAGAACTGACAGTAGCCCTAGCCATAATCCTAGGCCTAACCCTAACAGAAATCCTAGACCAAATCCTAGCATTAAGCCTACCCTTAATCCTAACCATCACCTAAACCCTAGACCTATCCCTAATTTAATCCCTTGACCTAGCCCAAAACAATGCTGTAACATCATACCTTACCCTGACCCTAGCACTAAAACTAGGCCTAAAACTAACACTAACCCCAGCACTAATTCTAGCCATAATTTAGCCCAAACCCTAAACCTAACCCTATCCCTAAACCTAAGAATAACTCTCTCACCCTAGCCCTATCCCTAGTTCTGAAATTATTTCTTACCATTACCCAAACTCTAGTCCTATCTCTAGCCCCAATATTAGCCATAACCTCTGCCCTAGCACTAAACTTGAATATAAACCTAACCTTAAGCCTAAAGCTCACCCTAACACTAGCCCTGATCATAATGCTAATTGGAAAACTAGCCCTAACCCTAACCTAACCCTAAAAGAAAACTTATCCATAAACCTAACCCTAACCCTTAACCTAAACCAAGCACTAACCCTAAACCAAGCTCTAAACCTTCCCATAATTTGAATGCTAACCCTAACCCTAGGAGTAAGCCTGACCCTGACTCGGATCCTAATACTAAACCTAGCTCTATACTTTGCCTTAATGATAAACCAAGAAGTAGCCCTAATCAGATATTAAGTTCTTTCATTAGCCATAGCCCCAATGCTAACACATATTCTAACGCTAATACAAGACATAACCTAGGTTTAACTCTAAGACTAACCCTTAAACTAACCCTATCCCTAAACCTATCCCTAATCCTAACCCTACCTCTAATCCTATTCTTTACCCTAAGCTTAACCCTCACCCTAATGCTACCCTAGTCCTAACACTAATCATTAGCCTATCCCAAACCCTAACACTATTACTAGTCCTAACCCCAGCCTCATTCTAGCTTACCCTAACCCAAAACATGACCATTTTTCTGAGCCTAACACTAACCCTAGATCTATACCTGACACTAACCCTAAACCGGACCCTAACTCTACACCTACCGGTAAACCTATACTTAAACTTAACAGTAAAAATAGCACTAGATCAAACCTAATCCTAAATAGAGTCATAAATCTAGACCTAGCCCTTAACACAATAACTAGCCCTAACAATAACCCTTAACCAAATACAAAGATTAACAGTATCCCTAGACCCAATACTATTCCTAATTTGGGCCCTAACCCTAACCAAACACTTACGCTTACCCTAACAAAACCCTAGCTCTAAACCTTATCCTACCCCAAAACCTAACCATAACACTAGACTTATCCACAAACCTAACCCTATAACTAGTCATAAAAATAACCCGAGCTCTTACATTACACATAGCCCTAATGCTAGCCATAAACATCACACAAATCTAGCCCTTATCTAGCGCTAAATCTAGCTCTAATTTTAACCCTAATCATAACCCTAGACCTAACCCTAACCCTAACCCTCAACCTAGTCCTAAACATAGCTCAAACTCTAAACATTTCCTTAAACATAACACTAACCCTTACCCTAACCCTAGCCCTGATTCCAACCCTAACCCTCGCACTAGACCAAACCCTAGCTCAAACACTAATACTTACCCTAAAACTAACCCTGATAGTAACCCTAGGCCTAACCCTAACTAGAGTCATAATATTAACCTTAACTCTAGCCATAACCTTAGCTGTAACCCTATCCATTACCCTAAAGATAAGCCTAATTCAAATGTTAACCCTAAGCCTAATGCTAACCCTATTGCTAACAATAACCCTATCCATTATTCTGACATTAGTCCTAAAACTAACTCTATCCATTACCCTAATCCTAAACTGAAACATAATGGTAATATAAGCCTTAACCCTAAATCTTAACCTAAACAAAACCATACCCTGACCCTGACCCTAATAAAACACCTAGCATTAAACCTGATCTTTACCTTTAACCTAACCCTTACACAAGACCTAGCCATAACCTAACCATAAAACTACCACTTACTTTGAACCTAGACCTGACATTAGACCTAGGCCTAACACATACCTCATCCTGGCACTCAACCTAGCCTTAATCTTAACCTGAAACCTAACCCTAGCCCTAAATCAAATTCTAACTCAAACCCTAGCTCTAAACTTAGATTTAACCCCATCCCTTCCCCTATATCTAACCCTAACCCTAACTTTAACACTACTATAACCACCCTAACCCTAGGCCAAACCCTAACTTTAACACTAGCAATAATCCTAGCCCTAATTTAGCCTTAACACTAAACCTACCCTTATCCCTAGCCCAAAGAATTACTCTAGTCGCACCACAGTCCTATTTGGAGTTTTAACTCTGTTACTGTAACCCTAACACTAGCCCTAACCTTAATTTTAATGGAGGCCCTAGTCCTAAACCTAGATCTAACAATAACAATAAATCTAAGCCTAAATCTCCTTTACCACTAGCCCTAACACAATCTCTAATAATAAAACTTACCCTAACCCTAGCCCTAGCTATAAACAAAACTGTGACATAGCCCTAAAGCTAACCCTAGCCTAACGGTAACGCTAAAAATGACATTAACTTATCCCTAATTCTTACCTGATCACCTAACACTAAACTTAACCCTACACCTAGCCTTAATCCCAGCCCTAATTCAAATCCTATCTCTAACCCTGATCAGTAAAACTGACCCTGGCAATGACTATAAAACTAACCCTATCTCTAATCATCTCCTTAAACCTAAATGTAATCTAAATACTAGACCTTGACCTAGACTTAATGCTAAATCTATAACTAAATTTAATCTTAACTCAATAGCCATAGTCCTAATTTATCCTTAACCTAAAACAAAACCTAGCCCTAATCTGATCCCTAACCCTAACTCTAGACCTATCCCTTAACCTAAAACTAACACCAAAATTAAACATTGAACTACCTGAACCATGGCCCTAATCCTAACGATAACTCTAGCCCTAACCCTAACTCTAATCTAATTTATTACCCTAACCATATCCCTAATCAAATTCTAACCCTAGGCCTAAAATTAACCATAGCTCTAACCTATCAATAACACTAGCCCTAACTGTAGCTCTAATTCTATCCATTTCTCTAACCATAACCCTAACTGAATTCTATCCTTAGGCCTAACCTTAACACTATAACTAACACTAAGGCTGAAAATTACCCTAAACCTAAACTGAACCAAGAACCTAAACATATCCATTACCTTAGCCCTAACATTAACTCTAATGCTAATTTGAGTATAAAACCCTAAACCTTAAGTTAAAACATACCCTAACCCTGATTCTGACCCTAATAATACCCTAGCTGCAAAGCTAACCCTAACACTTAATCCTTAAATAGATATGACTATAAAACTAACCCTAAAACAATCCCTAATCATAACCCTAGACCTGACATTAGCCCTAGAGGTAATCCTAGACCTAACCCTAAAAAAAATTCTAGAACTAAGCCTAGCCTTAATCCTAAGCATAACCTTAACCCTAGCCTATCCCTAATTTTATCCCTTGACCTAGCCCAAAACGTAGCTGTAATATCATACTTTACCCCAAACCTAGCAATAAATCTAGGCCTAAACCTAACACTAACCCTAGCACTAAACCTAGCCCTAATTTAGTTCTAACCCTAAACATAACCCTATCCCTAGCCCTAAGAATAACTCTCTCACTCTAGCCCTTTCTCTAGTTCTAAACCTATGCCTTAAAACAACCCAAACTCCAGCCCTATCCCTAGCCCCAATCTTTGCCCTAACATTTGTGCTAGCACTAAACATGAATATAAACCTAACCTTAAGCCTAAAGATCACCCTAACACTAGCCCTGACCTAATGCTAATTGGAACACTAGCCCTAATGCTAACCTAGCCCAACAACAAAACTGAGCCATAAAACTAACCCTAACCCTTAACCTAAACCAAACACTAACCCTAAACCTAAGCCTAAACCTTGCCATAATTTGAGTGCTAACCCTAACCCTAGGAGTAATCCTGACCATGACTCAGATCCTAACACTAAGACTAGCTCTAAACATTGCCTTAATGCTAAACCAAGAAGTAGCCCATATCAGAAATTAAGTTCTTTCATTAGCCGTAGCCCTAATGCTAACACATATCCTAGTGCTAATATGAGCCCTAACACTAGGTTTAACTCTAAGACTAACCTTAACCCTAACTCTATCCCTATCCCTATCCCTATTCCTAACCCTATCTATGATCCTATCCCTTATCCAAAGCCAAACCCTCACCCTAATGCTACCCAAGTCTGAACACTAAAACTTAGCCTATCCCAAACCCTAACTCTATAACTAGTCCTAAACCTAGGCCTCATTCTAGCTCTAGTCCTAACCCAAACCCTGACCTTTATTTTGACCCTAACACTAACTCTAGATCTAAACCTGACTCTAACCCTAAACAGGACCTTAACTCTACCCCTACCGGTAAAACTATACTTACACATAACAGTAACACTAAAAATAAACCAAACTAATTCTAAATAGAGTCATAAATCTAGCCCTAGCCCTAAACAAAAGTCTTGAACTAACCCAAACCATAACCTTTAACCTAACTCAAAGACTAACCATATCTCTAAACCCAACGCTATTTCTAATTCTGGCCCTAAGCCTAATCAAAACACTGATGCTTACCCTAACACAAACCTTAGCTCTAAACCTTATAGTAATCCAAAAATCTAACCCTAACACTAGACTTATCCAAAACCCTGACCCTAACACTAGCCATAACCATCACCCGAGCTCTTACATTACCAATAGCCCTAATACTAGCCTTAAACATCACACAAACTTATTCCTTATCTAGCCCTAAACCTAGCGTTAATTGTAACCCCACTGTAACCCTAGACCTAACCCTAACCCTAACCCTCAACCTAGTCCTAAACCTAGCTTAAACTCTAATCCTTTCCCTAATCATAACACTAAACTAAACCCTAACCCAAGCCCTGACTCTAACACAGTCCTCGTGCTAGACCTAACCGTAGCTCAAACCTTAATACTTACCCTAAACCTAACCCTGACACAAACCCTAGGCCTAAACCTAACCTTAGCCATAATCTCAACCTTAACACTAGCCCTAACCTTAGCTCTAACCCTATCCATTACCCTAAACCAAATGCTATCCCTAGTCCTAACACTAACCCTATTGCTAACAGAACCCTATCCATTACTCTGACATTAGAACTGAAAGTAACACTATTTATTTCCCTAATCTTAAATCGAACACTAATTCTAATAAAATCCTTAACTATGAATCTTAACCTAAACCAAACCATACTCTGACCCTGAGCCTAATAAAACACCTAGCTTAAAACCTGACCCTTACCCTATAACTAACCCTTACACTAGAACTAGCCATAACCTAACCATAAAACTACCACTTACTTTGAACCTAGACATGAAATTAGACCTATCCCTAACAGATACCCTCATCCTGGCACTAAACCTAGACTTAATCCTAACCCGAAACCTAACCCTAGCCCTAAATCAAATTCTAACCCGAACCCTAACTCTAAACTTAGCTATAACCCCTTCCCTTCCCCTAAATCTGACCCTAACCGTAACACTAACACTACCATAGCCCTAGCTCTAACCTTATAGGCCTAAAACTAACTTTTACCCTAGTGCTAATCCTAGCCCTAATTTACCCCTAATCCTATACCTACCCCTAACCCTAGCCCAAAGAATAACTCTAGTCGCACCCCAGTCCTATTTTCTATTTTTAACCCTATCTTTTACTGTAACCCTAACATTAGCCTTAATCTTTATTCTAATGCAGGCCCTAGCCCTAAACCTAGATCTAACCATAAAAGTAAATCTAAGCCTAAATCTTCTTCTACCACTAGCCCTAACACTATCGCTAATCCTAAAACTAGACGTAACCCTAGCGCTAGCTCTAAAACATATCTGAGCCATAGCCCTTACCCTAACCCTCTCCTAATGGTAATGCTAGACCTGATATTAGACCTCTCCCTAATTCTTACCTTAATGCAAACACAAAACCTAACCCTACACTTAACCTTAATCCTAGCCCTAATTCGAGTCCTATCCCTAACCCTGAACAGTAACACTAATCCTGACTCAGACCCTAACACTAACCCTTACTTTAATTATCTCCCTAAACCTAAACCTAATCTAAACACCAGACTTTGACCTAGACCTAATGCTATCTCTAAAACTAACCTTAATCTAAACTCTAGTTCTTACAATAGCCATAGTCCTACCTTATTCCTAACCTAAACCAAAACCTAGCCCTAATCTGATCACTAACCCTAACTGAGGCCCTATAAATTAAACTAAACCTAACCCAAAAATTAAAACTTGAACTAACCCGAACCATGGCCTTAATCCTAAACAAAACCATAGCCCTAACCATAGCTCTAATCTTATTTATTACCCTAAACATATCCCTAACCGAATTTTAACCGTAGGCATAAAACTAACTATTTGTCTAACCTACCAATAACCCTAGCCCAAACGGTAGTTCTAATTCTATCCATTTCCCTCACCATAACCCTACTGAATTCTATACTTAGGCCTAACCTTAACACTATCCCTAACCCTAAGGCTAATCATTACCCTTAACCTAAACTGAACCCTAAACCTAACCATATCCATTACACTAACCTTAACACTAACCCTAATGCTAATTTAAGCCTTAACCCTAAACCTTAACCGAACACATACCCTAACCCAGATTTCAACCCTAATAATACCCTACCTGCAAAGCTGATCCTATCACTCAACCTAACTCTTACAATAGATCTGGCTATTAAACTAACGCTAAAAGAATCCCTAACAATAACACTAGACTTGACATTAGCCCTAGCCATAATCCGAGCCCTAATCCTAACACAAATTCTAGCCCTAATTCTAGCACTAAGCCTAGCCTTAATCCTAACCATAACCTTAACCCTAGCCCTATCCCTAATTTTATACCTTGACCTAGCACAAATGTAGCTGTTACATCATACCTTGCCCTAACCCTAGCACTAAACCTAGACCTAAACCTAACACTAACCCTAGCACTAAACCTAGTCCTAATTTAGTTCCAACCTTAAACATAACCCTATCCCTAGCCCTAAGAAAAAATCTCTCACCCTAGCCCTCTCCCTAGTTCTAAACCTATCCCTTACCATAAACCAAACTCTAGCTCTATCCCTAGCCCCAACCTTAGCCCTAACATTTGCCCTGGCATTAAACATGAATTTAAACCTAACCTTAAGCCTAAAGATCACCCTAACACTAGCCTTGACCTAATGCTAATTGGAAAACTAGTCCTAACGCTAACCTAGTCCTAAAAAAAAAAAAAAAACTGAGCCATAAATCTAACCCTAAACCTTAACCTAAACCAAACACTAACCCTAAACCTAGCCCTAAACCTTGCCATAATTTGAGTACTAAACATATCCCTAGAAGTGACTCTGACCCTGACTCAGATCCTAACACTAACACTAGCTCTATACATTGTTCTAACACTAACCTTAGAACTAGCCCTAAAAAGAAACCACGTTTTTTTCATTAGCTGTAGCCCTGAATTTAAAATAAATTCTAGTGCTAATCCAAGCTCTAAACCTAGGTTTAACCCTAAGACTAACCCTAAGCCTAACCCTAGTCCTAAAGCTATCTGTAAACCTAATCCTACCTCTAAACCCATCCCTTTCCCTAAGCCAATTCCTCACCCTAATGTTACCTAGTCCTAACCCTAATCCTTAGCCTACCCCAATCCCCAACTCAATTAGTAGTCCTAACCCTAGCCTTCATTCCTGTTGTAACTCTCACCCAAACACTGACCCTTATTCTGACTTAACACTAACCATAGAACTAAACCTCAAAATACCCCTAAACTGGACTTTACCCCTAACCCTACCAGAAAACCTGTACCTAAACCTAACAGTAACACTAGCACTAGACCAAAACTAATCCTAAATATAGTCATAAACAAAAACCTTGAACTAACCCTAAAAATAACCCTTAACCTAACCCAAGACTAACCCTATCCCTACACCCAACACTAGACCTAATTCTGGTCCTAACTCTAACCCTCACCCTAATCCTAACCGATAGACCTAATGGTAGCCATTAACACCACAGAAAACAAGCCTTATTCTAGCCCTTAACCTAGCCCTAATTATAAACCTAACCGTAACCCTAGGCCTGATTCTAACCCTACACATTGCCCTAGTCCTAATCCTAGCTCATATCCTAACACTTACCCTAAACCTAACCCTGACACTAACCTTAGTTTTAAACCTAATGCTAGGCCTAATCCTAACCTTATCCCTAGCACTAACCTTACCTCTAACCTTATCCATTAACCTAAAAATAAGCCTAACTCGAATGCTAACCCTAGGCCTTATGCTAACCCTATCACTAACACTAACCCTGTCCATTACTCTAAACTTAATTTGAACCCTAAACCTAACCCTATCCATTACCCTAAATAAAACCCTAACCCTAACGCTAATATAACCCTTAATTCTAAACTTTAAACCAAACCCTACCCGACATGACCCTAATAATACGCCTAGCTCTAAACCTGACCCTTACGTTAAATGTAATACTTACACTAGACCCAGCCATTACCAACCCTAAAACTATTTCTAAACAAAACTCTAGACCTATAACTAACCCTAATCTTAGCCCTAGCCCTAACAAAAATCCTCAAACGTAGCCCTAAATGTAGCCTTAACCATAACCTGAAACCTAACCTAGCCATTACCCTAATTCTACTCTTGCCCTATCCCAAAACTTAACTATATCCTCATTCCTTTTCCCTAAGTCTAACCCTATCTCTAACACAAACACTAACTCTAACCTGAGCCCTAACACTAACACTAACCCTAGCGCTAATCCTAGCCCTAATTTAGCTCTAATCTTAAACCGACCCCTAACCCTAGCCCTAAGATTAACTCTAACTCTCACCCTATCCATATTTCAAGTTCTAATTCTATCTGTTATCATTACCGTAACACTATCCCTAATTTAGCCCTAAACATAGCCCTAGACCTAAACCTAAATCTAACCATATCAATTAATATAAGATTTAACCCCACCTTACTACTAGCCCTAAAACTATCACTAATCCCAAAACTAACCCTACCCCAAGACTTAGCTCTAAAAAAAAAAAAACCTGAGCCATAGCCCCAAACCTAACCCTAATTTAAACGTACTTGTAGACCTGACAATAGACATATCCCTAATTTCTACCCTAACCCTAACACAAATCCTAACCCTACACCTAGCCTTAACCCTCACCCTAATTTGAGTCCTATTCCTAATCTTAAAATTAACACTGATCCTGACTCTGAACCTAACACTAATCCAATCTCTAATCATCCCCCTAAACGTAAAGCTAATATAAACACTAAAGGTAGTCCTAATGCTAACCCTAATACTAGCCCTAATCGTAACTCTAGTTCTTGCATTGGCCTAGCCCTACACTAACTGTAATCTAACCCAAAAGCTATCCCTAATCCAAGCCCTAACCCTAGTTTTAATCATAGCCCTAACCCTATCCCTAGCCCTAACACTTAACCTAAACCTAACCCTAAAACCAAACCTTGTCCTAAACCGAAACCTAAACTGAACCATAGCTCTATCCGTAACCGTAACACTAGCCCTCAACCTAGATATAATTTAATCCATTACCCTAACCATATCCCTTCGAAAATTTTAAACATAGGCCTAACTCTAACCATAGCCCTAACTAACCATAACCTAGTCCTAACTGTAGCTCTAATCCTATCCATTACCTGAACTATATCTTTATACAAATTCTATCCCTGGGTCTAACTCTAACCCTATGCCTTACCCTAACCCTGTCCATTATACTAAACCTAACCTGAACCTGAAATCTAACCATATCCATTGCTCTAACCCTAATGCTAATTTTAGCTCTAATCCTAAACTTTAACCTAACCCATACCCTAACCCTGACTCTGACCCTACTAAAACCCCTAGCTCTAAACTTGACCCTAACACTCAACATAATCCTTACAATAGACCTGGACATAAACTTAAACCTAAAACTAACCCTAACCATAACCCTAGAACTGACATTAGCCCTAGACCTAATCCTAGCCCTAACACTAACACAAACCCTACTCCTAATTCTAAGCCTAAACCTAGCCTTAATCTTAGTCCTAACCTTATCCGGAGCCCTAAGCCTAATTTAATGCCGTGCCTTAGACCAAAATATAACTGTAACATCATACCTTACCCTAATCCTAACGTTAACCCTAACCCTAGACCTAACTCTAGGCCAAAACCTAATACAAACCCTAGGGCTAATCCTAGCCCTAATTTAACCCTAGTCCTAAACCCAATGCTATCCCTAGCCCTAAGACTAACTCTAACTCTTGCCCTAGCCCAATCCAAATTTCAAAGCCTATCCCTTACCATAACCAAAAACCTAGCCCTATCCCTTACCCCAACCCTAACACTATCCATCACCCTAGCCCCAAACCTGGTTGTAAACACTAACTTAAGCCCAAACCTCACTCTAACACTAGCCCTAAACCTAGCGCCAATTGGAAAACTAGCCCTAACCCTACCATAGCCCTAAAACAAAACTGAGCCATAATTTTAACCCTAACCCTTAACCTAAAACAAACAGTAACCCTACACCTATCCCTAAACTTAGCCCTATTTTGAGTCCTATCCCTAACTTTAGAAATAACCCTCATGCTGAGTCAGACTCTAACAGTACTCCTAGCTCTAAACATTGCCATAACACTAACCCTAGAACTAACCCTAATCAGAAACTAGTTCTTTCATTAGCCGTAGCCCTAATGCTAGCACAAATTCTAGCCCTAATCCGAGCCCTGACTCTAACCCTAACCCGAACTGTACCTCTAACCCATTACTTACTGTAAGCCAGACCCTCACCCCAATGTTATTCTAGTCCTAACCTTAATCCTTAGCCTATCCCAAACTCTAACTCTATTACCAGCCCTAAACCTAGCCCTCATTCTACCATTAACCCTAATCCTAACCCTGACTCTTATTCTGACCATAACACTAATCCTAGATCTAAACCTGACCCTAAACCTAAACCGAACCCTAACACTACCCCTCCCGGTAAACCTATACTTAAACCTAATGTTAACACTAGACTAGACCAAACCTAACTCTAAATAAAGTCATAAATTTAGCCTTAGCCATAAACAAAAACCTAGCACTAGCCCTAGCAATAACCCTTAACCTAACATAAAGACTAAACATATCACTAGACCAAATTCTAGTCATAAATGTGGTCCTAAACATGAAACTAACACTAACCCAATAATGACAATTAATCTAATAGAAACCCTAGCTCTAAACCTTATCCTAAACCAAAACCTAACCCTAAAACTAAACTTATCCATAAGCCTGACCCTAACACTAGCCATAACCATATCCCTAGCTCTTACATTACCCATAGCCCTAACGTTAGCCCTAAATATCACACAAAAACTAGTCATTATCCTAGTCCTAATCATAACCCTAACCATAACCTTAGAACTAGCCCTAATGCTAATGCTCACCCTAGACCTAACCCTTGCTCAAACTCTATTCCTTAGTCTAAACATAACCCGAACCCTAAACCTAACCATGGCCCTGATTCAAAACCTAAACCACACCCTAGGCCTAAACCTAGCTCAAATGCCTACACTTACCCTAAACCTAAGCCTAAAATTAACCCTAGGCCTAACCCTAATCCTAAACCTAACCTTAAGCCTAGCCCTAAACTTAGCTCTAACCCTATTCATCACCTAGAGTTACACCTAACTCAAATATTATCCCTAGGCCTAACGATTAACCTATCGCTAACACTAACCATCTCCATTACTCTAAACCTAACAGGAACTATAAACCTAATTCTATCAATTACCCTAACCCTAACCCTAACCCTAACCCACTGCTAATTCAAGCATTAACCCTAATTCTTAACCTAAACCACACCCTACTGGGACCCTGACCCTAATAATATACCTAGCTTTAAACCTGACTCCTACCCTAAACCTAACCCTTTTACTATACATAGCCATAACCTAACACTAAAACAAATACTAACCATGAACCTAGACCTGACATTAGCCCCAGCCCTGACCCTAGCCCTATCCCTAACCCAAACCCTCAGCTTAACCCTAAAAAAAGCCTGAATCCTAACATTAGTCCTAAACCTAATTCTAACCTTCGCCCTACCCTTAAAGCTAGCTATAACCCTATCCCTTCCCCTAAACCTAATCCTAACCCTAACACTAACAATATCCCTAACCCTAGGCCTACTCCTAACACTAACCCTAGTGCTAATCCTAGCACTAATTTAGACCTAACCCTAAACCTACCCGTAACCCTAGCCCAAAGACTAACTCGAACTCTCGCTCTAGCCCCATTTCTAGTTCTAACCCTATCCGTTAACATAACCCTAACACTAGCCCTAACCTTAGCCTTATCCCTAGCCATAGCCCTAAACCTAGATATCACCATAAAAATAAATCTAAGCCTAAACTTCACCCTACCACTAACCCTAACACTATTGCTAATCATAAAACTAGCCCTAACCCTAGGCCTAGTTCTAAAACTAAACTGATCCATTGCCCTATCCCTAACCGTAGCCTAACTTTAACCCTAGACCTGACATTAGCCTTATTCCTTGACCTAGTCTTAGTTCTAAGCCTAGCAGTAATACTACCCCCAAATTTTAACCCTAGTCCTAACCCTAATTTTATCCCTTGTCCTTGCAATAAACATAGCTGTAACATCATACCTTACTGTATCCCTCATGCTAACCCAAACCATAGCCCTAAACCTTGGCCTAAATATAACACTAACAATAGCACTATTCCTAGCAAAAAATATAGTCCTAACAATAAAACTAACCCTATCCCTATACCTAAGACTAACTAACTCTCACCTAGCCCTATCCCTAGTTCTAAACTTATCCTTTACCATAACCCAAAAGCTAGGCCTATCCCTAGCCCCAAACTTAGCCCTAACCTTCGCCCAAGGCTTTAACCTAGATCTAAAACTAAAATTAAGTATAAACCTCACCCTAACACTAGCCCTAACCCTAATGCTAATTGGAAAGCTAGCCCTAAAACTACCCTAACCCTAAAACAAAACCGAACCATAACCCTAACCCTTCACCAAACACTAAAGCTACACCAAGTCCTAAACCTAGCCCTAATTTGAGTCCTAACATTAATCCTAGAAATAATACTGAAACTAACTCGGCCCCTAACACTAACCCTAGCTCTGAACATTGCCCTAACTCTAACCCTAGAATTAACCTAAAGAGAAACCTATTTCTTTCATTAGCCATAGCCCTAATGATAATACAAATTCTAGACTGAATCTGAGACCTAACACTATTTTTTAACTCTAACCCTAACCCTAACCCTAGCCCTAAACCTAACCCTATCCCTAAAACTACCTTAAACACAATCCCTTTCACTAAGTCAAACCCTAAAAATAATGCTACCATAGACCTAAAATTAATCCTTCACCTACCCCAAACCCTAACTCTATTACTAGTCCTTTTCTAGCCCTCATTCTAGCTCTAAACCTAACACTAACCCTGACCCTTATACATATTTCAAGTTCTAATTCTATCTGTTATCATTACCTAACCCTAAGTATAAACCTGACCCTAACACTAAACCAAAACCTAACAGTGCCCATACCAGTAAACCTATACTTAAACCTAAAAGTAACACTAGCACTAGACAAAACCTAATCCTAAATATAGTCATAAATCTAGCTCTAGCCCTAAACACAAACCTAGCACTAGCCATAACACTACCCATTAACCTAACTTAAAGACTAACTCTATCCCTAGACCCAATGCTAGTCGTAATACTGGAACTCACCCTAAACCCGACCCTATCCTTAACAATGACCCTTAACCCTAAATAATCTCTGGCTCTAAACCTTATTCTAACCAAAAATCTAACCCTAAAACTAGATATATCTTTAACTCTGACCCTAAACTAGCCATAAACATATTGCTACCTGTTATATTTACCATAGCCCTAATGTTAGCCCTAAACCTCACGCAAAACCTACCCTTTATCCTAGCTATAAACCTATCCCTAATCATAACCCTAACCATAATCCTAGACCTATACCTAATCCTACACTTTCCCTAGCCCTAAACCTAGCTCAAACTCTAACCCTTACACTTAATATAAATCTAACCCTAACCCTAACCCTAGCTCAAATGCTAATACCCTAAAACTATGCCTGACACTAACCCTAGGCCTAACCCTACCCCTATCCCTAATCGTAACCTTATCCCAAGCCCTAACCTTAGCTCTAACAGTATCCATTAACCTAAAGATGAGCCTAACTCATATGCTAACCCTAGGTGTAACACTAACCCTATCACTAACACTAACCCTATCCATTACTCTAAATCTAACCTGAACCCTAAACCTAATCCCATACATTACCATATCCGTAACCCTAACCCTAAAGTTAATTCACTACTTAAACCTAAAACTTGACCTAAACCAAACCCTACCCTGACTCTGATCCTAATAATACACCTAGCTTTAAACCTGACCCTTACCTAAACCTAAGCATTACAATAGACCTAGCCTTAACCTAACCCTAAAACTAACACTAACCATAAATCTAGACCTGACTTTAGCCCTATCCCTAATCCTAGCCATAGCCCTAACATAAACCCTTATCCTAGCACTAAACATAGCCTTAATTCTAACCCTATCTCAAACCCTAATTCTAAACCTCGCCCTTGCACTAAACCTGGCTATAACCCTAATCCTTCCCCTAAACCTAACCCAAACCCTAGGCCTAACCCTCGCAAAAACCCTAGCCCTAAATCTATCCCTAATTTAGCCCTAACCCTAAACCTAACCCTAACCCTAGCCCTAAGACTAACTCTAACTTTCGCCCGAGCACTATTTCTTATTCTAACTCTATCCGTTAATAACCCCAACACTAGCCCTAAACTTAGCCCTAAACGTAGCCATAGCCCTAAACATAGATCTAACCATAACAATAAATCAAAGCTTAAAAATCACCATACCACTAGCACTAACACTATTGTAATTCTAAAGTAGCCCTAGCTGTAAAACAAAACTGTGACAGAGCACTAACGCTAACAATAACCAAAGCATAATCTTAGACTTGATATTAGACCTATCCCCAATTCTTATCCTAACCCTTACAGAAAGCCTAACCCTACACCTAGCATTAACCATAGCTCTAATTTGAGTCTATCCCTAACTCTGATCAGTAACAGTGATCCTGACTCTGACAGTAACACAAACCCTATCTCTAATCATCACCCTAAACCTAAATCTATTCTACACACTAGATTTAATGCTAAACCTAAAACAAGCCCTAATCATAACTCTAGTTCTAACATTAGCCCTAGACCTAAATGGCCCTAACCTAACTCAAAACCTAGACCTAATCAGAGCCCTAACCCTAGGTTTAACCCTAGCCCTAACCTTAACTCTAGCCCTAATACTTAACCTGAACCTAACCATAAACCTAAACCTGATCCTAACCCAAAATCTAACCCTATCCCTAGCTCTAATCTTATCCATAACCCTAACCATAACCAAATTCTAAACCTAAACCTGACCTTAACCATAGCTCTAACCAAACCATAATCCTAGTCCTAACTGTGGCCCTAATTCAATCTATTACCCTAACAATAACCCTAACCGAATTCTATCCGTAGTCCTAAACCTAACCCTATCCTTAAACCTAAACCTGTCCATCACTCTAAATCTAACCTTAACCCTAAACTTAACTGTATCTATTACCCTAACCCTAACACTAACCCTAATGCTAATTTGAGCAGTAAACCTAATTTTTAACCTAACATATACCGAAACCCTGACTCTGACCTTAATTATACCCCTAGCTGTAAACCTGACCCTAACTTTCAACCTAACACTTACAATAGATCTGGCCATAATCCTTAGCCCAAAACTATCCCTAACCATAACACTAGACCTGACATTAGCCATATCCCTAATCCTAGGCCTAACCCTAACACAAATCCTAGCCCTAATCCTATCCATAAGCCCAGCCTTAATCCTAACCCTAACATTACCCTAGCCCTAACCCTAATTTTATGCTTTGCCCTAGACCTAAATGTAGCTATAACATCATACCTTACCATAACCCTAATGCTAACCCTAACCCTAGCCCTAAACCTAGGCCTAAACATACAACTATCCGTAGCTCTAATTTAGCCCTAATTTATTTGTAACCATAAACCTAACACTATCCCTAGCCCTAAGAATAACTCTAACTCTTTCCTGAGCCCTATCCCTAGTTCTAAACCGATCCATTACCATAACCCAAAACCTATGCCTAGCCTTAGCCCCAACCCTAGCCCTAACCTTTACCCTAGACCTAAACCTGGATCTAACCATAACCTTAAGCATAAAGCTCACTTTAACACTAGCCCTAACCCTAATGCTAATTGAAAAACTAGCACTAACAGTACCCTAGCCCTAAAAAAAATGAGCCATAACCCTAAATGTAAACCTTAACCTAAACCAAACACTAACCCTACACCTAGCCCTAAACATAGCCTTAATTTGAGTCCTAACACTAACCCTAGAAATAACCCTGACCCTTACTCGGACCCTAACAGTAACCCTAGCTCTAAATATTTCCCTAAATCTAACCCTAGAACAAGCCGTAACCGGAATCCTAGTTCTTTCATTATCTGTAACGCTAATGCTAACACAAATCCTTGCCCTATCCCAAGGCCTAAACCTAGGTATAACCCTGAATCTAACCATAACCCTAACCCATCTCTAACTCTACCTCTAACCATATCCCTTACTCTAAGGCAAATTTTGACCCTAATACTATGCTAGTCCTAACCATAATCTTTAGCCTACCTCAAACCCAAACTCTATTACTAGTCCTAACCCTAGCCCTCATTCTAGCTCTAACCCTAACTCTAACCCTGACCTTTATTCTGACCCTAACACTAACCCTAGGTCTAAACCTGACACTAATGCTAAAGCAAACCCTAACCGTACCCCTAATGGTAGACCTATACCTAAACCTAACAGTAACACTGGCACTAGACCAAACCTAATAATAAATAGAGTCATAAATCTAGCTTTATCACTAAGCATAAACTTAGCAGTAGCCCTAAAAATAACTATTAACCTAACTTAATGACTAACTCTATCCCTACACCCAATGCTGGTCCTAAATCTGGCCCTCACCCTAAACTAACACTAACCCAAACATTGACCATTACCCTAAAACAAACCCTAGCTCTAAATCTTATCCTAACACAAATCCTAACTAGAACACTATACATATCCATAACCCTAACCCTAAAACTAGCCATAAACATATCCCTAGCTCTTACATTACACATAGCCCTAATAATAGCCATAAGCCTCACACAAACGTAGCCCTTATCCTAACCCTAAACCTAGCTCTTTTTGTAACCCTAACAAGAAGCCTAGACATAACTCTAACCCTAACTCTCACTCTAATCTTAATTCTAGCACAAACTCTAACCTTAATATAAACATAACCCTAACCCTAACCCTAACATTAGCCCTGACTCTAATAATCCTAACCCACACACTAGACCTATTCCTAGCTCAAATGCTATCACTTACCACAAACCTAACCGTGACATGAACTCTAGGTCTAACCCTAACAATAGTCTTAATTCTAACCTTAACTCAAGCCCTAACATTAGCTTGAACCCTATCCATTACCCTAATGATAAGCCTAACCCAAATGCTAATCCTAGGCCTAACGCTAACACTATTGCTAACACTTACCTTATTCAGTACACTAAACTAACCTGAACCCTGAACCTAACACTATCAATTAACTTAACCAGAGACCTAACCCTATCCCTAACGCTAATTCAACCTTAACTCTAATTCTTAACCTAAATCAAACCCTACTTTAATCCTGACCATAATTATACACCTAGCTTTAAACCTAATCCTTAACCTAAACTTAACCCTTACACTAGACCTAGCCATAACCTAACCCTAAAATTAACCATAACCATAAATCCAGACTTGATAGTAGCCCCAGCACTAATCGTAGCCCTAACCCTAACACAAACAGTAATCCTCATCTTAGGCCTATACCTAGCATTAATCTTAACCCAAACCCTAATTCTAGCCCTATCTCTAATTTAAACCCTCTCCCTAGGCCTGAACTTAGGTATGACCCCATCCTTTCCCCTAACCCTATAACTAACCCTAACCCTAACACTAACTATATCTCTAGCCCTAAACATAGGCCTAACCCTAACACTATCCCTAGCACTAATCCTAGCTCTAATTTAGCCCTAACCCTAAATCAACCACTAACCTTGGCCTAAGACTAACTCTAACTCTTCCCCAGCCCTATTTCTAGTTCTAAACCTATCCATTACAATAAACCTAACACAAGCCCTAACATTAGCTTGAACCCTAGCCCTAGACCCTTCCATAGATCTAACCATAACTCTACATTTGACCCTAACCCTAAGCCTAATCCTCAACATACCACTAGTCCTAATCCTAAAACTAGCCATAACCCTTGCCTTATCCCTTAAACAAAACAGAGGCATTGTCCTAAAACTAAATGTTAACCTACACCAAACCCTAACTATAAACCTAGCCATTGCCTTCTGCCTCTAATTCATGTTTTAGTCCTAATAATAACCCTGACCCTAAAGTATATTGTAACACTAAACTTAATTCTAAATATCACACTAACCCTAAAGGTAGCACTAATACTAACTCTAATCATAACCTCAGATCTTATATTAGCCATAGCCGTAATCCTAGCACTAAACCTAACAGAAAAACTAGCCCTAATCTGAGCCCTAACCCTAGAAGTAAACCTAAATCTAAACCTATCCCTAGCCCTAACCCTAACCCTCACCCTAAACCTAGCCCTAACCCTAGCTCTAACTCTATCACTTACCCTAAGCCAAACCTTATCCATAAGGCTAACCTTAGTCCTAATCCGAATCCATTGCCTAATCCAAACGCTAACCCTATTACTAGTCCTAACCCTAGTCCTCATTCTAGCTCTAAACCTAAATCAAATCCTTACCGTAACACACACCCTCAGTCTAAATATGACCCTAACCCTAAACCAAACACTAAAACTAGCCCTACCAATAAACTTATACCTAAACATAACCCTTCAGAAGTTCTAGACCTAAGCCTAATCCTAAATATAGCCATAACTCTAGACCTAGACCTAAAAAAACCCTGAGCCCTAGCCCTAACATAATCCTTAACCAAAAACAGACAATAACTATATCCCTAGACCTAACCCTAGTCCTAATTCTGGCTTTCACTTTAAACTGAACTCTAACCTGAACACTGACCCTAACACTAACACTAAACCTATCTCTAAACCTGAACCTAACCCAAAACTTAAACACTAGACGTAGCCATCAACCTAACCCTAAAACTACCTCTAATCAGAACCCTAGATCTTACATTACACATAGCTTTAATGCTGGGCTTAAACCTAACACAATACCTAGCCTTAATCCGAGGCCTAAACCTACCCTAAGCATAACCATAATCCTAAATGTAGCCCTAAAACTAACCCTCGCCTTAGGTATAACCCTAGTTCAAAGCCTAACTCTTAGCCTAAACATAACCCTAGACTTTTTCGTAAACATAAACCTAATCCTAGCCCTAATCCTAACCTTAACTCTAGTACAAACCCTAGCTCTAACCCTAACATTACCCTAACCCTATTCCTAACCCTAATAATAACCCTAGCCCTAAACCTAACCCTATTTCTAACTCTAATCATAAATCTAACCCTCGACCTAACCCTTAACCTAACCGTTGCCATAACTTAACCCTAAACTTTTACATGAATCAAAACTAAATTTATACCTAAACCTAAATTTAACCAAAACTTAAACTTAACCCTAAATCTAATCTTACATCTAATCCAACACCTTACTCTAAAACTAACCCTAACCCTAATGAAAACACTAGCCTTAACCCTAACACTAACCCTAATCATAACCCTAACCTAGATCTAATACTAAACCTAACACTCCCCCTAGGCCTAACTGTAGCTTAAACCCTAACACTTTCCCTAAACCTAGCCCTAGCCCTAGCCCTAAACATAAACGTAACTCTAGCTCTAACCCTAACATTAAACCTAGTCCTAATCCTAGCCCCTAACATATCCCTATTCCTAACCCTAACCTGAACCCTAGAATTAAGACTAACTGTAATTTTCACACAAGACCTATCCCTAATTCTAACCCTATCCCTTACCGTTACCCTAACCCAAGCCCTAACCCTAGTCATAACCCTTGCACTATCCTTAGCCCTAGCACAAACTCTAGATCGAAACCTACCTCTAAAAATAATCCTAAACCGATGCCTCAGCCTAACCTTGAAACTAGCTCTAACCAGAATGCTAATCCTAGCTCTAATCCTAGCCCTAGCCCTACAAAAAACCAAGGTACACCTCTAACACTAACCCTTACCGTAGATCAAACCCTAACCCTACACCAGCCCTAACCCTAGCCTAATTTGAAACCTAACCCTAACCCTAAACCTAATCATGACCCTGACTCATATCTAAACACTAAACCTAGCTTTAAAGGTCACCCTAACCTTAAACCTAACCCTAACACGAGACTTAGCCCAAAACTTAACCCTAAAACTAACCCTAATTGTAACCCTATTTCTTACAATATCCATAACCATAACACTAGCCCTAACCATAATACAAATCAAGCCCTAATCCAAGCCCTAACACGAGCATTAAACCTAAACCTAAGTGTAACCCTAGTCCTAATGCTAGCTCTAACCCTATACCTTACCCTAAGCCAAACTCTTACCCTAATGCTAACTGTATTCTTAGCACTAATCCTTAGCCTAACCAAAACCTAACTCTATAAATAGTCCTAACACTAGCCTTCATTATATATCTAACCATAACCCAAACCCTAAATCTATCCCTGATCATTATTCTGACCCTAACACTAATATTATGTCTAAATCTAAACCTAAAGATAAAATGAACCCTAACACTAGCCCTACTGGTAAACGTATACCTAAACCTAACCGTAACACTAGACCTAGACCTAAATCTAATCCTAAATCGAGACATAACTATAGCTCTAGACCTAAAGACAAACTTGACCTAGCCTTAACAATAACCTTTAAACTAACCAAAACTGTAACCCTACCTCTAGACATAAACCTAGTCCTAATTTTGGCTTTAACCCTAATCATTACCCTACCCGAACGCTGTCCCTGACACTAAATCTAACCCTTGCTCTAAACTTCACCCAAACCCTGAAACTAAACCTTAAACTACACCTAGCCCTATCATTAACCATAAAATTAGTCTTAATCATTACAATAGTTCTTACATTAGCCATAGCCCTAACCTATCACAAAAGCTAGCCCTAATCCAAGCCCTACCTTAGTTTTAATCTAAAGCTAACCCTAACAATAACGCTAGCCCTAACTACATCCCTAAGCCTAAACCTAGACCTAATCCTAACCATAACCCTAGCCCTAAACCTAGCTCTAGCACTATTCATTACCCTAAGATAACTATAATTTTTATGCTAACCCTAGGCGGAACCCTAATCCTAGCACTAGTGTTAACCCTATCTGTTAACCTACACCTAACTTGAACCCTAAACATAAGACTAATTTGATCTCTAAATCTAAACCTGAACCTAAACCTAACCCTAACCTTGATACTGACTCTAAAAACACCATAGCTCTAAACCTGACCCTAACAAGAAATCTAACCTTTACAATAGACCTAGCCATAAACCTAACCCTAAAACTATATCTAACCATACCCTAGACCTGAAATTATCTGTAGCTCTAATCCTAGCCCTAACCCTAATACAAAACTTAGCCCACATCCTAGCCATGAACTTCAACTTAATCATAACCCTAATGTCAACCCTAACCATAACCCTAATTCTCACCCTATTCCTGAAACTAGCTATGTTCCCATCCCTTATCCTAAACCTAACCCTAACCCTAAAACTTACATTAACCCTAATATTAACCCTAGGCCTAACCCTAACATTAACCCTAGCCCTAATCCAAGCCTTAATTTAGCCCTATACCTAACCCCAATTCTAGTCCTAAGACTAACTCTAACTCTCACACTAGCCCTATTCCTAGTTCTAATTCTACCCCTTACCATCAGCATACATCTTGGCCTAAACATAGCCCTACCTTAGCCCTATACTTAGCCCTATCTCAAAACCTAGATCTAAACCTAACTCTAAATCTAACCTTATCCCTAAGACTAAATCTAGCCATAAATCTACTCCTATACATAATCCTTATCCTAAGCCTAAATCTCACACTTATACCAGCCCTAACCCTAAGACTAATCTTAAAACTAGTCCTAACCCTAACCCCAGCCCTAAAACAAATCCAAGTCATAGACCTAACCTTAACCCTTAACCTAAACCAAACCCTAACCCTACACCTAGTCCTAATCCTATCCCTAATTAGAGTCTAACCCAAACCCAAAAACTAACACTGACCCTGATTCTGACCTTAATACTAACCCTGACTCTACACATCATCATCACCATATATCTAACCTTAACACTAGAACTATACCTAACTCGAACCCTATAACTTTCTGTAATCATAAACCTACTTCATATATTAGCATTAGCCTTAACTCTAGCCCTAACCTAACCCAAAACCTAGCCTTAATTCAAGTCCTAAACCTAGCTTTAACCCTAAAATTAAACCTAACCCAACACAAACACTAGCAATAATTCTATACATAACCCTAACCCTAATCTTAGGGCTAATTATATCCATTACCCTAACAATAACCCTAACCCTTCTGATAACCCTAGGCCTAAACCTAGGCCTACACATTATACTAAACCAAACCTAAAAACTAAATTTAACCCTGTCATTACCATAACCATCAATCTAACACTCATTTGAGACCTGCACCTAAACGTGAACTTAAGCCAAACCCTAATCTGACCCTGATTGTAAAAATAACCCTAGATCTAAACCTGACCTTAACCAAAAACTTAAGCTTTACACTGGACCAAGCCATAAACCTAACACTAAATATAACCCTAAATGTAACCCTAGACCTGACATTAGCCATAGCCCTAATATTATCCCTAACCCTAAAACAAATCCTAGTCCTAATTGTAGTTCTAAACATAGCTTTAATCATAACAGTGACCCTAATTCTAGTTCTAACCCTAATACTAACCCTTACTCTTGCCCTAAACCTAGCTATAACCACATCCCTTACCCTAAACTAAACCTTAAATCTAACCCTAACCCTAGTGGTAACCCTTGCCTTATTTTTAGCCCTAGCACTAACCCTAGATCGAAACCTAACTCTAAATCTAACCCTAACTCGATGCTTGAGCCTAATCCTAATACTAGCCCTAACCCTAGTCCTAACATAACACTAGCTATGATTTAGCTCTAACCCTAAACCTAACCCTAACCCTAGTCCTTAGACTAACTCTCTCATACTAGCCCTACCACTCATTCTAACCCTATCCCTTATCTTAACCCTAACCCTAGGCCTAACCCTATTGCTAACCCTTTCCCTATACTTATCCCTAGCACTAACCTTAGGTAAAATGTAACTCTCAATCTAGCCCTAACCTGAAGCCTAAGCCTAAACCTAAGCCCAAACCATAACACTCATCCTAAAATGAGCCCTAACGCTAGATCTAGCCCTAAAAAAAACTGAGCCATAGATCTAACCCTAAATATTAACCTAAACCAAACTTTAACCTTACAACAAGACCTAAATCTAGCCCTAATTTTATTTGGAAGTCGAACCCCAAAACTAACCCTGAAGCTGAAACTGACTCTAACTCTTCTAGCTCTAAATATCACCATGACAGTAAACCTAACCCTTACACTTAAGCTAGCACTAAAGCCCTAAAAATAGCCCTAATTTTAAACCTACTACTTACATTAGCTGAAACCTTAACCCTAGCCCTAAATAACCCAAAACCTAGCCCTAATCAGAGCACTAACCCTAGCTTTAAACCTAACCTAACCCTAACACTAGCCCTAATTGTAACCATAACTTTAGTGTTAAACTGATCCCTAACACTATTCATTAACATAACCATAACCCAAACCATAATGATAATCCTAAGCATAAACCTAACCCTATCCAGAATCCTAACACTTCTATTACCCTAAACCTAACCTGAATCCTAAATCTAACCCTAACATTACCCTAACCCTAATCCTAAAACTAATTCAAGCCCAAACTTGAAACCTTAACCTATCCGAAACCCTAACCCAGACCTTCAGCCTAATAATACCCCTAGCTCTAAACTTGATCATAAGCAAACACCTAACCCTTAGCCTAGACTCAGCCATAAACCTAACCCTAAAACTATCTTTAACCATAATTCTGGACCTAAAATTAGTCCTAGGCCTAATGCTAGCCCTCACCCTAAAAACACACCTAGCCCTAACCATAGTCCTAAACCTAGCCTTAATTATAACCCTATATCAGCCCTACACCTTACCCTAATTCTAACCCTGACCCTACCTCTATACCTAACTATAATGTCATCCCTTACTCTAAATTTAAACCTAACCCTAACCCTAACCCTAGACTTAAGCTAAACACAAAATCTAGCCCTAATCCTAGCCCTAATTTAGCTCTATTTCTAACGCTATTATAACTCTATTTCTAGCACTAACTCTCTCTCTTGCCCTAGCCCTATCCCTAGTTCTATCCCTATGCAGTACCATGAACTTAACACTAGCCCTAACACTCGCCCTAAAGTTAGTCCCAGCCCTAACCATAACTCTAAATCTAACCTTAAACCTAAGCTGAAGCCTAACACTAACACTAGCCGTAACCCTAATGATAATTGTAAAAGTAGACATAACCCTAATCCTACCAGTAAACAAAAATCGAGCAATAGCCCTAACCCTAAACCTTAACATAAACCAAATACTAACTCTATAGTTAGGGCGAAAACTTGCCCTAATTTGAGTTCTAAGTCAAACCTTAAAACTCACCCTGACACTGACTTATATCCTAACACTCACCCTAGATCGAAACACTGCCCTAAACTTAAACCAAACAAAAACATTAACAATAGCCATAATTTGAGTTTTAATGCTAACCCTAAATCTAAACCTGACTCTGACTCATATCCTAACAAAAACCATAGCTATAAATATCACCTTAAATTTAAACCTAACCCTAGCACTCAAACTATCCCTAACCCTAAACCTAAAACTAATCCTAAAGGTAAACCTAGTTCTTACTTTAGCTGTTGCCCTAATCCTAGCCCTACTCATAGCCCTAACCCTAACACAAAAACTAGTCCTAAACCGAGTCCAAAACCTACCTTTAACTCTAACTCTAACCCTAAACATAAACCTAACCCTAGATCTAAATCAATCCCTTACTCTAAGCAAAACCCTAAAACTAAGAGTAACCCTAACCCTATCCCTAGTATTTAGACTAATCAAAGCCCTAACCCTATTAATAGTCCTAACCCTAGCTTTCATTTTGGCTCTAACACTATCCCAAAACCTAACCCTATTTCTGACCCTTATTCTGACCCTAACACTAAACCTAGGTCTAACCCTAACCCAAAACCTAACCCAAAAATTAACATAATTCTATCCCTAGACTTAATCCAAAACCTAGCACTCAGTCTAGACCTAACCATAGCTCAAAACCTAACCCTTTCATTAAACATAACCTTAATTTAATCCTAGTTCTAAACCTCACCCTAACCCCAAATAAAGACCTAATTCTAACCTTAGCCCTAGCCCTAACCTTAAGTCTAACTGTATCATTAACCTAAACATTATCCTTACCCTAATGCAAACCCTAGGCCTAACCCTAAACATATCACTATCCCCAAAATTATCAATTACCAGAAACATACCCTCAACCTAATCCAATCATTATCCTAATCCTAACACAAAAGATAATTTGAGCCCTAACTCTAAACTAAAACCTACACCAAAACCGAACACTGACACTGACCCTAATAATTCCCCTAGCTCTAAACCTCACTCTTACCCAATTCCTAACCCTTACACTAGACCTAGCCATAAAACTAACCCCAAAACGATCAATAAGTTTAACCCTAGATCTGATATTAGCCCTAACCTTGATAATAACCCTAAACCTAACACAAACCCTAGCCCTTATGCAAGCCCTAAACATGGCATTAATTATAACCCTAACCATAACCCAAGGCCTAACTCTAACACCAACCCTAGCCCTAATCTTAGATCTAATTTAGCCCTATTTCTAACCTTAACCCTAACCCTAGCCCAAAGACTAACTCTAACTATCACATTAGTCCTAACCCTAGTTCTAATCCTATACTTTACTGGAACCCTAATTCTAGCCAAACCATAGGTCTAACACTAGTCCTATTCATAGCCCTAGCAGCAACCCTAGATCTAAACCTAACTCTAAATCCAAACCTAACCCTTAGCCGAAATCTAAACCTAACACTAGCCCTAACCCTAATGATATTCATAAAATTAGCACTAACTCTAGCCCTAAAACAAAACCAAGCCATAGACCTAACCCTAATCCTTAATAAAAACTAAGTCCTAAACCTACACTTAGCCATAACTCTAGCCCTAATTCTAGTTTTAAGCCAAACCCTAAAACTAACCCTGAACCTGACTCTGACCTTAACACTAACCCTAGTTCTAAACATCACCTTATCCCTATACCTAAACATAATAATAGACCTAGCCCTAACCCTAACCCTAAAATTAACCCTAGTCGCAACCCTTGAACTTACATTAGCCGTTACCCTAAACCTAGCCTTAACTTAACCCAAAACCTACCCTTTTCCAAGCACTACCCATAGATTTACCCCTAAACCTAACACTATAACTAATAATACCTATAACTCTAGCCATAATCCTAAATTTAAACCTAGTCTTAATCCTATGCCTAACCCTATCAATAATCGCAACAATAACCCTAGCTGATTTAATCCTAAATCTAAATCTAACTTTAAACCTAAGCCTAAACCTAAACCTAATACTAGCCCTAAACCTAATTCTAAGCCTAAAACTAGACTTAACAATAGCCCTAGCCCTAAAACAACACCGAGCCATAGCCCTAACTTTAAAACTTAACAAAAAACAAAACCTAACCCTACGCCTAGCCCTAACTCTAGCACTAATTTGAGTTCATATCCCAACCCTAAAACTACTCTGACCTTGAATTTACCCTAACACTAACCCTAGCTCTAAACGTTATACCTAACCCTACCACTAGACCTAGTCCTAACCCTAATTCTATAACAGCCCAAATCGTAACCCTAGTCCATACATAGGGCATAACTTTAAAAACTAGCCCTAACTCTAACAAAACCTATCCTTAATAAAAGACCTAACCCTAGCTTTAACCCTGAACCTAAACCTAACACTAGCCCTAACCCTAACCCTAAACATAGCGCTAATCCTAGCTCTAATACTATCCCTTACCCTAAGCTAACCCTAACCCTAATGATAGCCCTAGGCCTAACCCTAATCCTTATCCTAACCCAAACACTCACCCTATTACTAGTCCTAAACCTAGCCCTCCCTCATTCTAGCTATAACCATAACCCAAACACTAAACCTAACCCTGACACTTATTCTGACCCTAAGGGTAACTGTAGGTCTAAACCTTTCCCTAATCATAAACCGAACCCTAACACTATCACCAGCAATAAACCTATACCTAAACCTAACCCTAACACTAGCCCTAGACCTAAACCTAATCCTAAATCAAGCCATATCTCTAGCCCTAGTCCTAAACAAAAACCTAACCCTAGCCCTAACTTTAAAACTTAACCTAACACAAACACTAACCCTAAACTTAAACCTATCTCTAGTGATTATTCTGGGTTTAACCCTAACCTTAACTATAACCTGAACACTGACCCTGACCCTAACACAAAACCTAGTTCTAAACATCACACTAATGCTAACCCTAATCCTAACACTTGAGCTAGCAATACCACTTACCCAAAAAGTAGCCCTAATCATAACCCTGGTTCATACATTAGTTGTAGGCTGAACACTAGTCCCATCCTAACCCAAAACCTGGCCCTAATCCGAGCGCTAACCCTAGTTTTAACCCTAACCCTAAAACTAGCCCTAATCCATACTCTAACCCTAGCTCTAACCCTAGATCTTCCTCTATCTATTACCTTAAGCTAAACCTTTAATCTAATTCTAAACTTAGACCTAAGCCTATTCCTTAGCCTAACCCAAACCCTAACCCTATTACTAGTACTAACTCTAAACTTTGTTCTAGCTCTAACCCTAACCCAAAACCAAACTCTAACCCTGACACTTCTTCTGACCCTAACATTAACTGTAGGTGGAAACCTGACCCTAACCCGAATCCGAACTCTAATATTAGCCCTACTGTTAAACCTATGCTTAAACCTAAACCTAACACTAGCCGTAGACTTAAACCTAATTCTAAATTTAGTCATAACTCTATTCCTAGACCTGAACAACAACCTACTCCTAGCCCTAACAATAACCCTTAACCTAACCCCAATACTACCCCTAGACCTAACCCTAGTCCTAATTCTGGCATTAAACAAAACACTAACTCTAACCTGAACACTGGCTTTGACCCTAACATAATCCTAGCTTCAAAGCTCACCCTAAACCAAAATTAATCCTATCACTAGACCTAGCCATAACCCTAACCCTAATACTAACTCTAATCACAACCCTAGCTCTTACATTACCCATGGACCTAACCCTAGGCCTAAACTAACACAAAACCCAGCCCTAATCCTAGTCCTGAACTTAGCCTTAAGTGTAACCCTAAACTGAACCCTAGCCCTAACCCTAACCCTAAGCTTCGCTTTAGATCTAACCCTAGCTCAAAGCCTAACCTTTACCCTTAACATAACCCTAGCCCTATCCCAAACCCTAACCTAACACTAGCCTTAATCCTAACTTTAACCATAGCCCTAAACATAGCTCTAATTTATCAACTACCCTAAACCTAGTCCTAATCCTAACCATAACCCTAGCCCTGACACTAGCTCTAATTCTATCTATTACCCTAACCATAATCCTAACCCTAATGCTAACCATAGGCTTAACCCTAACCCTATCGTAATCTCTAAACCTATCCATTGCCCTAAAACTAACCTGAACCGTAATCCTAAGCCTATTCATTACCCTAACCCTAACTCTAACGCAAATGTTAATTTGAGCCCTAAACCTAAACCTAAACCAAACCTTAAGCCAAACACTGACCCTAATAATAAACATAGCTATAAACTTGACTCTTACCCTAAATCTAACCCTTACACTAGACGTAATCATAAACATAAACTGAAACCTATCCCTAACTGTAACCCTAGACCTGACATTAGTCCTAGCCCTAATCCTAGCCAAAACCCTAACATTAACACTAGCTCTCATCCTAACCCAAAACCTTGCCTTAATCATAACCATAATTCTAATTTTAACCCTTTCCCTAGTCCTAAACATAGTTATAACCTCATTGCTTACCGTAAACCTAACCCAAACCCTAAACCTAACACTAAACCTAGCCCTAACTGTAACCCTAGGACTAACCCTAACATTAACCCTAGCCCTAATCCTAAACCTAAGCCTAACCCTAGCTTTAAAACTAACTATGACTCTCGCCTTATCCCTATCCCTAATTCTAACCCTATCACTTACTGTAACCTTATTCCTTACCATAGCCAAGAATAACCCTAGCCCTAACCAAACACTTTGCCCAAACCCTATATCTAAACCTAATTCTAAATCTAACACTAATTCTACACCTAAACCTTACCCTAACACTAGCCTAACCCTAATGCTAATCCTAAAGGTAGCCCTAACCATTGGCTTAGCTCTAAAACGAAACTTAGCAATAACACTAAGCCTAAACTTTTACCTAAACCATAACCTAACCGTATATCTACTCCTAATCCTAGCCCTAATTTGAGTGCTAATGTTAACCCCAAAACTACCCCTTAACCTGTCTCTGACATTAACACTAACCCTAACTCTAAATATCACCCTAAACCTAAACCTTAACCTAAGACTAGACTGGTTCTAACCCTAATTCTATAACTAGTTCTAATAATAACCCTAGATCATACATTAGCCATAACCTTAAACCTAATGCTAACCAAAACCTAGCCCAAATCTGATACCTTAACCTAGCTTTCACCCTAAACCTAACTCTAACACTAGCCCTAACCCTAACCTGAACCCTAGCTCTAACCCTAGCTTTAACCTTATTCTTTACCCTAGCCAAACCCCAACCCTAATGATAACCCTAGTCCTAAAACTTATCCTTAGTCTAACCCAAACTCTAACCCTATTACTAGTCCTAACCCTAGCCTTCATTCTTGTTTTAACCATTACCCAAATCCTAACGATAACACTGATCCTTATTCTGACCCTGAATCTAAACCAAACCCTAACACTAGCCCTAGATTAAACCTAATCCTAAATCTAGCCATATCTTTAACCAAGACTTAAACAAAAAAACTAGCCCTACCTCTAATGATCACCCTTAACCTAAGCCAAACACTAACCTTATCTTTAGACCTAACCAATTCTAATTCTGGCTCTTGCCCTAACACTAACCCAAATCCAAACACAGACCCTGACACTAGCACTAACCCTATCAATAAAACTGTCACTAACAGAAACATAAACCTAACACTAGACCTAGTCATTATTATAAACACAACCCTTACATTACCATAGCACTAAAACTAGCTCTAAACTTAACACAAAACCTAGCCCTAATGCTAGGCCTAAATTTAGCCCAAAGCATAATTCTAACCATAAACTAAACTTATCCCTTACCATAAGCCTAACCTTCACTCTAACCTTAACCCACGCCTTAGACCTAATCCTAAATAAATCTCAAAACCGAACCCTAAACATAACCCTAGCCCTATCACTAAAACTAATCCGAATCCTAGCTCTAATCATAATGTTAACACTGGCCCTAATACTATCTCTATAATTATCCATTATCATAAACCGAACATTAACCCTAATGATAGACCTAGCTGTAACACTAATTGTAAACCTAATCCTAGACGTAACCCTCAACCTAACCCTAATTGTAGCCTTAACCCTAGATAAAATCATAATCTTTACTCTAACACTAACCTTAGCCCAAAGCCTAACATTAATCCTAAACCTAAAACTACCCCTAACCGTAACCTGATATCTAACCCTATCCATTACCCTAACTCTAATGATACTCTTAGCCCTGACCCTAATAAAACCCTAAACCTAAAACTACTCCTAACCCTAACCCGACATTTAACCCTATCCATTAACCTAACTCTAAAGATAACCTTAGCCCTAACCCAAACACTAACCCTAACCTTAAGCATAAATCTAACCCTAGACATGATCCTAAACCTAACCCTCACCCTAGCACTAACCCTAGCTCAAAACCTAACCTGTACCCTAAACCTAACCTAAACCATAACCCTAGCTCTAGCCCTAAACCTAACCCTAAATCTAGCCCTAATTCTATCGAATACCCTAGCCCTAACCCTAGATCTATTGCTATTCTTTACCCTAAAAATAATGCAAAGCCAAATGCTAACCCTAGGCCCAACCCTAACCCTATTACTATCCCTAACCCTACCAATTACCCTAATATTAACCTGAATCCTAAATCTAAACCTATCCATAAACCTAACCCTAATTCTAACCCTAATGCTAATTTGAGCCCTAACTATAATAATTAACCTAACAAAAACCCGAAACCTGACCATCACCCTAAAAATACATCTTACATTTAAACTGGGCCTTACCTTCAATCTAATATTAGAACTAGCCCTAAATCTAACTCTATAACTATCCTTAGCCATAATCCCAAAACTGATATTATTCCTATCTCTAAAATTTACCCTAACCATAGCACAAACCACAGCTTTCATCCTAACCCCAAATCTAGCCTTAATTCTAACACAAACCTAACCCTAGACCTAAACCTAATTCTAATTATTGCTCTAGCACTAAACCTAGCTATAACCCCATCCCTTCCCTTAAACCTAACCCTAAACCTAATCTGAAACACAGCCCTAACTATAGGCCTAACCCACCAAAAATCCTAGACATATTCCTAGCCATAAATTAGCCCTAAACTTAACCCTAACCCTAGCCTTAAGACTAACTCTAACTATCGCCCTAGCTCTATTCCTAGTTCTAACCCTATCCCTTACTGTAACCCAAACACTAGACATGAGATTAGCCCTAAACCTAGCCATAGCCCTAACCCTAGAATTAACCATAACACTAAATGTACCCCAAAGCTTAACCTTACACTATAACTAGCAATAACACTAACATTAATTTTAAAACTACCCTTAACTTTAGCCTTAGCCCTAAAACATAATGAGCCTTAGCACTAACACTAATCTTTAACCTAAACCAAAACCTAACCCTACATCTAGCCCTAAGCCTACCCCTAATTGGAGTCCTATCCTCAACCCTAAAATAACCCTGACTCTAACTATGAACCTAAAACTAACCCTAGCTCAAAACATCACCCTGAACTTAAACCTAACCATAAAACTAGACTTTGCCCTAACCATAACCCTAAAATTAGCCCTAATTATAACCCTAGTCCTTACATTAGCTGTATCCCGAACCCAAAATCTAGCCTTAATCTGAGCTCCAACCCTAGCTTTACCCTAACTCTAATCCTAAACTTATCCTAAACCTAATCCTAACTTTAATCCTGGTACTAACCCTAAACATAATACTAACCCTAACACTAACACTAACCATAACTCTAGCCCTAACTTTGCTCTAACCCTATCCATCACCGTAATCCTAAACCTAATGCTAATCCTTGGCCTAACCCTAACACATTTGCTAACCCTAACCTACCCATTACCCTAAATATAACCCTAACATTAAACCTAACCAATCACTAAACCTAGACGTAACACTAACCCTAAAACTAGCCCTAATTGCAACCCTAATTGTTACATTAGTCATAGCCCTAAAGCTAATATAAAAACCTAACCTATCCTTAATCCAAGCTCTAACCCTAGCTTTAACCCTAACCCTAAACCTAACCCTAGCCCTAACCCTAACCCTAACCCTAACATTAGTGCTAACCCTATCCCTTACCCTGAAGCCAAACTCTAACCCTACAGCTACCCTAGTCTAAACCTAATTTTTAGCCTAACCCGAAAACTATTACTAGTCCTAAGCCTAACCCTCAATCTAGCTCTATCACTATACCAAACCCTAACTCTAATTCTCACCCTTATTCTGATCCTAACTCTAACCATAGGTCTAAATCTGACCGTAACCCTCAACTGACCCCTAACATTGGCACTACCTGTAACTCTATGAATAAACTTTACCCTAACAACAGACCTAGCCCTACACTTAATCCTTCATCTAGTGATAACTCTAGGCCTAGCCCTAAACAAAAACTTAGTCCTATCCCTAATAACCCTTAACCTAACCCAAACACTAACCCTACCTCTAGACCAAACCCTAGTTTTAATGCTGGCCCTAACAATAAACCTAAAATAAACCGAACACTGACCCTTACCTAACATAAACCCTATTTCTAAATTTTATTCTAACAAAAAAAATAACCCTAACACTAGACCTAGCCATATTACTTACTCTGAAACTATCCATCACCATAGGCCAAAACCTACCTCTAACTCTATCCATTAGCCTAACCCTAACCCTAACAATAATGCTAACCCTAGCTCTAACCCTCACAGTGACTCAAACCCTAATCCTTGTCCTAGTCCAAACACTAGCTCAATCCCTAACCCTTGAACTAAATCTAACCCTAACACTATCCCATAGCCTAAACCTAATCCTAAACTTTACCCTAGCCCTAATCCTAACCCTAGCTCTAAGCCTACATATTACCCTAACTCTAACCTTAATCTAAATTATAAACATAGCCCTAACCATAGCTCAAAACCTACCCATTACCCTAACCCTAACCCTAACTCTGATGATAACCCTAGCCCTGATGCTAAATCTACCCTAAAAATAACCCTAGACATAACCATAAACCTAACCCTTGCCATAGAGCTAACCCTTGCTCAAACACTAAACATTACCCTAAACCTAACCTTAAACCTATCCCTAACCCTAACCTTAAGCCGAAACCTAACCCTAACCCTAAACCTAACACAACATCAAACCCTATCCAATATCCTAAACCTAATGATAACCCTACCCCTAACCTTAACACTAACCATAACTATAACCTAGACCTAACCCTAAACCTAACCCTAGCCCTAGTGCTGACCATAGCTCAAACTCTAAACCACACCCTAAACCTAAACCTAACCCTAACCATAGGCCTAACACTAACTATAGCCCTAATAATAACCATAACCCTAGCCCTAACCATATCCCTTACCCTAAACACAACCATAACCCTAAGGCTAACCCTAGGTCTAAATCCAAACCTTTTGCTAACTTTAACCTTATCAATTACTGTACACTTAAATAAACCCTAAACCTAAAACTATCATTACCCTAACCAAAACTTAATGCTAATTAAAGCAATTAAAGCCCTAAACCTAAACCCTAACTTAAACCAAATGCGAAACCTAATTCTACCACTAATAATACCTCTAGGTCTAAACCTGACCCTTAACCAAAATCGAACCTTTACACTAGAACTAGCGATAAATCTAACCCTCAATCTATCCCTAAGTAAGCCTAGACCTGACACTAGCTCTAGCCCTAATTCTTGCCATAACCCTAAAACAAACCCTAGGCCTCATCTTAGCCCTAAACATAGCCTTATTACTAAACCAAATCATAACCCTATCCCTAACCGAATTTTAACCTTCAACGTAGCCCTAAAACTAGCTCTAACCCCATCTGTTTCCCTAAACCTAAATCTATCCCTAAACCTAAACCTAAGCCTAAACTAGGCCTAACCTTAAAACAAACGCTAGACCTAATCCTAGCCCTAATTTAGCCCTAAACCTAACCTAAACCTAGCCCTAAGAATAAGTCTAACACTAGCTCTAACCCTAACCACTAATTTGAAATATAGCCCTAATCCAAGCATTAGCTCTCAAGAAAAACCAAGTCATTTCACTGACCCTAACCTTTAACCTAAACCAAACACTAACACTACACCTAACACTAAACTCAGCCCTAATTCGAGTCCTAACCCTAACCCTAGAACTAATACTAACCCTGACTCTGACTTAACACTAACCCTAGCTCTACACATCACCCTATTCCTAAACCTAATCCTAACACTAGACCTCACCCTAAATCTAACCCTAAAACTAGCCCTAATCGTAAGGCCAGTTGTTAAATTATCCATAGGCCTAAACCTAACACAAAATCTAGTCCTAATCCAAGGCCTAACCCTAGCTTTAACCCTAACCCTAACTCTGGCCCTAACGCTAACCTTATCCCTAGTTCTAATCATAGCTCTAACCCTATTTTTTACACTAAGTCAAACCCTCTCCCTATTGCTACCCTAGTCCCAACCCTAATTCTATGCCTACCCCAAACCTTAACTCTAGTACTAGTCCTAACCCTAAACCTCATTCTAGCTCTTAATTTAATCCAAACCCTAAACCTAACGCTGACCCTTATTCTGACACTAACACTAAGCCTAGGTTTAAACCTGACCCTAGCCATTATCTGAAACCTAACACTAGCCCTAACATTAACCCTAAACCTAAACCTAACAATAACACTAGACCTAGAACTAAAACTTATTCTAAATATAGCCATAACCCTAGCCTTAGCCCTAAAAATAACCCTTAACCTAAACCAAACACTAACTATACCCCTATACCTAACCCTAGTCCTCATTCTGGACCTAACTATAAACCTAATTCTAACCTGAAACCTGACACTTAACCTAACATAAACCTAGCTCTAAAACTTATCCTAACCCCAAAACTAACTGTAACACTAGATGAACTCTAAATCTAGCCATAACCATAACTCTAGCTCTTACATTGTTTATATACTTAACACTACCCCTAAACCTCACAAAAAAACTAGCCCTAATTACAGCCTTAAAACTAACCACAAACATAACTCTAACCTTTAACCTAGCCCTAACCATAACCCTAACCCTCATCCTAGTCCTAACCCTAGCTCAAACCATAAACCTTACCCTAAAATAACCCTAGACCAAACCCTAAACCTCACCCTAACTCTAGCCCTAATCCTAATGGTAACCATAGCCCAAACCTTATCTCTAATTCTATTCATTACACTAACAATAACCCCGAAACTAATGCTAACCCTAGCCCTAAACCTAACCCTAACCATACCCTAGCCCAGACTATAAACCTAACCCTTGCCCTAGCCCTAAACCTAGCTCAATCCCTAACCCTTACACTTAACCTAACCCTAAAACTAAAAGAAGGCCTAACCCTCAACCTAACCCCAACCCTAATCCTAACCTTAACTCTAGAGCAAACCCTAGCTCAAACCCTACCCATTACCGTAAACCTAAACTTAACCCTAATGATAACACTAGAGCTAAAGCTAAACCTACTCTAAACCTAAACATAAACCTAACCCTAGAACTAACAGTGAACCTAACCCTAACCCTAAACCTAAGCTAGCTCAAACACTAACGCAACTCCTAAACCTAAACCTAAGCTAACCTAAACCTATCTTTAACTTGACATCTAAACCTATTACCCTAACCCTAATGATAACCCTAGCCCTAACCATTACACTAACCATGACCATAATCCTAGACCAAATCCTAAATTAATCGTAGCAATAGCAAAACTCCTACCTCAAACCCTAAACTGTACCCTAAACCTAATCCTAAGTGTAACCCCCGCAATAACCCTGACACTAACCCTAACTCTAGCCCTAATCTTAACCATTATCCTAGCCCTAACCCTAGGTCTAACCCTATAAATTACCCTAACGATAACCATAACCCTAATGCTAACCCTAGGCCTAACCCTAAACCTATCACAAACTAACACTATCCATTACCCTTACCCTAATTGTAACCTCAATGCTAATTTGAACCTTAACCCTAAACCTTAACCTAACCCAAACCCGAAGCCTGACCCTTACTCTAATAATACCCCAGCTCTTAAACTGATCCTTTCCCTAAACATAACACTTTAATTTGACCTAGCCATAAACCTAACCCTAAAAATATCACTAACTATGAACCTAGTCCTGACATTAGTCCTAGCCCCAATTCTTGCCCTAAACCTAACACAAAACCTACCCCTAATCCTAGCATTAAATCTAGCCTTAATCTTAAGCCTAACCATAACTTTAGCCTTAACCGTAAAGCCAGCTAATCATAAAAGTAGCCTTAACCCTAACTATAGCAATAAAACAAAACCCGAACAATAGGCCTAACACTAACCTTAACTTAAACCATAACTTAGCACTAAACCTAGATCTAACCCTAGACCTAATTTGAGTCCTAATCATAACCTTAAAAATAACACTGAACCTGACTTATATTCTAAGACTCATCCTAGCTCTAAACACCACCCTAACACTAAACCTACAGTAATCCTATCCCTAGACCTAACTCTAAACCTAGTCCTAAACCTAGCTCAAAACCTAAACTTTATACTAAACATTACCCTAAACCTAACACTAACCCTAGTTATAACTCTAACTCTAACCCTAACTCAAGACATATTTCTACCCATAACTCTAGTTCTAACCCTATCAATTACCCTAACAATAACCCTTACCCTAATTCTAACCCTAAGCCTAACCCTAGCCCTATAACTTCACTAACCATATCAATTACCATAAACCAAACCTGAACCTTAAAACAAATCCTAAGTTTACCATAATCCTAACCCTAATGCTATTTTGAGGTGTAAACCTAAATCCTAACCTAAGCCAAATCCTAATCCTAATAATTCCCCGAGCTCTAAACCTTACCTTTACACTAGACGTAGCCATAAGCCTAATCCTAAAACTATCTTTTTTTTTTAAATTAATTTTTATTGTAGGTTGTTCAAAACATTACATAGTTCTTGATATATCATATTTCACACTTTGATTCAAGTGGGATATGAACTCCCATTTTTACCCCATATACAGATTGCAGAATCACTTCAGTTGCACAACCATTGATTTACATATTGCCATTCTGGAGTCTGTTGTATTCTGCTGCCTTTCCTATCCTCTACTATCCCCCCTCCCCCCTCCCCTCCCCTCTTCTCTCTCTACCCCCTCTACTGTAATTCATTTCTCCCCCTTATATTTTCCCTCCTTTCCCCTCACTTCCTCTTGTATGTAATTTTGTATACCCCTGAGGGTCTCCTTCCATTTACATGCAATTTCCCTTCTCTCTCCCTTTCCCTCCCACCTCTCATCCCTGTTTAATGTTAATCTTCTTCTCATGCTCTTCTTCCCTACTCTGTTCTTAGTTACTCTCCTTATATCAAAGAAGACATTTGGCATTTGTTTTTAAGGGATTGGCTAGCTTCACTTAGCATAATCTGCTCTAATGCCATCCATTTCCCTCCCAATTCTATGATTTTGTCATTTCTTAATGCAGAGTAATACTCCATTGTGTATAAATGCCACATTTTTTTTATCCATTCGTCTATTGAAGGGCATCTAGGTTGGTTCCACAGTCTTGCTATTGTGAATTGTGCTGCTATGAACATGGATGTAGCAGTGTCTCTATAGTGTGCTCTTTTTAGGTCTTTAGGGAATAGACCGAGTAGTGGAATAGCTGGATCAAATGGTGGTTCCATTCCGAGCTTTCCAAGAAATCTCCATACTGCTTTCCAAATTGGCCGCACCAATTTGCAGTCCCACCAGCAATGTACAAGAGTACCCTTTTCCCCACATCCTCGCCAGCACTTGTTGCTGTTTGACTTCCTAATGGCTGCCAATCTTACTGGAGTGAGATGGTATCTTAGGGTGGTTTTGATTTGCATTTCTCTGACTGCTAGAGATGGTGGGCATTTTTTCATATACTTGTTGATTGATTGTATGTCCTCCTCTGAGAAATTTCTGTTCAGGTCCTTGGCCCATTTGTTGATTGGGTTATTCGTTATCTCATTGTCTAATTTTTTTAGTTCTTTGTATATTCTGGATATTAGGGCTCTGTCTGAAGTGTGAGGAGTAAAGATTTGTTCCCAGGACGTAGGCTCCCTATTTACCTCTCTTATTGTTTCTTTTGCTGAGAAAAAACTTTTTAGTTTGAGTAAGTCCCATTTGTTGATTCTAGTTATTAACTGTTGTGCTATGGGTGTCCTATTGAGGAATTTGGAGCCCGACCCCACAGTATGTAGATCATAGCCAACTTTTTCTTCTATCAGACGCCATGTCTCTGATTTGATATCAAGTTCCTTGATCCACTTTGAGTTAACTTTTGTGCATGGCGAGAGAAAGGGATTCAGTTTCATTTTGTTGCATATGGATTTCCAGTTTTCCCAACACAATTTGTTGAAGATGCTATCCTTCTTCCATTTCATGCTTTTAGCCCCTTTATCAAATATAAGATAGTTGTAGTTTTGTGGATTGGTTTCTGTGTCCTCTATTCTGTACCATTGGTCCACCTGCCTGTTTTGGTACCAGTACCATGCTGTTTTTGTTACTATTGCTCTGTAGTATAGTTTGAAGTCTGGTATAGCTATACCGCCTGATTCACATTTCCTGCTTAGAATTGTTTTTGCTATTCTGGGTCTTTTATTTTTCCATATGAATTTCATGATTGCTTTCTCTATTTCTACAAGAAATGCCGTTGGGATTTTGATTGGCATTGCATTAAACCTATAGAGAACTTTTGGTAATATCGCCATTTTGATGATGTTACTTCTAACCGTAACCCTAGACCTGATATTAGCCCTGGCACTAATCCTAGCCCTGAATCTAAAACAAACACTAACCCTCATCCCATCCCTAAACCTAGCCTTAATCATAACCCTAACTCCAACCCTAGCCCTAACCCTAAACCTAACCCTCACCCTACGTCTAAACCTACATATAAAACGATTTTTTATCCTAAGCTTAAACCTAACCCTATCCCTATTGCTAGGCCTTAGCTAAGCACTAACCTTAGCCCTAATCCTAGCTGTAATTTAACCCTATTCCAAACCCTAACTCTAACTTTAGCCCTATCACTAACTCTAACTCTCACACTAGCCCTATCCCTAATTCTAACCCTATCCCTTACCATAACTCTAACCCTGGCCTTAACCCTTGCCCTATCCTTAATCCTAGCCTAATCCTAGATCTAAATCTAACTATAAATGTAACCCTAAACCTAAGTCGAAGCCTAATACTAACACTAGCCGGAGCCCTGACCCTAACCCTAGACCTAAAACAAAACCGAGCAATAGACCTAACCCTAAACATTAACTTAAACTAAACCTTAAATTTCTACAAGAACTAATCCTAGCCCTAATCGAGTCCTAACCCTAACCTTAAAACTAACCCTGACCCTGACTCATATCCTAACACTCACCCTACCTCTAAACATTATGATAACATTAAACAGAACCCTAACAGTAAACCTAACCCTCATTCGAGTCCTAGCTCAAATCCTAAAACTAACCTTGACCCTGACTCCTATCCTAAAAGTAACACTAGCTCTAAATATCACCCTAACCTTAAATCTAACACTAAAACTAGAACTACCCCAACCCTAACCCTAAAGCTAACCCTAATTGAACCCTGGGCCTTACATTACTTGTTGCCTTAACACTAGCCCTAACACTAACACAAAAACTAGCCCTAAACTGAGCCCTACACCTAGATTTAACCCTAATTTTTACCCTAACCCTTCCCCTAACACTAGCTCTAACCCTATCCCTAACCCTAAGAAAAATCCTTATATATATATATATATAATACCTATCCCTTATCCTCTATCTAATCAAAATTCTCACCATATTAATAGTCCTAATCTAGCCCTCAATCTAGCTCTAACCCTATCCCAAACCTTAACCCTAACCCTGACCCTTATTTTGACAATAACACTAACCTAGGTCTTAACCTGACCCTAACTCTAGACCAAACCCTAAATTAATCTTAGCCATGGTCTTAAAACTTATTCAAAGCCTAACCCTTACCATAAATATAACTTAGACCAATACCTTACTCTAAATCTTAACCCTAGCCCTAACCCTAAACTTAACCCTATCCATAAACCTACCTCTAACATAAACGTTACCCAACCCTACACATAACTCTACTGATAATCCTAGTCTTAAGCCCAACCATAAATCTAACCCTAACCAGAAAACTAAGTAACGCTAAAACTAATTCTCACCATAGCCCTAACCCTAGCTTGAAACCTAACCCATACCATAAACCTAAACATAACTGTAGCCATAACAATAACCATAAAACTAAATCAAACCCTAAATCTAAACCTAAACCTACATCTAACCATATTCATTACCCTAACCATTATCTTCAAACTAATGATAACCCTAGCCCTAACCTTAACCCTAACCTTAAACCTACCATAATCCTGTCTCTAGACCGAAGGCTGAAACTAATCCTCAACCTAGCCCTACCACTAGCACTACCTCAAACCCTAGCCCTTACAATAAACATAATCCTAACCCAAAACGTAATCCCAATCCTAGCCCTAATCTTAAACGTACCCATAGCCCAAACCCTAGCTCTAACTCTATCCATTACCCAAACCATAACCCTAAACCAAAGGCTAAACCTAGCCCTAACCCTAACCCTAACCCTAAATATATCCCTAGCCCTATTCTAACCTGAAAACTCAACCTAGCACTAACACTTAATCAATCCCTGACCCATACCATAAGAACATGATAAGCCTAACCCTAACCTTAACCCTAGCCCTAAACCTAAACTTAAAAGTAGACTTAACCTTAGCTCTAACCCCACTCATTACGTTATCCCTAACCATAAATGTCATGATAAACCTAGACCTAACCCTAAACCTACTCTAACCCTAAGTGTAAACCTAACCCTTTACCTAACCATAAACCTAACCCTTGCCATAAACCTAAAACTAGCTCAAATTTTAACAATTATGCTAAACTTAACACTAACCCTAGTCCTAAACATAAACCTAACCCTAACCCTAACCCAAAATATAAACCTTTTCATTACCTTAACCCAAATGATAACCCTAATCCTATCCCTAGACCTTATCCTAAATCTAACCCTATCTTTAGCACTAACCCTAGCTCAAATCCTAATCTGTACTCTAAATCTAACACTAGCCTTAACCCTAACCCCAACCCTAAATCTAGTCCTAATCCTAAACATAAACCTAGCCCTAACCCTAGCTGTAACCCTATCCATTACCCTATTGATAACCATAAACTTAATGCTAACCATAGGCCTAACCCTAACCCATCCATTACCCTAAACCTAACCTGAGCCCTAAACCTAACCTGAAGCCTAAACCTAACCTTATCCATTACCCTAACCCTAACTCAAACCTAATGCTAATTTGAGCCATACAGCTAAACCTCAACCTAACCAAAACCCAAACCCTGATTCTGACTATTATAATACCCCTTGCTCTCAACTTGAACCTCACCATTAACCTAACTCTGACACTAGACCTAGCCATAAATCTTACCTGAAAACTATTCCTAACCATAACCCTAGACCTGATATTATCCGTAGCCCTAGTTTTTCCCATAACCCTAAAACAAATGCTCACCTTCATCCTAGCCCTAAACATAGCCTTGATCCTAAACCGAACCCAAACTCTAGCCCTATCGCTAATTTTATCCCTTACCCTAGTTCTGAATCTTGCTATAACCCCATCCCTTCCCCGAAATCTAACCCTAAATTTAACTCTAGACTTATCCCTTACACTAATCCTAGACCTGATCCTAGCTGTAATTTAGGCCTAAACCTAGCATTAGCACTAAGACTAACTCTAACTCTCACCCTAGCCCTATTCCTAGATCTAACCTTATCTCTTACTATAACCCTAACACTTGCACTAACCTTGGCCCTAACACAAGACTTAGCTCTAATCCTAGAACTAACAATAACTCTAAGTCCAATCCTAAACCTAAGCCTTAACCTCACACTAACACTAGCCCTAACACTAACACTAATCCTAAAACTAGCCCTAATCTAGTTCAAGACCTAAAACAAAACTGAGCCATAGCCCCAACCCTAATCCTTAACCTAAAGCAAAACCTACCCTATACCTAGCCCTAATCTTAGCCAGTACTAACAAAATTCTAAAACTAACCTTGAGCCTGACTCTGACCTTACACTAACCCTAGCTCTGACATCACCCTAAAAGTATACCTAACCCTAAAACTAGAACTAGACCTAACCATAACCCTAAAAGTAGCCCTATCATAATTCTAGTTCTTACATTAGCCGTAGTGCTAATCCTAGCCCTAACCTAACACAAAACTTAGCCCTAAAATGAGCCCTAAATCTTGTTATAACCATAACCCTAAACCTATTCCTAACCATTATCCTAAATCTAAAACTAACCCTAAAACTGGTCCTAAACCTAAACCTAACCCTAGACTTCATCCTAACCATAATCCTAGCCCTTAGTCTAGCTCAAACCCTATCCATTACGCTAAACATAATCAGAACTCTAATGAAAACCCTATCCTTAAACTTAACCCAAATACTAAACCTAGACCTGGCACTAACCCTAACCGTCACCCTAGCCCTAATCATAGCTCAAACCCTAACACTTACCCTAAACCTAACCCTAACACTAACCCTAGGCCTAACCCTAACTGTAATCCTAGCCCTAATCCTAACCATAACCCTAGACCTAAACCTATCCATTACCCTACACATAAGCCTAAACAAAATCCTAAACCTAATGATAACCCTACCCCTAACCTTAACACTAACCATAACTATAACCTAGACCTAACCCTAAACCTAACCCTAGCCCTAGTGCTGACCATAGCTCAAACTCTAAACCACACCCTAAACCTAAACCTAACCCTAACCATAGGCCTAACACTAACTATAGCCCTAATAATAACCATAACCCTAGCCCTAACCATATCCCTTACCCTAAACACAACCATAACCCTAAGGCTAACCCTAGGTCTAAATCCAAACCTTTTGCTAACTTTAACCTTATCAATTACTGTACACTTAAATAAACCCTAAACCTAAAACTATCATTACCCTAACCAAAACTTAATGCTAATTAAAGCAATTAAAGCCCTAAACCTAAACCCTAACTTAAACCAAATGCGAAACCTAATTCTACCACTAATAATACCTCTAGGTCTAAACCTGACCCTTAACCAAAATCGAACCTTTACACTAGAACTAGCGATAAATCTAACCCTCAATCTATCCCTAAGTAAGCCTAGACCTGACACTAGCTCTAGCCCTAATTCTTGCCATAACCCTAAAACAAACCCTAGGCCTCATCTTAGCCCTAAACATAGCCTTATTACTAAACCAAATCATAACCCTATCCCTAACCGAATTTTAACCTTCAACGTAGCCCTAAAACTAGCTCTAACCCCATCTGTTTCCCTAAACCTAAATCTATCCCTAAACCTAAACCTAAGCCTAAACTAGGCCTAACCTTAAAACAAACGCTAGACCTAATCCTAGCCCTAATTTAGCCCTAAACCTAACCTAAACCTAGCCCTAAGAATAAGTCTAACACTAGCTCTAACCCTAACCACTAATTTGAAATATAGCCCTAATCCAAGCATTAGCTCTCAAGAAAAACCAAGTCATTTCACTGACCCTAACCTTTAACCTAAACCAAACACTAACACTACACCTAACACTAAACTCAGCCCTAATTCGAGTCCTAACCCTAACCCTAGAACTAATACTAACCCTGACTCTGACTTAACACTAACCCTAGCTCTACACATCACCCTATTCCTAAACCTAATCCTAACACTAGACCTCACCCTAAATCTAACCCTAAAACTAGCCCTAATCGTAAGGCCAGTTGTTAAATTATCCATAGGCCTAAACCTAACACAAAATCTAGTCCTAATCCAAGGCCTAACCCTAGCTTTAACCCTAACCCTAACTCTGGCCCTAACGCTAACCTTATCCCTAGTTCTAATCATAGCTCTAACCCTATTTTTTACACTAAGTCAAACCCTCTCCCTATTGCTACCCTAGTCCCAACCCTAATTCTATGCCTACCCCAAACCTTAACTCTAGTACTAGTCCTAACCCTAAACCTCATTCTAGCTCTTAATTTAATCCAAACCCTAAACCTAACGCTGACCCTTATTCTGACACTAACACTAAGCCTAGGTTTAAACCTGACCCTAGCCATTATCTGAAACCTAACACTAGCCCTAACATTAACCCTAAACCTAAACCTAACAATAACACTAGACCTAGAACTAAAACTTATTCTAAATATAGCCATAACCCTAGCCTTAGCCCTAAAAATAACCCTTAACCTAAACCAAACACTAACTATACCCCTATACCTAACCCTAGTCCTCATTCTGGACCTAACTATAAACCTAATTCTAACCTGAAACCTGACACTTAACCTAACATAAACCTAGCTCTAAAACTTATCCTAACCCCAAAACTAACTGTAACACTAGATGAACTCTAAATCTAGCCATAACCATAACTCTAGCTCTTACATTGTTTATATACTTAACACTACCCCTAAACCTCACAAAAAAACTAGCCCTAATTACAGCCTTAAAACTAACCACAAACATAACTCTAACCTTTAACCTAGCCCTAACCATAACCCTAACCCTCATCCTAGTCCTAACCCTAGCTCAAACCATAAACCTTACCCTAAAATAACCCTAGACCAAACCCTAAACCTCACCCTAACTCTAGCCCTAATCCTAATGGTAACCATAGCCCAAACCTTATCTCTAATTCTATTCATTACACTAACAATAACCCCGAAACTAATGCTAACCCTAGCCCTAAACCTAACCCTAACCATACCCTAGCCCAGACTATAAACCTAACCCTTGCCCTAGCCCTAAACCTAGCTCAATCCCTAACCCTTACACTTAACCTAACCCTAAAACTAAAAGAAGGCCTAACCCTCAACCTAACCCCAACCCTAATCCTAACCTTAACTCTAGAGCAAACCCTAGCTCAAACCCTACCCATTACCGTAAACCTAAACTTAACCCTAATGATAACACTAGAGCTAAAGCTAAACCTACTCTAAACCTAAACATAAACCTAACCCTAGAACTAACAGTGAACCTAACCCTAACCCTAAACCTAAGCTAGCTCAAACACTAACGCAACTCCTAAACCTAAACCTAAGCTAACCTAAACCTATCTTTAACTTGACATCTAAACCTATTACCCTAACCCTAATGATAACCCTAGCCCTAACCATTACACTAACCATGACCATAATCCTAGACCAAATCCTAAATTAATCGTAGCAATAGCAAAACTCCTACCTCAAACCCTAAACTGTACCCTAAACCTAATCCTAAGTGTAACCCCCGCAATAACCCTGACACTAACCCTAACTCTAGCCCTAATCTTAACCATTATCCTAGCCCTAACCCTAGGTCTAACCCTATAAATTACCCTAACGATAACCATAACCCTAATGCTAACCCTAGGCCTAACCCTAAACCTATCACAAACTAACACTATCCATTACCCTTACCCTAATTGTAACCTCAATGCTAATTTGAACCTTAACCCTAAACCTTAACCTAACCCAAACCCGAAGCCTGACCCTTACTCTAATAATACCCCAGCTCTTAAACTGATCCTTTCCCTAAACATAACACTTTAATTTGACCTAGCCATAAACCTAACCCTAAAAATATCACTAACTATGAACCTAGTCCTGACATTAGTCCTAGCCCCAATTCTTGCCCTAAACCTAACACAAAACCTACCCCTAATCCTAGCATTAAATCTAGCCTTAATCTTAAGCCTAACCATAACTTTAGCCTTAACCGTAAAGCCAGCTAATCATAAAAGTAGCCTTAACCCTAACTATAGCAATAAAACAAAACCCGAACAATAGGCCTAACACTAACCTTAACTTAAACCATAACTTAGCACTAAACCTAGATCTAACCCTAGACCTAATTTGAGTCCTAATCATAACCTTAAAAATAACACTGAACCTGACTTATATTCTAAGACTCATCCTAGCTCTAAACACCACCCTAACACTAAACCTACAGTAATCCTATCCCTAGACCTAACTCTAAACCTAGTCCTAAACCTAGCTCAAAACCTAAACTTTATACTAAACATTACCCTAAACCTAACACTAACCCTAGTTATAACTCTAACTCTAACCCTAACTCAAGACATATTTCTACCCATAACTCTAGTTCTAACCCTATCAATTACCCTAACAATAACCCTTACCCTAATTCTAACCCTAAGCCTAACCCTAGCCCTATAACTTCACTAACCATATCAATTACCATAAACCAAACCTGAACCTTAAAACAAATCCTAAGTTTACCATAATCCTAACCCTAATGCTATTTTGAGGTGTAAACCTAAATCCTAACCTAAGCCAAATCCTAATCCTAATAATTCCCCGAGCTCTAAACCTTACCTTTACACTAGACGTAGCCATAAGCCTAATCCTAAAACTATCTTTTTTTTTTAAATTAATTTTTATTGTAGGTTGTTCAAAACATTACATAGTTCTTGATATATCATATTTCACACTTTGATTCAAGTGGGATATGAACTCCCATTTTTACCCCATATACAGATTGCAGAATCACTTCAGTTGCACAACCATTGATTTACATATTGCCATTCTGGAGTCTGTTGTATTCTGCTGCCTTTCCTATCCTCTACTATCCCCCCTCCCCCCTCCCCTCCCCTCTTCTCTCTCTACCCCCTCTACTGTAATTCATTTCTCCCCCTTATATTTTCCCTCCTTTCCCCTCACTTCCTCTTGTATGTAATTTTGTATACCCCTGAGGGTCTCCTTCCATTTACATGCAATTTCCCTTCTCTCTCCCTTTCCCTCCCACCTCTCATCCCTGTTTAATGTTAATCTTCTTCTCATGCTCTTCTTCCCTACTCTGTTCTTAGTTACTCTCCTTATATCAAAGAAGACATTTGGCATTTGTTTTTAAGGGATTGGCTAGCTTCACTTAGCATAATCTGCTCTAATGCCATCCATTTCCCTCCCAATTCTATGATTTTGTCATTTCTTAATGCAGAGTAATACTCCATTGTGTATAAATGCCACATTTTTTTTATCCATTCGTCTATTGAAGGGCATCTAGGTTGGTTCCACAGTCTTGCTATTGTGAATTGTGCTGCTATGAACATGGATGTAGCAGTGTCTCTATAGTGTGCTCTTTTTAGGTCTTTAGGGAATAGACCGAGTAGTGGAATAGCTGGATCAAATGGTGGTTCCATTCCGAGCTTTCCAAGAAATCTCCATACTGCTTTCCAAATTGGCCGCACCAATTTGCAGTCCCACCAGCAATGTACAAGAGTACCCTTTTCCCCACATCCTCGCCAGCACTTGTTGCTGTTTGACTTCCTAATGGCTGCCAATCTTACTGGAGTGAGATGGTATCTTAGGGTGGTTTTGATTTGCATTTCTCTGACTGCTAGAGATGGTGGGCATTTTTTCATATACTTGTTGATTGATTGTATGTCCTCCTCTGAGAAATTTCTGTTCAGGTCCTTGGCCCATTTGTTGATTGGGTTATTCGTTATCTCATTGTCTAATTTTTTTAGTTCTTTGTATATTCTGGATATTAGGGCTCTGTCTGAAGTGTGAGGAGTAAAGATTTGTTCCCAGGACGTAGGCTCCCTATTTACCTCTCTTATTGTTTCTTTTGCTGAGAAAAAACTTTTTAGTTTGAGTAAGTCCCATTTGTTGATTCTAGTTATTAACTGTTGTGCTATGGGTGTCCTATTGAGGAATTTGGAGCCCGACCCCACAGTATGTAGATCATAGCCAACTTTTTCTTCTATCAGACGCCATGTCTCTGATTTGATATCAAGTTCCTTGATCCACTTTGAGTTAACTTTTGTGCATGGCGAGAGAAAGGGATTCAGTTTCATTTTGTTGCATATGGATTTCCAGTTTTCCCAACACAATTTGTTGAAGATGCTATCCTTCTTCCATTTCATGCTTTTAGCCCCTTTATCAAATATAAGATAGTTGTAGTTTTGTGGATTGGTTTCTGTGTCCTCTATTCTGTACCATTGGTCCACCTGCCTGTTTTGGTACCAGTACCATGCTGTTTTTGTTACTATTGCTCTGTAGTATAGTTTGAAGTCTGGTATAGCTATACCGCCTGATTCACATTTCCTGCTTAGAATTGTTTTTGCTATTCTGGGTCTTTTATTTTTCCATATGAATTTCATGATTGCTTTCTCTATTTCTACAAGAAATGCCGTTGGGATTTTGATTGGCATTGCATTAAACCTATAGAGAACTTTTGGTAATATCGCCATTTTGATGATGTTACTTCTAACCGTAACCCTAGACCTGATATTAGCCCTGGCACTAATCCTAGCCCTGAATCTAAAACAAACACTAACCCTCATCCCATCCCTAAACCTAGCCTTAATCATAACCCTAACTCCAACCCTAGCCCTAACCCTAAACCTAACCCTCACCCTACGTCTAAACCTACATATAAAACGATTTTTTATCCTAAGCTTAAACCTAACCCTATCCCTATTGCTAGGCCTTAGCTAAGCACTAACCTTAGCCCTAATCCTAGCTGTAATTTAACCCTATTCCAAACCCTAACTCTAACTTTAGCCCTATCACTAACTCTAACTCTCACACTAGCCCTATCCCTAATTCTAACCCTATCCCTTACCATAACTCTAACCCTGGCCTTAACCCTTGCCCTATCCTTAATCCTAGCCTAATCCTAGATCTAAATCTAACTATAAATGTAACCCTAAACCTAAGTCGAAGCCTAATACTAACACTAGCCGGAGCCCTGACCCTAACCCTAGACCTAAAACAAAACCGAGCAATAGACCTAACCCTAAACATTAACTTAAACTAAACCTTAAATTTCTACAAGAACTAATCCTAGCCCTAATCGAGTCCTAACCCTAACCTTAAAACTAACCCTGACCCTGACTCATATCCTAACACTCACCCTACCTCTAAACATTATGATAACATTAAACAGAACCCTAACAGTAAACCTAACCCTCATTCGAGTCCTAGCTCAAATCCTAAAACTAACCTTGACCCTGACTCCTATCCTAAAAGTAACACTAGCTCTAAATATCACCCTAACCTTAAATCTAACACTAAAACTAGAACTACCCCAACCCTAACCCTAAAGCTAACCCTAATTGAACCCTGGGCCTTACATTACTTGTTGCCTTAACACTAGCCCTAACACTAACACAAAAACTAGCCCTAAACTGAGCCCTACACCTAGATTTAACCCTAATTTTTACCCTAACCCTTCCCCTAACACTAGCTCTAACCCTATCCCTAACCCTAAGAAAAATCCTAACACAAAGGGTAACCCAATACCTATCCCTTATCCTCTATCTAATCAAAATTCTCACCATATTAATAGTCCTAATCTAGCCCTCAATCTAGCTCTAACCCTATCCCAAACCTTAACCCTAACCCTGACCCTTATTTTGACAATAACACTAACCTAGGTCTTAACCTGACCCTAACTCTAGACCAAACCCTAAATTAATCTTAGCCATGGTCTTAAAACTTATTCAAAGCCTAACCCTTACCATAAATATAACTTAGACCAATACCTTACTCTAAATCTTAACCCTAGCCCTAACCCTAAACTTAACCCTATCCATAAACCTACCTCTAACATAAACGTTACCCAACCCTACACATAACTCTACTGATAATCCTAGTCTTAAGCCCAACCATAAATCTAACCCTAACCAGAAAACTAAGTAACGCTAAAACTAATTCTCACCATAGCCCTAACCCTAGCTTGAAACCTAACCCATACCATAAACCTAAACATAACTGTAGCCATAACAATAACCATAAAACTAAATCAAACCCTAAATCTAAACCTAAACCTACATCTAACCATATTCATTACCCTAACCATTATCTTCAAACTAATGATAACCCTAGCCCTAACCTTAACCCTAACCTTAAACCTACCATAATCCTGTCTCTAGACCGAAGGCTGAAACTAATCCTCAACCTAGCCCTACCACTAGCACTACCTCAAACCCTAGCCCTTACAATAAACATAATCCTAACCCAAAACGTAATCCCAATCCTAGCCCTAATCTTAAACGTACCCATAGCCCAAACCCTAGCTCTAACTCTATCCATTACCCAAACCATAACCCTAAACCAAAGGCTAAACCTAGCCCTAACCCTAACCCTAACCCTAAATATATCCCTAGCCCTATTCTAACCTGAAAACTCAACCTAGCACTAACACTTAATCAATCCCTGACCCATACCATAAGAACATGATAAGCCTAACCCTAACCTTAACCCTAGCCCTAAACCTAAACTTAAAAGTAGACTTAACCTTAGCTCTAACCCCACTCATTACGTTATCCCTAACCATAAATGTCATGATAAACCTAGACCTAACCCTAAACCTACTCTAACCCTAAGTGTAAACCTAACCCTTTACCTAACCATAAACCTAACCCTTGCCATAAACCTAAAACTAGCTCAAATTTTAACAATTATGCTAAACTTAACACTAACCCTAGTCCTAAACATAAACCTAACCCTAACCCTAACCCAAAATATAAACCTTTTCATTACCTTAACCCAAATGATAACCCTAATCCTATCCCTAGACCTTATCCTAAATCTAACCCTATCTTTAGCACTAACCCTAGCTCAAATCCTAATCTGTACTCTAAATCTAACACTAGCCTTAACCCTAACCCCAACCCTAAATCTAGTCCTAATCCTAAACATAAACCTAGCCCTAACCCTAGCTGTAACCCTATCCATTACCCTATTGATAACCATAAACTTAATGCTAACCATAGGCCTAACCCTAACCCATCCATTACCCTAAACCTAACCTGAGCCCTAAACCTAACCTGAAGCCTAAACCTAACCTTATCCATTACCCTAACCCTAACTCAAACCTAATGCTAATTTGAGCCATACAGCTAAACCTCAACCTAACCAAAACCCAAACCCTGATTCTGACTATTATAATACCCCTTGCTCTCAACTTGAACCTCACCATTAACCTAACTCTGACACTAGACCTAGCCATAAATCTTACCTGAAAACTATTCCTAACCATAACCCTAGACCTGATATTATCCGTAGCCCTAGTTTTTCCCATAACCCTAAAACAAATGCTCACCTTCATCCTAGCCCTAAACATAGCCTTGATCCTAAACCGAACCCAAACTCTAGCCCTATCGCTAATTTTATCCCTTACCCTAGTTCTGAATCTTGCTATAACCCCATCCCTTCCCCGAAATCTAACCCTAAATTTAACTCTAGACTTATCCCTTACACTAATCCTAGACCTGATCCTAGCTGTAATTTAGGCCTAAACCTAGCATTAGCACTAAGACTAACTCTAACTCTCACCCTAGCCCTATTCCTAGATCTAACCTTATCTCTTACTATAACCCTAACACTTGCACTAACCTTGGCCCTAACACAAGACTTAGCTCTAATCCTAGAACTAACAATAACTCTAAGTCCAATCCTAAACCTAAGCCTTAACCTCACACTAACACTAGCCCTAACACTAACACTAATCCTAAAACTAGCCCTAATCTAGTTCAAGACCTAAAACAAAACTGAGCCATAGCCCCAACCCTAATCCTTAACCTAAAGCAAAACCTACCCTATACCTAGCCCTAATCTTAGCCAGTACTAACAAAATTCTAAAACTAACCTTGAGCCTGACTCTGACCTTACACTAACCCTAGCTCTGACATCACCCTAAAAGTATACCTAACCCTAAAACTAGAACTAGACCTAACCATAACCCTAAAAGTAGCCCTATCATAATTCTAGTTCTTACATTAGCCGTAGTGCTAATCCTAGCCCTAACCTAACACAAAACTTAGCCCTAAAATGAGCCCTAAATCTTGTTATAACCATAACCCTAAACCTATTCCTAACCATTATCCTAAATCTAAAACTAACCCTAAAACTGGTCCTAAACCTAAACCTAACCCTAGACTTCATCCTAACCATAATCCTAGCCCTTAGTCTAGCTCAAACCCTATCCATTACGCTAAACATAATCAGAACTCTAATGAAAACCCTATCCTTAAACTTAACCCAAATACTAAACCTAGACCTGGCACTAACCCTAACCGTCACCCTAGCCCTAATCATAGCTCAAACCCTAACACTTACCCTAAACCTAACCCTAACACTAACCCTAGGCCTAACCCTAACTGTAATCCTAGCCCTAATCCTAACCATAACCCTAGACCTAAACCTATCCATTACCCTACACATAAGCCTAAACAAAACGTAACTCTAAACATAGCTCTTACCCCACATATTACCCTAACCCGAAGTATAAACGTCATAACACTAGCCCTAACCCTAAACCTACTCTAACCCTAAGTATAAACTTATCCCTAGTCCTAAATCTAAACCTACACTAGCCCTAACTGTAAACCTAAACCTAGACCTAACCGTAAACACAACCCTTGCTGTAGTCCTAATCCTAGCTCAAACCCTAAGAGTTATGCTAAACTTAACACTAACCCTAGTTCTAAACCTAAATCTAAAGCTATCCATTTAGGCCTAACCCTAAACCTATCACTAACACTACCCCTGTCCATTACCTAAACCTAACCTGAACACTAAACTTAACCCTATCAATTTCGCTAACCGTAACCCTAACCCTAATGCTAATTCCAGCCCTAAAACTAAACCAAAACCTAACCCAAACTCTGAATAAGACACTGACTCTAATAAAACACCTAGCTCTAAACTTGACCATTACCCTAAACATAACCCTTAAATTAGACCTAGTCATAAAAGTAACCCTAACATTATCCCTAACCGTATCCCTAGACATGACATTAGCACTCTACCTAATTCTTGTCTTAAAACTAACACAAACCTGAGCCCTAATCCTATCTTTAAAACTAGCCTTAATCCTAACCCGAACCCTATCTCTAGCCCAAACCACAATTTCAACCCTTTCCCTAGTTCTGAACAAGGTATAACCAAATCCCTTCACCTAAGCCAAATATTAACCCTAGCACTGTAACTAAAAATAACCCTCGCCTTTACCCTAGGCCTAATCCTAAAATTAAACATAGCTCTAATCCCAGCCGTAATTTATTGCTAACTGTAATCCTAACTCTAACCCTAGACCAAAGACTAACCCTAACTCTAGCCCTAGACCTATTTCTAGTACCAACCTTCTCTATTGCCTAATCCTAACTCAAGCCCTAAACATTGTCCTAAACCTAGCCCTATTCCTAAACCTACAACTAAACCTAACTCTAAATCTAACCCTAACTCTAAACCTAAACCTCACCCTAACACTAGCCTAACCCTAATTCTAATTTGAAAACTATCCTAAACCTAGCCATAGCCCACAAACATAACTGAGCTATAGCCCTAATCCTAATCTTTAACCTAAACCAAATCCTAACGCTACACTTAGTCTTAACCCTATCCCTACAACTAATACTGAACCTGACTCTGACCATAAAACTACTTCTAAACATCACCCTAACCCTAAACTTAACCCAAACATTAGACCTAGCCCTAATCCTAACCCTAAAACTATCCATAACCATAAAGCTAGTTCTTACATTAGCCATAGCCCTAACCCTAACACAAAAATGAGACCTAATCTGAGCCTCAACCATAGATTTAACCCTAACTGTAACCCTAACACTAGACCAAACCCTAGCTCTAAACCTATTCCTTACACTAAGCCAAACTCTCACCCTAATGTTATCCTAGTTCTAACCCTAATCCTTAGCTTAACCCAAACACTAACTCTATTACTAGTCCTGACCCTAGACCTCATTCTATCTTTAACCCTAACCCGAAGCCTAAACCTAACCCTTACCCTTATTCTGAACCTAACACTAACCCTAGGTCAAAGCCTGACCTTAACACTAAACCGAACCCTAACACTAGCCCTACCAGTAAACCTATACCTAAACTTAACCATAACACTAGCACTAGACCTAAACTTAAACCTAAATATAGCCATAATTCTAGCCCTAGTCCTAAACAAAAACCTAGCCATAGCCCTAAAATAACCATTAAACTAACACAAAGAACTAGATCTAACCCTAGTTCTAATTCTGGCACTAAATATAAACCCAATGCTAACCCAAACACTGACGCTTACCCAAACAACAACCCTGTCTTAAAACCTTATCCTAACCCAAAGCTTAAACCTAACATTAGACATATCTATAACCCTAACCAAAAATCTAGCCATAACCATAACCCTACATCTTACATTGCACATAGCCCTAACACTAGGGATAAACCTCACACAAAACCTACCCCTAATAGCAGCCCTAAGCCTAGACTTAAGCATAACCCTAAAAGTAATCTTAGGCCAAACTCTAAACCTAATGCTTGTCCTAGACCTAACAGTACCTCAAAATCTAACCCGTACCCTAAACATAACCCTAGCTCTAACCCTAACTCTAACCCTATTCCTAATTCTAACTGAAAATATAGCTCAAATCCTAGCTCTAACTTTATGCATTAACTTAAACATAACCCTAACCTTAATGCTAACCTTACCCCTACACCTACCCCTAACCCTAATCCTAACCCTAACCGTAACAGTAGTCTTGATTCTAATGCTAACCCTCACCCTAGCCCTAACCTGCTCAAACCCTAAAACTTACCCTAAACCTAACCCCAGGAAAAACCTAAACCCTAGCCCTAATTCTAAATTAGTCTAAGTCATTACACTAGCATTAAACGTATCCATTACTCTAAACATAAGCCTAAACCAAATGCTAACCCTAGGCCTAACCCTAACCCTATCCTTACACTAACCCTATACATTACTCTAAACCTAAAATGAACTGTTAACTTAACTCTATCAATTACTCTAAACCTAACCCTAATCCAAATGCTAATTTGAGCACTAACCTTAAACCTTAACCCATATCAAAACCTAACCCAGATTCTGACCCTAATAAGAATCTAGATGTATAACTTACCACTACCCTAAACCTAACCCTTACACTAGACCTACCCATAAACTTATCCCTAACACTATCCCTAACCATAAACCTAGACCTGACATTAGCCCTAGCCCTAGTCTGAGCCCTAACCTTAACACAAACCCTAGGACTCATCCTAGCCCTAAAACTAGACTTAATCCTAACCAAACCCTCACCCTAGCACTATCCCTAATTATAACCCTCGTCCTAGCACTGAACCTAGCTATATAACCTCATCCCTTCCCCTAAAACTAAACCTAACCCTAGCCCTAATCATAGGCCTAACTCTAACACTTTTCATAGTGCTAATCTTGGCTCTATTTGAACCCTAATCTTAACCCTACCCCTAATCCCAGCCCTAAGACTAACTCTAACTTGCATGCTTGCCCTCTTTCTATTTATAACCCTATTCATTACCTTAACCCTCACAATAACCCTAAGCTGAGTCTTAAACCTAGCCACAGGCCTAAGCCTAGATCTAACCATAACTCTAAATATAACCCTAAATATAAGCCTAAACCTCATTATACCACTAGCTCTAACACTACTTCTAATCCAAAAACAAGCCCCAATTCAAGCCCTAGCCCTAAAACAAAACTGAGCCATTGCTCTAACACTAACCCTAAACTAAACAAAACCCTAACCCATAACAAGCCATAACCTGAGTTCTAATTCGAGTCCTAGGCCTAAAACTAACTCTCATGCTAATTCATATCCAAACACAAACACAGCTCTAAATATCACCATAACCTAAAACTAATGCTAACACTAGACCTAGCTGAAACCCTAACCCTAAAATTAAACCTAATCGTAACCCTAGTACTTACATTGGCCTTAGCAAAACCTTAGCCCTAACTCTAGCAGAAAAATGCCCCTAATCTGAGCCTAACACTAGATTTAACACTAACCTTAACCCTAAAACTAGCCCTAAACCTAACCCTAATACTAACCCTAACTCTAGCTCAAATTCTATTCATTACCCTAAGTCAAACCCTATTCATAATCCAAAATCTAATCTTAATCATAATCCTTAGCCAAACCCAAACAATAACCCTATTACTGGTCCTAACACTAGCCCTCATTCTAGGTCTAACCACAACCCAAAACCTCACCCTAACCTTCACCCTATTCTGACCCTAACATTAATTATAGGTATAAACCTGATTCTAAAAACAAACCAAAACCTGAAACTAGCCCTACCAGTAAACTTTTACAAAACATAACCCTAACACTAGCCCTAGACCTAAGTCCAATCCTAAATCTAGCTATTACTCTAGCCCTTTACCTAAACAAAAACTTAGTGCTAACAATAACCCTAACAATAACCCTTAACCTAAACCAAACACTAACCCTACCACTAGACCTAACCTTAGTCCTATGTTGTCTTTCACCCTAAACCTAACTTAAACATGAACACTGGCCCTGACACTAACATTAATCCTAACTCTAAACCTGACTCTAACCCAAAACCTAAACCTACCACTAGACCTAGCCATAACCCTAATCCTAAAACTAGGTCTAATCAGAACCCTAAAACTTACATTACACATAGCACTAACCCTAGGCTTAAACCTAACACAAACTTAAATAACCCTAACCATAATCAAGGCCTAAACCTATCCTAAGCATAACCCTCACCCTAATTTTAAACCTTGTTCTAACCTTAACGTTAACCATCACCTTAGTCCTAACCATAGCTCAAAGCCTAACCCTTAGCCTAAACATAACCCTAGCACTCTGCCTAACCATAACCCTAACCGTAGCCCTAATCGTAACCTTAGCACTAGACCTAAAACTAGTTCTAACCCTAGCCATTACCCTAACTCTAAACATAACCCAAATGACAACTGTATCCCTGACCCTAAATGAAACCCTAACGCAAACCATAAACCTAACACTAGACCTATCCCTAAACCTAAACTTTGCCATAGCCTTCACTCTAACTCAAACCATAACTTGTACTCTAAAACCAACAGTAAACCTAGCCCTAAAACTAAACTTAAACCTAAACCTAACCTTAACCATAAAGCTAACCTTACATCTAACCCAATCTATTACCCAAAACCTAATCCTAAACCAAATAAAAAACCTAGCCCTAAACCTAAACCTAACCCGGACTATAACACTAAATCTAACCCTCGTCTTAGACCTAATCTTACCTCAAAACCTAAATTTTACCCTAAATCTAACCCTATCCCTACCTTAAGATAGGGTTAATAGCCCTAACCCAAAATCTAACCAAACTCTAGCCCTAATCCTAACTTAAGCCTTGCCCTAACCATAGCTCTAAACCTATATATTATCCTTAGGATAATCCTAAACCTAATGCTAACCCCAGGCATAACCCTAATCCTTTTGCTAACCCTAAAGCTCCCCAATACCCTAAACCTACCCTGAAACCTAAACCTAACCCAATTAATTACCCTAACCCTAATCCTAATCCTAATGCTCATTTGAGCTCTATTCTTAAACCTGAACCTAAAACAAATACTAACCCTGATGCTCACACTAAAAATACACCTAGCTCTAAACCTGACCCTTATCCTAAAGCCTAACATGTACACTAAACATAGACCCAAATCTAACCCTAAATCTAACCCTAACTGTAACACTAGATCTGATATTAGCCCTAGCTCTAATTATAGACCTAACCCTAAAACAAACCCTAGCCCTCATCCAAGCCCTTAACTTAGCCTTAATCATAACCCTAACCCTAACCCTAGCCCTAATCCTAATTCTAACCCTCACCCTACCTTTAAACCTAGATATAACACCATACCTTACCCTAAAATTAACTATAGCCCTAGCCCTAACACTAGGCCTAAGCTGAACAGTAACCCTAGCCCCAGTCGTAGCCCTAACTTAACCCAATTCCTAAAGCTAACAAAAACGTTAGGCCTAAAATTAACTCTAACTCTCACCCTAGCTCTAGCCCTAGCTCTAACCCTATCTGTTACCATAACCATAACCCTAGCCCTAACCTTTGCCCTATAGTTAGACCTAGCCCTAATCCTAAATCTAATGCTAAATACAAATATAACCCTAACCAAAAGCCTAAGACTAACACTAACACTAGCCCTAACCCTCATGCTAATCTTAAAACTAGCCCAAACCCTAAACTGAGGATTAAAATAAAACTGAACAACAGTCTTACCCTAAACCTTAACTTAAACCAAACCCTAACACTTTAGCTAGACATAAGCCTAGCCCTAATTCAAATCCTAACGCTAACCTTAGAATTTACCCTTACCCTGACTCATATATTAACACTGACCCTAGCTCCAAAGATGACCCTAAATTTAAACCAAATCATAACAGTAACCCTAGACCTAATTAAAGTCATAAACCTAACCATAAATCTAACCCTGACACTGAATGATATCCTAACAGTAACCCTAGCTCTAAACACAGCCCTCACCTTAAACCAATCACTAACAGTAACCCTAGCGTTTTATGAGTCCTACCACTAACCCTAAAACTAACCCTGTTGCTGGCTCATATTTTAACAATAACCCTAGCTCTTAATATTAACCTTAAACCTGAACTTAACACTAGACTTAAACTTTATCCTAAACCTAAAACTAACCCTAATTGTAACCATGGCTCTTACATTAGCCAATGCCCAAATCTTTCCCTAACCCTGACACAAAAACTAGCCCTAATCCGAGCTCTAAATCTCTATTTAACCCTAACCCTAAACCTAACTCTAGCATTAACCCTAGTTCTAAGACTATCCTTTAACCTAAGAAAAACCCTAACTCTAGGGATAACCCTAGAACTATCTTGAATCTTTAGGCTAACCAAAATACTAACCCTATTAATAGTCCTAACCCTAGCCCTCATTCTAGCTCTAACCCTATCCCAAACCCTAAAGCTAACCCTGACCTTTATTCTGACCTTAACACTAACCCTAGGTCTGAAACTGAACCTAAACCTAGATCAATCCCTAACACTAGCCCTAGACATAAACCAAACCCTGAATCTTGCCTTAAATCTAGCCCTAGACTTAAACATAATCCTAGACCTAGCCCTAACTATAAACCTTAATCTAACTCAAATACTAACCCTACCCATATACCTAAACCTAGTCCTAATTCTGGCTGTAACCTTAACACTGACTCTAACCCAAATACTGGCCCTGACATTAGAGTAAACCTAACTCTAAATCTGACCCTACCCAATAATCAAACCTAACACTAGAACTAGCCATAACCCTACCCCTTAAACTAGCTCTCAAGATAATCCTATTTCTTACGTTACCCATATCCCTAATGCTAGGCCTAAAACTTACACAAAACCTAGAGCTAATCCTGGGCCTAAATCAAGCCTTAAGCATAACTGTAACCCTAACCTTAGCCCTAACCCTAACCAAACCCTCACCTTAGTCCTAATCCTAGTTCAGTGGCTAAACATTACTCTAAACATAAACCTACACCTATCCCTCAATATAACCCTAAACTTAGCCCTAATCCTAACATTAACCCTAGCCCTAAACCTAGTTCTAAATGTACCCGTAACTTTAATCCTAATCCTAAATTTATTGATAATCTTAGGCTTAATGCTAAATCTAAACCTAAATGGAAAACTAACCCTAGACCTAAACTTAATCTTCACAATTACCATAGACCTAAACCTAGCTCAAACTCTAACCCTTACTATAAACCTAAACATAACCATAGCCATAACTCTAAGCCTAAACCACAATGTGACATCAAACATAGCCCTAAATCTATATCTAATCGTATACATTACCCTAACCCTAAACCTATCTCTAATGATGTCCCTAGACCTAATCCTACCCCTACTCTATGAGTACTATAATCTTATCCCTAGATGTAACCCTAAACCTAACCTTCACTCTAGCCCTAACCCTAGCTCAAAACCTAACCCTTATGCTAAACATAAACCTAAGCCTAACCCTAGTTTTAACTCTAACCCTAATCCTAATTCAAGACCTATTCCAAACCATAAACCTAGCCCTAAACTTAGCTCAAATCCTATCCATTATACTAACCATAACACTTAACTTAATGCGAATCCTAGGCCTAACCATAACCCTATCGCTAACCCTAACTCTATCACTTACCCTAAATCTATTGTAAACTCTAAACAAAACCCTATCATTACCCTAAAACACACCCTAGTGCTAATTCAAGCCCTAACCATAAAACCTAACATCAAACAAACTCTAACACTGACCCTGACCCTAATATATCTCCTAGCTCTAAAGCTGACTTTTACACTAAAATTAACCCTTACACTAGACCCAGCCATAGCACTAATCCTAACATTATTTCCAACCATAAGTTTAGACCTGACATTAGCCATAGCCCTAATTCTAGCCCTAAACATAACACAAACCACAGCCCTTATCTTAGCCCTAAACCTAGTCCTAGTCCTAACTCTAAAACTAATTGTAGGCCTAACCCAAAAACTAACACTAGCCCTAATCTTAGCCCTAAATTAGTCATATTCCTAATCCTAGCCCTAATCCTAGCCCTACGACTAACACTTAACTCTCCCCCTTGCCCCATCCCTAGTTCTAACCCTATCCCTTAATGGAAATCTAATCCTAGCCCTAACCCTAGTCCTAACCGTAGTGATATCATTAGCTTTAGCCAATATAGATCTGATTTTAACTCTAAATCAAACCCTAACCCTAAGTCTTATCCTAACCCTAACTCTAACTCTATTAACTTTAATCCTAGCCCTAAAAAAAAAAACGGAGCCATAGTCCTAACCCTAACCCTTAACTTAAACCCAACCCTAACCCTAACCTTAGCTCTAATTCTAGTTTTAAGCTAAAAACTAAAACTAACACTGACCCTGACTCTTACCATTATACTCACCCTAACTCTAAACCTAACACTAGACCTACTACTAACCGTAACCCTAAATTGAACCCTAATTGTAACCCTGGTACTTACATTAGCCTTTACCCTAATCGTAGCAGTAACTTGACCCCAACCTAGCCCTAATCCAAGCCCTCACCCAAGTTTTAACCCTAAAACTAATCCTAAACCTCGCCCTAATCAAAACCATAACCCTAGCCCAAGCCCTAGCTCTAACCCTTTACATTGCCATAACCATAACCCAAGGCCTAAACCTGACCCTATCCCTAACCCTAAACCTATGCATTATTCTAAACCAAACTTAAATCCTAAACCTCACCCTATCTTTACAATAACACTAACCATAAGGCTAATTCAAGCCCTTGCCGCAGCCCGGCTGGCTGGGCAAAATAGCCGGGGGGTGACGAATAACTTGTGTATGTTGATGCAGCAGGAGTGAGAGCCATTTATTGTAGGATCTGAGCGATATTTATACATTTTACACAGCTTATCTAATTAGCATAAAATAGATACAGCAGTCAACCAATAAGGAATCTTCACACTTAATGGCTCGCTTTTGTTACTTTACAAACCATTCCCTCTGGCATTTTGCCAGGCGCCATCCAGACTTGTTTACAGACTCTAACATTTCTCTGGCAAAATAACAGGTGCCAATCTAACTTGTTTACAGACCTTAACAAGCCCTCACTTTAATTATTAACCTATCCCAAACTTCTAACCCAGAACATGACCCTAATAATACCCCTAGCTCTAAACTTGACCCTAATCCTAAACCTAATTCTTTTGTTACATGTAGCCATAAACCTAACCATTAAACTATCTTTAATCCTAACACTAGATCTGATATTTGCCCTAGCCCTAATCCTAGTTGTAAACTTAAAATGAACCATAGTCCTCATCCTAGCCCCAAACCTAGTCTTAATCATAACCCTAACCCTAATCATAGCCCTAACCCTAATTCTAGCCCTCACTCTATCTCTAAACCTATCTACAATGCCATTCCTTACCCTAAACTTAACCATAACCCTAAACCTAAACCTAGGCCTAAGGTGAACACTAAACTTAGCCTTAATCATAGCCCTATTTTAACCCTATCCCTAACCCTAACCCTAGCCCTAAGAGTAACTAACTCTCACACTAGCCCTATCCCAAATTCTAACCCTATCCATTACCTGTAATCCTAAACCTAGCCCTAACCCTAGCCCTAACCCCAGACATAACCTTTGCAAAATTCTTATTCCTAGTCCTAACACTAGATCTAACCCTAACTCTAAATCTAACCCTAAACCTAAGCCTAAGCCTAACATTAACATAGCCCTAGACCTAATGCTAATCATAAAATTAGCCCTAACACTAACCCTTGCAGTAAAACAAAACTGAGCAATAGCCCAAACCCTAAACTTTAACTTAAAACAATCCTAATCACTACACCTAGACCTAAACCTAACACTAATTTGAGTCCTAATCTTAACCTTAATACTAACCCTAACTGTGACTCATATTCTAATACTCACCCTAGCTATAAACACTACCCTAACTTTAAACCGAGCCCTTACAGTAACCCTAGCCTTAATTCAAGTCCTAGGCCTAACCCTAAAACAAAATTTGGGTCTGACTATTAACCTAACACTAACACTAGCTCCAAATTTTACCCTACCTTAAACCTAATCCTTACACTAGAGATTTAACTGCTAACCATAACTTTAAATCTAACCTTAAAAATTCTAGTTCTTACATTAGCCATTGGTCTAACCCTATCCATATCCCTAACACAAAAACTAGCCCTAATCCAAGCCCTAAAACTAGCTTTAACCTTAACCCTAGCCCTAACACTAGCTCTAACACTATCCCTTACCATATGCCAAGCCCTAAACCTAATGCTAATCCTAATCCTAACCCTAATCCTTAACCTAACACAATCTCTAACCCTATTTGTAGTCCTAACCCTAGTCCTCAATCTAGATTTAACCATAACCCAAACCCTAACCCTAACCCTGACCCTTATTCTGACCCTAACACTAATCATAGGTCTAAACCTGAACCTAACCCTAAACAGAACCCTAACACTAGCCATACTGGTAATCTTTACCTAAACCTTAACCTAACACTATCCCTAGAACTAATCCTAATCTATCCATAACTCTAGCCCTAGACCTAAAGAAAAACCCAGGCCTAGTTTTAACAATAACCCTTAGCCTAAAGCCAAACACTAATACTTCCCCTAGAATTAACCCTAGTTCTAATTCTGGCTTTCACATTAACCATAACCCTAAATTGAACAGTGACTCTGACAATAACACTAACCCTAGCTCTAAACATCACCCTAAACCTAAACCTAACCCTAAACCTAACCCTAAAACTGTACTTAGCGCTAACATTAACCCTAAAACTAGCCCTAATCATAACAAAGTTCATACATTTGCCATAGCCCTAACCTATTGGAAAATCTAGCCCTAACACAAGCCCTATCCTTGCTTTAACCCTAAAGCTAACCATAATCCTAACTGTAGCCCTAACCCTAAACCTAAGCCTAACTCTAGACCGAATAGTAAGCATAACAATAGCTCTATCACTAGCTCTAACTCTATCCATTACCCTAATGATAACCCTAAAGCTTCTCCTACCCTAGCCCAAACCCTAATCCTATCCTTAACCCTAACCCTATCCATTAAGCTACACCTAACCTGAACTCTAAACCTAAAACTATCATTAACCTATCCATACACATAATAATAACTCAAGATTAAACCTGAACCTTAATCTAATAAACACCCTAATCCTTACCCTGACCCTAATAATACCCATAGCTCTAAACCTGACCCTAAAAGGAAACCTAACAATTACAATAGACATAGCAATTAACTAACCCTAAAACTCTCTCTAACTGTAACCCTAGAACTAATATTAGACCTAGCTCTACTTCTATTTCTAATCCTAACACAAACCTTAGCCCACATCCTAGCCATAAACCTCACCTTAATCATAAACCTAACCCTAACCATAACCCTAATTCTTATCCTCACCCTAGTCCTAAAAGTAGCTATAATCCCATCCCTTAACCTAAACCTAACCCTAATCCTAACATTAACACTAACCCTAGCCTTAAAACTAGGCCTAATCCTAACACTAACCCTAGTCTTAATCTCAGCCATAATTTAGTCCTATCACAAACCCAACCCTAACCCTAGTCCTAAGACTAACTCAAATTCTCGCCCTAGCCTTATACATAGTTCTAACCCAATCACTTACCATCACCCTAAACCTAGCCCTAAAATTAGACCCAATCCTAGGCCTATCCTTACACCTAGCTCAAAGACTAGATCTAAGCCTAACTCTAGATCTAACCCTGAAACTAAGCCTAAACATCATGCTAACACTAGCCCTAATCCTAAAATTAATCCTAAAACTAGCCCTAACTCTATCCCTAGCCCTAAAACAAAACTGAATCATAACCCTGACCCTAACACTTAACTTAAAATAAACCCTAATCCTACAACTAGCCCTAACCCTATCTCTAATTCTAGTCCTAATCTAACCTGAAAACTAATCTGGACCCTGACTCTGACCCTAACATTAAACGTAACTCTAAATATCATCGTTACCGTAAACTTAAACCTAAGACTAGACGTAGCCCTAACACTGACCCTATCTCTTGCTCTAATCATAACACTACTTAGTACATTAGCCATAGCCTTAAACCTAGCCCTAAACTAACCCCAAACCTAGCCTTAATCCAAGTTCTAAACCTAGTTTATTTTTATATTTATTTTTTAGTTTTCAGTATACCCAACATCTTTACTTTATTGGTATGGGGTGCTGAGGATTGAACCCAGCAAACCATACATGCCAGGTAAGCACGCTACTTCTGGAGCCATATCCCCAGCCCCTAAAGCTAGCTTTAACCCTAAATGTAAACCTAACACTAACCCAAACAAAAGTCCTAATGCTATATATAACCCTACCCCTAATCTTAGGTCTAACCCTATCGATTGCCCTAATGAAAACCCAACCCTTATGCTAAATCTAGGCCTAACCCTAAACCTATCCATTACACTAAACCACACCTAAACCCTAAACCTAACACTTTCATTACCTAAACACTAATTCAAGCCATAAACCTAAACCCTAACCTAACCCAAACCCTCAGCTTTATCCTGAACTTAATAATAACCCTAGCTCTAAAACTGACCCTTAGTATAAATCTAACCCCTACACTGGACCAAGCCATAAACCTAACACTATCCCTAATTGCAACCCTAGACCTGACATTAGCACTAGCCCTAATAGTAGCCCTAATTCTAACACAAACATTAGCCCTCATCCTTGCCCTAGACCTAGCTTTAATCAAAACTCAAAAACTAACCCTAGACCTAATACTAACCCTTTCCCTAGCACTGAACCTAGCTATAACCCAATACCTTACCCTAAATGTAACCCTAAATCTAACCCTAACCCAAAGTCTAAACCTAACACTAACACTATCCCTAATTTAGCCCTATTTCTAAACCTAAACCTAACCCTAGCCTTAATACTAACTCTAACTTTCATACTAGCCCCATCACTAGTTCTAACACTTAACATAAACCTGAACCTAACTGAAACCCTAGTTCTAACCCTTGCCCTATCCTTAGCCCTAGCCCTAACCATAGATCAAAACCTAACTCTAAATCTTACTCTAACCCAAAGCCTAAGCCTAAACATTATAAATACATTTATATTTAGACACTGTGTCTACAGATGTTGGCTTCAATTATTATTTAGAATATAGTCATTAGTTTCATGAAAGGCATACCATTTCTGGTTGTGTATAGAGAACTAAGGGTCAGGGGTTGGATGCTATGTTAAGGGGGAAAGGAGTGAGGGTATGTGATGATTCTAAATTAGCAACTTCGGAGAAGATCTCTAATGAATAGACAGGGAGAATTTTTGGAAGAAGGTATAAATTGAAACTCCTTATCTGTATTCATAAAATTACCCTATGTATAAATATTAAAAGTTAGGAGGCTGAAAGTGGAATAGAGGGAGAAAGAAAAAAAGAAGAAAAAACAGCAAGGAAACAAAGAAAGAGAGGGAGAAAAAATAAGAGCAAATAAAGAATTGGTGATTTGGTGCCTATGCAATTCCTCTATATTATACTATTCTAGTGATTCAGTTCTTAAAGTCCAATTTCATAGAATGTTCTTGTTTTCACATATGTTGTTATTGTGAGGACCAGAGGGGGAAGGGTAGAGAAGAAGGAATGAGAAGAGCAAGAAAAGAAAAGTAAGAAAGAAAAAATAGTCTCTAAGAACTCTGTTTTCTTTTCTTGCAGTAGGTGAAGTTGTCAATTCCTAGCTTGAGTCTCTGAGCTCAGGGTGGTGGAGGTAGCCAGCGTGAGAGGTTTGAGCTTCTACCTGGAGCCTCCCTACCCTTAGTTCCTGAATAGGAAACCAGGGGCCTGTAGAGTTGCTGTTCCACATTGATAGCTACACCCCCCAAGACTAGTGAGAAAAATCTTTAGTTATCACAGCTGGAGGTAGGGGAGTTGGAAACCAGGTACCTGATGAGCTGTAGAATCAAGCTGGTAGCCACGCCCACCAATAGATGGCGAGTAACATTTTGAAAGATGGATTCATTCTATTACCCATGTATGATGTTTGGTGAGATGGGTGGTTCTGGAGTGACTTTGTGCTGTGTCCAGAGCTCAGTCTGGTGAGCCACAAGCAAACCCTCTGTATTCTGTGCTGCCTTCCATCTTCACAGAGAGCACCCGTGAGGCCGAGACTGCTGTCTGCACCCAGAGAAATTGTGAAGCTGAGCCTTCCATCTGTGCTGAGAGCACCCATGGGGCCTTTTTTTTTAAAAAAAAAAATTTTTATGATACTGGGAAGGATTCATCTTTTACATAGCCGTACTGTGCTCCACAGAATTGGGCCTTGTTGGTTCAATGGTTCGCTGTCAGGAACAGTTTGTATTTTAAGGTTTTCCTTCATCATGGCTTAATGATGTGAATGAAAATTGAGCTGGAAATCAAACAGGGTTGGCAGGAGGTGCTTGAAACTTCACGCAATTAGTTCTTAGTGGGCACTCTTTGGTTTCTTTCTTTTGAAGGTAGGTCAAAGATGAAGCATGCAAAATCAACTGTATCTGAGAGCCCTTAAGGAGAAAACAGAGAAACATGTATATATTGAAATAAGTATCTCAACAATTTGATGAGATTTCTTTGATACTGCACAGTATTCATCTTTTAGCTTGCTCCACTAGGCTCCCCAAGATTGGCACTTCTAGGATCAATGGTCCTCTAAACAGGTTAGGGTTAGTGTTAAGGTTAGGGTTAGCTTTAGAGCTAGTGTTAAGGTTAGAATTTGTTTTGTTCAAATTTCGTTGATACTGGGAAGATTTATCTTTTACCTAGCCTTACTATTTGTCCAAGTTTTGGGTCTTCTCGGTTCAATGGTTTATCTGTTGGGAACAGTTTGTTTTTAATGTCTCACTTCATTTTGACCTATATGGGTAAATGCAAATGGAGCTGGAAAACAGAGGGTTGGTGCTAGCTGGTTGAAACTTCAAATACTTTATCAGTTGTCTGTGGGCACTAGCTGGTTTCTTCCTTGTAAAAGTAGCCATAAGCTGAAGAATAAAAAACAACACTATCCAAAAGCACTTGAGGAGAAACAGGGCAATATGCATATACTGAAATGTCTCTCCCAATTATTTGGTCAGATTTCTTTGATACCATGCAGGATTCATCTGTAGCTTGCCCCACGAGTCTCCCCAAGTTTAAAACTTTTATGATCAAAGGTTCTCTTAACAGGTTAGGCTTTGGGTTAGGTTAGAGTTACAGCAAGTTTTAAAACTAGTGTTAGGTTTAGAGTTAGTTTTTTTTTCAAATTTTTGTCTACTGGGCAGGATTTATCTTTTTCCTATTCTTAGTATGCTCCCCAAGTTTGGGCCTCCTAGGAAAAGGGTCTGCTCTCAGGATCAGTTTTAATTTTCGTGTTTCACTTCATTTTGCTCAATAGGGGTGAATGGAAATGGAGCTGGACTCAAACAGGGTTTGCACTAGCTGCTTGAAACTTCAAACACTCAATTAATTCTCATGGAACATTACTCATTTTTTTATCGTGAAAATAGCCCAAAGCTGAATTAGAAAGAAACAGCCTTACCTGTGGGCACTTTAGGAGCAAGCATCATTTTTTTTTTTTACATAGACTACTTTTATATTATACAGGATTTATGCTTTTCCTTAGTAGTCTTAGTAGACTACTAAGTTTGGGATAGAAACCCCAAGTTTGGGTTTTCTAGGTTTGCCAGTTCAATGTCAGGAAAAGTTTGAATTTTTATGTTTTACTTTATTATGGCCTATAGATGTGAATGAAAATGGAGCTGGAAATCAAACAGAGTTAGTACTAGCTGATTGAAACTTCACACACTCAATCAGCTCTCTGTGGGCACTGTCTTGTTTTTTCCTTGTGAATGTAACTTAAACTGAAGTATGAAAAAAATAATTTATACAAGAGCACATTAGGAGAAAAAAGAGAAATATGCACGTACCGAAATACCTCCCCCAATTATTTGGTCAGATTTCTTTTATATTGTGAAAGATTTATCTTTTAGCCTAAACAACTTCTCTTCCCAAGTGTGGGATTTCTAGGATCACAGGTACTCTAAATAGGTTAAGGTTAGTGTTAGGGTTAGTGTTAGGATTAGGATTAGATCTAGTGTTAAGGTAAAAGTTAGCTTTATTTCAAATTTCTATGATCCTGTCCAGGATTAATCTTTTTCCTATTTTAACTATACTTCAAATATTTGGGCCTCCGACATAAAGGGTTTGCTTTCAGGAACAGTATAAATTTTTCATGTTTCTCTTTTTTGTGCCCTATAGGGGTGAATAGAAATAAAGCTGGAAATCCAACATGGTTTGGGCTAGCTGCTTGAAACTTTCACACGCTCCATCAATTTTCAGTGAGCATAATCTGGTGTTTGCCATGGAAGTATCCCTAAAAAGAAGTAGAAATAAACAGCTTTTTTTCTGAGTGCTTTAAGAGCAAGCAGAATACCCATGTACTGAGAGAGCTTCAAATTTTTTTGGTTTGATTAATTTGATACTGTACAGGATTCATCCTTGACCTAGCCTTAGTAGGCTCCCCAAGTTTGGGCCTTCAAGGGTCAATTGTTCATTGTCAGAAACAGTTTAAATTTTTAGGTTTCACTTCCTAATGGCCTATATGTGTGAATGGCAATAGAGCTGGAAATCAAACAGGGTTGCTGCTAGCTGCATGAAACTTCACACACTCAATCAGGTCTCTGAGGGCACTCTTTGGTTTTTCTTTGTGAAAGTACCTTAAGCTGAAGCATGGGAAACAATTTATCCATGTTCCCTTTAAGAAAAAAAAAACAGGGAAATATGAATGTACTTAAATAACTTTCCAAATTTTTTATCAAATTTCTTTCATACTGCACAAGATTCATCTGTTAAGTTGTGCCACTAGACTCCCCAAGTTTGGGACCTCTATCATCATAGGTACTTTAAACAGGTTAGAATTAGGTTAGGGTTGGGATAGATCTAGTGTTAGAGTTAGAGTGAGTTTTGTCAAAATTCATTTGATACTTGACATAATTCATCTTTTACCTAGCCTTACTATTTTGCCAAGGTTTGCTGTCAGCAACAGTTTGTATTTTAAGGTTTCCTTCATTTTGACCTATACGGGTAAATGGAAATGGAACTTGAGATCAAACAGGGTTTGTGCTAGCTGCTTGAAAATGCACAGACTCAATCAATTATATGTGGGTACTCCCTGATTTCTTACTTGTGAAAGTTTCCCAAGGCTGAAGCATGCAAAAACATCTTTATCTATACTGTACGAGACAACAGGGAAATATACATGTACTGAACTACCTCCCCAAATTATTTGATCAGATTTCTTTGATACTGCACAAAATTCCTCTATTAGCTTGTCACACTAGGCTCCCTTAATTTGGGACTTCTATGATAAAAGGTTCTCGAAACAGATTGGGGTTAGGTTTATGGTTAGGGTAAGGGGGCTAGGTTTAAACCTAGTGTTAGGGTTAGAGTCATTTTTTTTCATGTATCTTTGATACTGGGCTGGATTCATCTTTTATCTAGCCTCACAATTTTCCCTGCTTTGGGCCTTCTTGGTTCAATGGTTCACTGTCAGGAACAGTCTGTATTTTATGGGTTCACTTTATTTTGAACTATTTTGTTGAAGAGAAATGGAACACGAAATCAAACAGGGTTTGTGTTAGCTGCTTGAAAATGCACAGACTCAATCAATTATATGTGGGTACTCTCTGATTTCTTGCTGGTGAAAGTTTCCCAAGGCTGAGGCAAGCAAAAACATCTTTATTTGAAAGTACTATAGGGGACAACAGGGAAATATGCATGTACTTAACTACCTCCCCAAATTATTTGTTTAGATTTCTTTGATACTGCACAGATTCATCTGTTATCTAGTCCCACTAGGCTCCCTTAATTTGGGACTTCTATGATAAAAAGTTTCTGTAAACAGATCAGGGATATGTTTATGGTTGGGGTAAGTGCTAGGTTTAAACCTAGTGTTAGGGTTAGAGTCAGTTTTTTTTCATATATCTTTGATACTGGGCAGGATTCATCTATTACCTAGCCTCACCATGTTCCCAGGTTTGGGCCTTCTTGGTTCAATGTTTCGCTTTCAGGAACAGTTTGTATTTTAAGATTTCACTTTATTTTGAATTATTTTGTTGAAGAAAAATGGAGCACGAAATCAAACAGGGTTGGTACTAGCTGCTTGAAACTGCACGCACTAAATCAGTTCTCTGTGGGCACTCTCTGGTTTGTAACTTCCGAATGTTGCCCTCAGCTGAAGCATGCAAAGCAACTTTATCCCAGGGCACTTTTAGAGAAATCAAGGAAGTATGCATGCACTGAAACACTTCCCCAAATTATTTGATCAGATTTCTTTGATACTGTGCAGGATTCATCTGTTAGCTTGCCTCACTAGGTTCCCTTAATTTGGTACTTCTATGATTAAAGGTTCTCTAAACAGGCTAGGGTGAGCTGTAGGGTTAAGATTAAGGATACATCTAGTGTTAGGTTTACAGTAGTTTTGTTCAAATTTCTTTGATATTAGGCAGGATTTATCTTTTACCTAGCCTTACAATGTTCTCCAGGTTTGTGCCTTCTAGGTTCACTGGTTTGCTGTCTGTATTTCAGTTTTTATTTTAAGGTTTCACTTCATTTTGTCCTATATGGATAAATGGAAATGGAGCTGGAAATCGAAGAGGGTTTTGGCTAGCTGCTTAGAACTTCACACACTCAATCAGTTTTCTGTGAGGACGCTCTGGTATTATCATTGTGAAAGTATCCCAAAGATGAAGCATGCAAAAATAATACTATGCGAGAGCATTTAAGGAAAACAGGAAGATATTCATGTACTGAACTACCTCCCCTGATCATTTGATCAGACTTCTGTGATACTGGGATTATTCATCTGTTAACTTGCCCCACTAGGCTTCTCCAATTTGAGACTTCAATGATCAAAGGTTCTCTAAGCAGGTTAAGATTAGCCTTATGGTTAGAGTTAGGTCTAGTGTTAGGGTTCGAGTTGTCTTGTTCAAATTTCTTTGACACTGGGAAAGATATATTTTTTCTGTCCTTACTATGTTTCCCAAGTTACAGCCTTCTCATTTCAATTCTTTGCTGACAGGAACAATTTGTACTTTATAGATTCATTTCATTTTGACATACATGGGTAAATGGACATGGATCTGGAAATCAAACAAGGTTGGTGCTAACTGCTTGAAACTTCACACACTCAACCAGTTCTCTGTGGGCACTCTCTGGTTTGTTCCCTGTGAAATTAGTAATAAACTGAAGCATGCAATACAAATTTATCTGAGAACACTTTAGGAGAAAACAGGGAAATATGCATGTACTGAAATAGCTCCCCCAATTTGTTTTGTCAGATTTCTTTGAAACTGCCCATGATTCATCTGTAAGCTTGCTCCACTAGGCTTCCCACTTCTGAAACTTCTATGATGAAAGGCTCTCTAAACAGATTAGTTTTAGAGATAGACTTAGTGTTAGGACTAGGATTAGACCTAGTGTTAGGCTTAGAGTTAGTTTAAAAAAAATTCTATGATACTGGGCAGGATTTACCATTTTCCTACTTTGACTATACTCCAAATATTTTGGCCTCCTACGTAAAAGGGTCTTCTCTCAGGAAAAGTTTCAATTTTCATGTTTCCCTATTTCTTTTTTACCCTATAGGGGTGAAGGAAAATGAAGCTGGAATTCAAACAGGGTTGTGCTAGCTGCTTGAAACTTCACACACTCAATCAGTTCTCAGTGAGCATTCTCTGGTTTATTTCCTGTGAAGCATCTCCAAGCGGAAGTAGAAAGAAACAGCTTTATCTCTGAGTGCTTTAGGAGCAAGCAGAGTACACATGTACTGAAAGAGCTGCCAAATCTTTTGGTCGGATTATTGTTATACTGTACAGGATTAATCATTGAGCAAGCTTCGTAGGGTCCCCAACTATGGGCCTTCAAAGTTCAATGGTTCAGTGTCAGGAACCGTTTGAATTTTTAGTTTTCACTACATTATGGCCTATTGGTGTGAATGCTAATGGAGCTGGAAATCAAACAGGGTTAGTGCTAGCTGCATAAAACTTCGTGCATTCAATCACTTCACTGTGTGCATACTCTGGTTTGTTCGTTGTGAAAGTACTGTAAGTTGAAGCATGAAAAATCAATTTATTCAAGAGCACTTAAAAAAAAAACAGGGGAAATAGGCATATACTGAAATACTTCCTCAAATTATTTGTCAGATTTTTTTTGATACTGGGCAGTATTCATCTGTAACCTTGTCCTATGAGGCACCCCAAGTTTGGAATTTTTATGATCAAGCTCTATGAACAGGGAAGGCTTAGTTTAAGGATTAGGGTTAGGGCTAGGGCTAGAACTAATTTTACTGTTAGAGTTAATTTTGCTCAAATTTCTTTTATACTGATCAGGATTCATCTTTTACCTAGCATTACCATTTTTTTCAGGTTGGACTTTCTCAGTTCAAGGTTCACTGTCAGGAACCGTTTGTATTTTAAGGTTTCACTTCATCTTGACTTCTATAATTAGGATTAGAGTTAGGGCTATGGCTTGGTTTTGTTTTGGGGCTAGTATTAGGGTTAGTGCTAGGTTCTGAATTAGTGTTAGGTTAGGGCTAATGTTAGGATGAGGTTTAGGCTTAGGGTTAGGTTTAGATTTAGAGTTAGTGTTATATCCAGGGTTAGGGTTAGGGTAGGGTTAGTGTGAAAGTAAAAGATAGGGTCAGAACTAGGGAAACGTCTAGGGCAAGAGTTAGATTTAGATTTAGGACTAAGCTTAGGGTTAGGGTTATTGTTAAAGATATATTAGGGCTAGGATTATGGCTAGGGATAGTGTTAGGGTTAGGCCTATGGGTAGGGCTAGGTTTAGGATTAGAATTGGTTTTAGGATAAAGTTTTGGGGAATGAGTGTGGTTTAGCTAGCTTGAGGACTGGGGTGAGGGTTAGAATTTGGATTAGTGTTAGGGTTAGTGTTTAGGTTCAGATTAAGGCTAGGTTTAGGGCTAGGGTTTCTGTTAGGTTCAGGGCTAGAAATAGGGCTAGGGCTATGTTTAAGGTAAGGGTCAGGTTTACAGTTAGGGATATTATTAGGATTAAGTTCAGTGTTAGCATTTGGTTAAGGTCAAAGTTTAGGGTTAGGGCTTGAATTAGTGTTAGGTTTAAGTTTACGGTTATGGTAATGTATAGGGTTAGGTTTAGGTTTCAGTTAAGGTTTACGGTAATGGATGGGTTAGGTTTAGCAATAGGGTTAAGGTTAGCATTTGGTTAGGATTATGTTTAGTATAGTGGATAGATTCAGAGCCAGGGTTAGGGCTAGATTATTATTTGGATTAAGTCTAGGTTTAGAGTTAGATTTAGGACTAGGGCTAGGTTTTGGTTTACAATAAGTTTAGGTTTAGATCTAGGGTTATGGTTAGGTTAGGGTAAGTGTTAGTGTTTAAGCTAGGGTTTGGGCTACAGCAAGGGTTAGGTTTATGTTTAGGTCTAGGGATATGTTTATGGTTAGGTTTTGGTTTAGGGTTCGCGTTATGGCTAGAGTTTTCATTACAGTTACTGTTAGGTTTAGGGTAAAGGATAATGTTAGATTTAGGGTTAGGGTTAGAGTATACATTAGGGCTAGTTTTAGGATTAGGTTTAGTGTAAGGCTTAATGTTTCTGCTAGGTTTAGAGATATGGTGAGGTTTAAGTTTATGGTTAGGTCTTGGGATAAGTTTATGTTTAGGGTTAGGTTTAGTGTTAGGGAGAGTGTTATAATTAAGATTAGTGTTAGGGTTCGGGTAATTTACAGACTGAGAACTAAAGTTCAAGCTTGGAATAAGGTTAGGAAAAGAGCTAGGGTTAGGGTTATGGTTTAAGATAGGACTAGGGTAATGTTTACAGTAAGGGCTTCGCTTTGAACTATGTTTAGGTATAAGGCAAGAGTTAGTGTTATTGTTAGTGTTAGGGCTAGGGTTAGGGTTAGGGTTATGCTTAGAGCTAAGTTCAGGCCTAGGAGTTTGGCTGGGTTTTGTGCTAGGTTTCGGGCTACGGTTAGGACTATGATTAGGGTTAGGGCTACTGTTAGGGTTAAGATTAGGGTTAAAATAGGGTTAGGGCTAGGGTTATGTTTAGGGGTAATGTTAGTGTTAGGGTATTGTCTACGTCTAGTGTTAGGTTTAGGGTTTGGGGTAGGGTCAGGTTTACAGATAGGTTAATGTTAGGGTCAGGGTCAGTGTTTCTGATAGGATTAGGGTTAGATTTTGAGCCAGAATTAGGACTAGTGTTAGATCTATGGGTAGGATGAGTGTTTAGTTTAGGTAAAGGGTTATTGTTAGGGCTAGTGCTAAGATTTTGTTTGGGTCTAGGGCTAGAATTATAGCTATATTTAGGATTAGTTTTAGGTCTAGATTTAGTGGTAGGGTTAGGAATATTAATAGCGTTACTGGTAGGGCTAGAGTTAGGGTTTGCTTTAGGGTTAGGGTCAGGTTTAGACCTAGGGTTACTGTTAGGATCAGAATAAGGATAAGGGTTAGGGTTAGAACTAGAATGAGGGCTAGTGTTCAGATTTGTAATACTGTTAATGTTTAAGTTAGGTTAAGGTTTAGGATTAGGACCAGGTTAGCATTTGGTTTAGGGTTTGGCTTAGGGTAAGGGATAGGGTTAGGGCTAGAGTTAGGCTTACAGTTAGGGCTAATGTTAGGGATAAGTTTAGGGTTTAACCTTATGTTAGGACTAGAATTAGAGGTAGTATTTGTGTAACGGTTACGGCTAAAATTATGACAATGACTAATGTACAAACTAGGGTTACCATTAGGGGTAGCTTTAGGGTTAGGGTTAAGTCTAGATCTAGAGTTAGGATTAATTTAAGTTTAGGGTGGCGTTTAGAGCTAGGATTACTGTTTGGATCAGTGTCAGGGTCAGGGTTATTTTTTGAGTTAGGGGTAAAGCTAAGTGTAGGTTTTTGGTTTGGTTTAGGATAAGGGTTAGGTTTAGGCACATGGCTTGGTTTTGTTTTATGACTAGGGCTAGGGGTAAGAAAAGTTTTAAAATTAGCATTATTGTTACGGCTAGTGTTAGTTTTTGGATTAGGATTATTGTTATTGTTAAATTTAGAGTGAGGTTTAAAATTAGAGTTAGTTTTAAATCCAGGGTTGGGCTAGGGCTAACGATAGAACTAGGGATAGGGCTAGGGCAAAAGTTAGAGTTAGTTTTAAGGCTAGGTTTAGGGTTAGGATAGGACTAAATTAATGTTAATGCTAGGCTTAGTGTTGGTTTTAGGCTTTGAGTAAAGTCAAGGGTTATGGTTAGGTTTAAGATAATGGTTAGTTTTAGGGTTATGATTAGGTTTAGGGTAATAGATAGGGTTACAGCTAGGTTTAGGGCTAGGGAGAGGTTTAGAATTAGGTTTTAACCTCGGGTTATGGTTTGGGTTAGACCTAAAGCTAGGTTTAGTTCTGGGATTAGGGCTAGGGCTAGTTTCAGATCCAGCTTTATAGTTAAAGACAGTTTTAGAAATAGGTTAGATGTATTGTAAGGTTAGGTTTAGGATTAGGGTCAGATTTACAGCTAAGGGTATTGTTTGGTTCAGGGTCATGATTAGTGTTTTAGATAGTTTTAGGTTTAAATTTAGGGCTCTTATTAACATACGGTTAGGATTAGGGTAGTGATATAGTTAGGTTTAGGTTTCAAGTGAGGTTTAAGGTAATGGATAGGGTTAGGATAAGGAATATGGTAGGGTTTAAGCCTAGGGGTAGCATTAGGGTTAGGATTATGGTTAGGCAATGGATAGGGTTAGAGCTAGTGTTACATCTAAGGTTTGGATATTCTTAGTGCTAGGTTTAGGGTTAAGGTTAGGGTTAAAGCTCAGTTTAAGGAACAGATTGGGCTAGGTTTTGGATTAAGTTAGGGCTAGGGTTAGGGTTATGGCTAATGTAAGTACTAGGGTTACAATTAGGGCTAGTTCTAGGATTAGGGTTAGGACTATGTCTAGCGTTATGTTTAGGGTTATGTTTAGGGTGATGTTTAAAGCTAGGGTTAGTGTCAGCATCAGAATCAAGGTTAGGGTTAGTTTTAGAGTTCTGCTTAAAACTCGAATTAGGGTTAGGGTTAGGGCTAGGTGTAGGGTTAGGGTTTGGTTTAGGTTAAGGTGTAGGGTTATTTACAGCTATGGTTCGGTTTTTATTAGGGTAGGGCTAGAGTTATGGCTAGTTTTATGAGTAGCATTAGGGTTAGGGTAAGGGTAAGGGTTAGTGTTTGTATTAGCTTTAGGCTTACACTTTGCATTAGGGTTAGATTTAGAGTTAAGGTTATATCTAGGGTTAGGGCTAGGCCTAAGGAAATGGCTAGGGTTAGGCCTAGCATTAGGGCTAGGTTTAGAGTTCCACTAAGGATTATTGTTAGAACTAGCTTTAGGGCTATGGAGAGAGTTAGACTTTGTTTTAGGACTAGGGTTAGGATTAGGTTTAGGGTTAGGGATAGGGTTAAAGTAGGTTTAAGATTAGGGATAGGGTAGGTTTTAAGTTAGGCACAGGTTTATGGTTAGGGTTATGATTAAGGCTATGTTTAGGGCTAATATGGGAAGGGTTTGTGTTTGGGTTTGGGCTAGGATTATACCTAGGGCTAATGACAGGTCTAGGGTTATGGATATGGATAGTTTTTGAATTTGGTTTTGGCTAGGTCTACTGTAAGGATTAGGTTTAGGGTAAGGTTTAGGTTAGAGCTAGGGGAAATATTAGGGTCAGGGTCATGGTTAGGGATTCTTTTAGGTTTGAGTTTAGGGTTAGGGCTCACATTAACATTAGGGTTATGGTTAGGGTAATGATAGGGTTAGATTTGGGTTCAGGTTAGCTTTAGGGTAACTGATAGTGTTGGGTTTAGTGATAGGTTTTAGGGTAGGGGTTAGGGGTATGTCTAGGGTTAGGGTTAGGTTTAAGGTTAGGGTAACAATTAGATCTAGGGTTAGTGTTAGGATATGAGTCAGGTTCGGGGATAGGGCTAGGACTAAAATAAAGCCTTGGGTTACAGTTAGGTTTAGGTTTAAGGTAAGGATGGTGTTTAAAGCTAGGGTGAGTTTAAGATATTAGTCAAGGTCAGGGTTAGTTTTAAGGTTACTGATAGGACTCAAATTAAGGCTCGTGTTAGGTCTAGGTGTAGCGTTAGTGTTTGTTTTAAGTTAAGGTTAAGGTTTAGGGCTATTGCTTGGTTTTGTTTTACTGCTAGGGTTAGGTTAGGGCTATTTTTACAATTAGAATTAGGGTAAATGTTAGTGTTATTGTTAGGCTTAGACTTAGGTTAAGGTTAGATTTACAATTAGGGTTATATCTAGGGTTAGGTCTAGGACTAAGGATAGGTCTACAGTTAGTGTTACGGTAAGAGATGGGGTTAGAACTAGCAATAGGGCTAGTGTAAGAATTAGAGTTAGTCTTCGAGCTCAAGTTAGGATTAGGGTCAGTGATAGGGCTATTATTAGGGCTAGGATTAGGGTTAGGGTTAGTGTTCAGCTTAAGTATATAGTTAAATTATAAGTTATGGTTAAATTTAGGATTAAGTTTAGGGTAAGGGATGGTTATAGCTAGATTGAGAGGTAAAGTGATGTTTAGAATTAGGATAAGGGCTTTGGTTAAGGTTAGGTTATTGATTAAGTTAAGGTTTAGGGAAATATAAGAGCTAGGGTTTTGTTTCATGGTTAGGCAAAGGATTAGAATTATGACTAATTTCAGGTCTAAAAATTATGTTTAAAGATAGTTTTAGATTTATGATTATGGCTTCATCTAGTGTAAGGTTTAGATTAGGGTCAGGTTTAGGGATAGGCCTATTATTAAGATCAAGGTCTGGGTTAGGGTTTCTGATAGGTTAAGGCTTAACGTTAGGAATAGAATTAGCTATAGGGTTAGAGTTAGGATAATGTTCGACTTAATATTAGGATTTGTTTTAGGTTTAGGGGAATACATAGAGATAGGTCTAGAGATAAGGTTAGGTTTAGGCCTAGGGTTAGCATCAGGGTTAGGGTTATGGTTATTATAATGGATAGAGTTAGAGTTAAGATTAGGGCTAGGCTAATGGCTATGATTAGGGCTAGGGTTAGGGTTAGGGGTAGGTTTAAAGCTCGGGTTAGGGCTCAAGATTAGCTCTAGATTTTGTGTTAAGTTAGTGCTAGGGTTAGGGTTATGGCTAATGTAGGTGACAGGGTTATGATTAGGGCAAATTTTAGGGTTGAGATTAGGGCTAGGTTTAGTGTTAGGGTTAGGTTACTAAGACTAACCCTAGCTCTAGAGTTAGTTTTAGGGTTTGGTTTAAAACTCGAATTAGTGCTAGGGTTAGGGGTAGGTATATGGTTAAGGTTTGGTTGAGTTCAAGGGTTAGTGTTAGAGCTATGGCTCAGTTTTGTTTTAGGGCTAGGGAAAGGGTTAGGGCTAGTTTTAGGATTAGTGTTAGGCTTAGGGCTAATGTTAGGGTTAGGCTTAGGCTTTGGGTTAGGGTTAGATTTAGAATTAGATTTTGATCTCAGGTTAGTGCTAGGGCTCTGTATATAGCAATTGTTAGGACTAGTTTTAGGGCTTTGTTTAGGGTTAGGGTAAGGTATAGGTTTAGAACTAGAGATGGGATAGTATGAGAGTTAGTCTGAGGTCTATGGTGAGGGTTAGGAATAGCGCAGAATTAGGGCTATGATTAATGCTAGGGTTAGTATTATGTTTAGGGCTAGGGTTAGGTTTAGGGTTAGGGTCAGGATTAAGGCTAATTTTAGGTCTAGGATAAGGACTGGGGTTTTTGTTAGGGTTAGGGCTAGGATTAGGGCTATGGCTAATGCCAGGTTTAGGGTTACGGTTGAAAATAGTTTTAGGGTTATCTGTGGCTAGGTCTAAAGTAAGGGTTAGGTTAGGGTAAGGTTCAGGTTAAGAGGTAAGATAATTATTAGGGTCAAAGTCAGGGTTAGAGTTTGGTTGAGTTAAATGATTTGGGTTAGGGCTCGAATTAGCATTAGGGTCTGGTTAGGGTAATGATAGGGTTTTGTTTAGGGTTCAGAAAAGTTTTAGGGTAATTGATAGGGTTAGGTTTAGCTATAGGGTTCGTGTTAGACCTAGGGTTAGTACTAGGGTAGAGGTAATGGTTAGGATATTTTGCAGGGTTAGAGATAAGATTAGGGCTAGGGTTATGGTTAGGAATATGTCTTGAGTTTGGTTTAGTGTTGGGGTTACAACTAGGGTTAGTTTTCATGTTATGTTTAGCATAACAGTTAGGTTTCAAGCTAGGGTTAGGCCTAGGGCAAGTACTAGGTTTAGAATTATGTCTAGGGATAAGATTAAAGCACAGTTAGGGTTAGAGTTAGGATTAGGGCTAGCGTCATCATTGGGGGTAGGTTTAGGGTTAGACTAATGGATATGGCTAGATGTAGGCATAGGGTTATGGGTAGTGTTAGATTGAGGTTTAGGTTTAGGGTTAGGGCTATGATTATGTTTAGGTTTATGGAAAAGCTTAGGGTTTGAGCTTGAGTTAGGTCTATGTCGAGTTTGAGGTTAAGTTTTAGGTCAAGGGTTAGTTTTCCAGTTAGGTTTAGAGTTATGATTAGGCCTAGGATTATCAGTAGGTTTAGGGTTAGGTTTAGGGTAATGGGTAGGTTTAGACCTGAGTTTAGGGTTAGAGTTAAGTTTAGGATTAGGGATAGTGCTAAGGGTATATTTAGGGATTGATATAGGTTTATGTTTATGGTAAGGGTTAGGCTTTGAGTTAGGGTTAGGACTGATTGAGTATTAGGTTAGGGTTAGGGTTAGGGTTAGTGTTATGCTTAGGGCTAGTTTTAGGCCTAGGAATAACTCTAAGTTTTGTGTTAGGTTTAGGCCTAGGGTTAGGGCTGTGTGTAATGTAAGAGCTAGGGTAATGATTATGGCTAGTTTTAGGGTTAGGGTAATGGCTAGGTCTAGTGTTAGGTTTAGCTATTCAGTTAAGGTCATGTTTAGAGGAATGTTTATTTTTAAGGCTTGGTCAGTATTTGGGATAGAGTTAGAGTTAGAGTTACAGCCAGAATTAGGACTAGGTTTAGGCATAGGTGTACAGTTAGTGTTTGTGTTAGGTTAAGGTTTATTGTAAGGGCTTTGGCTAGGTTTTGTTCAGGTCTAGGGCTAGAGTTAAGGCTAGATTAAGGATTAGGTATAGGTCTATGGCTAGTGTTAGGGTTTTGTCTAGGGTTAGGGTAAAGTTTAAACCTAGGATTAGTGTTAGGGTCAGAATAAGGATCAGGGTTAGAATTAGGGTTTGGGATAGGGTTAGAGTTAGAGTGAGGGCTAGGTTTAGGACTATTAATAGGGTTAGAAATTTGGTTGGCCTAAGGATTAAGTAATAGGTCTAGGGTTACCATTATTGTTAGGGTTTTCTTACGATAAGGGATAGGCTTAGAGCTAGGTTTAGGGCTAGAGTTCGGATTAAGGTTAGGTTTAAATCTAGGTTTTGGTCTCAGATTAGGGCTAGTTTTTGTGTTAGGGTTAGGGCTAGGATGAGGGCAATGGCTAATATAAGAACTAGGGTTACAATTAGAGTTAGCGTTAGGGGTAGGTCTAGTGTTATGGTTAGTGTTAATGTTAAGGTTATATTTATAGGTAGCGATAGTGTTAGGATGTGAGTCAGAAACAGTGTTAGTTTTAGGGTTATGGTTAGTTTTAAATAAGGGCTAGTATTACTGTTAGAATTCAGTTTAAGTTGAGGGCAGTGTTTAGAGCTAGGGTGACTGTTAGGAAATGGGTTCGGTCAGGGTTAGTTTTAAGGTCATAGGGTTAGGACTCGAACAAAACTAGGGTTAATGTTAGGGTTCGGTTTAATTTTAGGCTGGTGTTTAGAGCTAGAATGAGTGTTAGGATATGAGTCAGGGTCATGGTTACTTTAAGGTTAGCGTTAAGACTCCAATTAGGGCTAGGGTTAGGTCTAGTTTTGTGTTAAGGTTTAGATTAAGTTAAGGTTTAAGGTTAGGGCTATTGCTCAATTTTGTTTTAGTCTTAGGTTTAGGGTTAGGGCTAGGCATAAAACTAGTATTAGGGTTAGGTGTAGTGTTAGTGTTAGGCTTAGGCATAGGCTTACGTTAAGATATGAAGTAAGGGTTAGATCTAGGGTTAAAGTTATGTTTAGTGTAATGGATAGGTTTAGTTTTAGGGTTCAGTGTAGGTTTAGGGAAATGGAGAGATTTAGGGTTTGTGATAGGGTTAGGCCTAGGGTTAGCATTAGGAACAGGGTTATCATAAGGGTAATGTATAGGGTTAGAGCTAGGGTTGTGGTTAGTATTAGGGCTAGAGTTAAGGTTAGAAACTAGATTAAAGCTAGTAACCCTAGCTTAGTTCTAGGGAGAGGGTTAGATTTAGTGTTAGGTCTAGTGTTAGGGTTATAGTAATGGTCAGGGTTAAGTTTAGGGTTATGGTTAGGGTTTTCATTAGACTTAGGTTTAGGTTTAGGGTAATAGATTAGACATAAGGTCAGCTTTAGGGTTGAGTTCAGTTTTAGGGCGATGTTTACTATTGGGTTAACGGTAAAGGTTAGGGTTTGAGTTAGGTTGAGGTTTATTGCAAGGATTAGGTTTAGGATTAGGTCTAGGGTTAGGTTGATTATTTGGATTTAGGTTTCGGATAGGGTTAGGGCTAGGGTTATCATTGAGGTTAGTGATAGAGTTAGGGTAATTGTTAGGGTTAGGACTAGGTTTAAGGTTAGGATTAGAACTAGGGTTTAGGGTTTTTTGTTAATGATAGGGTTAGGGTTTTGTTTAGGCTAAGGTTTAGGCTTTTAGCTGGGTTTAGGACTAAGTTGAGGTTTAGGATTCGGGTAGGTCTGCTGAGAGCCATTAGCCAAGTATGTATCACAATTTCTTTGCCAGCATACCCCATGTTGCTTAGAGGAAGGACTCATGGAAATGGACTTGCCCAGGACATTTTGCAGTGACATTGCATGTAAGGTGACCTTGCTCAAGGACAAGGGTGAATCCCGGTTTAGGGCTCTCCTTGGGTTTAGGGCGGTTCCAGGTTTAAGTTGTACCCTGCTGGGAATAGGGTGTATCCTGCTGCCTCAGGTGTGCCAGCTCCTGTAGTTACCATTGAGTTCTCATGGGATTCAGAGAGTATTTGGGATTCAGAACGTGGAATTTGGCAGAGAACGTGGATTTCCTCAGAATGTGTTTGTAGAGGGCCGGTGTGAGTTTGGGAATAAAGAATTGCTGTTTGAATCTACAAAGCTGTTAGTGGCTCGTGATTTTGTGACCAGCCATACTGCGGCAGCCAAACTGCAGCATAGGTTTATGGTTAGAGTTAGGGTTATGCTTAGGGTAGGTTTAGGCCTCTGATTAGGACTAGGTTTTGTGTAAGGTTTAGGCCTAAGGTTAGTACTATGGGTAATGTAAGACCTAGGGTTCTAATTGTGGTAATTTTAGGGATAGGGTTATGGCTATATCTAGTGTTAGGTTTATATTTTGGTTTAGGGTCAGGTTTATAGCTACGTTTGTTGTTAGTGTCAGTGTCAGTGTTCAGGTTAGAGTTAGGGTTAGGGTGAAAGCCAGAAATAGGACTAGGGTTAGGTCTAAGGGTAGTATTAGTGTTTGGTTTAGGTTAAGGTTTATTGTTAGGGCTAGGACAAAGTTTTTGTTTAGAGCTAGGGCTAGAGTTATTGCTAGATTTAGCATTAGGTTTAGGTCTAGGGCTAGTGTTAGGCTTAGGTTTAGGTAAAAGCTTACTGGCAGGGCTAGATTCAGAGTTCATTTTAGGGTAAGGGTCAGGTTTAGAACTATTATTAGTTTTAGGGTCAGAATAAGGGTGAAAGTTAGGGTTAGGTTTTGGGTTAGGGTTAGAGCTAGAATGAGGGCTAGGGTTAGGACTAGTAATAGGGTTAGTGTTTCATTTAGGTTAAGGATTAGGATTAGGACTAGGATTAACATTGTTGATAGGGTTTGGTTTAGGTTAGGAATAGGGTTAGAGCTAGGGTTAGGGCTAGTGTTACGATTAGGTTTAGAGCTAGGGTTAGGGTTAGGTTTAGAGTTAAATCTAGTGTTAGGGCTCAGATTATGGCTATTTTTTGTTAGGGTTAGAGCTACAGTTAGGGCTAGTGTTATGGTTAGATTTAGGGTTCGGGTTACATTTAGGTTTAGAGTTAAATCTAGTGTTAGGGCTCAGATTAGTGCTATTTTGTGTAGGGTTAGAGCTAGGGTTAGTGCTATGACTAATGTAAGAACTAGGGTAATAATTAGGGTTAGATTTAGGATTAGGGTTTGGGCTAGGTCTACTGTTAGCATTAGGTTTAGTGTTAGGATGATATTTAGAGCTATGGTTAGTGTTTGGATATGAGTCTGTGTCAGGGTTAATTTTAGTCCTAGGACTCAAATTTGAGCTAGTGTTATGGCTAGTTGTAGGGTAAGGGTTTGATTTAGGTTAAGGTTTATGCTTAGAGCAATGGCTTGGTTTTGTTTTAGGGCTAGGGCTAAGGTTAGAACTATTTTAAGATTAGCAATAGTGTTCAGCTATTGGTGTTGAAGGTTAGGCTTAAAGTCAGGGTTAGATTTAGAGTTATGGTTAGATCTAGGGCTAGGGCTATGCCTGGGGTTAGGGATAAATTTAGGCCTAATGTTAGGGTTACAGTAATGGATAGGGTTTGAAATAGAAATAGGGCTAGGTTGAGAGTTAGAGTTAGTCTTAGGGTTACAGTTAGGAGTTTACTTATGGTTAGGTCTAAATTAGAGCTAGGATTAGTGCTAGGTTTAGTGTTGGGTTAGGCCTATGGTTAGCGCTATGGTTAGGTTTAGTGTTAGTGTTAGTTTTAGGGTTAGTTTTAGAGTCTGTGATAGGGTTATAGCTAGGTTCGGGACTAAGGTGAGAGTTGAAATTAGGGATAGGGCTAGGGTGAGGGTTTGGGTAGGGTTAAGGCTAGGTTTAGGGCTAGGTTGAGGGCTGGGTTTTGTGATAGGGTTAGACCTATATTAGGGCTAGGGCTAATATGAGGTCTAAGGTTATTATGGTTAGGGATAGTTTCAGGTTTAGGTTTATGGCTAGGTATAGTGTAAGGATTAGGTTGAGGGATAGGGTCACTTTTAGAACTAAGGTATTGTTAGGGTCAGAGTCAGGGTTAGGGTTTGTTTAGGGTAAGGTTTAGTGTTAGGACTCAAATTAGCATTAGGGTTAGGTTTAAGGTTAGGGTGATGGATATGGTTAGGTTTAGGGTTCAGATGAGGTTTAGAGTAATGGATAGGGTTAGGGTTATAGATAGGGTTAGGGTTATCCAAGGGTTAGCATTAGGGTTAGGTTTAGGGTTAAGGTAATTTATAGGATTACAGGTAGGTTTAGACCTAGGATTATGGTTAATATTAAGGCTAGGTTTAGGATTAGGTTTAGGTTTACCATTAAAACTAATGTTAAAGCTCTGATTAGGGCTAAGATTTAGATTAGTTAGGGCTAGGGTTAGGGCTATGGCTAATGTAAGACTTAGGGTTACTGTTTGGGTTAAATTAAGGGTTATTGTTTGGCCTAGTCTCATGTTAGCCTTATCTTTAGGGTTAATGTGGAATTGATAGCTAGGGTTAGTGTTAAGTTATAAGTCATGGTCATGATTAGTTTTAGGCCTAGGAATCAAATTAGAGTAAGGAGGTTATGGCTAGGTGTAGCGTTACAGTTTAGGATGAGGTGTAGGATTAACGCCATGGCTCTGATTTGTCTTAGAGCTAAAGCAAGGGTTTGAGATAGTTTTAGGATTAGTGATAGTAGTAGATCTAGTGGTAGGGTGAGGTTTAAGCTTAGGATTAGGGTTAGATTTAGAGTTATGGTTAGGTCTAGGGATTGGTCTGGGGCTAGGAATAGGGCTAAGGTTAGGGCTTGAGTTAGGGTTATGATAACTGACAGGGCTAGAACTAGAAATATGGCTAGAGCGATTGTTAGAGTTTGTTTTCGGCCTAGGGTTAGGGGTAGGTGTAGGGCTAAATTAGGGCTAGGATTAGCGCTAGGGTTAGTGTTAGGGTTAGGCCTATGGTTAAGGCTATAGTTAAGTTTAGTGGTAGGGTAATGGTTAGGGTTAGAGTTAGGGGAAAGGATGGGCTTATAGCTAGATTTAGGGCTAATGAAAGGGTTAAAATTAGGGTTAGGGCTAGGGTTAGGGTTCAGGTTAGGATTATGGCTAGGATGAGGGCTAGGGTTTGCATTAGTGTTAAGGCTAGGCTATGGTTAGGTTAATGGATGGTATTCAAGCTAGGGTTATGGCTGGGGTTATGGTTTAAATTAGGGCTATGGTTCAGGTTAGGTCATGGTTAGGGTAATGAATAGGAATAGAACTGCAGTTAGGGCTAGGGATATGGTTAGGTTAAGGCTATGATTAGGGTAAGGCATTGGATTAGAATTCAGATAGGGTTATGGTTGGGTAATAGATAGGATTCGAGCTAGGGTTAGGGCTAGGGTTATGATTAAGATTAGAGCTAAGGTTAAGATTAGGTTTTAGGTTAAGACAGTTTTAGGTTTAGGGTTCAGTTTAGGTTAAGTGTTAAGGACTGAATTAGGGTTAGGGTTAGTAGTAAAACTAAGGTGAGAGATCATATTAGGGCTAGGTTTTGGGTTAGGTAAGGGCTAGTTTAGCCCTCTGTCTAATGTAAGATCTAGGGTTACAAATAGGGCTAGTTTTAGAGTTACCATTAAGTCTAGGTCTAGTATTAGGGCTAGGTTTAGGTTCAGGGTGATGATTAGAGATAGATTTATTTTAGGGTAAGAGACAGGATCAATGTTACCTTTAGGGTTAGTGATAGGACTCGAATTAGGGCTAGGGTTAAGGCTAGGTGTAGGGTTACGGTTTGTGTTAGGGTTAGCGTAAGAATTAGGGATAGGGCTAATGTCAGGTCTAGGGTTAGGGTTATTGCTATGGCTCCGTTTTGTTATAGAGCTATGGCTAAGGTTAGGGATAGCTTTAGAAATATCAATAGTGTTAAGGCTAGTGGTAGGTTGAGGTTTAGGCTTAGATTTTTTGTTATGATTAGTTCTAGATTTAGGGCTAGGGCTAGAATTAGGGGTAAAGATAAGGGTACTGTTAGGGTTACGGTAACTCTAGGGTTAGAACTAGAAATAGGGCTAGGGCTAAAGTAGAGTTATTCTTTGGGCTAGGGTTAGGAGTAGGTTTAGGGTTAGGGCTAAATTATGGCTAGGATTAGTGTTAGGGTTAGTGTTAGGGAAAGACCTAGCATTATGGCTAGAGTTAGGGTTAATATTAGGGTAAGAGGTTTAGAGTTATGAGAAAATAGGGTTATAGCTAAGTTTAGGGCTAGAGAGAGTGATATACATAGGGTTAGGGCTAGGGTTAGGGTACAGTTTAGGATAAAGGCTAGGTTTAGGGCTAGAATGAGGGTTGGTGTTAGGGATAGGGCTAGGATTAGGGCTAGGGCTAATCTCAAGTCTAGTATTATGGTTAAGGATAGTTTTAGGTTTAGGTTATGGCTAGTTCTAACACAAGGGTTAGGTTTAGGGTAAAGGTCAGGTTAACAGCTAGGTGTATTATGAGGGTCAGGGTCAAGGTATGGATTGGTTTAGGTTAAGGTCTAGAGTTAAGGCTCGAATTAATATTAGGCTTTGGGTAATGGATCGGGTTAGAATTAGGATTTAGGTAAGGTTTAGGGTTTTGGATAGTGTTAGGGATAGCTATATGGTTAGGTTTACTCCTATTGTTTGCATTTGGGTTAGGCTTATACTTAGGGTAATGGATAGGATTACAGCTAGGATTGGGGCTAGGTTTATGGTTAGGAATAGGGCTAGAGTTAGAGTTAGGGCTAGGGTTTGGGGTAGGTTTAGGGTGTTAGAATTTAAACTAGGTTTATGTCTAGGGCAGGGTTAGGGTTAGAGCAGGTATAGGGTAAAGATTAAGGTTAGGGATATGGTTACCATTAGGGTTATGGTTAGGGTTATGGTAATAGAGATAGTTAGAGCTAGGATTTGTGCAATGGTTAAAGTTATAATTAGTGTTAAAGTTATAGTTAGGGATAGGACTATGTTAATGTTTAGGATTAGGATTAAGGATAGGTTTAGAGGTAGTGATAGGGTTACAGTTACTTAATTCCAATTTCTTTGATACAATCCAGGATTCATCTTTAACTAACCTTATTCTGTTCCCCAGGTTTAGGTCTTTTGGTCAAAGTGTTTTGTGTCAGGAACAGTTAATATTTTTATTTTTATTTATTTTGAACTATACGAGTAAATGGAAATAGACCTGGAAATCAAAAAGGGTTTATTGTAGTTGCTTGAAACTGCACTCACACCCTCAATTCTCTGTGGTGACAGTGTAGGCCTAAAATGAAGCAAGCAAAAACAACTTTATCCGAGACCCCTTTAGGAGAAAGCAGGGAAATATGCAGGCACTAAATTCCTCCCATAATTATTTGGTCAGATTTGTTTGATACTGCATGGATTCATTATTTAGCTTGACCCACAGCTCTCCAAGTGTGGGACTTCTCAAATCAATGGTTCTCTAATCAGGTTAGGATTAGTGTTAGGTTTAGGTTTTGGGCTAGGGTTAAATGTAGTGTTAGGGTGAGAGTTAGTTTTGTTCAAATTTCTTTGATACCTGGAAAGAGTCATCTTTTACCTAACCTTAATATTCTCCCCAGGTTTGGGCCTTCTTGTTTCTATGGTTCTCTATCAGGAGCACTATGTATTTTAAGGTTTCACTTCATATTGACCCATATAGGTAAATAAAAATGGAGGTTGAAATCAAACCGGGTTGGTGATAGTTTCTTAAAACTTCAGACACTGAATCAGTTCTCTGTGGGAACTCACTGGTTTGTTCCTTGTGAAAATTGCTTTAAGATGATGATGGCAAAAACAACTTTATCTGAGAGCCCTTTTGCAGAAAACAGAGAAATAGGCATGAACTGAAACACCACCCTAATTATTTGGTCATATTACTTTGATACTGCATAGGTTAATTTAATAGCTTAGACCACTAGGCTCCCAAATTTTGGAACTAGACCTAACCCTAATACTAACCCTAGCACTAATCTTAGCTCTAATTCTGCCCTATTCCTAACCCTAACCCTTGACCTAAGATTAACAGTAGCTCTCAAACTATCCTATCACTACTTCCAAACCTATCTCTTACCAAAACCCTAAACCAATCCCTAAACCTAGTCCTAACCCTTGCTGTATACATAGCCCTAGTACTAACCTTAGATCACAATCTAGCTCTAAATCTAATGCTAACCCGAAGCCTATGCCTAAACCTAACACAAGCCCTAAGCCTAACACTAATTCTAAAACTATCCATAACCCTAGCCCTAGCCTTAATACAAAACTGAGCCATAGCCCTAACACTAACCCTTAAACTAAACCAAACCCTTACCATAAACTTACCCCAAACCATAGCCCTAATTCGAGGTTTAAGTCAAATCCTAAAACTAACCCTGACCCTGACTCTGACATTAACACTAACCCTAGCTCTAAACATCACCCTAACCCTAAACCTAACCCTAACACTAAATCTAACCCTAATATCAACCCTAAAATTTGCCCTAATCGTAACTCTGTTAGTTACATTAGCCATAACCCTAACCCTAGCAATAACTTAACACAAAACCTAGACCAAATCTTGAGTCCTAACCCGAGCTTTAAATCTGACCCTAAACCTAACCCTAACCCTAGCCGTAATCATAGCCATAAACCTAGCCCTAACCATAATTCTAATTTTCTACCTAGCCCTAAACGTAGCTATAATACCATCCCTTCCCCTAAACCTAACCTTATTTCTAAACCTCAACCTAAGCCTAACAGTAGGCCTAACCCTAATATAGACCCTAGACCTAATTCTAGCTCTAAATTAGCCCCCCAAAAAGCACTAATCAGATACTTAACACTACCTTTAACCCTAATCATAAACCAAAACCTAGCCCTAACCCTTACCCTAAACCTAAACCTAACCCCAAAACTTACCATAACCCTAAACCTTATACTAGCCCTAATCCTTACCATAAACCTAGACATAACCCCAGCTGTAACCTTATCCATTAACCTAACCCTAACCGTACCCTAATGCTTACCTTAGGATGACCCTAAACCTATTCCTAACCCTAAACCTATCTATTACCCTAAACCTAACCTGAACCCTAAACCTAATCATATCCATAACCTTAACACTAAAGCTAATGCTAATTTGAGCCCTAAACTTAACCTTTAACCTAACCCCAAAATACCCTGAATCTGACCCTAATAATACCCCTAGCTCTAAACCATACCCTAAACCTTATCCTAACTTTTACACTATACCTATCCATTTTAATAACCCTAAATCTATCCCTAAATCTAACCCTAGACCTGACATTAGCCCTAAACTTAGCCTTAATCCTAACCCTAACTCTAACCCTAGCCCTAACCCTAACCCTATCCCTGGTCCTAGCCCTAGCTCTAACCCTATCCCTTACACTAAGTCACACGTTCAACCTATTGCTACACCAGTCCTAACCATAATCCTTAGTCTACCCCAAACCCTAGTTCTACCACTAGCCCTTATTCTAGCTCTAAATTTAACCCAACCCTATCACTAACCATGACCCTTATTCTGACCCTAATACTAACCCTTGGTTATAACCTGACCCTACACCTAAACTGAAACTTAACACTAGCCCTACAGGCAAACCTATACCTATATCTACACTAACACTAGCCCTAGACCTAAATCTAATCCTAAATAAAGCCATAACTCCAGCTCTCAACCTAACAATAACCTGTAACCTAACCCAAACACTAACTTACCCTAGAATTAACCGTAGTCCTAATTATGGCCATAACCCTAAAACTAACCCTAACCCGAACACTGACCCTTACCCTAACACAATCCCTAACTCTAAATCTTATCCTAACCCCAAAACTATCCCTAACACTAGACTAACACTAAAACTAGCCATAACCATAACCATAGCTCTTAGATTACCTATAAACCTAACACTAGCCCTAAACTTCACACAAAACCTAGCCCTAATTGTAGCCCTAAACCTAAACATAAGCATAACCATAAACTTAAACCTAGCCCTAAACTTAACCCTAACCTTCGCCCTAGCCCTAAACCAAGCTCAAACCCTAAACCGAACCCTAAACTTAACCCTAGCTCAAACCCTAAATGTCACACTTTCCCTAGCTCTAACTCTATCCATTACTCTAACAATAACTCTAAACCTAATGCTAACCCTAGCACTATTCCTAACCTTAAACCTACCCTAGCCCTGACTTTAACCTAAAACTCAAATTAGCCCAAAATCTAGCTTGATCCCTAACTCTTACCCTTAACCTAACCATAACACTAACCCAAGGCCTAACTCTAACCCTAACCCTAGCCCTAATCCTAATCTTAATCCTAGTCCTAACACTATATCAAACCCTACCCATAACCTTAACCCTAAACTTAACCCTAATGATAAACTTGGACCTAAACCTAAACCTAACCTAACCCTAAACATAAACCTAACCCTAAAATAACTGAAACCTAACCCTAAAACTAACCCTAACCCTAGCTCAAATCCTAAGACTTATCCTAAACCTTATCATACCCAAACCATAAAACTAACCCTAACTCTAACCTGACATCTAACCCTATTAATTACACTAACACTAATGTCAATCCTAGCCCTACCTCTAACACTAACCATATCCATAAGCCTAAACCTAACCCTTGCCCTAGATCTATCCCTAGCTCAATCTCTAAACTGTACCCTTATCCTAATCCTAAACCTAACCCTAGCCCTAACCTTGATCCTAACCATAACTCTAGCCCTAATCTTAATCATAACCATAGCCCTAACCCTAGCTCTAACTCTATATATTACCCTTAATGACAACCTTAACCTTAATGCTAACCCTCAGCCTAACCCTAAACCTATCACAAAACCTAACCATATCCATTACTCTAATCCTAACCTGAAACCTAAACTTAACCCCTATCCATTACCCTAACCCTAACTCTAACCTCAATTATAATTTGAGCCCTAAGCCTAAACTTTAACCTAACCCAAACCCAAAACCTGACCCTGAGTCTAATAATACCCCTAGCTCTAAACCTGACCCTTTCTCTAAAACTAACTCTAAAAGTATCCCTAACTGTAACCCTAGACTGGATATTAGCCCTAGCCCTAATCTTGCTCTAAACCTAGAACAAAACATAGACCTAATGTCAAACTTAAACCTAGCCTTTATCCTAATCCAAATCATAGCTCTAGCCCTAACCCTAATGCTAATCAGAAAACTAGTCCTAACCCTAACCCTAGCACTAAAACAAAACCAAGCAAGAGGCCAAAACCTAAACCTTAACTTAAACCAAATTCTGACACTACACCTAGACAAAACCCTAGCCCTAATTAGAGTCTTAATTCTAACCTTAAATATAACCCTGACTCTGACTTGTATCCTAACACTCTCCCAATCTCTACACAACCCTAAATTTAACTCAAACCCTAACAGTTAACCCTAGCCATAATTCGAGTCCTAACCCTAACCCTAAAACTAACCTTGACCATGACTCATATCCTAACACTAACCATAGCTATTAATATCACATTAACCCTAACACTAGAACTACCCCTACTCTTAACCCTAAAACTAACCATAATTGTAACCGTAGTTCTTACATTGGCCATTTCCCTAACCTTAGCCTTAACCCTAACACAAAAACTAGCCCAAATTCGAGACCTAAACCTAGCTAAACCCTAACCCTAACCATAAACCTAACCCTAACAATAGCTCAAAGCCTAACCCGTATTTTAAACATACACCTAGACGTATCCCTAACTTAGCCCTAACCCTATACTTAACCCTATCCCTAAACCTAGCTCTAAACCTACCCATTACCCTAACCCTAACACTAAACCTACTGGTAATCTTAGGGAGAACCCTAACGCTAACCCTAAGCCTAATCGGAAAAAAACCACCCCTAGACATAAGCCTAAATGTAACACTCGCCATAGCCCTAACCCTAGCTCAAACCCTAACCCTTACCATACCTAAACATAACCATATCCGTAACACTAACACTAAACTGAAATCTAACCCTAACTCTAATCCTATATCAATCAGTATTCATTACTCGAAACCTAAACTTAATGATAGCCCTAATCCTAAATCTAACCCTACCATAATCCTATCCCTAGAACTTACCCTAACCCTTACCCTAACATAATCCTATCCCTAGACCTAACCCTAAACCTAACCCTACCATTATTCTATCCCTAGATCTAACCCTAAACCTAACCCTGGTGCTAGCCCTAACCCCAGCTCAAAACCTAACCCTTATGCTAAACATAATCCTAAACCTAAACCCAGTTCTAACACTAACCCTAACCTTAACTCAAAACCTATTCCTAACCATAACCGTAGCTCTAAACTTAGTTTTAACCATATCTATTACCCTAAACATAACTCTTACCCTAATGCTAATCCTAGGCCTAACCCTAACCTATTGCTAAACAAAATCCTATCAATTACCCTAAACATAACCTGAACCCTAAACCAAACACTATCATTACTGTAACCCTAACCCTAAAGCTAGTTTTAGCCCTAAACTTAAATCCTAACCGAAACCAAACCCTAAACCTGACCCTAACCCTAATAATTTCCCTAGCTCTAAACTTAACCTTACACTAAACTTCACACTTACACTAGACGTAGCCATAAACCTAACCCTAAAACCATCTTTAACCATAACCCTAGACCTGATGTTACCCTAGGCCTAATCCTAACCTAACACTAAAACAAACACTAGCCCTCATCCTAGCCCTAAACCTAGCCTTAATCATATCCTTAACACTATCCCTACACCTAACCTTAACTCTAACCCCCACCCTACCTCTAAACCAAGCTACAATGCCATCCCTTATCCTAAACTTAACCCTAAACCTAACCATATCGATAGGCCTAAGCTGAACACTAACCCTAGCCCTAATCCTAGCCATAATTAAACTATATTCCTAACCATAACTCTAACCCTAGCCCTAAGACTAACTCTAATTTTTACACTAACCCTATCCCTAGAGCTAACTCTATTTCTTACCATAACCCTAAACCTAGCCTTAACCCTAGCCGTAACCCTTGCCCTACCCTTAGTACTAACCCTTACCCTAGATCTAATTCTAACTCTTAAATGTAACCCTAAAGCTAAGCCTAAGCCTAACACCAATACTAGCCCTAACGCTAATGCTAATTGTAAAAGTAGCCCTAAACCTAACCCTAGCACTTAAACAAAATGGAGCAGTAGCCCTAACCCTAAACCTTAACTTAAACCAAACCCCAACACTACAACTAGACCAAACCCTAGCCCTAATTAGAGTCCTAACCATAACCTTGAACTAACCTTGATCATTACTCATATCCTAACACTCATCCAAGCTCTAAACACCACTCTAACCTTAAACTGAACCCTAAAAAGTAGCCTTAGCCCTTATTTGAGTCCTAACTCGAACCTGAAAACTAACTCTGAACAAGACTCCTATTCTAATACTAATCCTAGCTCTAAATATCAACATAACCTTAAAACTAACCCTAACATTAGAGGTCTAACCCCTAAAACTAACCCTAAATAGAACCTTAATTTTAACCATCATTCTTACATTAGCCATTTCCGTAACCTTAGCCGTAACCCTAACAGAAAAAAAATAGCCCTAACTGAGCCCTAAACTTAGCTTCAACACTATACCAAATGCTACCCGTAACACTAGCTTTAACCCTATCCCTAACCGTAAGCAAAATGCTAACCCTAATGGTAACCCTAGACCTATCCCTAATCCAAAGGCTAACAAAAACCCTAACTCAATTAATAGTCCTAAACCTAGCCCTCATTCTAGCTCTATCCCTATCCCAAACCTTAATCCTAACCATAACCCTGACCCTTATTCTGACAATAACAATAACCCTAGGTTTAAACCTGACCCTAACCCTAGACCAAACCTTAACACTAGCCCTACCAATACTTACACCTAAGCCTAACCCTATCACAAGCCCGAGACCTAAACATCATCCTAACTCTACCCTTAACTCTAGCCCTAGACATAAGAAAAAACCTAGCCCTAGCCCTAACAATAACACTTAACCTAATGAAAAGACTAAACTTAATCCTAGACATAATCCTAATCCTAATTATGGCTTTAACCTTAACTATATCTCTGATTTGAACACTGACCATCCCTTTAACACTAAACCTATCTAAACCTGACCCTAAATGAAAAACTAAACCTAACACTACACCTTGCTATAACCCTAACCATATAACTAGCCCTAATTATATACCTAGCTCTAACATTACCCAGAGACTTAACCTTATGCCTTAACCTAACACAAAATGTAGAGTGAATTCTAGGCATAAACCTAGCCCGAAGCATATCCCTAACACTAACCCTAGCCGTAAACCTAATCCTAACCCTAGTCTTAGTCCTAACCCTAGCTCAAAACCTAATCCTTACCCTAAATATAAACTTAGACCTATCCCTAACTCTGAAGCTAACCTTAGCCATAATTCTAACCTTAACCCTATTCCTAAACCTAGCTCTAATCCTACCCATTATACTAACCCTAACCCTAACCCCATTAATAGTCCTAACCGTAGCCCTCACTCTAGCTCTAACTCTATCCCAAACCCTAATGCTAACCCTGACCCTTATTCTGACTCTATCACTAACCCTATGTCTAAACCTGACCCTAAATCTAGACCAAATCCTAACACTAACTCTAGACCCAAACTTAATTCTAAGTCTAGCCTTAACTCTAGCCCTAGACCTAAACAAAAACCTAGCCCTAAAAATAACCCTTAACCTAACCCAAACACTAAACCTTCTCCTAGACCTAAACCTAGTCCCAATTCTGGTTCTAAACCTAATTCTAACTCTAACCTGAACACTGACCCTGCCTTTAACAGTAAATCTACCTCTAAACCTCACCCTAACCCACATACGTAACACAAGACCTAGCCTTACCCGTAACGAATCCTGAATCATAACCCTAGCTCTCACATTATCAATAGCCCTATCCTTTCACCTTAACCTAACACAAAACCTAGAGCAAATCCTAGTCTTAACCCTAGTCCTAAGCCTACCCTTTACCCTAACTCTAGGCCGAACCCTAATTCTAAACATAGCCTTAGTCCTAAACCTAGCTTGAAGTCTAACCCTTACCCTAAATATAAACTTAGACCTATCCCTAACTCTAAAACTGACCCTAGCCCTAATCCTAACCTTCATGCTAAACTTAAACCTAGATTTAAACCACCCCTTACACTAACGCTAATCCTAAACCTATTGATAACCCTATTCATAACCCTAATCCTAACCCTAACAAAAAAAAATTATCCTGGTCCTAACCCTAAACCTAACACTCACCATAGCCCTAACAGAGCTCAAACCATAATCCATAACATAATCCTAAAAATAATCATAGCCTTAACCCTAACCTTAAAACTAAATCCAACCCTAACCCTACACCTAAACCTATATATAACCATATTCATTTCCCTAACCCTAATCCTAACCCTAATGATAACCCTAGCCATGACCCAAACCAAACCCTAAACCTACCCTAATCCTATTCCTAGACCTAACGCTGAACCTAACCCTCGATCTAGCCCTAGCTTTAACTCTAGCTCAAACCCTCACCCTTACCCTAAACATAACCCTAGCCAAAACCCTAACTCAAATCCTAGCCTAACCCTTACCCTAACTATATCTCTAGCCCTGATTTTAACCCAAACCCTCAACCTAGCCCTAACCCTTACTCAATCCTTGTCCCTTACCCTTAACCTAACTATAAGACTTACCTTAAGCCTAAGCCTAATCTTAACACTATCCCTAATCCTAAACTTAACCCTAACCTTAACCCTAGATCTAACCTCACTCATTATCATAATTCTAACCATAAAACTCATGATAACCATAGCCCTAACCCAAAACCTATTCTAATCCTAAACATAAACCTAAACCTAGACCTAACTTTAAACATAATCCTTGCGGTAGTCCTAACCTTAGCTCAAACTTTAACCATACCCTAAATCTAACGCTAACTCTAGTTCTAAACCTAAGCCTAACCCTAACAAGACATCTAACCCTGTCCATTACTCTAAATCTAATTATAACCCTAGACATAACCACAATATTAAGCCTAACCCTAACCCTGACATTAACCCTAGTCCTAACCCTAAACCTAACCCTAGTCTTAGTACTAACCCTAGCAAAAGCTCTAAAGGGTACCCTAAACCTAACCCTAACCCTAGCCTTAACCCTAATGCTAACGCTAACTCTAGCCATAATCCTAACCATTATTCTATCCCTAACACTAGGTCTAACCTTATTAATAACATAACAATAACCATAACCTAACAATAACCATAACCCTAATGCTAACCCTAGGCCTAACCCTAACCGTATCGATTACCCTAAACTTAATCTGAACTCTAACCCTAACCTGAAGCGTAAACCTAACCCTATCCATTACCCTCTTCCTAACTCTAACCATAACACTAATTTGAATCCTAACCCTAAATCTTAACTTACCCAAACCCAAAACCTGACCCTGACCATTTTATTACCCTTAGATCTAAACCTGAACCTTATGCTAAACCTAACTCTGACACTAGACCTAGCCATAAACCTTACCCTAAAACTATCCCTAACTGTAAACCTAAACATGATATTAGCCCTAGCCCTAATATTTTCAATAACCCTAAAACAAATGCTAGCCCTCATCCTAGCCCTAAACCAAGCATTGATCCTGAACTGTACCCTAAAATAGCTCTATCCCTAATTTTGTCCCTCTCCCTAGTTCTAAACCAAGCTATAACCCCATCTCTTCCCCTAAACCAAACCCTAACCCTAGTTCTAGACCTAAACCTATAACTAACCCTAGACCTGATCCTAACCCTAATTTAACCCTAACCCTAACCCTTACCCTAACACTACCACTAAGACTAACTCCAACTCTTACCCTAGCCCTATTCCTAGTTCTAACCCTATCCCTTACCATAACCCTAACACTTGCCCTTACCTTAGCTCTAACCCTAGCCCTAGCCCTAACCTTTGATCTAACCATTACTCTAAATCTAACCCTAAACCTAACCATAAAACTCACACTAACATTAGCCCTAACACTGGCCCTAGCCCTAAATATTATCCTAAACCTAATGCTAACCCTAAAACTTGCCCTAACCCTAGCCTTAATCCTAAGTATATACCGAGACCTAACCCTAGCTCTAACCCTATTCATTACCGTAACCATAACCATAACCCTAACGCTAACTCTGGAACAACCCTAACCTTATCTCTAACCCTAAATTTATCCATTACCCTAAACCTAACCTGAACCCTAAACCTAATCATATCCACTGCCCTAACCCTAGCCCTAACCCTAATTCTAATTAGAGCCCTAACCCTTAATCTTAACCTAAGCAAAACATAACTGTTACCGTGAAACTAATACTAACCCTATCTCTAAAACTGACCCTAACCCTCAGCCTAACACTTACACTGGAATTAGCCATAAACCTCACCCTAAAATTAACCCCAACCATAAACCTAGATCTGACATTAGCCCTAGCCTTAATCCTGGCCCTAAACCTAACACAAAACTAGTCCTAATTCTAGTACTTAACCTAGCCTAACCCTTACCCTAACCCTAAAACTAGTCCTAAAACTAGGCCTAGCCCTAACACTAATCCCAGTGCTAATCGTAGTTCTAATTTTTATTTAACCGCAACCCTTACCCTAAGACGAACTCCAATTCTCACTGTAGTCCTATGCCTAGTTTTAAACCTATTCCTTAAAATAACCCAAACCCTACCCTAAACATAGCCTCAAACCTAGCCTTAACTTTTGCCCTAGCCCTAAACCTAGATCTAATCCAAACTCTAAATCTAACCCTAATTCTAAGCCTAAACCTCACCCTAACATTAGACCTATGCCTAATGCTAATTGTAAAACTAGCTCTAACCCTAGCCCTATCACTCAAATAAAACTGAGTCATAACCTAAACCCTACCCTAAATCAAAACCTAACCCTATACCTAGCCCTAAACCTAGCACTAATTCGAGTCTTAATCCTATCTCTAGAACTTATGTTGACCCTGACTCGGAACCTAACGCTAACCCTAGCTCTAAATATCACCCTAGACCTAAACATTACCCTAACCCTAAATCTAACCCTTAAAATAACCTAATTGCAACTCTAGTTCTTAAATTAGCCATGGCCCTGCCGTAACAGAAAACGTAGACCTAACCTGAGACCTAAACCTAGGTTTAACCTAACCCTAAACTTAACCCTAGCCCTAGCCCTAACCCTAATACTATCCCCAACACTAGCTCTAACCCTGTCCCTTACCCTAAGCCAAACACCCTAATGATACCCTAGTCTTAACCTAATCCTTAGCCTACCACAAACTATAACTCTAATACTCATCCTATCCCTAGCCCTCATTCTAGCTCTAACCCTAATGCAAACTCTAACCCTATCCCTGATCCTTATTCTGACCGTAACTCAACCCTAGGTTTAAACCTGACCCTAACCCTATAACCTAGGTATAACCACATCACTTCCCCTAACCCTAACCCTAACCCTAACCCTAATGCTATGTCTAACACTAAGACTAGCCCTAACAATAGGCCTAACCATAACAGTAAACCTAGCTCTAATCCGAGCCCTAATTTATCACTAAATATAACCCTTACTCTAACGTTAGCCCTAAGACTAACTCTAACTCTCGAGCTAGATCTACTTCTACTACTAAACTTATCTGTTATCATAACCCTAATACTAGCCCTTACCTTAGCCCTAACCCTAGCAATAACCCTAGATCTAAACATAATTCTAAATCTAACCCTTACTCTATGCCTAAACTTCACCCTACCACTAGCCCTAACACTATCGCTAATCCCAAAACTAGCCCTAACCCAAGACCTACACCTAAAACAAAACTGAGCCATACCCCTAATGCTAATCGTAACCTAACTGTAACCATATACCTGACATTAGCCCTAGCCCTAATTCTTGTTCTTACCTTAACGCAAAACATAAACCTACACCTACCCTTAACCCTAGCTCTAATTAGATTGTTATCCCTAACCTTAAAACTGACACTGACCCTGACTCTGACCCTATCACTTACCCTATGTCAAACCATCACCCTAAAACTAAACCTGATTCTAACACTAGACCTAGCCCTAACCCTAACCTTAAATGCAGCCCTAATCATAATGCTAGTTCTTATACTAGCCATAGCCCTACCTTAGACCTAAACGAATCCAAACCTAGCCCTAACTGAGCCCTAACACTAGCTATAACCCTAACCCTAAACCTTACGCTAAACCTAATCCTAATCCTAGCTTTAATCCTAACCATAACCCTAGCACTAACCCTAGCTCTATTCCTATCCATTACCTTAACCCTAAAACTAACCCTAATGCTAACCCTAGCATAACCCTAACCCTATCCATAACTCTAACATGATTACCTAAACCTAACCTGAACTCTAAACCTAACCATATCCATTACCCTAACCCTAAACCTACCCCTAATGTTAATTTGAGCCCTAAATCTAAACCTTAACCTAAACAAACCCTAACTCTTTTCCTGACCCTAATAATATCCCTATCTAAAACTGAATCTAACCCTTAACCTAACCCTTACACTATACCTAACCATAAGCTTAACCCTATAACTATACCTAACCCTAACACTAGACCTGAACTTAGCCCTAATCCTAATGCTAGACCTAACCCTAACAAAAACCATAGCCCTAAACCTGCAATAAACTTAGCCTTAATCCTATCCCTAACTCGAACACTAGTCCTAACCCTAAATTGAACCTTCACCTAGGCCTAAACCTAGCTATTACAACATATTATACCCTAACCCTAATTTTAACCTAGCCCTAAACTAAGGCTTAGCCCTAATACTAACCCTTCCTCAAATCCTATCCCTAATTTAGCCCTAATTCTAAACCTAACCATATACATAGCCATAAAACTCACTGTAATTCTCGCCCTAGTCCAATCCCTAGTTCTAAACTTATCCCTTTCTATAAGCTAAAGCCTAACTCTAACTCTAGTCCAAACTTACCCCAAACTTAGGGCTAGCCATAAACCTAGATCTAACCCTAACTCTAAATCTAATCCTAACCCTAAACCTAAACCTTACCCTAACAGGAGCCCTAACCCTAATGCTAATTTGAAAACTTTCCCTAAGCCTAGCAATAGCACTCAAATAAAACTGAGCTATAGCTCTAATCAAAACCCTTAACCTTAACCAAAACCTAATGCTACACGTAGCCCTAACCTAACCCTACAACTAATATTGACCCTGACTCCGAAGGTAAAACTAACCCTAGCTCTACATATCACCCTAACCCTAAACCTAAACCAGACACTAGACCTAGCCCTAATCTGAACCAGAAAACTAGCCCTAAACTTAAAACCTGTTCTCACATTAGCCATATCCCTAACGCTAACACAGAACCTGGCCCAAATTTGAGCCTTAACTTGACCTTTAACACTAGCCCTGACCGTAACCCTAACCCTAGTTGTAAACATATCCCTTACTTTAAGTCAAACTCTCACCCTAATGCTATCCTAGTTCTAATCCTAATCGTTAGCCTGCCCCCAACTTTAACTCTATTACTAGTCCGAACCCTAGACCTCATTCTATCTCTAAGCCTAACCCAAAGTCTAACCCTAACCCTGACCCTTATTCTGACTCTAACACTAACCCTAGAAATAAACCTGACCCTAATTCTAAACCTAACCCTAACAGTAGCCCTACTGGTAAACCTATATCTAAACCAAACCATAACACTAGCACTAGACTTAAACTTTATCCTAAATATTGCCATAACTCTTGCCCTAGCCCTTATCAAAAACCTAGCCCTAACCCTAACAATAACCATTAAACTAACCCAAAGACTAACCCTACCCCTAGAAATAAACCTACTCCTAATTCTGGCCCTAACATAAATCCAACACTAACCTGAACACTGACCCTTATCCTAAAATAAACCCTAGCTCTAAACATTATCTTAACCAGAACCTAATACTAAACAGAATTTTTCCATTACCCTAATGCTCAAACTAGCCATAACCATAATCCTAGAACTTACATTACCCATAGCCGTAATGTTAGCCATGAACTTCACATAAAACATAGCTCTAAACCTAACCCTAAGCATTCCCCTAACATTAACCCAATAAAACTCTACCCTAATGCTTGCTGTAGCCCTTAACCTAGTTCAAACTATAACCCTTAGTCTAAGCCTAACCCTAGCACTAAGCTTAATTCTAATCCTAGACCGAATCCTAACTGTAACCATATCCCAAATCCTATATCTAACTTTATCTATTACTTTAAACATAACCCTAACTCTAATGCTAACCCTAGACCTAACCCTAACTCTAACCCTAACCATAGCCATAACTCTCACCCTAAACCTTACGCTAGACCTAACCCTAGCTCAAACCCTAACACTTACCCTAAACCTAACCCTAACACTAATCCTAGCCATAATCCTAACCTTAATTCAATCCCTAACACTAGCCCTATCCATTACCCTAATACGCCTAACCCAAATGTTAACCCTAGGCCTAACCTTAACCCTACACCTAACATTAACCCTATACATTATTCTAAACCTAAACTGAACCCTAAACCTAACCCTATCCATTTCTCTAACCCGAACCTAAACCCTAACGCTAATTGAGTCCTAACATAAAGCTTAAGCCAAACCAACCCTAACTCGGACTCTAACCCTAATAATACACCTAGCTCTAAACCTGACCCCTACCTTAAACTTAACCCTTATATTAGATCCAGCCATAAACCAAACCCTAAAACTATCCCTATTTTTAACCCTAGACCTGATATTAGCCCTAGCCCTAATCTTAGCCCTAACATTAACGCAAAGCTTAGCCCTCATCCTAGCACTAAAGATAGCCTTAATCCTAACCAGAACCCTCACCCTAGCCCTATTTCTAATTTTAACCCTTTTTCCTAGCCCTGAACCAAGCTATATAACCCCATCTTTGATCCTAAAACTATGCCTAACCCTAGCCCTAACCACAGGCTTAACACTAACACTTTTCCTAGTGCTAATCCTAGCCCTAATTCAGCCTAACCTTAACCCTACCCCTTACCCTAGCCCTAAGACTAACACTAACTCTCAACACTAGCCCTATTTCTAACCCTATCAGTTACTCACACTAGTTCTAACCTTAGCCCTAACCCTACCCATAGCGCTAACCCTAGATCTAACCATAATGCTAAATGTAACCCTAACCGTAAGCCTAAACCTCACCCTACCACTAGGCCTAAGACTATTGCTAATCCTAAAACTAGTTGTAACCCAAGCCCTATCCCTAAAACAAAACCGAGTCTTTGCTGTAACCCTAAAATATATATATATATATATACCAAACACTATCACTATAACTAGCAATAACCCTAACTCTAATTTGAGTCCTAGGCCTAAAATTAACCCTGACCCAACTTTTATCCAAACACTAACCCTAGCTCTATATAATACCCTAACCCTAAAGCTAATACTAACACAAGACCGAGCCCAAACCCAAACCCTAAAACTAACCCTAATCATAACCCTAGTTCTTACATTGGAAATAGCCCTAACCTTAACACAAAAATAGTCCTAATCCGAGCCCTAACTAGTTTTAAACCTAACCCTAACCCTAACCCAAACCCTAAACCTAACCCTAAACTTAGCTCTAATCCTAGCTCTAACCCTATCCCTTGCGCTAAGCCAAAACTTATCCATAATGCTAAACCTAGTCCTAATCCTTATAATTAGCCAAAACAAAACACTAACCCTATTACTAGTCATAACCCTAGCCCTCATTCTAGTTCTAACCCTAACACAAAACCTAACTTTAAACTTCAACCTTATTCTGACCCTAACACTAATTATAAGTCTAAACCTGACCCTAATCCTAAACCAAAACATGAAACTAGCCCTACCAGTAACCTTATTCCTAAACCTAACCCTAACACTACTACTAGACCTAAACCTAACCCTAAACTAGTGATAACTCTACCCTAGACCTAAACAAAAACTTAGTCCTAGCCCTAACAATAACCATTAACCTAAAATAAAAATGAACTCTACCCCTATACCTAACCCTAGTCCTAATTCTGGCTTTCACCATAACCCTAACACTTACTTGAACGCTGAACCTGACCCTAACACTTAACCTAGCTCTAAACCTGACCTTAATAAAAATCTAAATTAATGACTAGACCTAGCCATAGCCCTAACTCTAAAACTAGCCCTATTTAGAACCCTGGATCTTGCATTAACCATAGCACAAACACTAGGTCCTAAACCTAACACAAAACCTAGCCCTAATCAAAGGCCTAAACCTTTCCTAAGCATAATCCTCACCCTTACCCTAGCCCTAACTTTATCCCTAACCCTCTTTCTAGTCCCAACAATAGCTCAAATCCTAACCCTTAGCCTAAAAATAACCCTAGGACCATCCCTAACCATAAACCTAATTCTAGCCCTAATCCTAAAGTTAACGCTAGCCCTAACTCTAGTTATAACCCTAGCCATTACCTTAACTCTAACCTTAACCCTAATGATAACCCTAGCCCTAACCCTAAAAAAAACTCTAATACAAACCATAAACCTAACCCTAGACCTAACCCTAATTGTAACCCTTGCTGTAGCCCTAACCCTTACTCAAACCCTAAACCTTAACCTAAAATCAATAGTAACCTAGAACTAAAACTAAACTTAACTCTAAGTCTAACTAAAGCAAACCTTACATCTAACCCAATATATTACCCTTAACCTAACCCTAACCCTAATGAAAACCCTAGCCCTAACACTAAACCTAACCCTGAACACAACGATAACCCTAACCCTAGACCTAACATTAAACCTAACCCTCACCCTAGGACTAACCCTAGCTCAAAACCTAACCATTACCCTAAACCTAAAACTAACTCTACCTTATAAGCTAGGGTTACTAGCCCTAACCCAAACCCTAAGCCTAACTCTAGACCTAATCTTAACAATAACTTTAGCCCTAACCCTAGCTCTAACCCTATACATTATCCTTATGATAACCCTAATCCTAATGCTAACCTTAGGCCTAAACCTGAAAGTTTTGCTAACCTGAAACTTCCTCATTCCTCTAAACCTATCCCGAACCTTATCCATTACTCTAACCCTAACCCTAATGCTCATTTGAGCCCTATCATTAAATATTAAGCTAAAACAAACCCTAACCCTGATCCTGACCCTAAAAATACACCTAGCTCTAAATTTTACCCTTACCTGAAGCTGAACACTTCCACTAGACCTAGACACAAACCTAACCCTAAATCTACCCCTAACTGTAAAATTAGACCTGACATTAGCCCTAGCCCTAATTCTAGAACTAAACCTAAAACAATCCCTAGCATTCATTCTAGGCCTCAACCTAGCCTTAATCATATCCCTAAAACTATCCCTAGCCCTAAACCTAATTCTAACCCTCACCCTACCTCTAAACCTAGTTATAATTCCATCCCTTACCCTAAATATAACCACAACCCTAGTCCTAATGCTAGACCTAAGCTGAACACTAAACCTAGCCCTAATCCTAGCCCTAATTTAACCTTATCTCTAAATCTAACCATAACTCTACCTCTATGACTAACTCTAACTCTCATCCTAGCCCTTTCTCTATTTCTAAACCTATCCATTACAAAAATCCAAACCCTAGCCCTAAACCTACCCTATCCTTAGACCAATCCTGAACACTAATTCTAATGCTAACTTCAAATCTAACCCTAACCATAAGCATAGCCTAACACTAACACTAGCCCTAACCCTAATGCTAATCATTTAACTAGTGCTAACCCTAAACCTAGGACTAAAACCAAATTGAGCAATACACCTAACCCAATAACTTAACTTAAAACAAACCCTAACACCACACCTAGACATAACCCTAGGCCTAATTGGAGTCCTAACCGTAGCCTTAAAACTTACCCTGATCCTGACTCATATTCTAACATTCACCTAGCTCTAAACACCACGCTAAACTTAAATGAAACCCTTACAGTAACCCTAGCCCTAATTCATGTCATAACCCTAACCTTAAATCTAACCTTGACCCTTAATCATATTCTAACAATCATAATAACTCTTAACACAGCCCTCATGTTAAATTGAACCCTAACACTAAACCTAGACCTTATTTGAGTCCTAACCCTAACTCCAAATCAAACCCTGAATCTTACTCAGATTCTAACAATAACCCTAGCTGTAAATATTACCCTAATTTTAAACTTAACACTTACACTACACCTACCCCTACCCCTAACCCTAAAACTAACCCTAATTGTAACCCTAGTTTTTACATTAGCCATTTACTTAACCTAACATGAAAACTAGCTCTAATCTGAGTCCAAAACCTATATTTAAAGCTAATCCTAATCCTAACCCTAGACTTAACCCTAGATCTAAGGCCATCACATACCCTAAGCCAAACACTAAAACTAATGGTAACTCTAGACCTGTCACTAATCTTTAGGCTAACCAAAACCTTAACACTATTAATAGTCCTAAACCAAGCCATCGCTCTAGCTCTAACCCTATCCCAAACCTTAATACTAATCCTGATCCTTATTCTGATCCTAACACTAACCCTAGGTCTAAACCTGACCCTAACCTTAGACCAAACCCTAACACTAGCAAGAGATTGAAACCTAATCCTAAATCTAGACTTAACTCTAACTCTATACCCAAACAAAAAACTTGCATTAGCCTTAACAATAACGCTGAACCTAACCCAAACACAAGCCCTACCCCTAGACCTAAACCTAGTCCTAATTCTGGCTGTAATACTAACTCTAACTCTAACCCAAACACTGACCCTGCCTTTATAGTAAACCTAATTCTTAATTTTACCCTACTAGAAAATCTAAACCTAACACTATACTAGCCATAACCCTAACCCTAAAACTAGCCCTAAATATAACCTTAGCTCTTACCTTACCCATAGGTTAACCTTAGGTCTAAACCAAACCCAAAACCTAGAGCTAATACCAGGCCAAAACCTAGTCTTAACCCTAACCCTAATCCTCATCCTAACCCTAACGTACCCTCACCTTAGTCCTTATCTAAGCTCAAAGCCTAAACGTTACTCTAAACATAAACCTACTTCTATCCCTAAAAATAATCCTAAACCCAGTCCTAATCCTAACCTAACCCTAGCCCTAAACCTACCCTTTACACTGAACCTAACCCTAACCCTATTGATAATCCTAGGCCTAAACTTAACGCTATACCTAACCAGAAATCTAACCCTAGACCTAACCCACAACCTCACATCGCCATAGACTTAAACCTAGCTCAAACCCTTACCCTTATCGTAAACCTAAACATAACCTTAGGTCTAACCCTAAGGCTAAACCTCTATCTAACCCTAACTATAACCTTAAACCTACAACTAAACTTATCCATTACACTAACCTTAACCCTACCCCTAAGGATCCCTAATCCTAACCCTAACCCTAACCATACTGTAACCTTATCCCTAGACTTAAGCTTAAACCTAACCCTCACTCTAGGCACTAACTTAGCTCAAAACCTAACCCTTATTCTAAACATAACCCTGACCCTAAACCTGGTTCTAACCCTAAACTTAACAGTAACTCAAGGTCTATTCCTAACCATAAACCTAGCCCTAAATGCAGCACTAAACTTTCCATTATATTAACAATAACCCTTACTCTAGTGTGAACCCTAGACCTAACCCTAAACCAAACAATTAGCTAAGCCTAATCTGAACCCTAAACAAAACCCTATCATTACCCTAACTCACACCCAAAGGCTAACTAGAGCCCTAACCCTAAACTCTAACTTTAACCAAACTCTAACTCTGACCCTGACACTAATAAATTCCCTAGCTCTAAAGTTGACCCTTACTTTAAACCTAACACTTACACTAGACCTAGCCATAACCATAATCCTAAAAATATCCCCAAACATAAGCCTAGACCTGACATTAGCCCTATCCCTAATCCTAGCCCTAAACTTAACACAAATCACAGCCCTTATCATAGCACTAAACATACCCTTACTCCTAACCCTAACCCTAACACTAGCCCTAACCCTAACACTAACCTAGCCCTAATCTTAATCCTAATTTAGCCCTATTCCTAACCCTTGCCCTAACCCTAGCCGTAAGACTAACTCTAACTCTCACCTTAGCCCCATCCCTTGTTCTAACCCAATCTTTTCCCAGAACCCTTACCCTAGAACTAACACTAGCCTTATCCTTAGGCAAAGCCCTAACTAAATTTAACTTTAACTCTAAATCTATTAATAACCCTAAGCTTAACCCAAACCCTATGCCTAACTCTACATCTAACTTTAACCCTAAGGCTAAACCTAAACCCAACACTAGCTCTAACCTTAATGCTAATCATAAAATGAGCCCTAACCCAAGCCCTAGTCCTAAAACAAAACTGAACCATAGCCCTAACCTTAACCCTTAACCTAAACCAAACCATAACCCTAATTTGAGTTTTAATCTGAACCCTAAAACTAACCCTGACCCAGAGTCTGAACATAACACTAACCCTAGCTCTAAACATGATCAACCCTAAACCTAAACCTAACACTAGACATAGCCCTAACACTAACCTTAAATTTACCACTAAACATAAGTCTGGTACATACATTAGCCATAACCCTAACTCTAGCACTAAATTAACACAAAACCTCAGCATAATCTGAGCCATAACCCCAGTTTTAACCCTAATCCTAACCCTAACGCTAGCCCTAATCATAAACATAACTCTAGCCCTAACCCTAGCTCTAACCCTATCCATTGCCATAAACATAATCCTAACCCTAATGCTAAACCTAGTCCTAAACCTAAACCTATCCAAAATCCTAACCGTATCCACTACCCTAATCCAAACCTAGACTATAACCTCACCCTTTCATTAACCTAACACTAACCATAATGCTAATTTGAGCCCTAACTTTAAATATTAACCTATCCCAAACCCTAGCCCAGACCCTGACTGTAAAAATACTACTAGCCCTAAACCTGACCCTAACCCTAAAGCTAACCCTTACACTACATGTAACCATAAGCCTAACACTAAAATATCTTTAGCCGTAACCCAAGACCTGATGTATCCCTAGCCCTAGTCCTAGTTCTAAACTTAAAAAAAAAAAACCTCTAGCTCTCATCCGGGCCATAAACCTAGCCCTATTCAGAACCCTAACCTTCACCATTGCCCTATTCTAATTCTAACCCTCACCCTACCTCTAAACCTAGCTATAAAACCATCCCTTACCCTAAACTTTATCGTAACTCTAACACTAGACTTAAGCTGAACACAAACCAAAGCCCTAATCCTAGCCCTATTTAACCCTATCTCTAATTCTAACTAACCATAGCCCTATGACTAACTCTAACTCTCACACTAACCCTATCCCTAGTTCTAACCCTATCCCTTAACTTGAACCTAAACCTAGCCCTAGTTATAGCCATAAACCTAGCCATAACATTTTCCTAATCCTCATTCCTAGTACTAACCCTAGATCTAACAATAACTCTAACTCTAACTCAAGCACTAACCCTAAGCCTAAGCCTAATATTAACACTAGCACAAACCCTAAAACTAATCATGAAACGAGCCCTTACCCTAACCCTAGCAGTAAAACAAAACCAAGTAATAGCCCTAACACTAAACCTTAACTTAAACAAAATCCTAATAGTACACCTAGACCTGACCCTAGCCCTAAATTCGAGTCCTAACCTTACCGTTAATATTAACCCTGACTCTGACTCATATTGTAACACTCACCCTAGCTCTAAACACCACCCTAACCTTAAACCAGACCCTTACAGTAACCCTAGCCTTATTTTGAGTCCTAACACTAACCCTAAAAATAATTCAGACCTGACTATTAATCTAACACTGACACTCGCTGTAAATATCACGCTAACCTTAAACCTAGTCCTAACACTAGAGGTGTAACCCCTAACCATTACCCCAAAATTCACCCTAATTGTAACCCTAGTTTTTACATTAGCCGTTGCCTAGCCCTAAACCTAACCCAAAACTAGCCCAAATCCGAGCCCAAAACCTAACTTTAACCTAACTCTTGCCCTAATCCAAGCCCTAACTCTAGTTCTAACCCTATCCCTTACCCTAAGCCAAACCCTAACACTAATGCTAAACCTAATCTTTAAACCCAAACCTAACTGTATTTGTAGTCCTAACCCAGCACTAGTTATAACCATAACTAGTTATAACCATAACCCAAACCCTAAACCTAATCCTGCAACCTATTCTGACCCTAACACTAATCGTAGGTCTAAACCTGAAACTAACCCTAAACTGAACACTGACAGTAGCCTTTCCAGTAACCTTACACCTAAACTTCACCCTAACACTAGTCCTAGACCTAAACCTAATCCTAAATCTAGACATAACTCGAATTCTAGACCTAATGAAACACCTAAACAGAGCCCTAACAATAACCCTTAGCCTAAGCCAAACACTAACTCTTCCCCTAGACCTAATGCTGGCTTTTATTTTAAACGTAACACTAACCTGAACACTGACCCTGACACTAACAGTAACCAGAGGTCTAAACACCACCTGAACCCTAAACCTAACCCAATAACTATACCTAGCCCTAATATTAGCCCTAAAATTAGCCTGAATCATAAGAAGTTCTAACATTAGCTGTAGCCCTAACCTATTGCAAAATCTAGCCCTAATCCAAGGCCTACCCTAGTTTTAACCCTAAAGCTAATCCTAATCCTAACAATAACCCTAACCCTAAACCTAAGCCTAAGCCTAGACCTAGTTCTTAAGTTAACCCTAGCCCTAACCCTAGCTCTAACCTATCCATTACTCTAATGATAACCCTAACCCTAACCCTATCCATTACCCTACACTTAACCTGAACCCTAAATCTAAAACTATCATTACCCTATCCTTAATGATAATGCTAATTCCAACCCTAGACTTAAACCTTAACCTAACAAAAACTCTAAACCTGAACCTAACCCGAATAATACCCCTAACTTTAAACTTGACCATAACCGTAAATCTAACCCTTAAAATAGACGTAGCTAGAAACCTAACCCTAAACTATCCCTAACTGTAACCCTAGATCTGACTTTTGTTCTAGCTCTAATCCTAGTCCTAACGTTAACACAAACCTTAGACCACATCCTAGCCATAAACTTCACCTTAATCATAAATCTAACCCTAACCCTAATTATAACCCTCACCCTAGCCATAAAACTAGCTATAATCCCAACCATTACCCTAAACTTAACCCTAACCCTAAACCTAACACTAACACTAGCTCTAACCCTAGGCCTAACCCTAACACTAAGCCTTTCCCTAAGACTAACCCTACCTCATACCCTAGCTTTATACCACATTCTAACTCAATCCCTTACCATCACCCTAAACCTAGCCCTCAACTTAGGCCTATCCTTATCCGTAGCTCAAACCCTAGATCTAAACTTAACTCTAAATCTAACCCTAAACCTAAGCCTAAACCTCACACTAACACTAATCCTAAAACTAGCCCTAACCCTACCCCTAGCCCTAAAACAAAACCGAGTCATAGCCCTAACTCTAACGCTTAACATAAATCAAACCCTCACCTTACACATAGCCCTACACCTATCTCTAATTCTAGTCCTAAATCTAACCTTAAAAGTAATCCAAATACTGACTCTGAACCTAACACTAACTCTAGCTCTATATATTGTCATAACCATAAATCTGAACCTAACTCTAGATCTAGCCCTATTCTTACCCCTAACTCTAGATCTAGCCCTATCCTTACTATTACTAGTGCTAATCATAACCCTACTTCATACATTACCCGTAGCCTTAACCATAGACCTAACCTAACCCAAAACCCAGTCATAATCCAAATCCTAAACCTAGCTTTAACCCTAAATTTAAACTTAACTCTAACCCAAACAAAAGCCCTAATCCTATAAATATCCCTAGCCCTAATCTTAGGTCTAACACTATCCATTATCCTTATGATAACCCAAACCCTTAAGCTAAATATGAGGCCTAACCTTAATCCTATCCATTACACTAAACTACCTCTAAACCCTAAATCTAACCCTGTCATTAACCCTAAACCTAAACCTAATGCTCATTCGAGTCCCAAAACTTGCCTCTAACCTAAACCAAATGCTAATCTTGAACCTGACACTAATAATAACCCTACTTCTAAACCTGACCCCTAACATAAACCTAACACTTACACTGGACCAAGACATAAACCTAACACTAAATCTATTCCTAATTGTAACCCTATAGTTGGCTTTAGCCATAGCCCTAACCCTAACACAAACACTAGACTTTATTCTCGTTCTAAGCCTAGACTTAATCATAACCCTAACCATAACCCTACCCCTAACGCGAATAACTAACCCTCGCCCCAGCCCTCATCTTAGCTATAACCCACTCCCTTACCATACATGTAACCCTAACTCTAACCCTAACTTGAGGTCTAAACCTAACACTAACCCTAGCCCTAATTTAGCCCTATCTCTAAACATAACCTAGCCCTACACCTATGACTAACTCTAACTCTCACACTAGCCTATCACTAGTTCTAATCCTATCCATTACCATAATCCTAACCCTATCCCTAACCCTAGACCTAACCCTTGCTCTATCCTTAGTCCTAGTCCTAACCATAGATCAAAACCTAATTCTAAATCTAACCCTAATACGAAGCTAAAGGCTAACCATTATAAATACATTTATATTTAGATTCTATGTCTACAGATGTTGGCTTCAATTATTATTTAGAATAAAATCATTCCTTTCATAAAAGGCATACCATTTCTGGTGGTACATAGAGAACTAATGGTCAGGAGTAGGATGCTATGTTAAGGGGGGAAGGAGTGAGGGTGTGAGATTAATTTATCTTAGCAAATTGGAGGAGAACTGAAATGAATAGACAGGGGTAATTTATGGAAGAATGTATAAATTCAACTTCCTTATCTGTATTCATAAAATTACCCCATGTATAAATAGTAAAAGTTAGGAGGTTGAAAGTGGGATAGAGGGAGAAAGAAAAAAGAAAGAAAAATAACAAGGAAATAAAGAATGAGAGGGAGAATGAAAATAAGAGAAAATAAGGGGGGTTGAGGTGGGCCTATGCAATTCCTCTATATTATTCTATTCTGGTGATTCAGTTCTTTAAGCCCAATTTCATGCAAAGTTCTTGGTTTCACGTATGTTGAGATTTGAGGACCAGAGGGGGCAGGGTATAGAAGAATAGATGATACGAGCGAGAATAGAAAAGTGTCTCAGAACTCTGTTTTCTTCCAGTTGCTGGAGTTGTCTATTCCAAGCTTGAGTCTCTGTGCTAAGGATGGTGGAGGTAGCCAGTTTGAGAGGACTTGAGCTTCTACCTGGATCCTCCTTACACTTAGTCTCTGAGTTGGAAACCAGGTACCTGTACAGTTGCTGTTCTGCATTTATAGGTGCGCCCCCCCCCAAAGGCTTGTAAAATTAATCCTGAGTTATCACCGCTGGAGGTAGGGGAGTGGAAACCGGGTACCTGAGCAGTGGCAGAACTGAGCTGGTAGCCACGACCACGGATACATGTTGTGTAAGGTTTTCCAAGATGGATTCCATCTGTTACCTGTTTAGGGTGTTTGGTGAGATGGGTGGTTCTGGGGTGACCTCTGGCCATGTCCAGAGCTTGGACTAGTGACCCACAAGCAAAGCCTCTGTGTTCTGTGCTATCCATACTCTGTGCCAAGAGTGCCTGCATGGCTGAGACTTCCTTCTGAGCCAAGAGCAAACCCGCAGGCAAGTCTTCCATCTGTGCCAAGAGCTCATCCGTGGCTGAGACTTCAGTCTGAGGTGAGAGCAATGCACAGCCGAGACTTCCGACTTCTGACTGAGCCTAGAGCAACCACACAACAGAATCTTCCATCTGCACACAGAGCTCCAGCATGGCCTTAGTTTTCTTCAAATTTCTATGATATTGGGCAAGATTCATCTTTTAGTTAGCCTTACTATGCTCTATGGGTTTGGGACTTCTTGGTTCAATGGTTTGCTGTCAGGAACAGTTTGCATTTTAAGATTTTCCTTCATTATGGCGTATTGATGTGAATAAAAATTGAGCTCGAAATCAAGAGGGGTTGGTAGGAGGTGCTTGAAACTTCACAAATCAGTTCTCAGTGGGCATTTTCTGGTTTCTTTCTTTTGAAGGTAGGCCAAAGCTGAAGCATGCAAAAGCAACTGTATCTGATAACCATTAATGAGAAAACACAGAAATATGTATGCATTGAAATAAGTCTCCCAATGATTTGATCAGATTTCTTTGATACTGTGCAGTATTCAACTTTAACTTTCTCACTAGGCTACCCAAGTTTGGGACACCAAGGAACAATGATCTATACAGTTAAGTGTTAAGGTTAGGTTAGGGTTAGGGTTTGGTTTAGGTTTAAAGCTAGTGTTAGAGTTATTTTTGTTCAAATTTCTTTGATACTGGGCTGGATTCATCTTTTCCCTAGCCTTACAAATGTTCCCTGCTTTGGGCCTTCTGAGTTCAGTGGTTCCCTGTCAAAAACAGTTTGTATTTTAATTTTTCACTTCATTTTTACCTATATGGGTAAGTGGAAATAGAGCTTGAAATCAAAAGGAGTTGATTTGAAAGTTTGCTTGAAACTTCACACACACTCAACCAGTTCTCAGTATTCATTTTCTGTTTTTTTTTTCTTGTGGAAGTAGCCCTATGCTTAAATAGAAAGAAATAGCTTCATCTGTGAGTGCTTTAGGAGCAATCTTCAATATTTATTGGTTGAATTACTTTGATACTGTAGAGGATTCATCCTTTACCTAGCCTTAATAGGATCCCCAATTTTGGGCCTTTAAGTTCAACTGTTCACTGTCAGGAACAGTTTGAAATTTTAGGTGTCACTTCATTTTGTCCTATAGGTGTGAATGATAATGAAGCTGGTAATCAAACAGGGTTGGTACTTGCTGCTTGATAAGTCACACACTCAATTAGTTCTCTGCGAGCACTCTCTGCTTTCAATCTATTGATTATAGGCCAAAGGAGAAGCATGCAAAAACAACTTTATCCGAGAGCACTTTAGGATACAACAGGGAAATAAGCATATAATGAACTACCTCGCACAAATATTTTGTCAGATTTCTTTGATACTGAGCGTTTTTCATCTATTTGCTTGCCTCACTAGGCTTCACAACTTTGGTACTTCTATGATCAAAGGTTATCTAAATAGGTTAGGGTTATGGTTACAGTTAGAGTTAGGGCTAGGTTTAGATCTAGTGTTAGGTTTAGAGTTTGTTTTCTTCAAATTTTCTTGATACTGAGCAGGATTCATCTTTAACCTAGCCTTACTATGTTCCCCAGGTTTGGGCCTTCTCAGTTCAATGGTTCGCTTACAGTAACAGTTTGTGTTTTGAGGTTTCACTTTATTTTGACCTATATGGCAAAGGGAAATGGAGCTCGAAATCAAAGAGGGTTGGTGCTAGCTGATTGAAACATCTCACACTCAATCAGTTCTCTGTGTGCACTCTCCGGTTTGTTCTTTGTGAATGTAACCCTAAGCTGTATCATGCAAAGCAACTTTATCTTAGAGTACTTTAGGGGAAAACAAGAAAATATTCATGTACTGAAATATCTCCCCAAAATATTTGGTAAGATTTCTTACATGCTGCACAGGATTCATCTATTAGCTTGCCCCAGTAAGCTCCCCACGTTTGGGATATCTAGGATCTCAAACAGGGTTTGTGATAGCTGCTTGGAACTTCACACACTCAATCAGTTCTCAGTGCACATTCTCTCATTTGTTTCTTGTGGAAGTAGCCCAAAGCTGAAGTAGAAAGAAACAGCTTTATCTGTGAGCACTTTAGTAGCATGTTTCAACTTTTTTTTTTGCTTGATTACTTTGATACTATACAGGATTCAACTTTTTACTAGCCTTAGTAGGATTACCAAGTTTGGGCCTTTAAGGTTTGCCGGTTCACTGTCAGGAACAGTTTGAAATTTTAGGATTCATTTTATTATGGTCTATAGATGTGAATAAAAATGGAGCTGCAAATCAAACAGGGTAAGTACTAGCTGTTTGAAACTTCACACACTGGATAAGCTCTCTGTGGGCACTCTCTGGGTTGTTCCTTGTGAAAGTACCATAAACTGCAGCATGAAAAAAAAATAATTTAACCAGAGCACATTAGGAGAAAACAGGGAAATATGAATGTACTGAAATACCTCCCCCAATTACTTGGTCAGATTTATTTGATAATGCTCAGGATTCATCTGTTAGCTTGCCCCACTAGGCTCCTTTATTTTGGGACTACTATAATCAATGGTTCTCTAAACAGATTAGGTTAGGTTTAGTATTAGGTTAGGGCTAGGTATATAGCTAGTGTTTTGTTAGATTACTTTTGTTCAAATTTCTTTCATACTGGGATGGATTCAGCTTTTACATAGCCTTACAATATTCCCAAGGTTTGGGCCTCTTGGGTCAAAGGTTAGCTTTCTGGAACAGTTTGTATTTTAACTTTTCACTTTATTTTGACCTATGTGGGTAAATGTAAATAGAACAGGAAATCAAACAGGGTTGGTGCTTGCTGCTTCAAACCTCACACCCTCAATCAGTTCTCTATGGGAATTCTCTTGTTTATTCTTTGTGAAAGTAGTCCTAAGCACAAGCATGCAAAGCAACTTTATGTGAGAGCACATTAGGAGAAATTGGAAATATGCATGTGCTGAAGTACCTCCCCCAATTATTTGGTCAGATTTCTTTGATACTGTGAAAGGTTCATCTGTTAGCCTGCCCCACTTGGCTCCACAAGTGTGGGACTTCTAGGATCAAAGGTACTCTAAACAGAGTTAGTGTTAGGGTTAGTTTTTGGACTAGGATTAGACGTAGTGTTAGAGTTACTTTTGTTTTCAAATTTCTATTATACTGTGCAGGATTCATCTTTTTCTTATTTTGACTATACTTCAAATATTTGGGCCTCCTACATAAAGGGTTGCTTTCAGGAACAGTTTCAATTTTCATGTTTCTCTTCTTTTTGCCCTATAGGGGTGAAAGTGAATGAAGCTGAAAATCAAACAGGGTTTGGGCTATCTTCTTGAATGATCACACACTCAATCAGTTCTCAGTGAGGATTCTCTGGTTTGTTTCCTTTGGAGGTAGCCCTAAGCTGAAGTAGAAAAAAAACAGCTTTATCTCTGATTGCTTTAGGTCAAAGATTCACTCTTGACCTAGCCTTAGTAGGCTTCCCAATTTGGGGCTTTCAAGATTCAATGGTTTACTTTCAGGAACAGTTTCTATTTTAAGGTTTCACTTTCTTTTGACCAAAATGAAATTGGAGCTAGAAATCAAACAGGGTTGGTGCTAACTGCTTCAACCTTCACAAACTCAATCAGTTCTCTGTGGACACTCTCTGTTTGTTTCTTGTGAATATAGCTCTAAGCTGAAGCATGCAAAGCAAGTTTATCTGAGAGCACTTTAGGAGAAAAGAGGAAAATATAAATATATTGAAATGCCTTCCCCAATTATTCTTTTATATTTCTTTGATACTGTGCAGGATTCGTCTAGTCGCTTTCCCCACTAGGATCCCCAATTTTGGGACTTCTATGATCATAGGTTCTCTAAACAGCTTAGGGTTAGGGTCGGGGATATAGTCAAATCTAGCATTAGAGTTACACTTAGATTTTTTCAAATTATTTGATAATGGGCAGTATTCATCTTTTCCTTACCCTAGTTAAGTTCCCCAGTTTTGGACCTTCTCAGTTCAAGTGTTCATTGTCAGGAACACTGTATATTTTAAGGGTTCACTTTCTTTTGATCTCTGTGGTTAAATGGAAATTGAGTTCAAAATCAAATAGTGCTGGTGCTAGCTGCTTGAAATTTCACATACTCAATCGATTCCATGTTGGTACTCTCTGATTTCATATCCCAAAGCTGAAGCATGCAAAAAAAATTATCTGAGACCACTTTAGGAGACAACAGGAAAATTGGTCATTTGGTCATTCATTTGGTCAGATTTCTTTGATACTGCACAGGATTAATCTGTTACCTTGCCTCAAAAGTCTTCACAAATTTGGAACTTCAATGATCAAAGGTTCTCTAAACAGGTTAGGGTTAGTTTTAGGGTTAGGGTTAGGGCTAGTGTTAGAGTGAGTGTTAGGATTAGAGTTAGTTTTGTTCAAATTTCTTTGATATTGGGCAGGAGTCATCTTTTACCTAGCCTTACTATGTTCACCAGTTTTGAGACTTCTTGTTTCAATGTTCACAGTCAGCAACAGTTTTGAGTTTTAAGGTTTCACTTCATTTGAACCTATACAGAAAAATGGAAATGAAGCTACAAATTAAACACGGTGTGTGCTAGCTGCTTGAAACTTCACACACTCAATCTGTTCTCTGTGGGAGGCACTCTGTGGTTTCTTCCTTGTGAAAGTAGCTCTGAGCACAAGCATGCAAAAACAACTTTATTCCAGAGTGCTTTATGATAAATCAGGGAAATATGCATGTCCTGAACTACCTCCCCTCAATTATTTGGTCAGATTTTTTTGATAATGCACAGGATTCATCTGCTAGCTTCCTGCCCTTGGTTCCCCAAGTTTGGGATTTGTATGATCAAATCTCTATAAACAGGATAGGTTTAGGGTTAGAGTTAGATTTAGGACTAGATTTAGAACTAGTGTTAGGGTTAGAGTTATTTTTGTTCAAATTTCTTTGATACTGCAGGATTTCTTTTTTACCTAGCCTTTTTATGTTCTCCAGTTTGGGGGCTTTTAATTTCAATTGTTCACTGTCAGGAACAGTTTATAATTTAATGTTTCACTTCAAGTTGTCCTATATAAGTAAATGGAAATGGAGCTGGTAATCAAACAGGGTTGGTGCTAGATGCTTGAAATTTCACACACTCAGTCAGTTCTCGGTGGGTACTCTCTGGTTTCTTCCTAGTGAAAGTTTTCCAAAGCGATGGCAATGAAAAGAACATTATCCAAGAGCACTTTAGGAAAAAACAGGGGAAATACACACATACTGAAACACCTCCCACAAGTATTTTGTCAGATTTTTTTTTTTATACTGGGCAGGATTCATCTATTATCCTCCCCTTCTAGGCACCCCAAGTTTGGATATTCTATGATCAAAGGTTCTCTAAACAGGTTTGAGTTAGGGTTAGGATTAGGTTTAGGTCTAGGATTAGAATTAGTGTTGGGGTTAGAGTTAGTTTTTTTTTCAAATTTCTTTGATACCAGGGAGGATTCATCTTTTTCCTAGCCTTAATATATTCCCCATGTTTGAGTCTTCTTGGTTCATGGATCACTGTCAGGAACAGTTTGTTTTTTAAGGTTTCACTTCATCCTGACTTATATATGTAATTGGAAATGGAGCTGTTTAACAAACAGGGTTGGTGTTAGATGCTTGAAACTTAACACACTCAATCAGTTGTCTGTGGGCGTTCTCTGATTTGTTCCTTGTGAATGTAGCCTATGCTGAAGCATGCAAAACATAGATTTAGGGTGAGGGTGATGTGTAAGGCTAGGTTTATTGTTAGGGTCAGAATCAGGGAACGGGTTAGTTTTAGAGTTAGGGTTAGCACTCTATTTAGGACTAAAGTTAGGGCTAGGTTTAGGATTAGGGTTTGGTTTAAGTTAAGGTTTAGGGTTCAGGCTATGGCTTGGTATAGTTTTAGGGCTAGGGCTAGTGTTAGGGCTAGATTTTGGATTAGTGTTAGAACTAGGGCTAGTGTTAGGATGAGGTTTAGGATTAGGGTTAAAGTTAGATTTAGATTTAGGGTTAGATCTAGGACTTGGTTTAGGGCTAGTTTATGGTTGCAGAAGGGATACTGTTAGAACTAAGAATACAGTTAGTAAGAGAGTAAGTTTTAGACTTATTAGCAGGCTTAGGTTAGGGTTAGGGTTACAGCTAAATTAGGGCTAGGATTAGGGCTAGGGTTAGTGTAATGGTTAGGCCTCGGCATAGGGCTAGCTTTAGGGTTAGCATTGGGGTCAAGGTTAAGTTTAGGGGAACGGGTGGTGTTATAGCTAGCTTTAGATCTAGGATGAGTTTTAGATTAGGATTAGGGTTAGGGTTAGTGTTAATGGTAGGATTAAGTTAGGTTTAGGGCTAGAATGATGGCTAGGGTTTTTCTTAGGTTTAGGGCTAGGACTAGGGCTAGGACTAATGTAAGGTCTTGGGTAATGGTTAGGGATAGTTTTAGGATTAAGTTATGCCTAGTTCAGGTGAATTAGTTTAAGGGTCAGGTTTAGAGCTAGGGGTTTTATTAGGGTTAGAGTCAGGGTTGGCATTTGGATTAGGTTAAAGTTTATGGTTAATGCTTGAGTTAGTAATAGGTTTAGGGTTAGGGTTAGAGTAATGGATATGGTTAGGTTTAGGTTTTTCTTAAGGTTTAGGATAAAGAATGGGTTAGGTTTATTGATAGGTTTAGGGTTAGAATTAGTGTTAAATTTATTTTTAGTGTAATGGATAGGTTTAGATCTCGGGTTAGGGATAGGTGATGGTTTGAATTAATTCTAGGACTAGGGTTAGATTTAGGGATAGAGCTAGGGATTTGTTTAGGGTAAGTATTAGGGTTAATGTAAGTGTTAGGGTTAGGGCTAGGGTTATGGTTAGGTTAGAGTAAAGGTAAGTGTTTGAGCTAGGGTTAGAGTTAGGTGGAGGGTTAGGTTTAAGTTTAGGCCTACGGTTATACTTAGGGTTATGGTTTGGTTTGGGGTTAGGGTTATGACTAGGAATTATATTAGAGTTAGGTTTAAGTTTAGGGTAATGCATAATATTAGAAAAAAGTGTTAGGGTTAGGTTTAGGTTACAGGTTAGGGCTAGTGATAGGATTAGGATTAGTGTAAAGGTTAATGATTCAGCTAAGTCTAGGGCTATTGCAAGGGTTAGGTTTTGGGTTAAGTCTATGGTTACATTTATTTTTAAGGTTATATTTAGTGTTAGGGATAGAGGAATAATTAGGGTTAGTGTAAGGGTAATAGATAGGGTTTGAGCTAAAGTTTGGGTTATGATTACAGTTTGGATTAAAGCTAGGATTAGGGTTAGGTTTTAGGATGGGGCTAGTGCTATGTTCAGTGAAAGAATTTTCCTTTAGCTAGGGTTAGGTCTAAGACATGGGTTATGGTGAAGGTTAGTGTTAGTGCTAAGATTAGGGTTAGTGTTATCTTAGGAAAAAGTGTAGGCCTAGGATTCGGGCCAGGTTTTATGTTAGGCTTAGGGCTAGGGTTAGAACTATTGGTAATGTAAGAGCTAGGGTTATGTTAAGGGCTAGTTTTAGGGTTAGGGTAATGGCTATGGTTTCAATTAGAATAGGGTTACGTTTAGGGTAATGGATAATATTAGAGGTAGGGTTAGGGTTATGGTTTGGGTTAGGGTTAGGGTTTGGGTTAGGGCTAGTGTTAGGATTAGGTTTAGTGTAAGGCTTAATATTTCAGCTAAGGTTAGGGCTATTGCAAGGGTTAAGTTTTGGGTTAGGTCTAGGGTTACATTTATGTTTAAGGACAGGTTTAATGTTAGGGATAGGGTTATAATTAGGGTTAGGGTAAGGGTAATGGATAGAGTTAGAGGTAAAGTTTGGGCTAGGACTAAAGTTAAGATTAAACCTAGAAGTAGGGTTAAGTTTTAAAATATTATGTTTAGTGAAAGGGTTTTCCTTGAGCTAGGTTTAGGTCTAAGTCATGGCTTAGGGTTAGGGTTATTGTTAGGGCTATGATTAGGGTTAGAATTATGCTTAAATCTAAGTTTAGGCCTAGGATTAGAACTAGGTTCTGTATTAGGTTTAGGGCTAGAGTTTTGACTATGGGTAATGTATGTGCTATGGTTCTGTTTAGGGATAGTTTAGGGTTAGGGTTATGGCTAGGTCTAGTGTTAGGTCTAGGTTTTGGGTTAGGGTCAGGTTTCAAGATTGGTTTAGTATTAGGGTAAGGGTCAGTGTTCGGAATAGGGTTTGGGTTAGGGTAATGGCCCGAATTAAGACTAGGTTTAGGTCTAGGCATAGGGTTAATATTTGGTTTAGGTTAGGGGTTATTGTAAACGATATGGCTAGGTTTTTGTTTAGATCTAGGGCTAGAGTTATAGTTACTTTAGGTAGGATTAGCTTTAGGTTTAGGGCTAGTGTTAGGGTTAATTATAGATATAGCATTACTTGTAGGGCTAGTGTTAGGGTTTGGTTTAGGGATAGGGTTTGGTTTAGACCCAGGGTTGGTGTTAGGGTCAGAATAAGGGTCAGGGTTAGTGATAGAGCTAGAATGAGGACTAGGGTTAGGACTAGTAATATGGTTGAAGTATAAGTTGGGCTAAGAATTAGGGTTAGTAGTAGGGTTAGCATTTGGATTAGGGTTTGGCTTTGCGTAAGGGAAAGGGTAAGGGCTAGGGTAAAGGGTTAGGCTAGCTAGTGTGACGGGATTAGTGCTAGGCTTAGTGTTATTATTAGGCCTAGTGTTAGGACAATGCATTAGGGTTAGGTTTAGGGTTATGGTTAGGTTTAGGGAAAAAAATGGGGTTATTGCTCTGTTTCGGGCTAGGGCACGGGTTAGATTTAGGGTTAAAACTTGGGTTATGGATTGGGTTAGGGCTAGGGCTAATTTCAAGTCCAGCATTATATGGTTAAAAATAGAATTAGGTTTATGGCTACATCTAGTGTAACGATAGGTTTAAGGTTAGGGTCAGGTTTAGAGATAAGGGTATTATTAGAGTAAGAGTCATTATTAGTGTTTTGAATAGGTTAAGATTTTAAGTTAGGATTCAAATTAGCAATAGGTTTTAATTTAAGGTAATGATAGGTTTAGGTTTAGATTTCAGGTTAACTTTAGGGTAATGAATAGGGTTATGAGTAGGGATTGGTTAGGTTTAAGCCTAGGGATAGCATTAGAGTTAGGATTAGTGTTAGGGTAATGGATAGGGGTAGAGCTAAGGTCATGACTAGGCTTGTGGTTCCAATTAGTGATAGTGTTAGGGTTCAGGTTAGGGTTAGGGTTAACTGTATGGTTAGGGCAGAGATTTGGCAAGGTTTTTGGTTAAGTTAAGGCTTGGGTTAGGGTTAGGTCTAATATAAGTACTAGGGTTACAATTAATGCTAGTTTTATGGTTAGAGTTAATGCTAAGTCTAGTGTTAGATTTAGGGTTAGGGTTAGAGTGATGTTTAGAGCTAGGTTTAGGGTTAGGTAAGATTCAGGGTTAGTTTTATTTTTCGGCTTAAAACTCAAATTAGGGGTAAGGTTAGGGCTAGGTGTAGGGTTAAGGTTTGGTTTATTTTAAGGGTCAAGGTTAGGGCTATGGATTGGTTTTGTATTAGGGCTAGGGCTTGAGTTAGGACTGGTTTTTGGATTAGCATTGTGGTTAGGGTTAGGACTAGTGTTAGTTTTATGTTTATGCATATGGTTAGGGGTAGATTTAGATTTAAGGTTAGATCTAAGGTTAGGGCTAGGGCTAAGGAAAGGTCTAGGTTTAGGCCTAGGGTTAGAGCTAGGATTAGAGTTTCAGTAAGTGATAGGGTCAGAACTAGTTTTAGGGCAAGGGTGAGAGTTAGACTTAGTCTTAAGACTAGGTTAGGATTAGGGTTAGGGATATGGCTAAATTAGGGTTAAGATTAGGGCTAGGGTTAGTGTTAATGTCAGGTCCAGGTTTAGGGTTAGGGTTATGATAAAGGCTACGTTTAGGGCTAAGATTAGAGCTAGGGTTTGTTTTCGGGTTATGGCTAGGATTATGGCTAGGACTAATGTCGGGTCTAGGGTTACCGATAGGGATATATTCAAGCTTAGGTTTTTGGCTAGGTCTAGTGTAAGGATTAGGTTTAGGAGAAGGGTAAGGTTTAGGGCTAGGGGAGTTATTAGGGTCATGTCCAGAGTTAGGGTTTGGTTTATGTTTGAGTTTAGGGTTAGTTTTAGAATTGGCTTTAGGGTTGGGGTTATTGTAATAATAGGGTTAGGTTTAGGTTTCAGGTAAGGTTTAGGATAATTGATATGGTTTGGGTTCACGGTAAGGTTAGTGTTAGGCCTATGGTTAGCATTAGGGTAAGTTTTATGTTTAGGGCAATAGATACAGTTAGAGTTTAGTTTACGCCTAGGGTTATGGTTAGGATTAGGTCTTGAGTTTGGGTTAAGGTGAGGGTTAGAACTAGGGTTTTTTTAGGGTTATGTTTAGCATAAGCATTAGGTTATGAGCTATGGTTAGGGCTAGAGCAAGTGTTAGGTTAAAGGTTAGGTCTAGGGATAGAATTATAGTAGTTTTAGGGTTTGAGTTAAGGTTAGGGCTAGGATTATCATTAGAGTTAGGGTTAGGTTTAGAGTAAATGATACAGCTAGATTTAGGTTTAGGTTTAGGTTAAGGTTAGATTTAAGTTTAGGGTTAAATTTAGGGCTACGGTTATGTTTAGGATTATGGTAAGTGTTATGGTTAAGTTTTGAGATAGGGTTGGGGTTATAGCGAGTGTTAGGTTTAGGGTTAGGTCTAGGTTTAGTTTTCTGGTTAGCGTTAGGTTTATGGTTAGGGTAAAGGCTAGGGTTACCAATAGGTTTAGGGTTAGGTTTAGTGTATTTTGTAGGTTTAGAGCTACGGTTAGGGCTAGGGTTAAGGTTAGGATTAGGGCTAGGGTTAGGGTTAGATTTACACATATTTCTAGGTTTATGTTTATGCTAAGGGTTAGGCTTTGAGCTTGAGTTGGGACTAAGGCTAGGGTTAATTTAGGATTAGGGCCAGGGTTAGGGTAAGGGTAATGCTTAGGGCTAGGTTAAGGCCTGGGTTTAGCTCTAGGTTTTGTGATAGGTTTAGGCCTAGGATTAGGGCTGTGGGTAATGTAAGAACTAGGGTTATGAGTAGGGCTAGTTTTAGGGTTAGGGTTATGGCTAGCTCTCAGGTTAAGTTTATATTTTTGGTTAGGGTCAGGTTTAGAAGTAGGTTTATGGTTAAATGCTGGTCGGTGTGCTGGCTAGAGTTTGAGTTAGGGTCATAGCAAGAATTAAGACTAGAATTAGGTCTAGGAGTAGGTGTAGTGTTTGGGTTAATGTAGGTGTTATTGTTAGAGCAAGACTAAGTTTCTGTTTAGGTCTAGAGCTAGAGTTAAGGATAGTTTTAGAATTAAATTTAGGTCTAAGGCTAGTGGTAGAGTTAGGTTTAGAAATAAGTTTATCGGTAGTTCCAGTGTTAGAGTTTGGTCTAGGGTTAGGGTCAGGTTTAGACCTAAATTTAGCGTTAGGTTCAGAATAAGGGTCAGGGTTAGCATTAGAGTTTGGGATACTATTAGAGCTAAAATGAGGACTTGTGTCAGAACTATTAATGGGGTTAGGATTTTGGTTAGCCTAAGGATTAGGCATAGGTCTAGGTTTACCATAAGGGTTAGGGTTTTGCTTAGGGTAAGTGATAAGTTTAGAGTTATTGTTAGGGTCAGAGTTAGGGTTAGGGTTAAAGCTAGATTTAGAGCTTGGATTAGGGCTTTTTTGTTTTAGGGTTAGGGCTATGGTTAGGGCATTTGCTAATATTATAACTAGGGTTAAAATTAAGGTTAATTTTAGGGTTAGGGTTAGGGGTAGGTCTAGTGTTACGGTTAGGTTTAAGGTTAGGTTGATATTTAGAGCTAGGGTTAGTTTTAGGATATGAGTCAGGGTCAGGGTTAGGGTTTGGACTCGAATTAGCGATAGGGTTACTGTTAGGATTTTGTTTAAGTTTAGGATGGGGTGGTGTAAGCATTAGGATATGAGTCTGTTTCAGGTTTAGATTTAAGGTTAGCTTTAGGATTCGAATTTTGGGCTAGGGTTAGGTCTAGATGTAGTTTTAGAGTGGTTTAAGTTAACGTTTATTGTTAGGGCCATTGCTCAGTTTTGTTTCACTGCTAGGGTTAGGGTTAGGGCTAGTTTTATGATTAACATTATAGTTAGGGCTAGTGTTAGTGCTAGCCTTAGGCTTAGGTTTATGGTTAGATTTAGAGTTAGTTTTAGAAATAGGGTTAGGGCAAGGACTAATAATAGGGAAACCATTAGTGCTAGGTTTAGGGCTAGGTTTTGGGTTTCAGTAAGGAATAGGGTTAGAATTAGGGATAGGGCTAGTGTGAGAGCTAGTGTTAGTCTTAGTGGTAGGGTTAGGGTTAGTTTTAATTATAAGGTTACCAGTACGGCCAGTGTTAGGATTTGCTCTATGTTTAGGTTCAGCTTTGGACCTAGGGTTATTGTTTGTACCAGAATAAGGGTCAGGGTTAGTGTTAGTGTTTGGGATAAGATTAGAGCTAGAATGATAGATACAGTCGGGACTATTAAAAGGGTTTGTATTTTGGTTAGCCTAATAATTAGGAATAGTTCTAGGGTTACCATTAGTGTTCGATTTCTGCTTAGGGTAAGGGATAGGGATAAGTCTAGGCTTATGGTTTGGGTTAGGGTTTAAGGTATGTTTAAAGCTTGAATTAGGGCAAGTTTTTGTTGTAGGGTTAGGGCTAGGGTTAGGGCAATGGCTAATGTAAGAACTAGGATTACCATTAGGGTTAGGATTAAGGGTAGGTCTAGTGTTAGTGTTAGGTTTAAGGTTAGAGTGACATTTAGAGCTGTGTTTAGTGTTAGGATTTGAATGAAGGTTAGAGTTAGGGTTAGGACTCGAATTAGGGATAGGGTTACTGGTAGGTTTGGGTGTAAAGTTAGGATGAGGTATAGAGCTAGGGTGAGCATTAATTTACGAGTCTGTGTGAGGGTTACTTTTAAGGTTAGGGTTAGGATTCGAATATAGGGCTAGGGTAAGGTCTAGATATAGTGTTATGGTGGTGTAGGTTGAGGTTCAGGGTTAGGGCTATTGCTTGGTTTTGTTTTACTGCTAGGGTTATTGTTAGTACTAATTTTATGATTAGCTTTAGTGTTAGGGCTAGTGTTAGTACTAATTTTATGATTAGCTTTTGTGTTAGGGCTAGTGTTAGTGTCAGGGTTAGGGTTCGATTTAGATTTAGAGTTAGATTTAGGTTTAGGATTAGGGCTGAGAATAGGACAAGGGTTAGGACTAGGGTTAGATTATGGTATATAATAGGGCTAGAACTAGAGATAGGGCTAGTATGAGTTAGAGTTAGTCTTAGGGCTTGGGTTAGGGAAATGGATAAATTAGGGCTAGGATTAAGGCTATAGTTAGTGTTCAGCTTAAATATAGAGTAGGGTTTGAGTAAGTGTTAAGTTTAGGGTAAGGGATAATGTTATAGCTAGCTTTAGAGGTAGGGTGATATTTAGAATTAGGGTTAGTGATTTGGTTACTGCTAGGGTTAAGCTTAAGGCTAGATTTAGTTCTAGGAAAAGGGCAAGTGTTTGTTTTAGGGTTAGGGCTAGGATTAGGGGTATGGCTAATTTCAGGTCTAGAATTATGTTTAAAGATATTTTTACATTTAGGATTATGGCTACATCTATTGTAAGGGCTAGGTTTAGGGGTAGGGTCAGGTTTAGGGCTAGGGGATTATTATGGACTAGATCTGGGTTAAGGTTTGGGATCGATTAAGGTCTAAAGTTAGGGATTGAATTAGCATTAGGATTAGGATTAGAGTAATGGTAGGGTTAGTATTAGGGTTCAGGTTAGGTTTAGGGTTATGGATAGAAATAGGATTAGAGAAAGTATTAGGTTTAAACCTATGGTTCGGGTTATGTTTATGGAAATTGATAGGTTTAGACTAGGGTTTGGGCTAGAGTTATGGTTATGATTAATCCTAGGTTTATGGTTAGGTCTTGGGTTAGGTTTAAAGCTCAGGATAGGGCTCAGATTATGGATAGGTTTCGGGTTAATTTAATGCTAGGGTTAGGGTTATGCCTAATGTAAGTACTAGAGTTAAATTTAGGGCTAATTTTAGGATTAAAGTTAGGGTTAGATTGAGTGTTAGGGTTAGGTTTAAGGTCAGGTTAATGTTTAGAGTTAGGCTTAATGTTAGTGTCAGAGTCAGGGTCAAAGTTAGTTTTAGGGTTTGGCTTAGAATTCGATTTATGTCTAGGGTTAGGGGTAGGTATATGGTTAGGTTTTTGTGTAGTTTACGAATTAGTGTTAAAGCTATGGCTCAGTTTTGTTTTAGGCTAGGGCTAGGGTTAGGACTAGTTTTTGTATTAGTGTTAGGCTTAGGGCTAATGTTTGGGTTACGCTTATTCTTCAGGTTAGGTTAGATTTAGAGATAGGTGTTGATCTAAGGTTAGTGCTAGGGCTAAGCAAGTTCAAGGATTAGGACAATGGTTAGGGCTAGTGTTAGGATTATGGTAAGGAGTAGGGTTAGAGCTAGTGATAGAGGTAGTGTGAGAGTTAGAGTTTGTCTTATAGCTAGGTTTAGTGTTATGGTTAGGCATAGGGCTAAATTAGGCTTAGGATTACAGTTAGTGTTATGTTTAGGCCTAGGTTTAGTCTTAGAGTTAGGGTTATGTTTAGTTTAAAGGAATGGGTATAGCAAGATTGAGGGATTGGCAAGGGTTAGTATTAGGGTTAGGGCCAGATTTAGGGTTAGGGTTATGATTAAGGCTAGGTTTTAGGGCTAGAATGAGGGCTAGTGTTTTTATTAGATTTAGGGCTAATATGAGTTCTAGTGCTAATATCAGGTCTAGGGTTACAATTAGGGATACATTTAGTGTTAGGTTCATGGCTTGGTTCAGTGTAAGGGTTAGGTTTATTGTAAGGGTCAGTTTTAGAGCTAGGGTTATTATTAGGGTCAGAATCAAGGTTAGGGTTTGGGTTAGGTTAGGGTTTCAGTTTAGTGCTCAAATTAGCATTAGATTTTGGTTTAGGGAAATGACAGGGTTAGGTTTAGGGTTTAGTGGTGGTTTAGGGTAATGGATGGGGTTAGGGTTAGGTCTAGCGTTAGCTTAAGGGTTAGGGTTATCATTAGGATAATAGATAGAAGTAGACCTAATTTTAGGGCTAGAGTTTTGTATAGGATTAGGGCTTTTGTTTGGGTTACTGTTAGGTTTAAGTTAAGGGTTAAAGCTAAGATAAGGACTCTGATTAAGGTTAGGTTTTGGGTTAGGTTAGGGCTAGGGTTAAGACTATGGCTAATGTACAAAGCAATGTTATGATTAGTGCTAGTTATAAGTATAGGGTTAAGGCTAGGTCTAGTGTTAGGGTTAGATTTATGGTTACAATGATTTTAGAACTAGGTTTAGTGTTGGTGTCAGAGTCAGTGTCTGGGTTAGTTTTCAGGTTAGGGTTAGACTAGAATTAGGGATAGGGTTAGGGCTAGGTGTAAAGTTAGTGTTTGGTTTAGGTTAAGGGTTAGGATTAGGGCTATGACTCGGTTTTGTTTTAGGGCTAGGGCTAGGATTAGGTTTAAGATTGTGTCTAGGTTTAGGGTAACGGTAAGGGAAGAGTTTAGAACTACCCTATAGGTCTAAAGGAAGATTTATAGTTATCCTTGCAGCTATGGTTATGTTTAGTGTTAGGGATATGGCTAAGTTAGTTCTGGGATTAGGGCAAGTGTTAATGTTAGAGTTAGGCTGAGGTTAGGTATAAGTTTAGTGTTAGGGTTTGGATCAGGGTTAGGTTTAGGGTAAGGGATGAGATTATACCTAGTTTTAGGGATAGGGTTATGTTTAGAATTAGGGTTAGGGTTAGGGTTAGGGTTTTGATGAAGGCAAGGATTATGTCTAGGATGTAGTTTAAGGTTTGTGTGAGGGTTAGGACTAGAATAAAAGCTAGGGCAAATATCAGGTCTAGGGTTGGAATTAGGGATACTCTTAGGATTTGGTTTATATCCAGGTCTATTTTAAGGGTTAGGTTTTGGTTAGGGTGAGGTTTAGAGCTGGGGTATTATTAGGGTCAGCGTTAGGGTTAAGGTTATGTTAGGTTATGGTTTATGTTTAGGGCTCGAATTGCATTAGTTTTAGTGATAGGTTAATGATAGTTTTAGGTTTAGGGTTCAAGTTAGGTGTAGGGTAATGGATAGGGTTAGGGATGTGCATAGAATTAGAGTTTGGCCTAGAGTTACCATAAGAGTTAGGGTTATCCTTAGGGTAATATATAGGGTTAGAGCTAGAGTTAGGGCTAGGGTTATGCTTACTATTGGATCTAAGGTTAGGCTTAGGCTTAGAGTTAGGGCTATGATTAGCATTAGGGTTAATTTTAGGGTTAAGGATAGGGTAGGGCTTGGATTAGGGCTAGGTTTTGCAATAGGTTAGGGCTATGGCTAAATGAAGAACTTGTTATGATTCATGCTAATTTTAGGTTTTATATTAGGGCGATGTATAGTTTCAGGATTAGGGTGGTGTTTAGAGCTAGGGTTAGTGTTAGTGTCAGGGTCAATGTTCAGATAGGGATTATGGTTAGAATTAAAGCCAGAATTAGGACTAGGGTTAGGTCTAGGGGAAATGTTAGTGTTTGAATTAGGCTAAGGTTATTATTAGGGCTAGGTCTAGGTTTTTCTTGAGGTCTAGGGATAGAGTTATGGCTAGATTTAGGATTAGGTTTAGGTCTAGGGCTAGTGTTAGAGTTTGGTTTAGGGTTAGGCTCAGGTTTAGACCTACGATTAGTTTTAGGGTCAGAAAAAGGTCAGGATTAGGGTTAGGTTTTGGGTTATGGTTAGAGCTAGAATGAGGGCTAGAGTTAGGACTAGGAACAGGATTAAGGTTTGGGTTAGGTTAAGGATTAGGGATTAAATTAGGAATTGAATTAGTGTTAGGGTTTGGCTTAGGGTAAGGCATAGAGTTACAGCTAGGATTAGGGCTAGGGTTAGGGTTAAAGCTAGGATTAAAGCTCAGACTAGGTCTAGTTTTTGTGTTAGAATTAGGGCTAAGGTTAGAGTAACAGCTAATGTAAGAACTAGGGTTACAGTTAGGATTAGTTTTAGGGTCATGGTTACGGATTAGACCTCTAGTGTTAGGATTAGGTTTAAGTTTAGAGTGATATTTAGAGCTAGTTTTAGTGTTTGGTTAGTAGTCAGGGTCAGGCTTAGTTTTAAGGTTAGGGTTAGGACTCAAATTACAGCTAGGGTTAATGAAAGTGTTTGGGTTAAGGTTATAATGGTGTTTAGAGCTAGGTTGAGTGTTAGGATATGAGTCAGAGTCAGGGTTAGTATTAAGATTAAGGTTAGGACTCGAATTAGTGTTAGGGTTATGTCTAGGTGTAGTATTAGGATTTGGTTTAAATTAAGGTTTAGTATTAGGCCTATTGCTTGGTTTTAATTTAATGCTAGGGTCAGAGTTAGAGCTAGTTTTAAAAGTAGCATTAGGGTTAGGGCTATTGTTTATGTTAGGCTTAGGCTTAGGGTTAGTGTTAGATTTAGAGTTAGGGATAGATCTAGGGTTATGGCTCAGAATAAGGACAGGGCAAGGTTTATGGCTATGGTTAGATCTAGGGTTAGGGTTATGGTAAGAGATAGAGTTAGAACTAGGGATAGGGCTAATGTGAATGTTAGAGTTAGTCCTATTGCTAGGGTTAGGGTTCGGAATATGGTTCAATTAGAGCTAGAATCAGGGCTAGGGTTATTATTCAACCTAGGCCTAGCATTAGGTTTAGGGTTAGGGTTAATTTTAGGGTAAGAATAGGCCTTATATCTAAGTTTAGAGGTAGGGTTTGGGTTAGAATTAGGGTTAGGCCTATGCTTAGGGTTAGGGTTAGGATTAAGGCTGGTTTTAGTGCTAGGATGAGGGCTAGGGTTTGTTTTAGAGTAGGGCTAGGTTATGGCTAGGACTAATATCATGTCTAGGGTTATGGTTAAAGATAGTTTTAGGGTTAGATTTATGGATACATGTAGAGTAAACATTATGTTTAGTTTTAGGTCAGGTTTAGAGCTAGGCTTATTATTAGGATCAGGGCCTTGGTTAGGGTTTGGGATAGGCTATGGTTTAAATTTAGGGCTTGAATTAGCATTAAGGTTTGTCTTAGGGTAATGATAGGGTGAGGTTTAGGGTTTAGGTTTGGTTTAGGGTAATGGATAGGGTTAGGATTAGGGATAGGGTTAAGTTTAGACCTAGCATTAGCATTAGTGTTAGAGTTATACTTATGGTGATAGATAGGGTTAGAGCTAGGGTTAGGGCTAGTGTTATGGTTAAAGCTTGGGTTAGTGCTTGAATTAGGGCTGGATTCTGTGTTAAGTTAGTGCTAGGTTTAGGGTTATGGCTAATCTAAGTACCAGGGTAACAATTAAGGCAAAAATTAGGTTTATGGTAGGGGCTAGGTCTAGTGTTAGGTTTGGGTTTAGGGTTAGGGTGATCTTTAGAGGTAGGGTTGGTGTTTTTATCAGATTCAGGTCAGGGTCAGTTTTTGATTCAACTTAAAACTCAAATTAGGACTAAGTTTAGGGTTAGGCTTAAAGTTTGGTTTAAGTTAAGGGTTAGGTTTAGGGGTATGTTTCGGTTTTGTTTTAGGGATAGGGCTAGGATTAGGGGTGCTTTTAGGATAAGCATTAGGGTTAGAGCTAGTGTTAGGTTTAGGTTTAGGTTAAGGGTTAAAATTAGATTTAGAGTTAGAGTTAGATCTAGGTTAGGGCTAGGGCTAAGGATAGGGCTAAGGTTAGGACTAGGATTATTGTTCCAATAAGGGATAGGATTAGAACTAGGGATGAGGCAAGGGTGAGAATTAGAGTTATTCTTAGGGCTAGGGTTAGGACAAAGTGTAGGGATAAGTTTAGGGATAGAGGTAAATTAGGGCTACGATTAGGGCTTGGGTTAGGGCTAAGATTAGGGCTAGTGTTATTGATAGGTTTAGGCCTAAGGTTTGGGTTAGGGTTAGGATTAAGCCTAGCTTTAGGGCTAGAAATAAGGCTGGGATTTGTGTTAGGTTTAGGGCTAGGATTAGGTATAATGCTAATGTCAGGTCTAGGGTTAGAGTTGGGGATAGATTTAGAATGTTTTATGGCTAGATATAGTATAATGGTTAGGTTTAGGGTAAGGGTCAAGTTGAGCTAGGGGAATTATTAGGGTAGGGTTCTGGGTTAGAGTTTGTTTGAGGTTAGGGTTTAGGGTTAGGGCTCTATTTAACTTTAGAGTCAGGGTTAGGCTAAGGATTAGGATTAGGTCTAGGGTTAGCATTATGGATAGGGTTTGGCTTAGGGTAAGGGATACGGTTAGGGCTAGAGTTAGGGTTAGGTTTAGGATTAGGATTAGGGTTAGGGTTAGGGTTAAATCTAGTGTTAGGGTTCGGATTAGGGCTATTTTTGTGTTAGGGTTAAGACTAGAGTTAGATCTAAGGCCAATGCAAAAACTATGTTTACGATTAGGGTTAGTTTTAGACCTAGAGTTAGGGCTATGGCTAGGTGTACTTTAGGTTTATGGCTAGATTTTGGGTTATCATAAAGTTTAGAGCTATGATTTTTGTTACAGGAAGGGACAGTGTTTGTGTTAGGGTTATGGCAAGAATTAGGACTAGGTTTAGGTCTTGAGATAGAGGTAGTGTTTGGGTTAGGTTAAGAGTTATTGTGAGGGCTAAGGCTAGGTTTTTGTCTAGGACTAATGCTAGAGTTATGGCTAGATTTAGAATTAGGTTTTTGTCCAGGTCGAGTGTTAGGGTTAGGTTACATAGAGGGTTACCCATAGGGCTAGTGTTATGGTTCAGTTAAGGGTTAGAGTCAGGTTTATTCCTAGGGTTTGAGTTAGGTTCAGAATAATGGTCAGGGTTAGGGTTAGGATTTTGTTTAGGGTTAGAGCTAGAATGAGTGCTAGGTTTAGGACTAGTAATAGTGTTACGGTTTGGTGTAGGCTAAGCTTTAGGGTTAGAACTAGGGTAGCATTAGGGTGAGGGTTTGGCTTAGGGTAAGAGATAGGGTTAGAGCTAGGGTAATGGCTAGTGTTAGGGTTAGATATAGGTCTAGGATTAGGTTAGGATTAGGTTTAAAGCTAGGTTTAGGTCTCAGATTAGATCTAGCTTTTCTGTTAGCATAGGACTAACTATGTTAGTTTTAGGGTTAGAGTTAGGGCTAGGTCTAGTGTTTGGGTTAAGTTTAGTGTTAGTGTGATGTTTAGAGCTAGGGTTATTGTTAGGATCTAAGTCAGGGTCAGGGTAAGCTCTAGAGTTAGGTTTAGGATTCAAATTAGGACTGGGGTTAGGGCTAGGTATAAGCTTAGGTTTTAATTTATGTTAAGAGTTAGTGTTAAGCCTATCACTTGGTTTGTTTCAGTGCTAGGTCTAGGGTTATGGCTTGTTTTCCAATTAGCATTAGGGTTAGGGCTAGTGTTAGGGTGAGGGTTAGGATTAGGATTAGAGTTAGATTTAGAGTTAGGGTTAGGTCTAGCTTTAGGGCTAGGGTGAATGTAGGAATGGGGTTGAGGCTAGGTTTAGGGCTGGTGTTTTTGTTATGATAAGGGATAGATTTAGAACTAGAGTTAGTTGTAGAGTGAGAGTTAGGGTTTGGGTTACATTTAGGCGTAGGTTTAGGACTAAATTTGTGCTAGGATTAACGATAGGTTTAGTGTTTTGCTATGTTAGGGTTACATTTAGAGTTAGGCTTAGATCTAGAGTAGGCTAGGACAAAGGTTAGGGCAAGGGTAGTGCTAGGTTTAGGGCTAGGTTTAGAGTTATTGTAAGGGACAGGGTTAGACCTGGGAATCGGGCTATTGTAATGGTTAGAGTTTGTCTTAGGCTAGGATTAGGGTTAGAGTTTGGGATAGGTTAAATTAAGGCTAGGATTAGGGCTAGGGTTATTGTTCAGTTTAGGCCTAGCAATAGGGTTAGTGTTGGGGTTAAGTTTAAAATAAGGGATGGCATTATAGTTAGGTTTAGAGGTAGAGTGAGGGTTAGACTAGGTTTAGGGCTAGGCTTAGGGTTAGGGTTATGATAAAGGCTGGGTTTAAGGCTAGGATGAGAGCTAGTGTTTGTTTTAGGTTTAGAGCTAGGATTAGGTCAGGGCTAACATCAGGTCTAGGGTTATAGTTAAATATAGTTTTAGGGTTAGGTTCATGGCTACATCTAGTGTAAAGTTTAGGCTTAGGGTAAGTGTCAGGTTTAGAGCTAGGGGAATTATTAAGGTTAGAGTCAAAGTTAGGGTTTGTGGTAGGTTAGAATTTAGGTTTAAGGCTCAAATTAGCATTAGTGATAAATTTAGGGTAAAGATAGATTTTATTTTAGGGTTCAGGTAAGGTTAAAGGTAATTTATAGGGTTAGTGTTAGCAATAGAGTTGGGGTTAGGCTTAGGGTTAGCATTAGGTTAAGGGTTATGATTATGTTAATGAATTGGATTAGAGTTTAGGTTGGAATTAGGGTTATGGTTAGGAATAGGTCTTGAGTTATGGTTAGGGTTAGTTTTAGAACTAGGGTTAGGTTTATGGTTATGGTTAGTGTAAGGGTTAGGTTTTGTGATAGAGTTAGTGCTAGGGAGAGGGTTAGTATTAGGGTAAGGTCTAGGGATTTGATTATGGTAGTGTTAGAGTTTGGTTTAGGGTGAAGGCTAGGGTTATCATTAAGGTTAGGTTTAGGGTTATGTTAATGGTTAGAGTTAGATATAGGTTTAGAGTTAGTATTAGATTTTGGTTTAGAGTTAGAATTAGCACTATGGTTATGCTTGGGTTTATGATTAGGTTTAGGTTTGAGCTAGAGTTAAGGCTATACCAAATGTTAAATTTAGGTTTATGTCTATGGTCAGTTTTCCAGTTAGTGTTAGGTTTACAGTTAGGGTTTTGGCTAGGATTATCAATAAGTTTAGGGTTAGAGTAATGGGTAGGTTTTGAGCTAGGGTTATGCTAAGGTGAGGGGTAGGGTTAGGTTAGGGCTAGGGTTAGGGTTAGTGTTACACTTAGGGCTAGGTTTAGGCCTTGGATTAGCTCTATGTTTAGTGTTAGTTTTAGGCCTAGGATAAGGGCTATGGGTAATGTAAGAGCCAGGGTTAGGGTTAGGCTTGTTTTAGTGTTTGAGTTACGACTGGGTCTAGAATTAGGTTTAGGATTTGGATAGGGTCAGGTTTAGAAGTACGTTTAGTGTTAAAGGCAGGATCAGTGATCGGGATAGAGTTAAATTTAGGGTTAAAGCCAGATTTAGGACTAGGTTTTGGTCTAGGGGTGGGGGTTGTTTTTGGGTTAGGTTAAGGGTTATTGTTAGCACTATGGCTAGGTTTTTGTTTAGGTCTAGAGGTAAAGATATGGCTATATTTTGAATTAGGTTTAGATCTAGGGATAATTGTAGGGTTAGGTTTAGGTATAAGGTTACAGTTGGGCTAGTGTTAGGGTTTGGTTTAGGGTTAGGGTCAGGTTTAGACCTCAGGTTTGTGTTATGGTCAGAATAAGGGTCAGGGTTAAGATTAGGGTTCTTCGATAGAGTTAGAGCTAGAATGAGATCTAGGGTTAGAACTATTAATATGGTTAATATTTGTTTAGCCTAAGAATTAGGAATAGGTCTAGGGTTACCATTAGGGTTAGGGTTTTGCTTAGGGTAAAGGATAGGGTTAGACATGGTTTAGGGCTAGGGTTAGGGTTACAGTTAGGGTTAAAGCTAGGTTTAGGGCTCAGATTAGGGCTAGTTTTTGTGTGAGGTTTAAGGCTATGGTTAGGGAAATGACAAATATAAGAACTAGGGTTACAATTAGGGTTAGTTTTAGGCTTAGGTTAGGGGTAGGTCAGTGTTAGGGTTAGGTTTAAAGCTAGATTGATATTTATAGCTAGAGATAATGTTAGGATATGAGTCAGTTCAGGGTTAGTTTTACAGTTAGTGTTAGGTCTTGAATTAGCGCTAGGGTAACTTTTAAGTTTTGGTTTAAGTTTAGGGTGCTGTTTAGAGCTAGGGTGAGAGTTAGGATATGAGTCAGGGTTAGGGTTATTTCTAAGGTTTGGATTACTACTTGAATTAGGGTTTGGATTGGTTCTAGGTGTAGCGCTATTGTTTGGTTTAAGTTAAAGTTTATTGTTAGGCCTGTTTTTCAGTTTTGTTTTAGTGCTATGGTTAGGGTTAGGGCTAGTTTTATGATTAACTTTAGGGTTAGGGCTGGGGTTATGATTTGGGTTAGGATTAATGCTGGGTTTAACACTAGTATTAGGGATAAGTTTTGTGTTAGGTTTATGGCAAGAATTAGGGTATTGGCTAAAGTCAGGTCAAGGTTTAGAGTTAGGGATAGTGTTAGGGTTAGGTTTATGGCTAGGTCAAATTTAAGTGTTACGTTTAGGGAAAGGGTCAGCTTTAGAGCTAGGGATATTTTTAGGGTCATGATAAGGCTTCAGGTTTGAGTTAGGATAAGGTTTAAGTTTAGGCCTTTAATCAGCATTAGGGTTAGAGTTAGGGTTAGGATAATAAATAGGGTTAGGATTAGAGTTCAGTTTAGGTTTAGAGTAATGGATATGGTTTTGGTTTCTGATAGGTTTTGGGTTAGGCTTAAGATTAACATTAGTGTTATGGTATCGTTAGGGTAATTTTTAGGGTTAGACCTAGGGTTAGGGCTAGGGTTATTGTTAGGATTAGCGCTAGAGTTAGGGTTAGGGTCAGGGTTAGAGCGAGGGTTAGAGTTAGGATTAGAGTTTTGGGAATGGTTTAGTGTTTGAGCTAGGGTTAGTGTTACCGTAAGGTTAGTAGTGCTAGGGTTATGCTCATGGTTAGTGTTAGGGTTAGTGTTAGGATTAGGGCTAGGTTTATCTTTAGGGTTAGGATAATAGTTTAAGATGTCGGGTTAGAGTTAGGGATAAGTTTAGGTTAGCATTAGGGTTACATTTAGGTTTAGGGTTAGGAGTTGAGCTAGCTTAGGTTTATGATTAGGTTAGGTTCACCATTATTTCTAGGGTTAGGTTTATGTTTAGGTTTAGGGTATGTTTAGCTTTAGGTCTAGTGTTATCATTAGGCTTAAGTTTAGGGCTAGGGTAATGGGTAGGGTTTGAGCTAGGGTTATGGCTGTGGTTCAGGTCAGGATTAGGGCTAGGGTTAGAGTTAGGGTTAGGCCTTCAGTTCGATTTAGGTTTAGCTTAATTTTAAGGGTTAGTGATTGAGGTAGGGTAATGGCTGGAGTGAAGTTTAGGGTTACAGTCAGGAATAGAGTAGGGTTAGGATTAGAGTTAGTGCTAGGTTTAGCATTAGGTTTAGTGTTATGGTTAAGGTAGTGGTTAGAGTTAGAGTTAAAGTTAGTGCTATGGTTAAGGTTAGGATTAGGTCTAGGTTTAGGGTGAGGTTTTGGGTTTGGGCTAGGGTTATGTTTATGTTAAGGTTAAGGGTTTGACCTAGTGTTAGAGCTAGGACGAGGGTTAGGTTTAGATTTAGGAATAGGTTTAGAGTTTGAGTTATGCTTAGTGTTAGGTTTAGGGGTACAATTAGGGCTAGGGTTAGAAATAAAGCTAGTGTTAGGGCTCGGATTAGGGCTAGGTTTTGTGTTAGCTTTAGGTCTTTGGCTAATGTAAGAACTAGGGTTACAATTAGGGCTACTTTTAGGGTTATTGTTACGTCTAGGTCTAGTATTAGGTTAGCTTTAGGGTTAGGGTTATGTTTAGGATAATGGATAGGTTAGGGTTAGGGAATGTGTTAGGGTTAGGCTGAGGGTTAGCTTTAGGGTTAGGGTTCGGGTTAGGGTATTGGATAGGGTTAGAGCTAGTGTTAGGGCTAGGGTTTTGGTTATGGTTAGGGCTAGGGTTAGGGTTAGAGTAGTGTAATGATTAAAGTTAGGGTTAGGTTTAGGGTATGGGTTAGAGCTACATTTAGCATTAGAGATAGGGTTAAAGCTAGGGTTTGGGCTCAGTTTAGGGCTAGGTTTTGGGTTTTGTTAGGGCTAGTATTAGTGATGTGGCTAATGTAATAACTAGGGTTATGATTAGCGCTAATTTTAAGGTTTCAGTTAGGGCTAAGTCTAGTTTTAGGGTTAGGTTTAAGTTTAGGGTGATGTTTTTAGCTAGGGTTAGTGTTAGGTTCAGAATCAGGTTCAGGGTTAGTTTTAGGTTAGGGATAGGACTTGAATTAGGGGTAAGCTTAGGACTAGATGTAGGATTAAAATTTGGTTTAAGTTAAGGATTATAGTTAGTGCTAAGGCTCGGTTGTGTTTTAGGGCTAAGGCTATGGTTATGGTAAGGGATAGGGTTAGAACTAAAAATAGAGCTAGGCGAGAGTTAGATTTATTCTTAAGGCTAGGGTTAGGGTTAGTGTTAGGGCTAAATTAGGCCTTGGAATAGGTCTAAAATTAGTGTTAGGGTTTGGCCTAATGTTAGGGCTATGTTTAAGGTTAGGTTTAGGGTTAGGTTTAGGGATAGAGATGGGGTTATAGCTAGGTTTAGGGCTAGGGCAATGATTAGAATTAGGTTTAGAGATGGGGTTGGGATTGGGTTAGGATTAAGAATAGATTTGATGTTAGGATGAGGGTTAAGGTTTTGTTAGGTTTAGGGCAGATTTTAGGGATAGGGATAATGTCAGGTTTAGGGTTATGGCTAGGTGTAGTCATAGGGTTAGTTTCATGGCTCAGTCTTCTATAAGGGTTAGGTTTAGGGTAAGGATCAAGTTTAGATGTAGGTGTGTTTCAAGATCAGCTTCAGGTTTCGGTTAAGTGTTAGGTTATGTTTTAGGGATAGGGTTAGAGTTAGGTTAGGGTATTTGATACATTTATGTTTATAATTCAGGTTAAGATTAGGATAATGGGTATGGTTAGGGTTAGTTATAAGTTTAGGGTTAGGCCTAGGGTTAGATTTGGGTTATGGTTATTGTGAGGGTAATGGGTAGCATTAGAGCATTAGAGCTAGGGTTAGGCCTAGTGTTTTGGTTAGGTTTACGGCTAGAGTACGGGTTAGAGTTCGGGCTAGGGCTAGGGTTAGTGTTTGGGTTAGGTTTAAGATATGGGTTAGGTTTTGAACTAGGGTTAGTACTAGGGAGAGAGTTAGGTTTAGTGTTATGTCTATTGTTAGGTTTACAGTTAATGTTAGGATTAGTGTTAGGGTTATGTCTAAGGTTACCTTTAGAGTTGGGTTAATGGATAGGATTAGATATCAGATTAGGTTTAGGGGTAGTTTTAGGTTTAGGGTTTTTGTTAGGGTTTGGGCTAGGGTTGGGTTAGTTTATGGTTTGATCTAGGGTTCGGGCTATGATGAGGGTTAGGTTTAGGGTTAGGTCTAGGATTAGGTTTACAGTTAGAGTTTTAGATAGGCTTATCATTAGGTTTAGGGTTAGGTTTATTTTAATGGATAATTTCACAGATATTATTAGGGCTAGTATTAACATTAATAATGTTAATTGATTAATGTTAATTAATGATTAAGGCTAGGGTTAGCATTAGGTTTAGGGATAGGGCTAGGGTTATGTTTAAGGTTATGGTTAAGGTTTTAGCTAGCTTTAAGTCTAAGGTGAGGATTAGCATGTGGGATACGGTTAGGGTTAGGGTTATGCTTAGGACTAAGTTTAGGCCGAGGATTAGGGCTAGATCTTGTGTTAGGTTTAGAGTTATAATTAGGGCTATGGATATAAAAGGACTAGGGTTATGGTTAGGGTTATAGCTAGTTCTAGTGTTAGGGTTATGTTTTTGTTAGGGTCAGTTTTAAAGCTAAGTTGTTGTTAGTGTCAGGGTCTGCATTTGGATTAGGATTAGGATTATGGATAGAGCCTAATTTAGGATTGGTTAGGTCTAAATATAGGGTTAGTGTTTGGGTTAGGTAAAGGGTTATCATTAGGGCTAGGGCTAGGTTTTTGTTTTGGTCTGGGGTGAGAGATATGGCTAGATTTAGGATCAGGTTTATGTCTAGGGCTAGTGTTAGGGTTAGGTTTAGGTATAGGTTTACAGGTAGGGCTAGTGTTAGGGTTTGGTTTATGGTTAGGGTCAGAATAAGGGTCAGAGTTAGGGTTAGAATTTGGGCTATGGTTATAACTAGAATGATGGATAGGGTTAGACTAGTAATAAAGTTAGGATTTGTGTTAGGCTAAGATTAGGGTTAGGACTGGGTTAGCATTAGGGTTAGGGTTTGGCTTAGGGTAAGGGATAGGATTAGTGCTAGAGTTAGGGTTAGGGTTAGGGCTAGTGTTAGGGTTAGGTTTAGGTATAGGTTTATTGCTAGTGCTAGTGTTAGGGTTCAGTTTAGTGTTAGGGTCAGGTTTAGACCTACCGTTACCCTTAGGGTCAGAATAAGTGTGAGGTTTGGGGTATGGTTAGAGCTAGAAGGAGGGCTAAGTTTAGGACTACTAATAGGGATAGGGTTTGGGTTAAAGAAAGGATTAGGGTTAAGACTAGTGTTAGCATCAGGGTTAATGTTAACTTAGGGTAAGGGATAGGGTTAGAGCTAGGGTTAGGGCCATGTTTAGGGTTGGGATTAGGGCTACTGTTAGAGTTAGTGTAATGGTTAAAACTAGGGTTAGGTCTCAGTTTAGAGCTAGGTTTTGGTTAGAGTTAGGGCTAGGTTTAAAGTTACAGCCAATGTACAGAATAGGGTTATGATTTGGGCTAGTTATAGGATTAGGGTTAGGACTAGGTCTAGTGTTAGGATTAGGGTTAGGGTTAGGGTGATGTTTAGAGCTAGAGTTAGTGTACGGGTCAAATTCAAGTTCAGAATAAAATTTAGGGCTAGGTTTTGGATTCAAATTAGGGCTAGAATTAGGGCTAGGTATAGAGTTAAATTTTAGTTTAGTTTAAGTTTTAAAGTTAGGGCTATGTCTCACTTTTGTTTCAGGGCTAGGGCTATGGTTAGTGCTAGTTTTAGAATTAGTATTACGTTTAGGGCTAGTGTCAGGGTTAGGACCAGGCTTAGGTTTAGAGTTAGATTTAGAGTTAGGATGAGATCTAGGATTAGGTCTAGGGCTAAAGATAGGGCTAGCATTAGATCTAGGTTTATGGCTAGGATTAGGGTTATTGTAAAGGATAGGGTTAGAGCTAGGTATAGGGCTAGAGTGAAAGTTAGAGTTATTCTTAGGGCTAGGCTTAGGGTTTGGGTTAGGTATAGGGCTTAATTAGGGCTAGGAATAAGGCTAGGTTTATGTTTATGTTTAGGCCTTGAGTTAGTTTTAGGCTTAGAGTTAGGTTTAGTGTAAGTGATGGAGTTAGAGCTAGATTTAGGGCTTGAGCGAAGTTTAGAATTAGATTTAGGGCTAGGGTTTCGTTAGAGTTATGATTAAGGCTAGGTTTAGGGCTAGAATGAGGGCTAGGGTGTTAGGGATAGGTCTAGAGTAACCGTTAGGGTTAGGGTTTCACTTAGGGTAAAGGATAGGGTTAGGGTTTGAGTTAGGGCTAGAGTTAGGGTTAGAGTTAGGTTAAAACTAAGTTTGGGGCTCTGATTAGGGCTAGTTTTTGTATTAGAATGAGGGCTAGGGTTAGGGCAATTGCTAATGTAAGAACTAGGGTTAGTTTTATGGTTAAGTTTAGTGGTAGGTCTAGTGATAGTGTTAGGTTTAAGGTTAGGGTGATATTTAGAGCTAGCGTTAGTGTTACAATATGAGGGAGGGTCAGGGTTAGGGTTAGGACTCAAATGAGGGCTATAGTTACTGTTAGGTGTTGGTTTAAGGTTACAATGGTGTTTAGAGCTAGGGTGAGTTTAGGATATGAGTCAGGGTCAGGGTTAGTTTTGAGGTTACTGTTAGGACTCGAATTAAAGTTAGGTATAGGTGTAGTGTTAGTGTTCAGTTTAAGTTAAGGTTTAGGCATAGGGCTATTGCTTGGTTTTGTTCTACTGCTTGGGTTAGTGTTAGTGCTATTTTTTTGAGATTAGCATTAGGGTTAGGGTTAATGTTAGTGTTAGGGTTAGACTTAGGCTTAGGGTTAGGTTTAGATTTACAGTTAGGTTTAAAAATAGGGTTAAGGCTAGGACTAAAAATAGGGCAAGGGTTAGGGCTAGGGTTTTGGCTAGGTTTAGGATTATGGTAAGGGATAGGTTTAGAACTAGTGATAGGGCTATTTTGAGAAATAGAGTTAGTCTTCAGACTAAGGTTAGGGTTAGGGTTAGGGATAGGGCTAAATTAGTGCTAGGATTAGGGTTAAGGTTAGTGTTTAGTTTAAGCATAGAGTTAGGGATAGATTTAGCATTAAGATTAGGGTAAGAGATGGTGTTATAGCTAGGTTTAGAGGTAGAATGGTGTTTAGAATTAGGGTTAATACTATGGTTAGGGTTAGGATACTGATTAAGCCTAGGTTTAGGGCTAGGATGAGGGCTAGGGTTTGTTTTAGTGTTAGGGATTGGATTAGAAGTATGGGTAAATTCAGATCTGGAATTATTTATAAAGATAGTTTTTGGTTTAGAATTATGGCTATGTCTAGTGTCAGGTTTAGGTTTAGGGTTAGGGTCAGGATTAGGGCTAGGCTTGTTATTACAATCAAGGTCTAGGTTAGGGTTTGGGATAGGTTAAGGCTTAAAGGTAGGGATAGAATTAGTTTTAGGGTTAAGGTTAGGGTAATGATAGGCTTAGTATTAAAGTTTATGTTAGATTCAGTGAAATGGATCGGATAGGATTAGAGATAGCATTACTTATAGGCCTAGGGTTAGCAATAGGGTTAGGGTTACGGTTATGATTGTCGATAGGGTTAGAGCTAGGTTTACGGCTAGGGTTGTGGTTATGATTAGGGGTAGGGTTAGGGTGAAAGCTCGGATTAGGGCTAGGTTTTGAGTTAAGTTAGTATAGGGTTAGGATTATGGATAATGTAATTACAAGGGTTACAACTAGGGCTAATTTAGGGTTAAGATTAGGGCTAGGTTTAGTGTTAGGGTTAGGGTGATGTTTAAAGCTGGGTTAGTGTTAGTGTCAGAGTCAGGGTCAGGGTCAGTTTTAGGTTTCGGCTTAAATCTTGAATTGGGCTAGGGTTATGGGTAGATGTATGGTTAGGGTTTGTTTTATTTAAGGGTTAGGGTTAGAGTTATGGCTTGGTTTTGTTTTAGCGCTAGGACTAAAGTTAGGGCTAGTTTTAGAATTAATGTTAGGGTTAGGGCAGTGTTAGGGTTAGGCTTAGGCTTTGTGTTAGGATTAGATTTAGAGTGAGATTTTCATCTAAGGTAAGTGCTAGAGCTATGGATAGGGTAAGGGTTAGAACTAGGTTTAGGGCTACGGTTATGGTTATGGTAAGGGATAGGGTTAGAACTAGTGATAGGATAGTGTGAGATTTAGAGTTATTGTTAGGTCTATGGTTAGGGTTAGGGATAGGGCAAATTTGTGGCTAAGATTAGGTCTAGGGTTAGTATTATGGTTAGGGCTAGGGTTAGGGTTAGAGTTAGGATAAAGCTAGGTTTAGGGCTTGGATTGGACTTGGGTTTTTGTTAGGGTTAGGGCTAGGATCAGGGCTAGGTCTAATGTCAGCTCTAGGGTTACATTTGAGGATAGTTTTAGGATTAGATTTATGGCTAGGTCTAGTGAAAGGGTTAGAATTATGGTAAGGTTCAAGTTTAGAACTAGGAAAATTATTAGGGTCAGGATCAGGGTTAGAGTTTAGTTGAGGTTAGGGTTTAGGTTTAGGTTTAGGGTAATTGATAACGTCAAGGTTAGTGATAGGGTTAGTGTTAGTCCTAGGGTTAGCATTAGCGTAAGGGTAATTGTTAGGATAATTGATAGGGTTAGAACTAAGGTTAGGGCTAGGGTTATGGTTAGGAATTGATCTTGAGTTAGGTTTAGGGTTAGGGTTAGTTTTGTGGTAATTGATAGGTTTTGGGTTAGAATTAGCAATAGGGTTAGTGTTAGGCCTAAGGTTAGCATTAGGGTAAGGGTAAAGGTTAGGATGATGGATAGTGTTAGAACTAAGGTTAGGGCTAGGGTTATGGTTAGGAATAGGTTTTGAGTTAGGGTTTCAGTAAGGGTTAGAACTAGGGTTAGATTTATGGTTATGTTTAGCATAACGGTTAGGTTTTGATTCTAGGGTTAGGACTAGGGTGAGGGTTAGGTTTAGAATTACATCTAGGCATAAGATTACAGTATGGTTAAGTTTAGAGTTAGAATTAGGGCTAGCATCATTATTAGGTGTATGATTAGTTTTAGATTAATTGATATGGTTAGATGTAGGTATAGTGTTACTGTAGTGTTAGATTGAGGTTGAGGCTTAGGTTTAAGACTATGGTTATGTTTAGGTTTATGGTAAGGGTTAGGGTTTGAGCTAGGGTTAGGTCTATGGCAAGTGTGAGGTTTAGAGTTGGGTCTGGGGTTAGTTTTCTGGTTAGGTTTAGGGTTAGGTTTAGGCCTTGGGGTATCAATTGAGTTAGGGTTAGGTTTAGGATAATGGGTAGATTTAGAGCTAGGTTTAGGACTAGAGTTAGGGTTAGGATTAGGACTAGAATTAGGGTTAGATTTAGACATAAGTGTTAGGTTATTAGCTAGGGTTAAGTCTAATTGAGGGTTAGGTTAGGATTAAGGCTAAGGTTGGGGTTAGGTTTATGCTTAGGGATAGGTTTAGGCCTAGGATTACCTCTAGGTTTTATGTTAGGTTTAGGCCTAGGGTTAGGGCTGTGGGTAATGTAAAAACTTGGGTAATAATAATGGCTAGTTTTAGAGTTAGGGGTATGGCTTGATCTAGTGTTAGGTTTATATATTTGGTTAGGCTCAGGTTTAGAGATAGGCTTACTGTTTAAGGCAGGGTCAGTGTTCGAGTTTAGGGTTAGAATTAGGGTTAAGGCCAGAATTAAGACTATGTTTAGGTCTAGGGGTAGGGTTAGTTTTTAGATTAGGGCTATAGTTAGGGTTAGGTTTTGGATTAGGGCTAGAAATCCTAGCTTAGGGTATGGTTATGATTAGGTTAATGGTAAAGTTTAGGTTTTGAGCTAGGGTTAGTCCTAGGGGAAGATTAGGTTTAGTGTTTTTCTAGGGTTAGGCTTATGGTTATGGTCAAAGTCAGGTTTAGGGTTAGGGCTAGGGTTTTCATTACGATTAGGGTTATGATTATGGTAATAGATTGGGTGAGATGTAAGGTTAGTTTAAGGGTTAATTTTAGTTTTAGGGCTAGACTTATTACTGGGATTAGGCTTAGGAATTGAGGTAGTGTTAGGACTAAGGTGAGGGTGAGGGTGCAGGTTAAGATTATGCTTAGAGTAGGTTTAGGTTTTGGATTAGGGCTAGATCTTGTATTAGGTTTAGAGTTAGGGTTAGTGCTATAGCTAATGTAAGTTCTAGGATTATGATTAGGGTAGTTTTAGAGTTAGGGTTATGGCTAGGTCTAGTGTTAGGTTCAGTTTTTGGTTTAGGGTCAGGTTCAGAGCTAGGTTTAGTGTTATTGTTAGGGTCAGTGTTCATGTTAGAGTTAGGATTAGGGTGAAAGCCAGAATTAAGACTAGGTTTAGGTTTAGTTTTAGGGGTAGTATTAGTGTTTGCTTTAGGTTAAGGGTTATATTTAGGGCTAGGACTAAGTTTTTGTTTAGGTCTAGAGCTAGAGTTATCGCTAGATTAAGAATTAGGTATAATTCTAGAGCTAGTATTAGACTTAGGTTAAGGTAAAAGTTTACTTGTACGACTAGATTCAGGGTTCAGTTTAGCGTAAGGGTCAGGTTTAGAACTATAATTAGTATTAGGGTCAGAATAAGAGTGAAAGTTAGGGTTAAGTTTTGGGTTAGGGTTAGAACTACAATGAGGGCTTTGGTTAGAACTAGTACAAGGTTTAGGGTTTGGTTTAGGCTATGGATTAGGATTAAGACTTGGGTTAGAATTATGGATAGAATTTGGCTTAGGGTAAAGGATAGGGTAAGGGCTAGGTTTAGGAGTAGGATTAGGGTTAGGGTTAGGACTAGGATTAGAGTTAGAATTAATCTAGTCTTAAGACTCACATTATGACTATTTTTGTGTTAGGGTTAGGGCTATGTCTAATGTAAGAACTAGGGTTATGATTAGGGTTAATTTTAGGGTTAGGGTTTGGGCTAGGTCTAGTGTTAAGATTAGCTTTAGGTTTAGGGTGATTTAGAGGTAGGGTTAGTGTTTGGATAAGAGTCTGGGTCAGGGTTAGTTTTAGGCCTAATACTCAAATTAGATCTAGTGTTATGGCTAGTTGTATGGTTAGGGATTGATTTAGGGTTAGGTGTAGGTTTAGGGCAATGGCTCGGCTTTGTTTTAGGGCTAGGGCTAGTGTTAGGGTTAGTTTAATAATTAGCGATAGTGTTCAGCTAGTGTTAGGGTGAGGTTTAGGCTTACGGTTAGGTTAAATTTAGAGTTATGGTTAGATCTAGAGTTAGGGCTAAGGTTAGAGCTAATATTAAGTTTATGGTAATGGATAGGGTTAGAAATAGAAATCTAGGGTGAGAGTTAGATTTAATCTTAGGGCTAGGCTTAGGGGTTCGATTAGGGTTAGCACTAAATTAGGTCTGGGATTAGCGTTAGCATTAGTATTAGGGTTAGGCCGTTGGTTAGGACTAGGGTTAAGGTTAGTGTTAGTGTTATGTTTAGTTTTAGGGGAAAGGATCGGGTTATAGCTTGGTTAACAGATAGATTGAGGGTTAAAATTAGGGATAGGGATAGGGTGAGGTTTTAGGTTAAAATTAAGGTTTATTTTAGGACTAGGATGAGGGCTAGGATTTATGTTAGGGTTAAGTCTGGAATTAGGGCTAGGGCTAATATCAGTTCTAGCGTTATGTTTAGGAATAGTATTAGGGTTAGATTTATTTCTAGGTCTAGTGTAAGGGTTAGGTTTAGGGTAAGGGCCAGGTTTAGAGCTAGGTGTATTATCAGTGTCAGAGTCTGGTTTAGGATTTGGTTAGGTTAAGATTTAGGGTTAGGGTTCAAATTAGTGTAATGGTTAGGGTTAAGTTTAGAGTAATGGATAGGGTTAGTGTTAGAGATAGGGTTAGTGTTTGGCCTAGGGTTAGCATTTGGGTTAGGATTATGGTTAGGGTAATAAATAGGGTTAATGCTAGTGTTAGGGCTTACATTAAGGTTAGGATTTTGACTAGGGTTAGGGATAGGCCTAGAGTTAGTGTTATGGTTAGTTTTAGGGTACATGTTAGGGTTTGAGCTAGTGTTAGGGCTAGGGTGAGGGTTATGGTTAGAATCAGGGCTACATTTAGGTTTAGGGTTTGATTAGAGTTTGGGTTAGCATTAGGATCAAGGTTATGTTTAAAATAATGGATGGAGTTTGAACTGGGATTTTGGGTATGGTTACAGTTAGGATTAGGTCTAGGTTTAGCGTTACGGTTAGGGTTAGGGCTAGGGTAAATTTTTGACTAAAGGTTAGCGTTTGAGCTATGGTTAGGGCAAGCGCTAGGGTTAGGGTTAGTGCTAGGGCTAGTGTTAGGGTTATGCTTAGTGCTAGGTTTAGGGCTAGGTTTAGGGCTAGGTTTAGTGCTAGGTTTTGTTAGAGGTTAATGGCTAGTGTTAGGGCTATGGATAGATTAAGAGCTAGGGTTATGTTTATGACTAGTTTTAGGGTTAGGGTTATGGATAAGTCTAGTGTTATGGTTAGGTTTTTGGGTTATAATACGTTTTAGAGCTACGGTTTGTGTTAGGGTAAAGGTCAGTGTATGGGTTCGCATTTGTTTTAGGGTTAGGGCCAGAATTAAGACTGGGGATAAGTCTAGGGGTAGGGTTATTCTTTGTGTAATGGTTATTGTTAGGAATAGGGCTAGGGCTAGGTTTTTTTAGGGGTAGGACTAGAGTTATGGCTATATTTACGATTAATTTTGGGTCTAGTGCTAGTGTTACAGTTAGGTTTATGAATAAGTTTAACAGTAGGGCTAGTGTTAGGGTTTGGTGTAAGGTTAGGGTCAGGCTTAGTCCTAGGTTAGTGTTAGGGTCAGATTAAGGTTCAGGGATAGGCTTAGGTTTTGGGTTAAGGTTAGAGATAGATTGAGGGCCTAGGTTTAAAACTAGTAATAGAGTTAGGGTTTGGGCTTGGTAAGGATTAGGGTTAGGAATAGGGTAGCATTAGGGTGAGGGTTTGGCTTAGGGTAAGTGTTGGGTTTAGAGCTAGGATTAGGGTTATATTTAGGGCTAGGGTTAGGGTAAGGGTTAGGGTTAAAGCTAGGTTAGGGCTCATATTAGGGCTAGGATTTTCTTAGGATTATAGCTATGGCTAATGTAAGAACTTGCATTAAAATTAGGGCTAGTTTTATGGTTAGATTTAGGGCTAGGTCTAGTGTTCGGGTTAGGTTTAGAATTAGGGTGATGTTTACAACTAGGGTTAGTTTTATTGTCAGATTCATGGTTAGTATTAATTGTAGGGTTGGGGTTAGGACTCGAAATAGGTCTACGGTTAGGGTAGGTTTATCATTAGAATTTGGTTTAGGTTATGGGTTAGGATTAGGGCTATACCTCAGTTTAGATTGAGGGCTATGGCTAAGGTTAGCTAGTTTTCAAATTACCATTAGGCTAAGGGCTAGTGTTAGGGTGAGGTTTATGTTTACGATAAGGGTTAGATTTAAAGTTAGGGTTAGTTCTACATTTAGGGCTAGAGCTAAGTTTAGGGCTATGTTTGGGCTAGGTTTAGGGCTAGGCTTTGGGTTATAGTAAGGGATAGTGTTAGAACTAGGGACAGGGATAGAGTGAGAGTTAGAGTGAGTCTTATGGCTAGGGATGTGATTAAGTTTAGGGTTAGGGTTAAATTAGGGCCAGGATTAGAGCTAGGGTTAGTATTAGGGCTAGGCCTTGTTTTGGAGATAGAATTTGGATTAGGATGAGGGTATGATATGATGTCATATTTAGGTTTAGGGCTAGGGCACCAGTTAAATTTAGGGATATGCCTAGTGATAGGGTAATGGTTAGGATTAAGGCTAGGTTTAGGGACAATATTAGGGTTATGGTTTTTGTTAGAGTTAGGGCTAGCATTAGGGCTAGGGCTAATATCAGGACTAGGGTTATTATGGTTAGGGATAGTTTCAGGGTTAGGTTTATGGGTATGTATCTTGTAAAGGTTAGGTTGAGAGATAAGGTTACTTTTACAGGTAAGGTATTATTAGGGTCATGGTCAAGGTTAGGGTTTGTTTAGGTTAAGGTTTAAGATTAGGGCTAAATTAGGGCTAGGATCAGGTCTATGATTAGTGTAAGATTTAAGTCTAGGGTCAGGGTTAGGGGTAGATTTAGGGAAAGGGATGGGGTTATAGCTAGGTTCAGAACTACAGCAAGGCATAAAATTAGGGATAGGGGTAGAGTTAGGGTTCAGGTTAGCATCAAGGCTAGGTTTAGGGGTAGGATGAGGGCTAGTGTTTGGGTTAGTGTTATGGCAAGAATTAGGTCTAGGGCTAATATCAGGTCTAGGATTACAGTTAAAAATAGTTTTAGGGTAAGGTTTATGGCTAGGTCTAGTGTCAGAGTTTGGTTTAGGGTAAGGTTCAGGGTTGGAGCTAGGGGTAACATAATATTCAGTGTCAGGTATTGGGTTTGTATTAAGTTAAGGGTTACGATGAGGGCTCAAAATAGCATTAGAGTTTGAGTTAGCATTAGGGTAATGGATAGGGTTAGATTTAGGCTTCAGGTTAGGTTTAGGGTAATGAATAAGATTAGGGTTAGGGCAAGGGTTAGCATTAGGTTTATGCTTATTTTTAGGAAAATGGATAGGGTTACAGTTAAGGTTAGGGCTAGGGTTATGTTTAGGATTAGGGCTAGAATTAAGGTTAAGTTTAGGGTTAAGGCTAGGGTTAAGTTTAGGGTATGGGTTACGGTTTGAGCTAGGGTTAGTGCTCAGGCTAGGATTAGGTTGAGAGTTAAGTCTAGAGTTAGGGTTAGTATTAGGTTTAGGGATAGGGTTATCATTAGGGTTAGAGTAATGGACAGGGTTAGATGTCAGGTTAGGGTTAAGATTAGCTTTATGTTTAGGACTTAGGTTAGTGTTAGGTGTAGTGTAAATGTAAGGGTTTGAGCTAGGTTAGGACTAAAGCAATGGTTAGGTTTACAGTTATGTCTAGTGTTAGGTTTATGGTTAGGGTAAGAGTAGGTTTAGGGTTAAGGCTAGGGTTATCATGAGGTTAATGGTTAGGTTTAGGGTAATGGTTGGTGTTAGAGCTAGGGTTAATGCTAAGGTTAAGTTTAGAATTAGGGCTAGGTTTAGTGTTAGTGTTAGGCTTAGGATTTTTTCATGGTTAGGTTAAGGGTAAGGGTCAGGGATTGAGTATGTGCTAGGGCTATGTTGAGGGTTCAGGTTAGAATCAGGGCTATGGATAGAGTTAGTGTTAGGGTTAGCACTTGGGTCAGCATTAGGTTTTTGGTTATGGTTAGGGTAATGGATAGAGTTAGAGCTAGGATTTGGGCTATGGTTATGGTTAGGATTAGGGCTAGGATTATGGTCAGGGGTTGAGGTAGGGTTTGTTTGGGGTAAGGATTAAGGTTTGAGCTAGAATCAGGGCTAGAGCTAGTTGGAGGGTTATGTTCAGTGTTATGTCTAGGCATAGGATTACGATAGGTCTAGTGTTAGTGTAAGAGTTATGGTGAGGACTATAATTAGGGTTAGGATAAGAGTTAGGACAACAGATAAGATTAGATGTAGGTTTAGGTTTAGGGTTTGGACTTGATTTAGTTTCAGGGTTAAGGATAAGGCTTGGTTAGGTTTAGGTTTCTGGTACTGGTTTGGGTTTGAGCTGGGGTTAGTTGAGCTGGGGTTAGGCTAGTGTTAGGTTTAGGGTTAGGTCTAAGGTTAGTTTTCTTGTTATGGTTAGAGTTAGTGTTATGGCTAGGGTTTTCAATAGGGTTAGGGTTAGGGAAATTGGTAGGTTTAGAGCTAGGTTTAGGGATAGGGTTAAGTTTAGTGTTAGGGCATGGGTTAGGGTTAGATTTGGGATATGTCTAATTTATATTTAGCTTAAAATTTAGGCTTTGAGTAAGGTTTAGGACTAAGGCTAAGGTAAGGGTTAGGGCTAGGGTTAGGATTAGGGTTATGCTTACGGCTAAGTTTAGGCCTAGGATTCCCTCTAGGTTTTGTGTTAGTTTAATGTGTAGGGTTAGGGCTATGGGTAATGTAAGAGCTAGGTTTATAATTAGGGCTAGTTGTAGGGTTAGGGTTATGGTAGGCCTAGTGTTAGGTTTATTTATTTATTTATTTATTTGGATAGAGTCAGGTTTAGAGATAGCTTAGTATTAAATGCAGGGTCAGTGTTCAGGTTAGAGTTAGAGTTAAGGTTAAAGGCATTATTAGGACTAGGTTTATGTCTAGGATTAAATTTAGTCTTTGTGTTAGGTTAAGGGGTATTATTGTTTGGGCTAGGGCTAGATTCTTGTTTAGGTCTAGGGCTAGAGTTAAGGCTAGATTTAGGATTAGATTTACTTCTAAGGCTTAGTAGGGTCAGGTTTAGGTATAAGGTTACTGGTAAGGATAGGGTTAGGTTTTGGTCTAGATTACCGTCAGGTTTAGACTTAGGGTTATGTTATGTTCAGAATAAGGGTCAGAGTTAGTGGTAGGGTTTGGGTTAGATTTAGAGCTAGAATGAGAGGTAGGGTAAGGACTTTGAATAGGGTTAGGATTTTCATTAGCCTAAGGATTAGGGAAAGGTCTAGGGTTACCATTAGGGTTAGGGTTATGCTTAGGTTTAGGGGTAGAGTTAGAGCCAGTGTTAGGGATAGGGTGAGGCTTAAATCTAGGTTTAGGGCTAGGATTAGGGCTAGATTTCGTGTTAGTGTTAGGGCTAGGAATAGGCAACGGGTAATGTAAGAACCAGGGTTTCAATTAGTGTTAGCTTTAGGGTTAGGGTAAAGTGTGGTTCTAGTGTTAGGGTTAGGTTTAAGCTTAGGATGAATTTAGAGCTAGAGTTATTGTTAGAATAGGAGTCAGGGACAGAGTTAGTTTTAGGGTTAGGGTTAGGCCTCAAATTAGGGCTAGGTTTACTGTAAGGGTTTGGTTTAAGATTGGAGTGGTGTTTAGAGCTAGGATGACTTTTAGAATATGAGTCAGGGTCAGGATTAGTTTTAAGGTTAGTGTTAGGACTCAAATTAGGGCTAGGATTAGTTCTAGGTGTAGTTTAGTGTTTGGTTTATGTTAAGGTTTAGCTTTAGGTCTATTTCTCGTTTTTGTTTCAGTTCTAGATTTATGGTTAGGGCTAGTTTTATTATTAGTATTAGGGGTAGGACTAGCGTTAGTGTTAGGCTTAGGATTATGGTTAGGATTACATTTAGAGTTAGGTTTAGATCTAGGGGTAGAATCGGACTAATGATGAGACAAGGGTTAGGGCTAGTGTTACAGTCGTGGTAAGGGATAGGGTTAGAATTATGATAGAATAAGTGTGAGAGTTAGAATTTTTCTGAGGACTAGGATTAGGGTTATGGTTATAGATAGGATTAAATTAGGTCTAGGATTATGGCTAGGGTTAGTGTTCATCTTAGCCTAGTGATAGGGTTATGATTAGGGTTATGTTTAGGATAAAGGATGGTGTCATAGCTAGGTTTAGAGGTAGGGTGATGGTAAAAGTAGGGTTAGGGCTAGGGTTAGGTTTAAAATTATGATTAAGGCTAGGTTCAGGCTCAGGAAGAGGGCTAGTGTTTGTTTTAGATTTAAGGCTAGGATAATGACTAGGGCTAATATCAGGTCTAGGATTATGGTTAAAGATAGTTTTAGGGTTAAGTTTATGGCTACACTTCGTGTAAGGGTTAGGTTTAGGGTAAGGTTCAGGTTTTGAGCTAGCAAAATTTTTAGGGATAGGGTCAAAGTTAGGGTTTGGTTTAGGTTAGGATTTAGGTTTAGGCCTCGAATTAGCATTAGGGTTAGTGTTAGGGAAATGATAGGGTTTGGTTTAGGCTTCAGGTTAGGTTTAGAGTAATTGATATGTTTAGCATTATCAATAAAGTTAGGTTTAGGCTTAGGGCTAGCATCAGGTTATAGGTTATCATAGGGTCATAAATAGGATTAGAGGTTAGGTTAGAACTAGGGTTATGCTTAGGAATAGGTCTTGAGTTATGGTTAGGTTTAGGTTTAGAACTAGGTTTAGGTTTATGGTTATGTTTAGTATAAGGGTTAGGTTTTGAGCTACATTAAGACTAGGGCAAGGGTTAAATTTAGGGTTATATCTATAATAGGATTATGGTAGGGTTAGTGTTATGTTCAGGGTTAGGGTTAGGGTTATCATTAAGGGGTTTAGGGTTAGGGTAATGGATAGGGTTAGTTATAGGGTTAACATTAAGGTTAAATTTTGGTTTAGGGTTAGGATTAAGGCTGTGGTTATGTTTAGGTTTATTGTTAGGTTTAGGATTTTAGCTAGGATTAGGGTTATGCCGAGTGTTAGATTTAGGGTTATGTCTAGGGTCAGTTTTCTGGTTAGGATTAGGGTTTAAAGTTAGGGTTTGGGCTAGGAATATCAATAATTTTAGGTTTATGGTTAGGGTAATGGGTAAGTTTTCAGCTAGGTTTAGGGCTAGGGGTAAGTTTACAATTAGGGCTAGGGTTAAGATTACAGTTCAGAATACGTCTAGGTTTATGTTTAGGGTAAGGATTTAGCTTTGAGCTAGGTTTAGGAGTAAGGCGAGGGCTGGGGTTAGGTTAGGGCTAGGGTAAGGGTTAGTGTTATGCTTAGGGATAGGTTTAGGCTTCGGATTACCTCTATGTTTAGTGTTAGGTTTAGGCCTGGGTTAGAGCTATGGGTAATTTAAGAACTAGGGTTATGATTAGGGCTTGTTTTACTGTTGGGTTTATGGCTGGGTCTAAACCTTATCCTAACCCCAAAACTAACCCTAACACTAGATGAACCTTAAATCTAGCCATAACCATAACCCTAGCTCTTACATTACCCATACACCTAACACTAGCCCTAAACCTCACACAAAACCTAGCCATAATCCTAGCCCTAAACCTAACCCTAAGCATAACACTAACCCTATACCTAGCCCTAACCCTAATGCTAACCCTCGTCCTAGCCCTATCCCTAGCTCAAACCCTTAACCTTACCCTAAACAAAACCCTAACCAAGCCCAAAATGTCACCCTAATCCTAGTCCTAATCATAACCTTAAGCATAGCCCAAACCCTAGCTCTAACTCTATCAATCACCCTAACCATAACCCTAGACTAATGCTAACCCTAGCCCTAATCCTAACACTAACCCTACCTAGCCCTGACTGTAACCCTAAGCCTTGCCCTAGCTCTAATACCAGTTCAATCCCTAACCCTTAAACATAACCTCACCCCCAAACTAACAGAAGTCCTAATCCTAATACTAAAACTAGCCCTAATCCTAACCTTAACCCTAGCCCTAACCCTAGCTAAAATCCTATCCATTACCTAACCCTAAACTTAACCCTAATAATAACACTAGACGTAAAGATAAACCTACACAAACCCTTAACTAAATATATACCTAACCCTAGAACTAAAAGTGAATCTAACCCTAACCCTAAATCTAAGCTAGCTCAAACCCTAACCCTAACCCTAAACATAACCCTAATGCTAACCGAAACCTAACCCTAACTCTAACCTGACATCTAAACCTATTACCGTATCTAATGACAAACCTAGCCCTAGCTCTACCCATGACCATAACCATAGACCAAACCCTAAATTAACCTTAGCCCTAGCACTAACCCTAGCTCAAACCATAAACCATACCTGAAACCTAATACTCACTCTAACCCTCACACTAACCCTGACCCTAACACTAACTCTAGTCCTAATCCTAACCTAACCCTACCCCTAACCCTAGGTCTCACCCTATAAATTACCCTAAAAATATCCATAAAGCTAATGCTAACCCTAGGCCTAACCCTAAACCTATCACCAACCAAAACCATATCCATTACCCTAAACCTAAACTGAAACTTAAACCTAACTCTATCCATTACCTTAACCCTAATTCTAAACTTAATGCTAATTTCAGCCCTAAACCTATACCTTAATCTAACCCAAACCCAAAGCCTGACTCTGACCCTAATAATACCCGTATATCTAAACCTGACCCTTTCCCTAAACATAACACTTAAATTTAACCTAGCCATAAACTTAACCCTAAGACTATCCCTAACTGTAAATCTAGGCCTGACAAGAGCCTTAACCCTAATTTTTGCCCTAACCCTAACACAAAACCAAACCATAATCCTAGTGTTAAACCTAGCATTAATCCTTACCCGAACCTTAACCCTAGCCCTAACCCTAAAGCTAATTGTAAAACTAGCCCTAACCCTAACCATAGCACTAAAACAAATCCGAGAAACAGGCCTAACACTAAACCTTAACTTAAACCAAACACTATCACTACATCTAGAACTAACCTAGCGCTAATTCAAGACCTAAACCTAACCTTAAAAATAACCCTGACCCTGACTCATATCCTCATGCTCACTCTAGCTCTAAATAACACCCTAAACTTAAACGAAACCCTAAAAGTAACTCTAACCCTAATTCGAGTCCTAACACTAACTCTAAAAGTAACCCTGACCTGAATCGTACTCTAACACTATCTCTAGCTATAAATATCAATCTAACCTTAAACCTAACCAGAACACTTGACCTACTGCTAACCCTAACCCTAAAACAAATCCTAAGTGTAAACCTAGTTCTTACATTAGTCATTGCCCTAAACCTAGCCTTAAACCTCCCCAAAATCAAGCCCTAATCTGAGCCCTAAACCTACATTTAACCCTAAACATAACCGTAACCATAGCCCTAAACCTATCTCTAACCCTATCCCTTACCCTAAGCAAAACACTAACCTAATGGTAACCATAGACCTATCCCTAATCCTTAGGCTAACCAAATAATAACCCTATTAATAGTCCTAATCCTAGATTTCATTTTAGCTCTAACCCTATCCCAAACCCTAAACCTAACCCTGACCCTCATTCTGACCCTAACACAAACCCAAGGTCTAAACCTGATCCTGACTCTAACCCTAAACAAAACCCTAATACTAGCCCTACTGGTAACCTTTTACCTAAACCAAACCCTACCATTAGCTCTAGACCTAAATCTAACTTTAATATAGCCTTAAATCTAACTCTAGACCTATAGAAATACCTATCCATAGCCCTAACAATAACCCTTTACCTAACCCAAACACTAACCCCACACTTAGACAAAAACCTAGTCCTAATTCTGGCTTTAACCTGAACTTTAACTGTAACCCGAACACTTTCGCTGCCTTTAACACTAAACGTACCTCTAAACCTGACTCTAATCAAAACCTAAAACTAATTCTAGACACATCCATAGTTCGAATACTAAAACAAGTCCTAATCATAATTTTTGCTCTTACATTACCCATATCCCTAACCCTAGGCCTAAACCTAGAACTAAACATAGATCTAATCTGAGGCTTAAACCAACCCTAAGGGTAACACTATCCCTAACTCTAGCCCTAATTTAACCCTAGCCCTAACATAAACCTAGTCCACATTTTAGTCCTAACCCTAGCTCAAAGCTTAAACCTTACCCTAAACATAAACCTAGACTTATCACAAATTATAATTCTAATTCAAGCCCTAGTACTATACTCAAACTTAGCCCTAAACCTACCTCTTGAACTACCCATTACCCTAACCCTAAACTTATTGATAATTCTAGCCCAAAGCATAACTCTAAACCTAACCCTAACTGGAAAACTGACCCTAGACATAATCCTAAATTTAACACTCGGCATAGCCCTAACCCTAACTCAAACCCTAAACCTAACCATAAACCTAAACATAACCATAGCCCTAATCCTAACCCTAAACCAAAATCTAACCCTGACCCTAACCGTATATCTAACCTGATCCATTACTCTAACCCTAAACCTAATCTTAAAGATAACCCTAGCCCTAACCCTAATCCTAACACTAACTCTACCATAATCCTATCCCTAGACCTAACCCTAAAACTAACCCCCTCCCTAGCCATAAACCTAGTTTAAAACCAAACCCTTACACTAACCATAACCCTAAACCTAACTCTAGTTCTAAACCTAACCCTAACCATAACTCAAGATCTATTCCTAACCTTAACTCTCCTTCTAACCTAAGCTCTAATCTGACCCACAACCATAATCATAACCCTCACCCTAATACTAACCCTAAGCCTAACCCTAAACCTATTGCTAATGCTAACCCTATCAATGAACCTAAACCTATCCTGAATCCTAAACCAAACCCTATCATTACCATAAATCTAACCCTAATGCTAATTCGAGCCCTAAACTTAAATCCTAACTTAAACAGAAACCTTAACCTTCATCCTAAGCTTAAAAATTCCCCTAGCTCTAAACCTGACCCTTACCCTTAGCCTAAACCTTGCACTAGATGTAGACCTAAACCTAATCCTAAAATTATCTTTAACCATAATCCTAGACTTGATGTTAGCCCTAGCCCTGATCCTAGCCCTAAACCTAAAAACAAAACAAACAAACAAACAAACAAACAAAACACTAGCCTGTTGAGAGCCGAAGCCGAAGGGGACCCAGCAAACTTCCAGCTGCCAGCAAACTTCCAGCTGCCAGCTGATGTTTGGCTCACAGAGGCCCCAGCAACTTCTAGCTGCCAACTGATTGGCTCCTCTGTGGTGATGCTCATTGGGCTGTTTCCCTGCAGTTTCAGACCATGGAGCTGCTCATTAGGGGACTGTTTTTGGCTCCGCCCATGCGACCCAGCCAATCGGCCTCAAGGGAAGGAGGAGTGGGGAAAGTTGAGAGGCTTGTCGGAGGCCGGTGGTGGCAGTTGGGCTCTGAATTTTTTCCTGAGGAGCTGTTCAGTTTGGCGTGTGTGGTTCTAAAAATAAAGTTTGTTTCTTTTGACACATAGCTCCTGAATTGTGCCCAGCCAGACTGCGGCACTAGCCCTCATCCTAGCACTAAACCTAGCCTTATTCGTAATCCTAATTCTATGCCTAGCCCTTCCCCTACACTAAGCCTAAACCTACCACTAAACCTAGATATAAAGCCATCCCTTATCCTAAACATAAACCTAGCCATAATCCTATCACTAGGCCTAAATTGAACACTAACTCTAGCCCTAATCAAGACCTTAACTTAACCTTTATCCAAACCCTAACAATAATCCTCGCCCTAAGACAAACTCTAACTCTCACAACAGCCTATACCTAGTTCTAACTCTATCCCTTAACATAACTCTAAACCTCACCCTAACCCTTGCCCCATTCTTAGGCCTAGCCTAACCCTAGATCTAAGCCTAAATCTAAATATAACCCTAGCCATAAACCTAAGCCTAAAACTAACACTAGACCTAACCCTAATGCTAATCATAAAACTAGTGCTAACCCTAACCATTGGATAAAGCAAAACTGAACAATAGACTAAACCTAAACCTTAACTAAAACCAAACCCGCAATTACACCTAGAACTAATCCTAGCCCTAATTCAAGTTCTAACCCTAACGTTTAAACTAGCCCTGACCTGACTTATACCCTAACACTCATCCTAGCTCTAAAACACCACTCTAACCTTAAACCAAGCACTAACAGTAAACCTAGCCCTAATTTGAGTCCTAAATCTAACCCTAACCCTTATCCTAACCCTAATGATAAACGCAGCCTAACCCTAACCTAAAGCTCTAAACTTAAACCTAACCCTAAACCTAGACATCACACTAACCCTAACAATTGCCCTAGCCCTAACCATAGCTCAAACCCTGTCAGTTACCCTAAACCTAACCCTAACATTAACCCTAGGCTTAACCTTAACCCTAATCCTAACCCTAGATCTAATCTTAACCATTACCCTATCCCTAAACCTATCCATTACCCTAAACATAAGCTTAATCCAAATGCTAAACCTAGACCTAACTCTAAACCTATATCTAACACTAACCCGAACCATTTCCGAAAACTAACCTAAACACTAAACCTAACCTTATTAATTACTCTAACCCAATCCCTAACCCTAATGCTAAATCAAGCCCTAAACCTAAACCATATTCTAAACCAAACCTTAAACAAGACACTTACCCTAACAATACACCTACCTTTAAAATGGAACCTTTCCTGACACCTAACCCTTACAATATACCTAGACATAATCCTAACCTTAACACTATCACTAAGCGTAACCCTAACTGACATTAGCCAAAAACCTAATTCTCGCCATAAACCTAACTTAAACCCAAGCCTCATCCTAAACATAAACCTAGCCTTAATCTTAACCTGAACCCTAACCCTAGCCCAATCCGTAGCTTCAACCCTTTCCCTAGTTCTGAACCTATGTATAACCACATCCCTTCTTCTAACCCTAACTCTAAACCTAATCCTAACACTAACACTAATGCTAACCCTAACCCTAAACCTAACACTAATCCTAGCTCTAATCTTAGACCTAATTTAGTGCTAATCATAACCATAACTCTAACCCTAGCCCTAAACTAACTCTACCTCTTGCCCTAGACCTATTTCTAATACTAACTCTATCGGTTACCATACCTCTAACACTAGCCTTAACCTAACCCCTAAGCTGTGCCCAAGTCCTAACTCTAGATCTCTATAACTCTAATACAACCCCAAACCTAAGCCTAAACCTCACCTTACCACTAGCCCTAACACTATCACTATTCCTAAAACTAGTTCTAAACCTAGTTGTAGCTCAAAAACAAAACTGGCCCCTAGCACTAACCCTAACACTAACCTAATTGTAACCTCAGACCTGACATTAGACCTAGCCCTAATTCTTGCCCAAACCCTAATATAAAACCTAAGTGTTAGGCTTTGAGCTAGGGTTGGGAGTAAGGCTAGGGTTAAGTTAGGATTAGGGCTAGGATTAGGGTTAGGGTTATGCTTAGGGCTAGGTTAAGGCCTAGGTTTAGCTCTAGGTTTTGTGTTAGGTTTAGGCCTAGGGTTAGGCCTGCGGGTAATGTAAGAACTAGGGTTATGAGTAGGGCTAGTTTTAGGATTAGGGTTATGGCTAGCTCTCGGGTTAAGTTTATATTTTCGGTTAGGGTCAGGTTTAGAAGTAGGTTTATGGTTAAATGCTGGTCAGTGTGCCGTTTAGAGTTGGAGTTAGGGTTATAGCCAGAATTAGGACTAGTTTTATGTCTAGGAGTAAGTGTAGTGTTTGGGTTAATGGAGGTGTTATTGTTAGACCTAGGACTAAGTTTCTGTTTAGGTCTAGGGCCAGAGTTAAGGATAGCTTTAGAATTAGATTTAGGTCTAAGGCTAGTGGTAGAGTTAGGATTAGGAATAAGTTTATTGGTAGTGCCAGTGTTAGAGTTTGGTCTAGGGTTAGGGTCAGGTATAGACCTAAATTTAGTGTTAGGTTCAGAATAAGGGTCAGGGTTAGCATTAGAGTTTGGGATAATATTAGAGCTAAAATGAGGGCTAGGGTCAGAACTACTAATGGGGTTAGGATTTTGGTTAGCCTAAGGATTAGGAATAGGTCTAGGTTTACCATTATGGTTAGGGTTTTGCTTAGGGAAAGTAATAAGTTTAGAGTTAAGGTTAGGGTCAGTGTTAGGATTAGGGTTAAAGCTAGATTTAGAGCTTGGATTAGGGCTTATTTTTGTTTTAGGGTTAGGGCCAGGTTTGAAGCATTCGCTAATGTTAGAACTGGGGTTACAATTTGGGTTAGTTTCACAGTTAGGGTTCGGGGTAGGTCTAGTCTTACGGTTAGGTTTAAGGTTTGGGTGATATTTAGAGCTAGGGTTAGAGTTAGGATATGAGTCAGGGTAAGGATTAGGATTTGGACTCGAATTAGTAATAGGGTTACTGTTAAGATTTTCTTTAAGTTTAGGATGGGGTCAAGAGCTATGTTGAGCATTAGGATATGAGTCTGTTTCAGGATTGCGGAAGGTTTAGGGTTAGGGTTAGACCTAACGCTGAACCTAACCCGAAATATAGCCCTTTCCCTAAATCTAGCTCAAACCCTAATCCTTACCATAAACAAACCCTAGCCCAAACCCGAACCCTAATGCTAACCCTAGGCCTAACCCTAACCCTATTCATTAACTTAAACCTAACATGAACTCTAAACCTAACCTGAAGCCTAAACCTAACCCTATCCCTTAGACTAACCCTAACTCTAACCCTAATGCTAATTTGAGCACTAACGCTAAACCTCAACCTAATCCAAACCCAAAACCTGACCTTAACATTATAAGACACCTAGGTCTAAACATGAACCTTACCCTAAAACTAATTCTGAATATAGACCTAGCCATAAACCTTACCCTAAAACAACCCTAACCCTAGACCTGATATTAGCCCTAGCCCTAATTCTTGCCATAACCCTAACAAAAATGCTAGCCCTCATTCTAGCCCTTAAACTAGTTTTGATCCTAACACGAACCCTAACTCTACCCCTATCCCTAATTTTATCCCTTGACCTATATCTGAACCTAGAATTAACCCCAACCATTCTCCTAACTCTAACCCTAACTCAAACCCTAGATTTATCCCTTACACAAATTTTAGACCTGATGCTAGCCCTAATTTAGCCCTAACCCTAATTCGAAAACTAGCACTAATACTAACTCTAACTATTGCCCTAGCCCTATTCCTAGTTCTAACCCTTTCCCTTACCATAACCTAACACCTGCTGTACCCTTAGCCCTAAACCTAGCCATACCAGTAACCCTAGATCTAACCATAACTCTAAATTTAACCCCAACCCTAAGCCTAAACCTCACACTAAATTTAGTAATAACACTAACACTAATCGTAAAAGTAGCCCTAACCAAGTCCTAGCCCTAGAAAAAAAAAACGAGCCATAGCCCTAACTCTAACTCTTAACATAAACCAAAACCTGACCCACACCTAGCCCTAACTGTAACCCTAATTCAAGTCCTACCCTAACCCTAAAACTAACCTTGACCCTGACTCTGACCTTAACACTAATTCTAGCTCTCAGATTACCCTAAAATTATACCTAACCCTAAAACTACACCTACCCCTAACCCTAACCATAAAAGTAGCCAAAATCATAACCCTAAATTTTACATTAGTCGTAGCCCTAATCTTAGCCCTAACCCAACCCAAAACCTAGTACTAATCTGAGCCCTACACCTGTTTTAACCCTAACCGTAACCAGAGCTTTATTACCCTAAAACTAACCCTAACACTAAAACTTGCCCTAACCCTAAACCTAACCCTAGCCTTAATCCTAACCTTAATCCTAGCCCTAACCCTTGCTCTAACCCTATCCATTACCGTAACCATAACCCTAACCCTAATGCTAATTTTAGGATAATCCTTATCCTATCTCTAACTCTAACTTTATCCATTACCCAAAACTTAACATGAAACCTAATCCTAACTATAGACATCACCCTAAACTTAACAATAACCCTAATGCTTATGAAAGCCCTGACCATAAACCTAAAAGCGTTAGGATTATGTTTAGGGTAATGGATAGTGTTAGAAATAGGGTTTGGCCTTTTTATGGTTAGGATTAGGACTAGGGTTAGAGTTAGGATTAGGTCTAGAGTTATATTTTGGTGAGGGTTAGTGTTTGAGCTAGGGTTAGGGTTAATGCAAGGATTAGTATTAGGGTTAGGTCCAGGGTTAGGGTTTTGGTTAATCTTAGAGCTAGGTTTCGTGTGAGGTTTAGGGCTAACATTAGGGCTATATGTAATATAAGACCTAGATTTAGGGTTATGGCTAGGTCTAGTGTTTGGGTTATGGCTAGATTTTGTGTTAGCATAAAGTTTAGAGCCATGATTTGTGTTACAGCAAGAGACAGTGTTTGGGTTAGTGTTATGGCCAGAATTAGGACTAGGTTTAGGTCTAGAGGTAGAAGTAGTGTTTGGGTTAGGTTAAAGGTTATTGTGAGGGCTAAGTCTAGGGATTTTTAGGGCTAATGCTAGAGTTATGGCTAAATTTAGGACTAGGTTTTCTTCTAGGTTGAGTGTTCGGTTTAGGTTTTGGTATAGTGTTACCCGTAGGGCTAGTGTTAGTTTTCACTTTAGGGTTAGGATCAGGTTTAATTCTAAGGTTAGTGTTAGGGTCAGAATAAGGATCAGGGTTAGGATTAAAATTTGGGTTAGGGTGAGAGCTAGAATGAGGGCTAGGGTTATGTCTAGTAATAATGTTATGGTTTCAGGTAGGCTAATGATTAGGGTTAGGACTAGGGTAGCATTAGGGTGAGGGTTTGGCTTAGGGTAAGGGATAGGGTTAGAGCGAGAGTAATAGCTAGTGTTAGGGTTAGGTATAGTTCTAGGTTTAGGTTAGGGTTATATTTAAAGCTAGGGTTTGTTCTCAGATTACATCTAGCTTTTCTGTTAGCACAGGGCTATGGCTAATGTAAGAACTGGTGTTACCATTAGGGTTAGTTTTAGGGTTAGAGTTAGGGCTGGGTCTAGTGTTCGGGTTAAGTTTAGTGTTAGTATGATGTTTAGAGCTAGGGTTATTTTTAGGTCTGAGTCAGGGTCAGGGATCCTAGACTTTGGATTAAGTCAAGGATCACGGTTAGGTTTAGGAATAGGGCTAGGGTTTTGTTAAGGTAAGTATTAGAGTTAGAGTAAGTATTAGGGTTAGGGTTAGGGTTATGGTCAGGTTACAGTAAAGGTTAGTGTTTGAGCTAGGGTTAGAGTTAGGTGGAGGGTTAGTTTTAAGTTTAGGCCTACGGTTATATTTAAAGTTATGGTTTGGTTTACAGTTAGGGTTATGGCTGGGGTTTTAATTAGGGTTAGATTTAAGTTTAGGGTAATGGATAATATTAGAGGTAGGGTTAGGTTAAGGGTTAGGTTATAGGTTAGGGCTAGTGTTAGGATTAGGTTTAGTGTAATGGTTAACTCTATAGGGTTATGGCTAAGGTTAGGGTAATGGATATAGTTAGGTTTAGGGTTCAGGATATATTTAAGGTAATGGATAAATTTAGGGTTAGAGATAGGGTAAGGGTTATCCTAGAGTTAGCATTAGGGTAATGGTTACGGTAATGGTAATGGATAGGGTTAGATCTAGGATTAGGTCTTGGTTTATTCTTAGGATTAAGGCTAGGTTTAGGTTTAGGGTTAGGGCAAGTTTTAGGGTTAGGGTTAGGTTTAGGATAATGTTTGGGTCTAGGGCCAGGTTTATGGTTAGGATTAAAACGAGGTGTAGGGCTCGGATAAGGGCTGTGCTTTGGGTTAGGTTAGGGCTAGTGTTAGGACTACAGGTAATGTAAGAACTAGGGTTATAATTAGCTCTACTTTCAGAGTTGGGTTTAGGGCTATGTCTACTTTTAGGGTTAGGTTTATTTTTAGGGTGATGTTAGAGGTAGGGTTAGTTACAGGCTCAGTGTGAGGGTCAAGGTCTGTTTTAGGGTTAGGAAAGAACTGGAAGTAGGGCTAGGGTTAGGGATATGTGTTGTGTTAAGTTTTGGTTTAGGTTAAAGTTTAGGGTTAGGGCTGTGGCTCGGTTTTGTTTTAGGACTAGAACTATGTTAGGGCTAGTTTTAGGATTAGCGTTAATGTTAGGGCTAATGTTAGTGTGAGTATTATGGTGAGGTTTAGGGTTATATTTAGAGTTATGGTTAGCTCTAAGGTTAGGGCTAGGGCTAGGGTTAGGGGTAAGGTTAGGGCAAGTGTTAGGGTTATGGTAAGGGATAGGGTTAGAACTAGGAAAAGGGCTAGGGTAAAAGTTGGAGTTAGTCTTACTGCTAGTGTTCGGGTTAGGGTTAGGGTTAGGGATAATTTAGGGCTAGGATAAAGTCTAGGATTAGTTTTAGGTTTCAGTCTAGGACTAGAGTTAGAGTTAAGTTTAGGGGAAGGTATGGGGTTATAGCTTGGTTCAGAACTAGGGAGAGGGATAAAATTAGGGATAGGGCTAAGTTCGGGTACAGGTTTGGATCAAGGCTAGGTTTAGGTCTCAGATAGGGCTAGTGTTTGTGTCAGGTTCATTGCAAGTATTAGGGCTAGCGCTAATATCATGTCTAGGTTTACGGTTAGGCATAGTTTTAGGGTAAAGTTTATGGCTAGGTCTAGTGTCAGAGTTAGGTTTAGGGTAAGGTTCAGGTTTAGAGCTAAGGGTATTAAAATTGTCAGGGTTAGGTTTTGTGTTTGGGTAGGTTAAGGTTTAGTGTTAGGACTCAAATTAATGTTATGGTTAGAGTTAGGGTTAGGGTAATAGATAGGGTTAGGTTTATGCTTCAGGTAAGGTTTAGAGTTCAGATTAGGTTTAGGGTAATGGATAGGGTTAGGGTTAGACCTAAGGTTAGCATTAGGGTTATGGTTATCATTAGGGTGTTTGATACGGTTAGAGCTACTGTTAAGGATAGAGTTATGATTAGGATTACGGCTAGAGCTATGGTTATGGTTAGTGTGAAGGCTAGGTTTAGAGTTTGGTTTAAGGTACACTTTACTATTTGAGCTAGGGTTAGTGCTAAGGCTATGGTTATGTTTAGGTTTAAGACTAGGGTTGAGGTTATGGTAATGGTTAGGGTTAGTATTATGGTTAGGTCTAGGGTTACATTAGGTTTAGGGTAATGGACAGGGTTAGATGTTGGTTTAGGGTTAGGGTTAGGTTTAGGACTAGGGTTAGGGTTAGATTTAGGGTATGGTTAGGGTTTTAGCTAAGGTTAGGATTAACGCAAGGATTGTGTTTAAATTTAGGTCTAGGGTTTAGGTTTATTGTTAGAATTAGAATAGGTTTTGGGTTAGGGCTATGGTTATCATGAGGTTTATGGTTAATATTAGGGTAATGAGTGAAGTTACAGTTAGGGTTACGTTTAGGATTAGGGATAGGTATAAGGTTAGGCTTAAGCTTAGGTAAGTCTTCTAGTTAGGTAAAGAGTAAGGGACAGGGATTGAGTAAGGGTTAGGGCTAGGTTTACGGTTTGTGTTAGAATCAGGACTCGGGATAGGGTAAGGGTTACGCTAGGATTTGGGTTAGCGTATGGGCTAGGGTTATTTTAAGGTAACGTGAGTGTTTGAGCTAGTGTTAAGGCTAGGACTAGGTCGAGGGTTAGGTTCAGCGTTAGGTGTAGGAATAGGATTACGGTAGGTTTAGGGTTAGGGTTAGGGTTATGGCTAGGGTTAACATTAGGGTTAGGATTAGGCTTAGCGTAATGGATACGGTTATATATAGGTTTATATTTAGGGTTAGGGGTTAGATTTAGTTTTAAGTTTAGGGTTAAGGCTATGATTATGTTTAGGATATGGTATGGGTTACACTTTGAGCCCCCTTTAGTGCTATGGTGAGTGTTAGGTTTAGGGTTAGGACCAGGATGATGATGATTATTATTATTATTATTATTATTATTATTATTATTATTATTATTATTTTGGTTAGGGTTAGGGTTAGGGTCATGGCTAGGGTTATCAATAGGGTTAGAATTAGCTTTAGGGTAATGGGTGGTTTAGAGCTAGGTTTAAGTCTAGATTTAAGATTAGGATTAGGGCTAGGGTCAGTTTTAAAGTTAGGGATAGGTCTAAGTGTATATTTAGGGTAAGATTTAGGCTTCAAGCTAGATTTAGGCCTAAGGCTACAGTTAGGATTAGGGTTAGGCCTAGAGTTAGTGTTAGGGTTAGGCTAAGGGCTAGGTTTAGGCCTAGGATTTGCTCTAGGTTTTTGGTTAGGTTTAAGCGAAAGAATAGGGCTATGGATAATGTGAGAGATAGGGTTATGATTCGGGCTAGTTGTAGGTTTAGTGGTATGGCTATTATAGGTTAGTGTCAGGTTTAGAGGTAGATTTACTCTTAAAGGCAGGGTCAGTGTTCAGGTTAGAGTTACAATTAGGTTTAGAACCAGAATTAGGACTAGGTTTAGGTCTAGGAGTAGGTTTAGTGTTTGGGTTAGGTTAAGGGTTATTGTTAGGGCTAGGTTTTTGTTTAGGTCTAGGGCTAGAGTTAAGGCTAGATTTAGAATTAGGTTTAGGTCTAGAGTTACTGTAAGAGTTTGGTCTAGATTTAGGGTCAGGTTTAGACCTAGGGTTAGTGTTAGGGTCAGAATAAGGGTCAGGGTTAGCATTAGGGTTTGGGATAGAATTAGATCTAGAGTGAGGCTACAGTTAGGACTATTATTGGGGTTAAGTTTATTGTTAGTGTAATGGATAGGTTTAGAACTAGGTTTAGGACTAGGGTTAAGTTTAGAATTAGGGCTAGGGTTAGCTTCAGAGTTAGGGATACGTCTAAGTTTATATTTAGGGTAAGGATTAGACTTTGAGCTAGGGTTAGGACAAAGACTAGGGTTAGGATTAGGGTTAGGACTAGGGTTATTGTTAGGCTTATGCTTAGGGCTATGTTTAGACCTAGGACTCGCTTTACATTTTTTGTTACATTAAGGCATAAGGTGAAGGCTATAGGTAATGTAAGAGCTAGGGTTATAATTCGGGTTAGTTATATGGTTAGGGTTATAGCTGTGTGTAGTGTTAGGTTTAGGTTTTCATTTAGGGTCAGGTTTAGAGATAGGTTTAGTGTTAAAGGAAAGGTCAGTGTTCAGATTACAGATAGAGTCAAGGTTAAAGCCAGAATTAGGATTAGGATTATGTCTAGAATTAGGTTTAGTCTTTGCGTTAGTTTAAGTGTTATGGTTAGGACTAGGGCTAGGTATTTTCTTAAATCTAGGGCTAGAGTTAAGGCTAGTTTAAGGATTATGTTTAGGTCTCGGGCTTGTGATAGGGTTAGGCTTAGGTGTAAGTATTGGTAGGGCTAGTGTTAGGGTTTGGTCTAGGGTTAGGTTCAGGTTTATACCTAGGGTTAGTGTTATGGTCAGAATAAGGGTCAAGGTTAGGTTAGGGTTATGATTTGGCATAGGGTTAGAGCTAGAATGAGGGCTAGATTTAGGACTATTAATTGAGTTAGGGTTTTTTTTAGCCTTAGGATTAGGGATAGGTCTAGGGTTACCATTAGGGTTAGTATTTTGCTTATGCTTAGGGATAGGGTTAGAACTAGTGTTAGGGGTAGCGTTTGGGGTAGGGTTGAACCTAGGTTTAGGGCTTAGTTAGGGCTATTTTTTCTGTTAGTGTTAGGTCTAAGGATAGGGAAATGGCTAATGTAAGAACAAGGGTTAAAATTAGTGTTCTATTTAGGGTTAGTTTTAGGAGTTAGACCTCTAGTGTTAGGGTTAGTTTTAAAGTTATGTTGATATTTAGAGCTAGGATTAGTATTAGAATAGGAGTCATGGTCAGAGTTAGTTTTAGGGTTAGAGTTAGGACTCATATAAGAGCTAGGGTTACTGTTAGGTTTTGGTTTAAGGTTAGAGTGGTGTTTAGAGCTCGGGTGAGTGTTAGGATATGAGTCATAGTCAGGGTTAGTTCAAGGTTATGGTTAGGACTCTAATTAGGGCTAGGGTTAGGTCTAGTTGTAGTGTTGGGGTTTGGTTTAAGTTAAGGTTTAGGGTTAGGGCTACTGCTCCATTTCTGTTAGTCCTAGGGTTAGGATTAGGGCTACTTTTATGATTAGCATTATAGTTAGGTCTAGTATTAGTGATAGGCTTAGGCTTAGCGTGAGGGTTACATTTAGAGTTAGGATTAGATCTTGATTTAGGGATAGGACCCAGGATAGGGCAAGGGTTAGGGCTAGGGTTAGGGTTATGGTAAGAAATAGGGTTACATCTATGGATAGAGTTAGTGTGAATATTAGAGTTAGCCTTAGGGCTAGGGTTAGGGTTATGGTTAGGAATATAGTTAAATTAGGGCTATAATTAGGGCTAGGGTGAATGTTCAGCTTAGGCCCAATATTACAGTTAGGGTTAGGGTTAAGTTTAGGATAAGGGATCGTGTTGTAGCTAGGATTAGAGGTAGGGTGGTGGTTAGAGCTAGGGTTAGGAGTAGGGTTAGTGTTAAGGTTATGATTAAGGCTAGGTTTAGAGCTAGGATGAGGGCTAGTGTTTGTTTTAGTGTTAAGACTAGGAATAGGGCTAGGACTATCATTAGAGATAGTTTTAGGGTTAGGTTTATGGCTACGTCTAGTGTGTTAGGTTTAATGTAAAGTCAAGTTTAGAGCTAGAAAAATTATTAGGGTTAAGGTCAGGGTTAGGGTTTGGTTTAGATTAGGATTTAAGTTTAGGCCTGAAAATAGCATTAGGGTTATGGTTAAGGTATTGATAGAGTTTGGATTAGGGTTCAGGTTAGGTTTAGGGTAATTCATAGTTTCGGTTAGCGATAGACTTAGGGTTTTGCCTAGGGATAGCATTTGGGTAAGAGTTTTGTTTAGCATAATAGATAGGGTTAGAGCTAAGTTTAGAGCAAGGGTTATGGTTAGGAATAGGTTTTGAGTTAAGGTTAGGGTTAGTGTAAGAACTGTGTTTAGGTTTAGGGTTATGTTTAGCATAAGGGTTAGGTATTGAGCTAGGGTTAGAGCTAGCAGCAGTGTTAGGTTTGGGGTTAAATCTAGGGATGGAATTATGGTAGGGTTAGGGTTAGGGTTAGGTCTAGGGATAGGTTTATGGTAAGGTTAGGGTTAGGGTTAGGGTTATCATTAATTTTATGTTACGAGTAATGAGTAAAGATATGTATAGGATCAGGGTTAGGGTTAGATTTCAGTTTTGGGTTAGGGTAAGGCTATGGCGAGTGTTACATTTAGGGTGATGTTAGGGGTAGTTTTCCGGTTAGGGTTACGTTTAGCATTAGGGTTCTGGCTAGGATTATCAATAGGTTTTGTGTTAGGGTTAGGGTAATAGGTAGGTTTAGATCTAGGTTTAGGAATAGGGTTAAGTAAAGGGTTAAGGCTAAAGTTAGGGTTAAAGTTAGGGATAGGTCTAGGTCTATGTTTAAGGTAAGGGTTAGGCTTTGAGCTGTTGTTAGGGTTAGGTTTTGGGTTAGGCTTAGGGTTCAGGTAGGTTTAGGTCTCGAATTAGGGCTAGTTTTTGTGTTAGGGTTAAGGCTAAGATTAGGGAAATGGCCAATGTAAGAACTATGGTTACAATTATGGTTAGTTTTAGGGTTAGGAGTAGGGGTAGTTCTAGTGTTAGGGTTGGGGTGATATTGATAGCTATGGTTAGTGTTAGGATATGAGTCATGATCAAGGTTAGTTTTAGGGTTAGGTTTAGGAGTTGAATTATGGCTAGAGTTACTGTTAAGATTTGATCTAAATTTAGGGTTGTGTAGAGATTGGGTGAGTGTTAGGATACGAGTCAGAGTCAGGATTATTTTTAAGGTTAGAATTAGGACTCGTATTTGAGCTAGGGTTTTGTCTAGGTGTAGTGTTAGAATTTGATTTAAGTTACAGTTTAGGTTTTGGTCTCTTGCTTGGTTTTGTTTTAGTGCTAGGGTTAGAGTTCTGACTAGTTTTACGATTAGCATTAGGGTTAGGGCTAGAGCTATGGTTTGGGTGAGGATTAAGGCTAGGTTTAAGTTTAGAATTAGGTCTAGGTTTCATGTTAGGTTTAGAGCAAGAATTAGGGCTAGGGCCAATATCTGGTCTCGGGTTACATTTAGGGATAGTTTTAGGGTTAGCTTTAGAGAAAGGGTCAGGTTTAGAACTAGGGGTATTATTAGAGTCAGGGTAAGGTTTGGGTTTTGGGTTAGGTTAAGGTTTAGGTTTAGGACTCAAATTATCATTAACGTAAGAGTTAGGGTTAGGGTAATGGATAGGGCTTGGGTTTAGGGTTCAGATTAGTTTTAGGGTAATGGATATGGTTAGGTTTTGCAATAGGTTTAGGGTTAGGTCGAGGGTTAGCATTAGGGTTAAAGTTACCATTAAGGGTAATTTGTAGAGTTAGAGCTTGGGTTAGGGCTAGGGTTAGGATTAGGATTAAGGCTAGAGTTAGGCTTAGGGTCAAGTTTAGGGATAGAGTTAGGGTTAGGATTAGGATAAGGGTACAGTTTACGGTTTCAGCTAGGGTTCGTTCTAGGGCTATGGTAAGGTTTAGGCTTATGGTTATGGTTAGTGTTAGTTTTAGAGTTAGGGCTAGGATTAACAGTAGTGTTAGTGTATTTGATAGGGTTAGATATCAAGTTAGAGTTAGGGTTAGTTGTACGGTTAGGGTAGGGTTAGTATAAAGATAAGTGTTATGATTTGAGCTAGGGTTAGTGTTAAGTTACGGTAAGGTTTCAGTTAGTTCTAGGGTTAGGTTTATGATTAGGGTTAGGGTACGTTAAGGTTTAGGTCTGGTTTATCATTAGGTTTAAGTTTAGGGTTAGGGTTTTGGGTAGGGTTCGATCTAGTGTTAGGGCTACTGTTAAGTTTAGGATTAGGACTAGGGTTAGGGTTAGAGTTAGGCATGGGTTAGTGTTATGGTTAGGTTAAGGGTAATGTTAGGGATCAAGCTAGGGTGAGGGCTAGTGTGAGTTTTAGTTTAAAGTCAGGGCTAGGGTAGGGTTAAGGTTAGGGATAGGCCTAGGGGAAGCATTAGGTTTAGGGTTATGGTTAGGATAATGGATAGAGTTAGAGCTAGGTTTAGGGTGACATTTAGGGTTTGGGCTAGGGTTATGTTTAGGGTAAGGTTTAGGGTTTGAGCTTGGGTTAGGGCTAGTGCGGAGGTTAGGGTTAGGGTTAGGACTAGGTTCAAGTTTATGGTTATGCTTTGGGTTACTTTTAGGGCTACAATTAGGGCTAGGTTTTGTGTGAAGTTTAGAGCTAGCGTTAGGTTCATAGGTAATCTAAGAGCTAGGGTTATGGTGATGGCTAGTTTTAGGGTTAATCTAGTGTTAGGGTTAGTTTTGTGGTTAGGATAAGATTTAGAGTTAGGGTTTGTGTTAGGGTAAGGGTCAGTTTTTGGGTTAGGGTTAGTTTTAGGGTTATGGCCGTAATTAGGACTAGGGTTAAATCTAGGGTAAGTTAGTGTTTGGGTTAGGTTAAGGGTTATTGTTAGGTTGAGGGCTAGACTTATGTCTCTATTTAGGGTTAGATTTAGGTCTAGGGCTTGTGTTAGGTAGATTTAGGTATGCGTTTGCCTGTAGGGCTACTGTTAGTTTTCAGTTTAGGGGTAGGGTCAGGTTTAAACCAAAAGTTAGTGTTAGGGTCAGAATAAGGGTCATGGTTAGGGTTAGGGGTGGGTTAATTTTAGAGCTTGAATGAGGGCTAGGGTTAGATCTAGTAATAGAGTTAGGGTTTGCGGTAGACTAAAGATTAAGGTTAGGACTAGGGTAGCAATAGAGTGAAGGTTTGACTTAGTATAAGGGATAGGGTTAGAGCTAGGGCTAGGACCAGGGATAGGGTTAGGGTTAGAACTAGGGTTAGGGTTAGGATTAGAATTAAAGCTATGTTTAGGGATAATATCAGGTCTAGGTTCAGATTTAAGGATAAATTTAGAGTTATGATTGTGGCTAGGTATAGTGTAAAGGTTAGGTTAAAGTTTAGGTTATGGTTTAGAGATAGAGATATTATTAGGGTCTGATTCAGGGTATGGTTTGGGTTAGGTTAATGATTAAGTTTAGGGCTCAAATTAGCTTTAGGTTTAGGGTTAGAGTTATGGATATGGTTAGGTTTAGGGTTCAGGATAGATTTAGAGTGATAGGTTTAGGGTTAGGAATAGTTTCAGAGTTATCCTAAGGTTATCATTAGGTTATGGCTAGGGTCATGGTAATGGATAAGATTACAGCAAGGGATAGGGATAGGTTTATGGTTAGGATTAGGGCTAGGGTAAGGTTTAGGGTTAGGGCAAGTTTGGGGGTTAAAGTTAGTTTTAGGGTAAGCCTTAGGGCTAGGGTTAGTGTTATGTTTAGGGTTAAAGGTAGTGTTAAGTCTCTGATTAGTGCTTGTTTGGGGGCTAAATTAGGGCCAGAATTAGGTCTAGGGTCTTTGTTAGGGTTAGGCCAAATATTAGGCTTAGCTTTAGTTTTAGGAATAGGGTTAGGTTTAGGGGAAGGTATAGTATTATAGCTAGGTGTAGGGCTAGGTAGAATATTAGAATTATGTTTAAGGTTAGGGTTATGCTTTTGGTTATTAATAAGGATAGGTATAGGCCTAGGTTGAGGGCTAGGGTTTGTTTTAGATTAATGGTAAGAATTGGGCCTAGGGCTAGTGTCCGGCCTTGGGTTATGGTTAGGGACAGATTTAGGGTTAGGTTTATTGCTAGGCCTAGTGTAAGGGTAAGGTTTAGAGTAAGGGTCAGGTTTAGAGCTACTTGTATTATTAGGGTTAGGATCAGATTTATGGTTCAATTTAGGTTAGGATTTAGGGTTAGGGCTTGAATTAGCATTAGGTTAGGGTTAAGATAATGAGACTGTTAGGTTTAGGGTAATTGATAGGGTTAGAGTTATCGATAGGGTCAGGGTTAGGCCTAGGGTTAGCATTAGGTTAAGGGTTATGATTAGGGAAATGGATAAAGTTAGACTTAGAGTTGGGGCTAGCGTTATGGTTACTCTATTAGACCTAGAGTTAAGGTTAGGGTTAGGCTTAGGAATAGGGTTAGGGTTAGGGTTTGGGTACGGTTTAGGGTTTGAGCTAGGGTTAGTTTGCACTAGGGTAAGAATTGGTTTAGGATTATGTCTATGTTAGTGTTACATTTAGGATCTAGATTATTGTTAGTTTTAGGGCTAGGGTTATCATTAGGCTCAGGGTATTGGACAGGGCTAAATGTCAGGTTAGGTTAAGGTTAGGATTAGGTTAGTTTTAAGGTAATAATTGGGGTTTGAGCTACGGTTAGGTTAGGGTTAGGGTTAGGATTAGGGTAATGGATAGGTTTAGGGGTTGCGAGAGTGTTAGGGATTGGCCTACGGGTAGCATTAAGTGTAGATTTAGGGCTAGTTTTAGGATTAGCATTAGGGTTGTGGCCAGTGTTAGGGTGAGGTTTAGGATTAGTGTTAGGAGTAGATTTAGAGTTAGGTTTATATATAGAGTTAGGGCTAGGGCTAAGGTTAGGTCTCAGGTTTGGGCTAGGGTTAGGGCTAGGTCTTGGGTTATGATAAGTGATAGGTTTAGAACTATTAATAGAACTAGGGTGAGAGTTAAAGTTAGCCTTAGTGCTAGAGTTAGGGTTACAGTTAAGGTTAGGGCAAAATTAGGGCTAAGATTAGGGCTAGGGTTAGTGTTAGGGTTAGGGCTAGGTTTAGGTCTAGGATTAGTTTTGCGTTTAGGGTAGGGAAAGGTATGATGTTACAGCTAGGTTTAGGGCTAAGGCAAGATTTAAAATTAGGGTTACGTCTAGGGTTAAGTTTAGGGTTAGGATTAAATCTAGTGTTAGGCATAGAATTAGAGCTACGGTTTTTGTTAGGGTTAGGGCTATCATTAGTACTAGGTTTAATATCAGGTCTAGGGTAATGGTTAGGGATAGTTTTATGGCTAGGTATAGTGTATGGTTTAGGATGAGGGTTAGGGTCATCTTAAAGGTAGGGGTTTTATTAGGATCAGAGTCATACTTAGGGTTTGGTTTAGGTTAAGGTTGAGGGTTAGGGCTCAAATTAGCATTAGGGTTAAGGTTACAGTTAGGGTGATGGATATGCTTAGGTTTAGGGTTCAGGTTATGTTTATGGTAATGTATAGGTTAGGGTAAGGGATAGTGCTAGAGTTAGACGAAGCGTTAGCATTAGGTTTAGGGTTAGGGATAAGGTAATGCATAGGGTTAGAGCTAGGGATAGGGCTAGAATTAGATTCAGGTTAGGGGTAGGTTTAGGATTAGGTTTAAAAATAGTGCAAGGGTTAATGTTAGGGTTAGGTTTAGGGTAAGGATTAGGGCTAGGATTAGGGTTAGTGTTAGGGTTAAAGCAATAGTTGGGTCTTAGATTAGGGATAGGTTTTGGGTTATGTTAGGGCTACTGTTAGAGATATGGCTTATGTAAGATCTAGGGTTACCATTAGGGCTAGTTTTAGAGTTACCATTTGGGCTAAGTCTAGTTTTAGGATTAGGTTTAGGTTTAGGGTGATGTTTTGAACTAGTGTTAGTGTTAGGGTCAGAGTCAGAATCAGGGTTCGTTTTAGGGTTAGGGATGGAACTCGAATTAGGTGTAGGCTCAGGGCTAGATGAGGGGTAAGGATTTGGTTTAGGTTAAGATTTAGGGTTAGTGCTATTGCTCGTTTTTGTTTTGGGGCTAAGGCTGAAGTAAAGGGTAGCTAGAATTAGTGTTATTGCTAGTGATAGTGTAAGTTTAGGCTTAGCAGTAGATTTATAGTTATGATTAATTATTGGGTTAGGGCTATGGCTAGTGTTAGGGCCAACGTTAGCGGTAGTGTATGGGTTATGGTCAGGCACAGGGTTAGAAATAGGAATATGGCTAGGGAGAGAGTTAGAGTTAGTCTTAGGGCTAGGGTAAGGGTTAGGTATAGGGTTAGGTTTAGGGGAAGGGATGCCTGTTTGATTTCTACCTCCATTTCCTTTTACTCATATAGGTCAAAATGAAGTGAAATATTAAAATGCAAAGTGTTAATGATAATGAGCCATTGATTTGAGAAGACCCAGAACTTGAGAGCATACTAAGGCTAGATAAAAGATGAATCCTGCCCAGTATCAAAGAAATTTGAATTAAACTAACTCTCACACTAACATTACCTCTAACCCTAGCTCTAGCCCTAGCCCTAGCCCTAGCCCTAAACCTAACCCTAACCCTAACCTGATTAGAGAACCATAGCTCCTAGAAGTCCCTCACTTGGTGAGCTTTGTGGGGTAAGCTAAGTAATGAATCCTACATACCGTCAAGCAAATCTGACCAAATAATTAGGGGAGCTATTTCAGTACATACATATTTCCCTGTTTTCTCCTAAAGGGCCCTTGGATTTAGTTGTTTTTGCATGCTTAAGCTTAGGCCTACTTTCATGAGGAACATACCAGAGTCCCTACAAAGAACTGATAGTGTGTGTGAAGTTCAAGCAGCAGAAGCCTTGTTTGATTTTCACCTCCTTTAACTTTACCATATAGATCAAAATGAAGTGAAATCTTAAAATACAAATTGTTCCTGACAGCAAACCTGTGAATGGAGAAGACCTAAACCTGTGGAACAGAGTAAATCTAGCTAAAACATGAATCCTGCCAAGTATCAAAAAATTTTGAATAAAACTAACTCTAACCCAAACACTAGCTCTAACCCTAAATGTTCCCCAAACCCTAACTTTTTTATGGAACCTTTGACCATAGAAGTTCCAAACTTTGGCAGCCTAGTAGGATAAGCTATCAGATGAATCCTATGCAGTATCAAAGAAATTTGATCAAATAATTGGGGTGGTATTTCAATTCATGCATATTTCTCTGTTTTCTGCAAAAGGGCTCTGGGATAAAGTTTTTTTTTTTTTCCATCATCATCTTAAGGCTACTTCACAAGGAACAAACCAGAGAGTTCCCACAGAGAACCCGGTTTGATTTCAACCTCCATTTTTATTTACCTATATGGGTCAATATGAAGTGAAACCTTAAAATACAGAGTGCTCCTGATAGTGAACCATAGAAACAAGAAGGCCCAAACATGGGGAGCATATTAAGGCTAGGTAAAAGATGACTCCTTCAAAGTTTCAAAGAAATTTGAAGAAAACGAACTCTCACCCTAACACTACATCTAACCCTAGCCCTAATCCTAAACCTAACACTAACCCTAACCTGAGTAGAGAACCATTGATCCTAGAAGTCCCACACTTGGAGAGCTTTGTGGGGCAAGCTAAATAATGAATCCTATGTAGTGTTAAACAAATCTGACCAAATAATTATGGAGGAATTTTAGTTCATGCATATTTCCCTGCTTTCTCCTAATGGGCCCTCTGATAAAGTTGTTTTTGCGTGCTTCAGCTTAGGCCTACACTCACAAGGAACATACCACAATGTCCCCGCAGAGAATTGAGTAGCCCTAACATAACCCAAAACCTATCCCTAATCTAAGACCCAACTATTGCTTTAACCCTAACACTAACCCTAATCCTAGCCCTAATCCTTACCCTAAACCTAACCCTAACATTAACCCTTGCACTATTTTTAAACCTAATCCTAAACCTACCCCTAACCTGAATCTAATTCTAGCCCTATCCCTAGCTCTAACCCTATGCATTACCTTATCCCTAACCCTAAACCTAATGCTAACGCTTCGTCTAACTCTAGCACTATCCCTTACCCTAACCTATACATTACCATAAACATAACCTGAACCCTAAACCTAAGCATATCCATCACCCTAACTGTAACCTTAACCCTAATGCTAATTTGAGCCCTAACCCTCAACCTTAACCTAAACCAAACCCTAAGTATGACTCTGATCCTAATAAAACCCCTACCTTTAAGATGACCCTAACCCTCATCCTAAACCATACACTATACCTAGCCATAAAACTATCCCTAACCATTACCCTAGACCTGATATTAAACCTAGTACTAATGATAGCCCTAACCCTAACAAAAACCGTAGCTCTAATTCTATGCCTAACACTAGATTTAATCCTAACCCTAAACTTAACCCTAGACGTAACCCTAATTTTAAATCTTGCCTTAGCCCTAAACCTAGCTGTAACATCATACCTTTCCCTACCCTAAACGCAAAACTAATCCTAGACCTAAACCTAGCCCTAACCCTAACACTAACCCTAGCCCTAATCTTAGCCCTAATTTTGCCCTAACCTTAACTGTAACCCTAACTCTAGCACTAAGGCTAACTTTAACTCTCACCCTAGTTCTATTAATAGTTCTAAACCTATCACTTATCATAACCCAAGACCTAGCCCTAACCCTAGCCCAAACCTGAGACCTAACCTTAGCCCTAGCCCTAACTCTATATATAAACCTAACTCTAAATCTACTCCTAACACTAATCCTAAACCTCACCCTAACACTGGCCACAACCCTAATGCTAATCCTAAAACTAGCCCTAAATCTACACTTAATGCTACCCGTAGGCCAATCCCTAACACTCTCGCAACCCCTAAACCTATCCATTACCCTAATCCTAACCCTAACCCTAACCTAACCGTAGCTCAAACCCCAATTATTACCTTAAAACTAACCTAATCCTAACCTTAACCTAACCTGACATTTAGCCCTGTCCAATACCCTGAGCCTAATGATAACCCTAGCCCTAAAACTAACAATAATCTAGATCCTAAATGTAACACTAACATAGACATAATCCTAAACCAATTCTTACCCTAGTGCAAACTAACCCTAGCTCAAACCCTAAACCGTACCCAAACCCTAACCCTAACCCTATTCCTAAGCCTAACCCTAACCTTAACTCTAGGTCTAATAGAGTAACCATAACGCTAGCCCCAACTCTAAGTCTAACTTTATCCATTTCCCTAATCATAACCCTTAACCTAATGCTAACCCTAGGCCTAACCCTGACCCTATCGATAACTCTAACCCTATCAATTACCCTAAACCTAACAGTCTCATTATCTTAACCCTAACCTAATGCTAATTCAAGCCCTAACCCTAAATCCTAACCTAAATTGAACCATAAATCTGATCCTAACCCTAATAATACAAGTAGCTCTAAACCTGACCCTTACTCTAAACCTTACCCTTACACTAGGCCTAGCAATAAACCTAACCCTAAATCTGTCCCTAACCATAACCCAAGGCCGGACACTAGCCCTAGGCCCAATTCTTACCATTAATCTAAAACAAACCCTAGCCCTCAACCTAGGCCTATACCTATCCTTATTAATAACCAAAAGCATAACCCTAACCTTAAACATAATTCTAATATTCTACCTAGCCCTACACCTAGCTATAATACTATACCTTCCCCTAAACCTAACCCTATTCCTAAAACTAAAGCTAAGCCTAATATTTGGCCTAACCCTAACAAAGACCCTAGACCTAATTCTGGCCCTAATTTAGCCCCCAAACAAGCACTAATCAGAGACTTAACACTACCTTTAACCCTAAACATAACACTAACCCTAGCCCTAAGGCTTACCCTAAAACTAACTTTAACCCCCAAACTTGCCCTAACCCTAAACCTTACCCTAGCCCTAATCCTAACCATAAACCTATCCCTATCCCTTGCTGTAATCTTATCCATTACCATGACCCTAGCCATAACCTAATGATAACCTTAGGATAACTCTGAAACTATTCCTAACCCTAAACCTATCACTCTAAATCTATCCTGAACCCTAAACCTAACCATATCCATAACTCTAACCCTAAACCTAAAGCTAATTTGAGCCCTAAACTTAATCATTAACCTAACCCAAACCATACCCTGAATCAGACCCTAATAATATCTCTATCTCTAAACCATAACCTAAATTTTAACCTAACCTTTACACTATACCTAGCCACAATCATAACTCTAAATTTATCCTTAAATCTGAACCTAGACCTGATATTATCCTAAACATAGCTTTAATTCTAATCCTAACCCTAACCCTAGTTCTAACCCTAACCCTATCCCTGGTCCTAGCCCTAGCTCTAACCCTATCCCTTATACTAAGTCAAACCTTCACTCTATTGCTACCCTAGTCCTAACCTTAATCTTTAGTCTACCGCAAACCCTAACTCTATTACTAGATCTAACCCTAGCCCTCATTCAAGCTCTAAAATTAACCCACCCCTAACCCTAACCATGACCCTTATTCTGACCCTAACACTAACTTTTGGTTTAAACCTGACCCTACCCCTAAACTGAAAACTAACAGTAGCCCTACAGGCAAACGCATACCTAAATCTACCTAACACAAGCCCTAGACCTAAATCTAACCCTAAATAGAGACATAAGTCTAGCCCTCAACCTAACAATAACCCTTAACCTAACCCAAACACTAACTTACCCTAGATTTAACCCTAGTCCTAATTACGGCCATAACCCTAAAACTAACCCTAACCCAAAAACTGACCCTTACCCTAACACAAACCCTAACTCTAAATCTTATCCTAACCACAAAACTAACCCTAACACTAGATTAACCCTAAAACTAGCCATCACCATAACCCTAGCTCTTAGATTACCTATGAACCTAACGCTAGCTCTAAACTTCACACAAAACCTAGCCCTAATTGTAGCCCTAAAGTAACCCAAAGCATAACCATAAACTTGAACCTAGTCCTAACCCTAACCCTAACTTCCGCACTAGCCCTAACCCAAGCTCAAACCCTAAACCTTACCCTAAACATAACCCTAGCCCAAACCCTAAATGTCACCCTAAACCTAGCTCTAACTCTATCCATTATCCTAACCATAACTCTAAACCTAATGCTTCCCCTAGGCCTATCCCTAACCTTAACCCTACCCTAGCCCTGACTTTAAACTAAAACTCACACTAGCCCTCACCCTAGCTTGATCCCTAACATTACCCTTAACCTAACCATAACACTAACCCATGCCTAACTCTAACCCTAACCCTAGTCCTAATCCTAAACTTAACAGTAGCCCTAACACTAGATCGAACCCTACCCAAAACCCTAACCCTAAACTTAAACCTAATGATAAACCAGACCTAAACCTTAACGTACCCTAACCCTAATCATAAACCTAACCCTAGAACTAACTGAAACCTTACCGTAACTTAACACTAACCCTAGCTCAAATCATAACACTTATCTTTATACTAACCCTACCCTAACCGTACAACTAACCCTAACTCTAACTTGATATCTAACCCTATCAAATACACTAACACTACTGTTAATCCTAGCCCTAACTCTAAAACTAACACTAACCATAACCATAAGCCTAAACCTTACCATAGCCCTAGAACGAACCCTAGCTGAAACCGTAAACTGTACCCTTATCCTAATCCTAACCCTAACTCTATCCCTAAACTTGACCCTAAGCCTAACTCTAGCCTTAATCCTAATCCTAACCCTAGCCCTAACCCAAGCTCTAACTCTACAAATTACCCTTAATGGTAACTTTAACCCTAATGCTAACCCTCGACCTAACCCTAAACCTATTGCAAAACCTAACCATATCCATTACCCTAAAACTAATCTGAACCCTAAACCCAAGCCCTATCCATTACCCTAACCCTAACTCTTACGTTAATGATAATTTGAGTCCTAAACCTAAACCTTAACCTAACCCAAAACCCAAACCTTACCCTGACTCTAATAATACCCCTAGTTCTAAACCTGACCCTTTCTCTAAAGCTAACCCTAAAACTATCCCTAAATGTAACCCGAGACCAGATATTGGCCCTAGTCCTAATTCTTGCTCTAAACCTAACACGAAACCTAGACCTAATTCTAAACTTAAACCTAGCCTTAATCCTCACCCAAACCATAGCTCTAGCCCTAACCCTAATGCTAATCGTAAAACTAGTCAGAACTCTAACCCTAGCACTAAAACAAAACCAAGCAAGAGACCAAAACCTAAACTGTAACTTAAATCAAATTCTAACACTACACCTAGACAAAACCCTAGCTCAAATACGAGTCCTAATTCTAACCTTAAAATAATCCTGACTCTGACTCGTATCCTAACACTCACCCAATCTCTACACAACCCTAAATTTAGATCAAATCTTAACAGTAACTCTAGCCATAATTCAACTCCTAAACCTAACCCTAAAACTAACCTTGATCATGACTCATATCCTAACACTAACCATAGCTATCAATATCACCCCAACCCTAACACTAGAACTACCCCTACTCCTAACCCTAAAACTAACCATAATTGTAACCATAGTTCTTACATTGGCCATTTCCCTAATCTTAGCCTTAACCCTAACACAAAAACTAGC